>NC_138777.1:126139437-126739437 GCF_965119305.1 Pelophylax lessonae | reverse complement strand
TTGTAAACAGGTGAGAGCTGGGGGGGAGGGGGTGGTTTGTGAATAGGTGAGAGCCTGGGGGGAGAATTTGTGAACAGGTGAGAGCTGGGGGAGGGGATGACTTGTGAACAGGTGAGAGAGCTGGGGGGAGGGGAGGATTTGTGAACAGGTGAGAGAGCTGGGGGGAGGGGATGATTTGTGAACAGGTGAGAGAGCTGGGGGGAGGCGATGATTTGGGAACAGGTGAGAGAGCTTGGGGGAGGGGATGATGTGTGAACAGGTGAGAGAGCTGGGGGGAGGGGAGGATTTGCGAACAGGTGAGAGAGCTGGGGGGAGGGGATGATTTGTGAACAGGTGAGAGAGCTGGGGGGAGGGGAGGATTTGTGAACAGGTGAGAGAGCTGGGGGGGGAGGATTTGTGAACAGGTGAGAGAGCTGGGGGGAGGGGAGGATTTGTGAACAGGTGAGAGAGCTGGGGGGAGGGGATGATTTGTGAACAGGTGAGAGAGCTGGGAGGAGGGGATGATTTGTGAACAGGTGAGAGAGCATGGGGGAGGGGAGGATTTGTGAACAGGTGAGACAGCTGGGGGAGGGGAGGATTTGGGAACAGGTGAGAGAGCTGAGGGGGAGGGGAGGATTTGTGAACAGGTTAGAGAGCTGGGGGGAGGGGACGATTTGTGAACAGGTGAGAGCTGGGGTCATGATTATAGAATGTATAGCACAGTATACAGGGGTAGTGGTTAGGAGTGTGTATCATACAGTGTACCTTACATGCACCTGATCATAGCCTTGATGCTGTGCTGTGTGGTACATACTGTACCTTTTAATGTTGTGTACTGTACATGTTTATGGCTGCTGCACCCTGTATGATCTGCACTCCTCAGCACAGCACAATAAATACTCCTGAGTCCTGTACTCTGTGTGCTTCTCTTTTCTGAACCTTGCGTCTTCTGCGATACGCAGTTCTAAGCCTCGATCACACCCACTTTTGGCAACCGTATAATTTTTACCTCTGAGGAAGGCGTGACTGGGAGTGGGGCTTTGGGCAGAGTTGGGGTGGAGTTGTGGGCGGAGTTGTGGGCGGGGAAGATGAGTTCCAGCACCTATTCTCTGAGAAAAAAAGCCCTGGTTAGAACTGTCACTTTGCAGAAACTTCTTCTCCCTACGTTTTGTCTTTACACAGACAGTAAAAATATTTCTTACTCTATCCAAAAACAATAAAAATAGTTTGAGCTTTTTATTTATTTTCAAGACTTTGATACCGAATAGGTTCTTATTCACAGAAAATCTTTAAAAACATTGCCAGAAGCCAATTTGAAAATACACACATAAAGTATAAAGATAAGAAAGCACTACTTAAAGTGATACTAAAGATTCATTTTTTTTTTGTGTTAAATCAAATATGTTATATGAATGACCGGTTTGCACCAGAACTTTCGTACGTCATACATTCGGAACCGAATAACGAACCCCATTGAAGTCTATGGGATTCGAACTTTAAAAATCAAAAGTGCCCATTTTGAAGGCTTATATGCAAGTAATTGGACATACAATGGTTATGGGGGTTTGGGTATTGCCCCGGGGGACATGTATCAATGAAAAAAAAATGTGTAAAAAAGGTAATTTGTAAATGAGCAGTGATTTACTGATGCTGAAAGTGAAAGCATCAAAATGAGAAATAACAAAAATGAAAAATTCCTTTTAAAATAGTGCCTCTTTAGTCTACCTGAAGAGTGGAACACCTGTAATGTGTAAATAAGCTGCTGCAAAAAAAATTGCATTTATAAAGCCAATAAAATGAAATTTTCCCTCCCTGAAAGCTTTCTTTATTTTGAAAACAATGGTTTGGGGAACCATTCTGTACAGTGAAGCAACAATGTAGTGGACCCGGAACAAGATTAGAGATTTTTTTGGATAAATTCTGGTGTCTCTTCCGCAGACTTTGCATAGAAGTAACAGGTGTGGAAAAATTGGTCTTTGGGTGTCGAAGGTGCCTTCACACTGTAACTCTGTAAAAGTACTCTTGATGAAAGCAAGAATTGCCTTGCTGTCAAAAATTGAAATGATATGCCCCTGTCAAACAGGTGCAGAAAAATTGGTCTTTGGGTGTCTGTGGCCCCTTCACACCGTAACCCTATAGAGGTAGTCTTGATAAAAGCAACAATTGACCTTGCTGTCAAAAATTTAAATGATATGCATCTGTCAAACAGGTGCAGAAAAATTGGTCTTTGTGTGTTTATTGTGCCCATGAAACCTACACCAAAATTCTTCCAGATGAAATCAACACCCACAACACTAGGCAGCCTAGAAGTCTTGCAGAGATTCCACATCCCAAAAATACTTATTCAGTGACATCGGCATCAGGGGCTTCATAGCTGCTGGTAACCCAGGACTGATACATTTTGATAAATGTCAGACAGTCCAGGGAGTCTGTGGACATGCGCATCCTATCATCAGTAACAAAACCTCCAGCAGCACTGAATACCCATTCAGAAAGCATGGTGGATGCAGGGCAGCCCAGCAGCTCAATTACATACTGGGCAAATTCTGGCCAGTGGTCTATTCTCATGACCCAGTAACTCAGTGGATCGTCAACTGAAAAGCTCTCCATCTATGTTTTCGCCGCTAGATAATTGTCCACCATATGATGCAGATGCTGCCGATGGCATTTGGAAGCTGAGAGCCATGGGCGGCGAGGACTAAAAAAATTGTGAAATGAATCACTTAGGTGACTCCCTTCTCCACCGCTCCTCTCTTGACCAACAGAAGCCTCAAAACAAAGTTTCTCTATCGTTCATTGATGGACGCAGTCCTCTGATGCATATCAGTAGGGTAATACCGCCCCCTACAGGAATAGAACACTAGGCAGAAAGAATTTCTGGCTACGCCTATGGGCAGTCCCTGGGGGTATACCCTCTCTCTTCCTGCATAGGATGTCAGTTTTAATTTGCCTAGTCAGGAGTAAGGACCTAGTTTCTTGCTGGGATCTTTGGTCCTGGCATAAAAAAGTATTTTTGTATGTAGAATTTTTTTCTAGCTAGCTTTTTCTCCAGAATTTTTTCCTGTGAGATCCTCAAGCAACTATGCCAGGCTGGGTGATGGGCTGGATACCTATATCCAGTGGTCACCCCAGTCTGGCCAGCGAGCGCGTGCAGGCCTTAGCTCCACGCTGGGTCAGCTGTGACATAGTCTTACTGGACTGGCCCCGTGAGTTAAACGTCAGGGTCTAGGCTTATGTCGCAGTGTTCCTATTTGGCCGACAGCCCCCCCACTTCGGTGGCGTGGGGTTTTTTCAGGAGATGGCACCCGCCTGTGTTCCTGGTATGGTGAGTAAACTTTTCTCCCCTTCCCTGGCAGATTTTGGGGTGGAAGCGGGCCCCCTCCCTGGGATGGTCAGACCCTCGCACTCCTGGGTTTCCCTCTATCCATTTTTTACCCCCTCTCCCTCCACATGGGGGATTTTTGGGCCTACCTGGGGCTGGGACCTCTTTTGCAGACCGCATGGGGGGCCGGAGAGACCGATTGTGCAAGGGGGGGGTGTTGGTGAGATTCCTACAGCTGGATGGTGTAGATGGACTGGCGAGGGGGGGGGTCCTCTTGTGGATCCTGATTACCACGCCATTTTCCTGTAACTTCCGTCTGCTTCTATGGCGGCGGTCATCTTGGTAAACCCGTTTTTGGCCATTTTGCGGTGGATTTCTTGCTGTGAAGGCCGGTGGGTGTGCCTGGAGGCGTTTTTGGTGGGAGGAGCCCCTCCCTTCACCCCGGGAAGTTTCCTGGCTCACTTCCTTTTGCTGAGCCGCTGTTGACACGTGCAGACCTTCCTGATACAGAATGCTGCTATCTAGGGACAGTGAGTTGCTGGGGGCATATTCCTCTCTCTCTGTGGGGGTTCCTTAGCGTGTGCCTGACCTCTGGGGGGCGCTGTAGTGCCGTGGGGACGTTTTTGGCAAAACAAAACAAAAAAAAAATTTTTTTTTTTATAATTTTCTCAAAGTTTGCTGGCGGGTTCTATGTGTGCAACATGGATTTCTCAGACCATGTGTCCCTACCTGGCCCCCTCACAGAGGCCGCAGGGCCCTCCAGATCTCAACTAACCATCCCCCAATGTGATTTTAGTGGTCCACAAAGCTTTTGTGTCCTGGGTGGAGGTGGCCTTTAGAGGGCGGGGTGCGAAGAAACGACCCCCACCTACCCCTGCCTCCTCTGATGTCTCAGATTCTAAGTCTGATTCAGCCACCGCAGACGTGAGTACCCTGGCCGGGTCTGGTACCCCGTGCCATGCCTCCTCTAATAGTGAGGATGAGCCCTCTACCGCTACTGCTGCGCAGGACAAGGCGCTGGTGGGTGCACTGATTGTTTCTGTGCTTGAAACCCTAAAATCGTAGGATGCGGCTGTCGTCGCTCCTGGGGCGCAGGTTGCCTTCGGCATCCATAAGCCTTCAAGGGTGGAAACGTTTTTTCCTTTCCCCAACTTTTTTGCTGGCCTATTCGCCAAAGAATGGGATCGGCTGAAACGTTCCCCTGTGGGTGTCTAGGCGGTTTATTAGATGCTACCCCTTTGAGGAATCTCTGGTGAAGAAGTGGTCCGTGCCTCCTAAGTTGGATCCCCCGGTCTCCAGGCTTAACAAGGCTACCGTTATTCTGGTGGAAGATTCTCCATCCTTTAAGGACCCAGAGGATAGAAAGGTGGAGGCTGTGGCCCGCAATAGCTTCAGGTGGGCAACGGTGACTGAATGGGCAAAACTGCTATGCCGTGACATGGAGGGCAAGCCTGTCCCTCCTGCCTTGGGGGAACTGTTGGACCAGATGGTGCAGGGGCTGCAATTTGCTTGCGATGCCGCGCTGGACACTGCTTCCCTGTTGGGTCGCCTATCATTTTCGGCGGTGGTCATGAGGTGTATGCTCTGGCTGAAGTGCTGGTCTGCAGATCAGGCTTCTAAGAAGGCCTTGACGGAACTCCCCTTTCAGGGGGACCGTCTGTTTGGGGCTACCTTGGATGACATTATTAAGGGTCTTACGGGGTAAGAGTACCTTTCACCCGCAGCCTTCCTAGGGTAGGGACCCTCGCCATAGGCGGGGTCTGTCCTTTTCGGCTCACAGAACATTTTTTTGTTCCTCGGGGGCAGCCGATAAGGCAAAGCCCTTCAAGGCTCCCTCGGGTGGTTACAAGCATCCCTGGTCTGGGAAACAGAAGACCGGTTCTGCCAGGTTCGTGGAAAAGGCCCCCTCGGCCTGAAGGTGCGCCCTCACCCGTGACTGTGGCTGGCCCGGATCCCAGACAAATGGGTCCGGGAGGTTGTGTGGTCCGGATACAAGATCAAGTTTCGATCCATTCCTCCGGTCAGGTTTTTCCCTTTCAATGTCTGCCTATCCCCGGATCGCTTGCAAGCGCTCTATGGGGCAGTGCAGGAGTTGCTACAGCAAGGAGTGATAGTGTCTGTTCCACACGTAGAATGCTTTCACTGGTTTTATTCCAACCTGTTCACGGTTCCCAAGAAGGAGGGCAAGGTGCATCCGATCCTGGACCTAAAGGCACTGAATGGGTTTGTGCGCGCTCAAAAGTTCAAGATAGAAATGATTCACACGGTGGTGGCCTCCCTACATCTGGGGGATTTCCTGTTTTCAATAGATATCAAAGATGCCTACCTTCACATTCCAATCTGTGCCGCTCACCTAAGTTACCTGGACGATCTGATTCTCCATGCGGAGTCCTCTGCGTCATTCACGGAAAACTTGGGGGTCACCATGAGAACTCTGGAGGAGTTCGGGTGGATCGTGAATCTTCAGAAGTCGTCTCTGACCCCTTCCATGAGACTGGTCTATCTGGGCCTGAATTTGGACTTGTCCTCAGCCAGGGTGTTTGTTTCTTCGGGAAAAACTTCAGAAGCTCCAGTGAGCGGTTCATCTGTTGATGTCTAACAACCGGCCATCCCTTCGGACCTGTATGAGAGTAAGGGGACTGATGGTGTCCTCCGATGAGGCGGTACCATTTGCTCAGTTCCACACGAGAGTTCTTCAAAGGGAAATTCTTCTCAAGTGGGACAAACACCCTAATTCTCTGGAAATTCAGATTCGGCTAAGCCACAAGACCAGGGATTCCCTGGTCTGGTGGCTTCGGTCCCTGATGCTTCATTTGGGGAAATCCTTTCTCCCTATATACTGGACAATTGTCACCACGGATGCGAGTCTGTCTCGGTGAGAGGAGTCCTCAATCAGGACTCGGCTGAGGGAGTCTGGTCCCTGGAGGAATCTCGATTGCCCATCAATGTCCTGGAGCTGAGAGCGATCTGGCTTTGCCTGGCGCTCTGGATCGAACATCTGGAGGGTTGTCCACTGCGCATTCAATCAGACAATGCCACAGCCGTGGCTTATGTTAATCACCCAGGGGGCACCAAGAGTGTCCTTGCAGCCCTGGAAGTTGCAGGCAATCTACGTTGGGCGGAGCGCCATGTTCCAGTTCTCTCCACTGTCCACATTCCGGGAGTGGAAAATTGGCAGGCAACCTCAGCCGCCAGGCTTTAGATGCAGGGAAGTGGTCTGCAACCGGAGGTGTTTCAGCAGTTGTGCCTTCGCTGGGGCACTCGGGATGGGGTTCTGTTGGCGCCTCGCATCAACAGGAAGGTGGCCTGCTCTCAAAAACTTCTGGCAGATGCCGCAAATGCGCTGGTGGCCCCCTGGAGCCAGTACTGGCTGAGGTATGCCTTTCCTCCTCTCAAGTTGATGCCAAGACTTCTTCACGGGATAGAGGCGGAGGGGATTCTGGTCATTCTTGTGGCTCTGGACTGGCCTCGTCACGATTGGTACGCCGACCTGGTCAGGCTTGTCACAGACGTCCCGTGGAGACTTCCTCTCAGGGAGGATCTACTGTCTCAGGGGCCAATCTTCCATCCTGCTTTACAGCCGCTGGCTTTGACGGCTTGACTGTTGAAAGCCAGGTGCTGAAGGACAGTGGATCGTCTGCTTCAGTGATTCCCACTCTGCTAAAAGCGAGAAAGGCGACTTCTAGGAAGATTTATCATCATACGTGGAAGTCATACATTGCGTGGTGTGAGACCCTGGCTCCTATTTGGTGGCTCAGATCTTGGCTTTCCTTCAACGGGGAGTTGATCAAAAGCTGGCCTTGAGTACTATCAAGGGTCAGGTCTCAGCCTTGGCTATTTTCTTCCAGAGGCCATTCGCCTCCCATTCCCTGGTGCGTAGCTTCATCCAGGGGGTGCGACACTTGGTATCTCTGGTGCGACCGCCATTACCGCCTTGGGACCTTAATTTGGTGCTGTCAGTTCTCCAGAGGCCTCCCTTTGAGAATATTCAGAAGGTTCCCCTGCTTACCTTGTCTCAGAAGGTGGCTTTCTTGGTGGCTATCACTTCTGTGCGCAGGGTGTGGGAACTGGCGGCATTGTCCTGTCGTTCTCCCTATCTGGTGGTTCACAGGGACAAGGTTGTACTTTGACCAGATCCGTCCTTCCTGCCGAAGGTGGTTTCCAGTTTTCAATTAAATGAGGACATCGTGTTACCTTCCTTATGTCCTAAGCCAAAACATCCTAAGTAATTTGCATACCCTGGATGTTGTTTGGGCGATCAAGGTGTATTTGGCGTCTACTGAGTCTTTTTGCAAGTCTGACTTGCTCTTTGTGCTCATGGATGGCCCAAAGAAAGGGCTGCCTGTGTCTGCTGCGACTATTTCCAGATGGATTAGACAGACAGTGGTGCAGGCTTATTTCATTAAGGGTCAGGTTCCACCTGTCCCTGTCAAGGCGCATTCTACTCGGGCACTTGGTCAAAAATCCAGTTTTTCCATGACACTGTAACCTATCAGAGTCGGGAAAAGCGTTAGATAAACTCCTCTTTAAAGTGTCCTCAAGAGATTTCATCTTCTGCCCGCTTTGTGGGGATGGGAGCTGGGAGCTGCAGCACTGAGCCCTGTCCTGCATCCTTCCGAATTGCAAGCAGAGTTACCCAGTGTGCTATGAAATAAATATAACACCCCTGACCATGCTTTCTGGACCACGTGTAAGCAATAACGTTGATTTTGCGGGTGACTGCCTTGCCCAATGATGCCACAACATTGCCTTCCATGTGATGGTACAGAGCTGCCATGGCTTTACGTGAAAAGAAATAGCGACTGGGAACCTGCCATTGTGGTACAACACATTCTGAAAATTTTAAAAATTCTGAAGGGGCAGAATTCACCAAATGGAAAGGCAGAAGTTTTAAAGCCAGCAGCTTTGACAAGCTTGCATTTAGACACTGGGCATGTGGGTGGCAGTGATTATTTTTTTTTTTGCTGCAGCAGATGGGGCATAGAAATTTGCCAGCTATAGTCTACAGCCAGTGAAGTGCTACTGGCAGATGTACTGCAAGGACCTGGGACACCCTGCGCAATACCATCCTCCCTGTCAGTGAATGCTGCTGAGAGGTCATGAGGTATAGCAGAGGTAGACTGGAAAGGTGAGGAGTAAGGAGCAGAATTGCATCCCTTTTGTGTGGCTTTCAGGTGCTCTTGCCAACAGACTGAGTTGTGGGAGGTTAAATGCCTTGTCAAGCATATGGCTGGTGTTTTTGCATTGCTTGATGTGCTTGAGACAAATTTTGCAAATTGCAACAGTGTGATCGGCTGCACATGTGCTAAAAAAGGCCCAGACAACTGAGCTGTGAGAAGGGTGTAGGGAGATAACAGCTCCATAATGTGATGAAATAGGGTGGCTCCTCTCTACTCTTCCAGGATGTCTGCCTTGTTGGGGTTGTGCCTCACCCTCACTTTCCTCCTCTACTCTATCCGGCACCCAAGTCGCGTCAGTGAGCTTATCATCATCATCTCCTCCATCCTCATTACCACTGGAGACAACTTGGCAATATGCTGCAGCTGGGGGGAACATGTCTGCCAGTTTGTTTACCAGTGTTCTCCCTTCTATGTAGGGTTATGTTCCTACCTTCCTCAACTTTAAAACCAACATCTGAATCAAGTAATGGCTGTGCATCATCAAGGAGTAAATGGCTGACGCTTGGTTCGAATAGCTGACTCCTCTGTGCCTGATGCTGGGGCTATGGCAGGAATAGCTGTGGACAAGGAGGCAGATTTAGCCACTCTGGCAACTGCAGTGGACTGCGCACTAGTCTCTGCTTTGGTGATGGAGGATGAGGAGGAGCAGAATAGTTTAGTAAGCCAGTCCACAACCTCCTCTGCATGCTGTGGTTGGATAGCACAGGCAACATCACTAAACAAAGGAAATTATGCCCTGCGTGAGGACTGAAGACGTCCACCTTTGCCTGTGAACACTTACACTGCTGCCCCCCCCCCCCCCCCCACAGTGCCATGGGACTCTCCTTGGCCTCTCAGACATGATAGGGGGATGCTTGTTAACAAAATGTAACAAAGATATGGAAATGTGTATGTGAATGCACTTAAATCAATAGAAAGTGGTGTTAGGTGTGCTTTAACCTGAGTACTCACTACACAGACACACTCCTCAGACATACTACAATATAATGCAGTATAACTGCAGTAACGTACAGAAATATACTGTGCTAAACGTGCGCTAGCACACAGAAATATACTGCGTTAAACGTGCAGTAACGCACTGAAATATAATGAGGTAAACGTGCAGTAATGCACAGAAATGTACTGTGTTAAATGTGCACTAATGCCCCGAATAATACTGCGTTAAATGTCACGTAATGCACAGAAATATACTGCGTTAAACGTGCAGTAACGCACCGAAATATACTACGGTAAACGTGCAGAAAAGCACTGAAATATTCTGCGGTAAACGTTCAGTAATGCACAGAAATATACAGTGTTAAATGTGCACTAATGCACTGAAATATACTGCGTTAAACGGCACGTAACGCACAGAAATATACTACGTTAAACGTGCATTAACGCACTGAACTATAATGCAGTAAACCTGCCCTGACAAAATAAACTGACACTAAAGTAAAAATGAATGGTCACTACATTCACACTGACTAAACTATCACTAGATTCAAATTAAAGTGACACTAAACTAAAAATGAATGTTTACTATACTCATACTGACTGAACCAACACTAGATTCACACTAAAGTGACACTAAAGTAAAAATTAATGGACACTACACTCACACTGACTGAACGATCACTAGATTCACAATAAACTGATATTCTACACTGACAATAGATCAGAATAGCACACTATAGTACACTAACTTTCTAGTAGCACTGACCAGAGCCCTGTTCTATCTCTCTCCATGCTGATATCACACTACATTTGGCCGCTATTAAAAGAATACTTTTATAGTGTGTGGTGGGACTAAGAGCAATGAGCCATGATTTGATTCATCATTACTTTCATCATTACTTTCTCCAATCATGGCTCTGAAAGTGCTCTGTGCCCTGATTGGGCAAAGCTTTCATTGCTTCAGCCAGTCAGGGCTTCAATACACTGTGCGGCGACGCAGTGAATTGGGGTCATTCGGCAGGCCGAACAAATGATCGAAAGCGTTGATAATTCGGGTGTTCATCAAACCAATGTTTGGCCCGAACTCATGCTCTGGCCGAACCGTTCGCCCATCCCTATATGCAGGGCTTTTTTTTTTGTCAGAGAGTAGGTGCAGGAACTCCCCCCTTCTGAGTTGCCCCTTGTCTCCGCCCCCTACCCACCCCCAAGCACATCCTTTGGTCCCACCCATACCCCTGTCCCAGCACAGCCCATTTTAGAGAACACAGAACCACGTATCATTCTGTGGTGCTAAGTAACTTGTATTGAACTTGTTAATTATAACAAGAAAAGCAGTAAAATAGATCCCCTGCAGCAAGCAACAATAGACCCCCCCCCCAGAAACAAGAGATCACCCACACAGCAATGCCCCCCCCCACCCACAGCAAATTCCACCCCAGCAACAATAGTTCCACCCCAGTGACAATAGACCTCCAGCAGTAACATTAGATTCTCCAGCAGCCAGCACCAATAGACCTCTCTCTCAACAGTAGATCCCTCCTAGCAACAACTGACTCCCCAGAAATATAAGATCCCTCCCAGCAACAATAGACTTCTCTCTCAACAGTAGATCCCTCCCAGCAACAATAGACCCCCATGCAAAAAATAGATCCCCACTACAGACAACAGATCCCCCAGCGGCCATCATCAATAGACCATCCAGCACACCCCAGCACCCCTTGCACTTAAATAGATTCAGTGTTGGAGGTGCTGGAACTGCATTTCGCCCGTGTTTCCCCTGAAAAAAAAAAGCCCTGCCTATATGTTACTTTTTTACTCACGAACATACAGTGTTTAGATGAATTATTTTATATTGGGTTACACACTTTTCAGCGTTGCATTTGGAAACACTCTGAGGTTTATATAGTGACCTTTATTCAAGCAGCTACTATTATTCCTCTAGCACTGACTTTTACTTTTTTGACGATAATAGTTTGTTTGGGCCAGCTTGACCCAAATAAAATATTTAAAGCAAAACTAAACTTGGAGTTAGGCTTTAAACCAAAGTAAATTTATGGGCAACAATTTATTGTTAGCTCAACATGTATTGTATGTAGGGAATAGTGAAAAAGGTGATTTTTTTTTTTTTTTTGCCTCCCTATTGACTCCAATGCTTATACATTTTGGAAAAACTGATTTTTTTTGTCAGAATGTCCTCAGAATTTTTTAGCAAAATATACTGGAGTCAATGGGAAAATGTAATTTTATTACATTATCCATGATGTAGGAGTCGTACTTCCTCTCACATGGATAATATGCAATATATAAAGTAAAGTAGAACTATAGGCAAAAGGTTTTTTTCCCATTATAGATAGGATAGAGGTGGGTTATAACCCCTGTCTGAATTTTTTTTAGGCATCAGAAATAGAGATGGTGAATTTCCCCAATGTGGACACAGACGGCGAAAAAAAATTAATCTCTACTCTATCCAAAAAAAAAAAAAAATGTTTTGCCTTTAAGTCTAATGCATCCAAAATCAAATAGCAGACAAGTGCACACTGTGTCTTTAGGCAAGTGAGTTTTTTTTTTTTTACCAAATTATCATTTTTATGCATATTGTCCAACTCCAAGATGTATAACTTGAATGCTTATTGGATTTAAGCATATCAGGTGATGTGTATTTGAGGGAGGGAGGGTGTGGCCTAAGGAGATCAACACCCTATAACAAGGTATGCATATTAGGAAATTGCACATTTTTAAAAAAGTAATTTAACAATATTCCATGATCATGCGAAGGATACAATACAATTTCAAAACATGGAACAGGTATCTGAAATAAAGAGCTGACATATAAAAATGAATGATTCATAAAATAAATTCATATGGAAC
The DNA here is from genome assembly GCF_965119305.1 of Pelophylax lessonae. NCBI lineage: Eukaryota > Metazoa > Chordata > Amphibia > Anura > Ranidae > Pelophylax > Pelophylax lessonae. Next base: position 126,727,152 of record NC_138777.1, on the reverse strand, counting down.
TGGTATATGATGGTACAGAATATACATGAAAGATTGAAAAAACATGATTAACAAAGATAAGACTAACAAAAACATCTTGACATCCTAAGCCTTTGTGCGTTTTGCGGATCCCTGTCCGCTTCATCAGGAGTTTGATGCCAGGGGGGTATCTATAAATATAGGTAAATATGAGGGAAAAAAAAGGGGGGAAACTAATTACTCACAAGTCAGCTCAAAGAGTGAAACCAGCATCTAGAAAGGGGCATCGAACAAACATCTCTCTGTGGCAGGAAATCCCATCCAGATAAAGGGGACAGCAAGAGGGCAGACCAGGTAATGTAGTGTAGTCCATAAAATAAACAGAGTGTATGGACACATCTAGCCCCCCCTTGATGTAAAAAATATAAACCTATGTGTATGTATAAAGTGTGAAAAAAAAAAATGAATGAATGATCAACAAGGTGTTGAAGTGATATCTGAATGATGTGTCTAATGGTTTAATACATTTGAAATGATACATACTTTTTATATTTATTTTTGCAAAGTGACCAGCCTCATTTAAAGTCCCATGACCTCTGTATTTTTTGCCTGTATGAAATATTAGGGATGGAGGCATGCTACTGTGGATGCCTAGGGTCTCTAAAATTTCTCTGTGCATAATAATTAGGCAGCTTCTTTTCCTCAGGCAAAATGGGCCAAAAAAGAGATTTACCTAGCTCCAAAAGGTCACAAACTGTAAAAAGTCTTTAATAGGGATGCAGCACTGTTAAAATCTCTAATATATTGGGGCGCGATCACAGAACCATCAAACGTTTTGTTACAAATAGTCAACAGGGTTGCAAGAAACGTGTTGAGAAAAAAAGATGCAAATTAACTGCCAAAGATTTGAAAAGTATCAAACATGAAGCTATCAGGAGCCCATTATCCTCCAGTGCTGTCACATTCTAGACCTGCAACCTACCTGGAGTTGCTTGAAGTACAAGGTGTTCAGTGCTCTAAGACATGACAAAGGTAAGAAGGGCAGACCCCCGACCACCACTAAACAAGCCACATAAGCTGGGCCAAGAAATATCCGAAGACATATTTTTCAAGGATTTATGGTTTGATGGTTTGATGAGATGAGAGTAACTCTTGACGAACTCAGACGCCAGCAAGGTGGAGGTGGGGTGCTGATATGGACTGGTATTATCAAGGATTAGCTAGTTGGACCTTTTCAGGTTGAAGATGGACTCATCAAAATCAACTCCCAAACTTACTGCTAGTTTTTAGAAGACACTTTCTTCAAGCAGTGGTACAGGAAAAAGCCTGCATCTTTCAAAAAGACCATGATATTTATAATAGCCGTGCAAACATGTGGTGCCCGGTGTGCCTGGATACACCCTAATCACCCTGTACTGTGCAATTTCCCCTGCTGCCTGGCTGCAGAGAAAAGGAGTGGGAAATCTCTGTACTCAGTCCCCTTCTCTGTCTCAAAAGTGAGACATTAGGCATGTGTTAGGACCCCTGATATCAAAGCCCCCCAACGGGGCCCCTAAAAAAAACTGTAAAAAAAAAATTAAATATAATATTGTAAAAAAAATAAATTGTAAAAAAATAAAATAAAATTAGACTACTGACACCAATCTCTGCTCTACTAACACCAGTCTCTGCCCTACTGAAATATATACACACACACACACTCATGTTTGTTTACGCATTGTGTGTGCACACCCTAATGCAATAGGCTGCGCACACCTATGATTTTTATGTAGGACAATTCTCCATCGCATGCATTGAATACTCCACTGTGTGGCTAGCCAGTAATGACCTTAAAATGAAAGACTAATCACATGGCCTCCTTCCTCACCTGACCTAAACCCTATTGAGAGCTTGTGGGCCCTCCCCAAATGGGAGATTTATGGTAAAGGAAAACATTTCACCTCTCTGAACAGTGTCTGGGAGGCTGTGGTTGCTGCTGCGTAAAAAGTTGATCATCAACAGACTCCATGAATGGAAGGCTTATGACTGTTATTAAAAAGAAGGGGGGCTATATTGATCACTGATTTTTTTTTTTTATGTCAGAATTGTTTATTTGCAAATTTTGAGTTGTTTGTTTATTATTCTCGTGTTACAGATGCAAATAAATAAGTGATATGGGTTTTTTTGTGTTTTCATTTAGTTGCATAATAATTGTGCACACTAATAGTTGCCCAATCATTGTGTCACTATAGATGTTCTCCTAAGAAAGCTAAACCTCACTTTTACTTTTTAAAATACTCAGGTTTGAGGTTTATTACCATTTTGGATTGAGAAAGAGCACTCTGGTTGTTCAATAATTAAAATCATTTTCAAAAATACAACTTGCCTTATAATTGTGCACACAGTGTATATTGCGTTTCATTTTACATATTTATTTCTGAAATAAGTTTGTGCCTGACTATGTCTATAGGTAAGCAATCAGCAATCATTTTCTGACTGTTGATTACACTGATAGCCACTTTGCTGTCTATTATCTGAAAAAGATAATGATAAAAATATTGACCTACTTGCATATAAAATCAAGCTCTTCAGTGTCATCCAAGTCTTCATTTACTTTCGTGTTATGGGTATTCTGAGCCATACTGTCTCCCAGGCTGATAAGACAGCTAGCAAAGCCTTTATAAATAGTGTCACAGTTCTTGCTTGTTGCATTTACCGGAATATGATAAACTTCAAGGAACAGAGAGAGAGAAACAAAGCAACAGTTTGATGAGTATGTCTCACATAATAAGTCATTCAGGCATAAAATATCAATACAGGAATGTTATCATAAAAAAATCATAAAAAAGATACATTTAAACACTAACTCAATTTTAACCCCTTGTTTTCGGATAAGGCAGGGAAGGCTTAGAACTATTGTCGGGTTCTAAAATCTTTCTTTGACCCTACTTAAAAGATTTATTTTTTTTATCATGTTTTAAAGGCTGTCTGTGTCCCTGTTAAAGTTATTTCCCTTAGCTATGATACTGAGTTCTTGGGGCACAGAGACGCAGTGCTGGGACAAGGTCATCCAGCGCCCAGGGCGAACATGCCAAACTGCGCCCCCCCCGGTTGTGCATGACCAATCATTTTACCCATGCCTGATAACCACACTTGACAATTACACCTATGTATAGAGTGCTAAGGTCAGGACTGAATAATTTACCCCTATGAGGCATTTCATATATGCATGCATACATACATACAAACACTCAATATATACATTAAACCACCAACTTATGTATATTCCTAAGACTAGCATGTAAAAAAAATGGTTTGATATTCTCATTGTGTGTATGGGACTTTTTTATTCTAGGAGCAGAGGATTAGGGTAAAACCACTTAGTCCCAGTTCACACTGGTGTGATGCGGGAAACCCTGCTATTCAGTGCCGGTTCCCGCATTGCACCAGAATCGCACACTGGTTTACACTGAGATCTGCAAATCTCTGGGGGGTGTCAATGTAAAGGTAATGATGACACTTATAGATTGGTTCGCAGATCGCAGTTCGAACTGTGAAATGGTGCAGGAATTGGATCGCATAGGTGTGAACACCCATGCAATCCGATTCCAGTGCGAACCAAAAAAAGGGCCCTGCTCCATTCTTGTGCAAATGGGATGTGATTTCAGCCAAAAAGTTTGTATGGCTGAAATCACATTGCACAGACATCGCATGTGATCTGCACAACAATGTGGTGCAAATCACATGCGATGTCTGGCATTGCAATAGTGTGATTCGGCACTTAAACTGGCACACATGCATAGGTTTTTTTTTTTGGTATAGCCAGTGGGCTGAATTGAAAAAAAAAACACTTACAGATTCATCCATCCACACAAGAGGTGGATGAAGAAATCCCCTCCATGAGACGTATTCTGACGCTGGGGACTCTTCTCTGTCAGAATACACTGATCAGCATTGCAGCTGATTGGCTGCAAGCTGCTGATCGAACAAGGTTTTCCAGCAGGCTCCCATTTTACAGAAGCTCCCATTCTGACAGGTGGCTTCTGTCTAACAGGCAAGGCCACACGTAGATCAAAATTCAGCTGGTCCCTGCTGAACCGAACAAATTTTGATCCATGTGTACCCAGCTTTACCTTAATCCTTGCTCCAGTAGGCTCTCTCCAGTGCTGTGATTGGTCCTCGGGAGCTCCTGGGTAAACACTGTGACTGGCTGTGGTCACACTTCAGCCTCATCATAGCATACAGGGTTAATGTTCCTGTATGTTAGGTATGTGATGAGGCTTTGGGTGGTAGAGGAGAGCACTGTAGCTGGCTGGAGAAAGTATACATGAGGCTATATCCTCCAGCTCTGCAAGGGTGGACTGTTTCACTTAGCTGGAATTGGGCTGCAACATATCGCTTGTTTATGATGAAATCTTTGAATAGGTTAGGAATATACTGGGACTTTTCAGGCTCCACATACTGTAGATATATTCCACATACACACTATATCTTATTAAAAGGCAGGATTAAGATAGAGTGTGTATGTGGAATACATCTACACAGTATGTGGAGCCTGAAAAGTCCCAGTATATTCCTAACCTATTCAAAACATTTTACTTTCTCTTTAGTAAACCTGCACTGCAAGGGTCAGTACAGGCTTACAGCACAGAATTAATTGCACAGTGTAAAACAGGACAGGACAGATCGGGACTCACAGGAGGAGGAAATGCAGTCTGCTATCTGTCTCTTATCTTCAGTCTGTAGAGGAGGAGAGCTCCGATGTCTGCTGGGCAGAAAGCAGTGATCGAGGCTGCAGTGTAGTGTGCTCTGCTTGCTCCGCCCACCTGTACAGGAGCTCTCACGGTCCCGATCCAACCAACCAGCCAGCCTGTACGAAACCTGTGCCCAGGAGAGGAGAGTGTTTCTCTCCTTTCCAGCAAGGGGCAGAAAGCCTGCAGAAGATATGGGCGCATTGTTGGCTCTGATTTTGGACATGTTTTAGCAACACAGGAGCTTAGAATAAAGGTGATTCTTCAGTGTTTTGGTGCCCCCTCCCACACTCCTCCCACACTCCACCCAGGGCAGCTGCCCTTCCCACCCACCCCTTGTACCGGCCCTGCAGAGACGAAATAGGAATTTCATTGGGCATTTGCCGTTTATTTTGTTGGAAGGCAAAATATTTTCCTATTAACTACCCTGGCACCTTGTATTTGGTCTAATTGTTGTACAAAACAGCATTCATAAAAAATAGGTGAAAATGTTTTTGGTGTTGCTATGACTTAAATTTTAAAAGCACTTTATCAAGGACATCCAATATTCACAGGAAGAAACAAATGCACTGTACTGACTTCACATTGTTTTGGATTTTTTTCAACATGCAATTTACAACCCCATTTCTAAAAAAAAGTTGGAGCCCTGGGTAAAATCTACATAAAAACTGAATGCAATGACTTAAAAATCTCATAAACTCAATAGAAAATAGAAAACATATCACTTCAACATACCCTTTGGGAATGCCCATCTTTAACAAGCTTTTGGAATGCCATATTTAAATGTATAGTGTCCACCACGGGTATGTTATCCCCACCCAGACCAGAATTGGCCCTTTTGAACCTCAACTTAGAATACTATCCGCCCAATTTCCGACAAATAATTCTTCACCTCCTCCTAGCTGCCAGAACTTTAATAGTGCGTAAATGGAGAACCATTGAAACGCCAAACATTTCTGAAACTATACGTTTAGTGAATGAGAATTATAAACTAGAAAAAGCTCTTTCTCTGAATAACTTATCCTACCACAAATTTAAAAAAGCCTGGTTGGCGTGGCCTTATAGACTACAGTGATTATTTAGCAATTTCTTACTCAATAAATGACTACGTTTTGTACAATGCTGCCTGTGCAGGGGGGGTGGCTTCGCCACCCGACTCGGCGACATTGTTCCCCTTGGGGCTCTGGGCCGGGTGGGCGGGAGCTACCCCTTTCCTTCTCTTCTCTTCCCATTTGGAAGTTTGAACCATAATTCCACCATTAAATATATATTTTCTCCTATGTATATGTTCTCTCTTGCTTATATATTTACTATTGCCATCTACTATTGTAATATTTTAATGACAATCTTTGAAATGAAGCTCCACTACCCTGTTTCTACCCCTGTTTTCTACATCCAGTTGATGTAACTTCGTTGTTATTGTCTTTTTTGATGAAACCAATAAAAATGTATTGATTGAAAAAAAAAGAAAATAGAAAACATATCAAATATTTAAAATTGAGAAAATTTACCATTTTAAGAAAAAAAAGGTAATTTTGAAATTGATAGAGCAACACGTCTCAAAAAAGTTGAGACAGGGACATGTTTACCAAAATATAGCATCCCCTCTTTTTTTTTTATTTACAACAATCTGTAAATGTCTGGGAACTGAGAAGACTAGGGTTGAGCGAACACGGACTGTATTATTCGAAAACTTTACTGTATATTCGGGTTTAAAATCCGTGTTCGGTAATTTTATTTCCTGTTTTGTATGTAATGGCGCGGTTTTAATGGCGCGGTTTCAACAGCCAATCAACAAGCGTTTAACTGGCGTGCCATAGAAGCCATCACAGCCATGCCTACTATTGGCATGGCTGTGATTGGCCAGCTGAAGCATGTGACCCAGGTCTTTATAAGCTAGAGACACAGGGCGGTGTGCGTCAGTCTGTTCTAGTGTAGGGAGAGAGCACACACAACGGTGCTGGCTGCTGCTGATTAGGGACAGAGACCGGAAAAAAAAACATTGTGGCTGAAAAGAATGTAGGGACAGGTCACAGTGTAGGCAGGGAAAGATAGAAAAGCATTTTAGGGACAGGCTGGAGAGAGTAGGCAGGGAGAGATTAGGAGACACAGGACAAAACAATCGTCCGTTAGCGATCTACATCGATTTTGCTGTGTGGGGGGTGGTGCAGTGAACGATCTTTTTGCCCTCACTTGAGCCCACTGAGGAGGAGGAGGAGGGAGAAAAAAATATATTTTTATCAGTCTGTTGTGTGCAGCGTTCAGCTATATTTTATTACACAGTGCTGTTCTAATCTGCTATTTAAAAATTACAAATTTAAAGGGGAATTTTTTTTTTCCCTTCATAGCCTGCTGCTGACCGTGACATAAAACATAAGACACTGCTGTGTTCACATTTGCTATTAAAAAATCACCAATTAAAGTGAAAAATAATTATTCATTTTTTCATTCATACGTTACTGTGACATACAGCCTTTACTCACAGTGCTGTTCTAATCTGCTATTTAAAAATTACAAATTTAAAGGGGAGTCTGTGTTTGTACGTGTGAGATACACAGTTTTATGTACTTTTTTCTATTCCGCTATTCAATATACACCCTTTTGGGGTGAAAAAAAATAAATTGCGGCATAGTCTGTATCGGTACGTGTGAGATAAACCTTTTAAATTTGTTTGGCGCATCTCCTTCCACCGCCGAGGATTGCAGGGCGCTTCAATTTGCCTCCTGTTCTGAAGTCCTCCTACTCCTCTTCCTCCTCCTCCCTTTAGGGTACAAAAAATTGTAATCGGGGGCCTAGTCTGTGTTTGTACGTGTGAGATACACCGTTTTAATATACTTTTTTCTATACTTTTTTCTATTCCGCTATTCAATATACACCCTTTTGGGGTGAAAAAAATTAAATTGCGGCATAGTCTGTATCGGTACGTGTGAGATACACCTTTTAAATTTGTTTGGCGCATCTCCTTCCACCTCCGAGGATTTCAGGGCGCTTCAGTTTGCCTCCTGTTCCGAAGTCCTCCTACTCCTCTTCCTCATCCTCCCTTTAGGGTACAAAAAATTGTAATCGGGGCCTAGTCTGTGTTTGTACGTGTGAGATACACCGTTTTATATACTTTTTTCTATTCTATATACACCCTTTTGGGGTGAAAAAAATTAAATTGCGGCATTCTTTGCATATTTGACTGTGAGATACACCCGTTGTATTTCTATACTGTTTTTCTATTCCGCTATTTAATAAACACCCTTTTGGGGTAAAAAAATAAAATTGCGGCATAGTTTGCATATTTGACTGTGAGATACACCCGTGGGATACTGTTGTTGTTTTGTTCCACTATTCAATAAACACCTTTCTAGGGCAAGAGTATAAATTACAGAAATATGAGGAGAACGTCAAATAGGGGCCGTTGCCTGGGTCGTGGTGCTGCTGGTAGAGCTCCTGTTGCAAGGAGAGGACGTGGTCGATCTGTGCCAGCTACACGCACAAGTGAAACACCTTCCTCAAGTGTGAGTAGGCGACAGAACCTGCAGTAGTATTTGGTAGGGCATCATGCGCCTCGACAAGTGTTGAGGCAAGAACAAGTACAGGCGATAGATTGGGTTGCTGACAGGGCCTCCAGTTCCTTCACATTGTCTCCCACCCAGTCTACTGCAGAAAGGTCAGAGTTGGCACCTGCAGCCGATGTCCAACCGTCTTTCACCTCACCCCCTTGCAAATCAGGCAAGCAGTCTGAGCCCCAAGTCATGCAGCAGTCTCTTCTTCTTTTTGATGACTCTGTCAGCAGGGTTTCCCAGGGCCATCCACCTAGCCCTGCCCCAGAAGTGGAAGAGACTGAGTGCAGCGATGCCCAACCACTTATTTCTCAAGATGAGTACATGGAAGGACTATCGCAGCACTTCTCCGATGATGACGAAACCCAGGTGCCAACTTCTGCAGCACTCAGAATTGTGGAGACCGACAAGGAGGGCAGGGGTGAAGACTGGGTGGAAGATGATGTGGAGGACGATGAGTTCCTCGACCCCACATGGAATGAAGGTCATGCAGGTGACATGAGTAGTTTGGAGGAAGAGCCGGTGGTCGCACAGAGCCACCAGCACAGCAGAAGAGGGAACAGGGTGCAGAAGCGGAGCGGCCGTGCCCTAGACACTACGCCTGCTACTGCCCAATGCAGCAAGGGACCGAGCACACCAAAGCCAGGTCAAAGGAGTTCTCTAGCGTGGAAGTTCTTCAGACAATGTGCTGATGACAGGACACGAGTGGTTTGCACGCTGTGCAATCAGAGCCTGAAGCGAGGCATAAACCTTCTCAACCTGAGCACAACCTGCATGATCAGGCATCTAAGTGCAAAGCACGAGCTGCAGTGGAGTAGACACCTTCAAAACCAAGAAAGGTCTCTGGCTCCTCATGCTTCCTCTTCTGCTGCAGTCTCGGCCTCTTCATCCACCTCTGTAGTGATAACGGCACCTGCCACCCCGCAAACAGAGGATCTGTCAGAAACACCACCACCTGGGTCACCAACCATCTCCACAATGTCCCGTGGAAGCGTTCAGCTTTCCATCTCCCAAACACTTCAGAGGAAGAGGAAGTACCCCCCTACCCACCCGCGATCCCTGGCCCTGAATGCCAGCATTTCAAAATTCTTGGCCATTGAAATGCTGTCATTCCGTCTGGTGGTGACGCACAGTTTTAAAAGCCTTATGTCTGTGGCTGTCCCACAGTACATCGTGCCCAGCCACCACTACTTTTCCAGGCAAGCCATCCCTTCCCTACACAACCAAGTGGGGGAAAAAATCAGGTGTGCACTGCGCAACACCATCTATGGCAAGGTCCACCTAACTACCGATACGTGGACCAGTAAGCACGGTCAGGAGCGTTATATCTCCCTAACGGCACACTGGGTAAATGCAGTGGCGGCTGGGCCTGAGGCGGATAGCAATTTGGCGCATGTCCTTCCACCACCGAGGATTGCAGGGCGCTTAAGTTTGCCTCCTGTTCCTAACTCCTCCTACTCCGCTTCCTCATCCTCTACCGCCTCCTCATCCGGTCAGCGTAACACCTTCACCACCAACTTCAGCACAGCCAGGGGTAAACGACAGCAGGCAGTTTTAAAACTTGCCTGTTTGGGGGGAAAAACCACACACCGCGCAGGAGTTGTGGATGAGCATGAAACATCAGACCGATGAGTGGCGAGCCTCAAGCCCGGCCTGGTGGTGTGCGATAGTGGGCGAAATCTCATAGCAGCTCTGGGACTAGCCGGTTTGACGTACATCCCTTGCCTGGCGCATGTGCTGAATTTGGTTGTGCAGAGGTTTATTAAAAATTACCCCGATATGTCAGAGCTGCTGCAGAAAGTGCGGGCCATCTGTGCTCGCTTTCGGCGTTCTCACCCTGCTGCTGCTCGCCTGTCAGCGCTGCAGCGTAACTTCGGCCTTCCCGCTCACCGCCTCATATGTGACGTGCCCACAAGGTGGAACTCCACCTTGCACATGCTGGAAAGACTGTGCGAGCAGCTGCAGGCCATAGTGGAGTTTCAGCTGCAGCACGCACGCGTGAGTCGCTCTGCGGAACAGCACCACTTCACCACCAATAACTGGGCCTCCATGCGAGACCTGTGTGCCTTGTTGCACTGTTTTGAGTACTCCACCAACATGGCCAGTGCCGATGACGCCGTTGTCAGCTTAACTATCCCACTTTTATGCCTCTGTCAAAAAACAATTCGGGCGATGATGGAAGAGGATGTGGCACAGGAGGAGGAGGAGGAGGAGGAAGAGGGATCATTTCCAAGGCTTTCAGGGCAGTCATTCACAAGTGGCTCCGAGGGTGGGTTCCTGCACCAACAAACGGCAGGTACACAATTGTCCAGCACGGGCACAGTTCTGGAGGATGAGGAGGAGGAGATGGAGGAGGAGATGGAACCATGTTCACAGCAGGGTGGCACCCAGGCCAGCTCATGGCCATCACTGGTGCGTGGCTGGGGGGATACAGAGGACACAGACGATACACCTCCCACAGAGGACAGCCTTTCGTTGCCTCTTGGCAGCCTGGCACACATGAGCGATTACATGCTGCAGTGTCTCCACAATGACCGCCGAGTTGCCCACATTCTAACTTGTGCTGATTACTGCATGGCCACGCTGCTGGATCCCCGTTACAAGGACAACGTACCATCCTTAATTCACTCACTGGAGCATGATCGCAAGATGCGTGAGTACAAGCGCACGCTGGTAGACGCGATGCTGCTGGCATTCCCACCTGACAGCGGGGTCACAGTGGAAGCATAAGGCCAAGGCAGAGGAGGAGGAGGAGGAGGAGGAGGAAGAGGTCGCCAACGCAACCAGGGCACCGCCAGCACCTCAGAAGGCAGGGTTAGCATGGCCGAAATGTGGAAAAGCTTTGTCAACACGCCACAACAAACAGCAGCACCAGCAGCTCATATGGAAGGAAGGAGGCAGCATTTCACCAACATGGTGGAGCAGTATGTGTGCACACGCCTACATGTAGTGAATGACGGGTCTGCCCCCTTCAACTTCTGGGTCTCCAAATTGGGCACATGGCCTGAGCTTGCCCTTTATGCCTACGAGGTGCTGGCGTGCCCTGCAGCCAGTGTATTATCTGAACGTGTATTTAGCACGGCTGGGGGCGTTATCACAGACAAGCGCAGCCGCCTGTCAAGAGACAATGTGGACAAGCTCACATTCATTAAAATGAACCAGGCATGGATCCCACAGGACTTTTCCGTACCTTGTGCAAAATAGAGATGGATACCGGCCTTACCCAGCCATTGTTATATTTTTGATCTTTCTCACTCTTTTGGGGTGTACCCTAATTTGAAATGACAAAAAAAAGCAGTGTTGGCTACCTCGTCCCCCTCCACCGCCGCTTCCACCTACACCGCCACATCCACCGCCACCTCGACCTCCCTCCTACTCCATATGGGCCTCGTCCTTCACAGATGAAGAAAATTGTTTTATTTTTCTGTTTTTTTTTGTTGTTTTAAGTTATTTCCCTATCCACATTTGTTTGCAGAGCACTTGCCATGCTCTTAACTACATTTTGCTGCCATTTGCAGCACTCTAGCCCTTTCCATTGGTTTTTTAGAGCCATTTTAGTGCCTGAAAGTTCGGGTCCCCATTGACTTCAATGGGGTTCGGTGTCCGGGTCAAGTTCGGAAAAAGTCCGGACCCGGACTTTTTTTCAAGTTTGGCCGGACACACCGAACACAGACATCCAGGTGTCCGCTCAACTCTAATCATTGCTATATGTGTATTTTATGCACATTTGTTGTTTTATTCTTTTTTCATGATATTATGATTCATATGAGAAATGCAGCCTCTACTGATACTTTGGCTCTCATAGTCTTTCCACTAATGATGTCAATTACATGCCGATTTCTAGTGGCCTCCATAGACCCTGGGATGTTGTCTCAGGTTATCTGTGGCCAAATATACATTCCATAATCTGGAAGCACAATATTTTATTTGTTTCATTCATTCTTTGTGGCTACCAGTAGCCATATGGTCCCGAACTATATATGTATTTATTTTTATCTGCATTTATTTGCCGTATGGGACTTTTTTCACTTTTTTTTGTGATACACATTTGATTTATCACCATGTTATTGATGGAATTTCCTGTATGGATATGATGTCTTATATATTCCATATACACATAAAATGTGAATATTCTTAGTTCACTGTTCACTTTTAGCGCTGCACTTATTTTAGTTTACCCTCACATAGGCTATCCCCCCTTCAGTCTATCATAAAAGATGCTGCCTGGCTCATCCACCGTACAAACCACTCAGTGTCTGCTACCCCTCTTTGCCAATCCCTCCACTGGCTTCCGCTCACTCAACAAATTAAATTCAAAATAATAATAACAACTTACAAAGCCATCCACAACTCTGCCCCCACCTACATCACTAATCTAGTCTCAAGATACCAACCAAATTGTTCTCTTCATTCCTTTCAAGACCTCCTGCTCTCTAGCTTTCTTCTCACCTCATCCCATGCTCGCTTTCAGGACTTCTCCAGAGCCTCTCCCATCCTCTGGAATGCTCTACCCAATCTGTCTGACTATTTCCTACTATGTCCACTTTCAGTCGATCCCTGAAAACTCATCTCTTCAGAGAAGCCTATCCGGCCCTCACCTAACAACTATATATTTATTTACTCCATTGCCCCAGCCGACACATTTATTACCTTTGGAATGCAAGTTAAAAAGGGTATGGGGGGCCCGGGTACTGCCCTGGTTTGACATGTATCAATGCAAAAAAAGTTTTTGAAAAATATCGCTTTTGAAGGAGCAGTGATTTTAATGATGGTTAAAGTGAAACAATAAAAATGAAAAATTCCTTTAAATATAGTGCCTTTGACACGCTTGACAAAGGAGTGCGCATGCTCGATCACGGCATTTTGCGCATGCTCTGAAACATGTAGTGTTGCCCGGATACGCCCACGAAGCCCAGACTGCCCGTGACGTCAGACGCTGCCGGCTGCCGCCACAACAGCTCTCTGCAACCCCTTCGCTATCCCGACCCGGAAGCCATCTGAGACTACCCTCGGACCCCTACCAGACGATCGAGCTGCACTGGACACAGAGAAAGCTGCCAGTAATCTGACTACCCCACGGAGGGCACCACAGCGATTGTTCAGATTTGATCCCAGATGTGAGTCACCGTATCCTGTTTGTTCCTAATAAAACTCTTTTTATTGCACTCCTGTGGCGCTCCTCCCCTCTTCTCTGCTACATGTGCAACCGCTTAAGCATTGCCAAAGTTGAGTTCCACCTGGTGGGCATGTCACAAATAAGGCAATTTATGGGCAGGTGGAATTCCCGCAGTATTTCAGCCAACCGAACACTGGCTATGTATGACTGCCTGAAATGGCTACAGACTCTTCTGGCCTGCCCTAGAAGATCTTGCAACCCTGGGCACCTGTTTAAGAAATGTTGCATCACCAAATTGAGGACATGTGCCAGGCATGGTACATGTGTCAACTTTCCCTATCAAAGGGTAGACAGAAGGTTAGTGTCATTATCGCACACAACCATTCCTGGCTCAAGCTGCTGTGGTGTGAACCACATCTGGGCCTGCCCCTATAGAGCTAAAAGAATATCTGCTCAAGTGTGTCTCCTGTCCCCTAGACAGACCATCTGAAGCACTGCATAGCATCTTTTAGCCTAACTCGTTGAATAGCCCCTTGAATACTTAGGGGTACTGATGGTTTATAGGACAATTTAGCATATATAGAGACGTGGTGCCAAAACAAGCTCCAGCAATGAGGCCTGTCCTGCATCCTTCCTAGTTGCAAGCAGAGTTATCCAGTGTGCTGTGAACTAAATATATTGTCCCTGACCATGCTTGATGGACCACATGTCAGCAATAATGTGGACCCTCCTGCTGACTGCCTTGCCCAATGATGCCAAAACATTGCCTTTCACATGATGGTACAGAGCTGGAATGGCCATTACGTGCAAACTAATAGCGATTGGGAACCTACCATTGTGGTACAGCACATTCTGCAAATTCACGGAAGGGGGCAGAATCCACCAGACAGAAAGGCAGGAGTTGTAAAGCCAGAAATTTGGACAAGCTGAAATTTAGACGCTGGGCATTTGAGTGGCAAGGAGTGTATTTTTTCTTTTTCAATGCAGCAGCAGGGGCAGAGTAATTTGCCTGCTATACTCTACAGCTGATGGTGTTCTGCTGGCAGACATGTTGTGAGGACCTGTGACACCCTTTGCCATACCATCATCCCTGTCATGCTGTCAGGCTGCTGAGAGATCTGAGAGAAAGGCCTACACTGCACAATCTGATGGAATAGGGTGGCTGCTCTCTACTGTTCCATGATGGCTGCCTCTGGAGGACATCCTGCTTCATTGGGGTTGTGCCTACCCCTCACTTTCCTCCTCTGCTCTATCTGGCACTCATGTTGTGTCCGTGACCTCATATTCATCATCCCCTCTATCCTCATCATCCCTGGAGCCAACTTGGTAATACACTGCGGCTGGAGAAACATGACTGCCATTTTGTTGTTTATCGGTGTTCTCCCCTTTTTTTAGGCTCATGTTACTCCCCTCCTCAACCTCAGAACCAACAAAAATTAAGTAATGCCTGTGCACCGTCAAGAGGCAAGTGGCTGATGCAGTGTTCAAATGCATTATGCTGGGGCTATGGCAGGAGGACAAAGAAGCAGAATAAGCCGCTCTGGAGGCTGCAGTGGACTGCGCACTAGTCTCAGCTTGGGTGATAGAGGATGAGGAGGATGAGGGTGGCTTAGTAAGCTATAAAGTCTTCTGCCTTGTATATAGTCATTGGTAAATGTATTTATCTTTATGTGGTTTGCACTGATTACTTCACATTTTTTGCTTAGTAAGCTAGTCCACCACCTCCTCTGCATGCTGTGGCTGGATAACACAGGCAACTTAACTAAACAGAAAAACATGCCCTGCTCGAGGGCGGCATGGTAATGTCTGCCTCCTCTTGTTGGCCTCTCAGACATTATGGGGGGGGCTTATTACACAAATTAAATAGACACTAACTCTACACACTACACTAACTCTACACCCTGAATCGCAATAACACACTAACTCACTAGTAGCAAACTGATCCCTGCTCTCCAACATTACACTGCAAAAGGTTCCTGTGGTAAGGAACCTTTTATAGTGTGGGGTGGGACTATGAACACTGAGCCCTGACTAGGCAAAGTCATCATGGCTTTGTCCAATCATGGCTCTGACAGTGCTCTGTATCCTGGTTGGGCAAAACCCTGCAACTGATCAGCGGTAGGTGCATTGCTTTAGCCAATCAGGGCCCTAGAATGCACTGTGCAGCGCATTGTGGGTCACTCGTCAGTCGCACATTCTGCCAAGCACCCCGTATATATTTGGGTTTTTGTCGAACAGGCGAAGTTCGGCCCGAACGTATGCTCGGCTAGAACTGTTCGCCCAACTCCTAATCCTTAACAATCATCAAACTCACACTATCTGACAGTCCTGGATTAGATCACCTAAGGGAGCTACCCTCCTAACTGCCTTTTTTCCTTTTTTTTGTGCACCTGGATACCTACTCCTGTAGATACCACTTCAACCCCGCTTGTATATGATCAATCTTCAATCAACAGCTGTATCTCTGAGCAAACGAAATAGATCATCTTTTTTGCTGCAACCCAGAATTACGCCCAACATTGTCCTTTCTTTTGCCCATTGTCAGAAATCAGTCTACCCTTACTTCCCAAATCAGGGAACTAGTAGTCAGGGCAGTATGGCTCGGCCAGGGCTGTATGGTAACCCTGATGCTATTATTGCTAGCTTTGAGAGCTGAAGGCTGACATCAAACTGAATTACTGTAGATCGTTAAAAAGTCAGAAAAAAGGAAGCAGTTGGAGCAGGAGCAGTAAATAACTCTCCTGCTCTGAGCAGAAATAATGGTGTTAATGCAGTCCACTTAAAGTGAAAAGGTAAGTTCAGAAAATATTTCTGACTTACTACTTTGCAAGTGCTGGTATAAGTCACTAAGTGACTGCTAAAATATATAAAAAATAAAAACAATTCCGCGCTAATATGATGAATAAATGATAAATAAATGTCAGCAGCCAACACAAAATCAACCAACAGTGACTCAAATTAACAATAGAACATAAAAGTGTAGCGCTAAAAGTATTGATGATCACAAAAATGATAAATAGTGTCCAAATGAATGGAAAAGAAACTACTAATCACAATAATGTGTATAAAGAAAAAAGAAGAAAAAACATTTTAATATGAGAGTGTCCAAATGAATGAGTCCCAATATAAATGATGTAAAATAAAATCATAAATCCACGTGCACAATATTCCAAGGAGTGATTCAACCCGTGACACCCAGGGTATGTGAAGGAAGGGAACACCTCGGTGATGGAATATGTTAAGCAGCTTACCAGATTTCCTTGGCTGCTCAACTTAATGAGTCAGCCTCTCCCAGCTATTAATCAAGACCACTGAAGATCTGATGTTAGATAGATGCTTTATCGATGCAAGTAGACCACCTCTCAAGATGCGTGCAAAGGATCAGGTATGGGATTGGTACTCCTCAGTATTTTTCATCAAGCATAAATGAATATGTAGGAAGAAAAGAAAGCGAAGCCCATAGCGTAATCCCGTTTAAAAATTATATTCTACTTTATTAAAAAATATTACTCACAATATATCAAGAATGGACAGGCTTGTCAAATCGCTAGAACAGGGGATGAAAGTGCGGTGTCCCGCGAACAGTCCCAAGTAGCCTTCATCATTTTTTGCTACTTGGGACTGTTCGCGGGACGCCGCACTTTCATCCCCTGTTCTAGCGATTTGACAAGCCTGTCCATTCTTGATATATTGTGAGTAATATTTTTTAATAAAGTAGAATATAATTTTTAAACGGGATTACGCTATGGGCTTCGCTTTCTTTTCTTCCTAGATATTCATTTATGCTTGATGAAAAATACTGAGGAGTACCAATCCCATACCTGATCCTTTGCACGCATCTTGAGAGGTGGTCTACTTGCATCGATAAAGCATCTATCTAACATCAGATCTTCAGTGGTCTTGATTAATAGCTGGGAGAGGCTGACTCATTAAGTTGAGCAGCCAAGGAAATCTGGTAAGCTGCTTAACATATTCCATCACCGAGGTGTTCCCTTCCTTCACATACCCTGGGTGTCACAGGTTGAATCACTCCTTGGAATATTGTGCACGTGGATTTATGATTTTATTTTACATCATTTATATTGGGACTCATTCATTTGGACACTCTCATATTAAAATTTTTTTTCTTCTTTTTTCTTTATACACATTATTGTGATTAGTAGTTTCTTTTCCATTCATTTGGACACTATTTATCATTTTTGTGATCATCAATACTTTAAGCGCTACACTTTTATGTTCTATTACTAAGTGACTGCTGCCCAATCAGGAGTAGAAGAAAAAGTGTTTTGCTCATCATAAGCTGTATTCTTATACTGGATAATAAAATAGTAATAATCAGCGCAAACCATAAAATTCAAATAATTCAAAAACCATACAAAATAGTGCACACAAGGCTGCAAACAATCAGTGCTAAACACAAAACACCAGTGACTAATCAATAAACAATATTGCTGCGCCAAGTGAAAAGATATCAATAAATGTGTCTAAATAACATAAATAAGATAACAACTCAATGTTAATAAATCAACTCTAATAATAGTGATTGCTAGTGATATTAATAGTCCCAATTAATAGTGAATCATAAAGATGAAATAAAAAAACAATCTTCATCTGTGATCACAAAATAAAGTGCTGCATGCTTCACTCCAGTGCTCCCAGTGGCTAGTGCAAGATAAGCAGCTCACCTTATGACTAGACTCATGAGAGTCAAACACGCTTTGGGATGTAAGGATAACAGCCTGATGTCCCTTCGTTCACCGCCTCCAGCTATCACTCCGTATAGACCAGGAACCCGGTGTGTATAAAAGAAGAGAAGATCTAATGCTCTCTGTTTTGCAAAAAGCTATTTATTTCCTCTTAACCAGATACCATTACACTTACATTGGGATGCAGTTAAAACAGTGCGGGCTTCAAGCGTCACAAACAGCTCTCTGTACACCTCCAGGAATCAAAGTACTCAGAGCAGGCTCCTCCCCCTACGTCGCTTTGCCTGTGAGGGGCTGACCGCCGCAGTAAATAGTCGTGCGGCGGTCGGCAACTGGTTAACACATCCTGGCAGATGCCTGGTCATAAACGAGCAGATCTTATCTCAAACTCAGACAGAGGTCTGAGCAGATGGCCAGGGAGGTTGCCTTGTAAATTCCACAAGCCCAGTTGTTAATTAAAATGTAACACCTACATCTCACAAATCCATACCCAATTCATAACTTTTTACTCGAACATGACATGTCTCTTTGAATGCCAAATAAAATACAGATCGAATTAAGATCACACATGATCACATTCAATCCTAGGGAAGACAAGCTAGCGATCAGATGCCTTACGGGTGAGAGGTTATTCCGAGATAACCCGTGTTTAGTGTCTGTGGATAATAAATGTAATGCCGGACAATAAAATATCAGTTTCAAGAATGTAACTATTACATATTTCGAGATATGAATTCTGTTAGAAATCTGTCTAACCGGGAGGTCCCTTAGCAGTTTATGAGCCCATGGCCCCAGTGTTTACTGGTCAAGTACTTCTGGTGACACCCCCTGTGGGTCAGAGAAAAAAACAGGAGCTGATGGAGCTCTCAGTTCTCAATTTTAACATCAAGCAGTAACAGCGCTTAAGGGGGAACTGATCACACATGTTCAGCCTCTGAAACTCTGAAAAGCCCAGGACATTTGAATGCAAGTATTTCATTTCTAATTCTTTATCTATTCTTCTAAATTGCTGTATTGTGTCTCTATTTCTTTGTAACCCATTTTTCTGTAAATATTTTTATTTGCACAAATTTTAACCTTTCTTATAATTAAACCTTATTTTGAATAGTGTTAATTTTTTATTCTCTTAAGCTCTTAAACGCAAGCTAACCAAAGAACCTGCCTCTTGGAAGAGCGCTACTGTATAGAATAACCCTCTGAACATTCCTGTCTGAGGTGACAGTGTGTGTTACAGATGATTATTCTAAAGTCATAATTGGTATTTCTAAAATTACGAGTGTCCTCTGGGCTCATGATAATGTAGAGGTGGTGGCAGAGAAAGGGTTAATTGTTTAATTAGCCTGGTGACAATCGCTCTCAGTCTGCTGGCATCTAGATTGTGGTCCCACAAGCTGGACAATCTGTGTGCTGGGTCCAGCTGAGAGTGGCATTGTTACGCAAGTAACGGCAGGGTGTGAGATTGCCTGGTCTTTGGTCACGAGTTGGATGAGAAGGCCAGGGGTCTGATACCCACCACCGTCACTTATTGGCTGGCAGCGTACGTGGGATAGTCTTGCAGTTAAGAGCATTCAGTGCACTGTTAGGAATTAGCTCTGCACTGAAGGATTGTAACGGTTGTGGAAAGGAAAGCAGTCCTTAAGAGACAAGCTGGTGCATATTTTTTGCTTTAAAAAAAAAAAGAGACATACAGCAATCTCTACTTTCTACAGCTCTTTCCTATCCTTGCTTTCTGTTCTATCTTTTCTGCTTGCAAACATGCCTGGTTTATCGGAATATAAGAAAATGAACAAAAATGATCTGAGTACGGAGTGCACATCAAGAGGACTTGACGTCAGTGGCAAAAGTTGTGAAGTAATGATTCATGCCCTGCAGGAGTATGATATCTGGGCAAGCCAAAATCTGGTGGAACCAGAGGAAGAGGCTACCGTTTCTTCAGAGCCCAGTGATTCAGGAATGGCCGCGCAGGATGGGCCAGCAGAGACTGACACTGGAGTACCACTGGATGTCACCTCCATGCCACAGCATGAGCAAACCAGCCCCAGCTTGCCTGCAACCATCATAGACTCTCCTCAAATGCAGGAAACACTACAAAGTGTCAAGGAGATGGATTCTTTGGCGTACCTGCAGTTTCTGGAACGCCAGGCTGCGGCTGAAAGAAAGGAACGCCAGGCTGCGGCTGAGAGAGAGGAACGCCGGGCTGCGAGAGAGGCAGCAGAACGCCAGGCTGAGAGAGAGGCTATGAAGAGGGAGGCTGAACGTCGGCACAACCTGGAGATGGCTAAGCTCCCGCCGCAGCCACAGGGTCAGAACCTCGGATCCCTAGAGCACAGGGACACCTCTCTGCTTGTGAGCCCGGCAGCCAAATTTCCAGTTATGGAAAAGGACAGTGACATTGATGTGTACCTACTGTTGTTTGAAAAGACTTGCCGTCAGTACCAGCTGCCCCAAGCACAGTGGGCCGGTACCTGACGCCAGGGCTGCGAGGCAAGGCCCTGGACGCTTACGTCGAATTGCCAACAGCAAAGGATGGTGATTATGAGGCCATAAAGGCTGCAATCATCCAAAAGTACCAGTTAACCCCAGAAGTGTACCGGAAGCGATTTAGGTCCCTGCAAAAGGGGCTTGGGGACTCATATACGGATGTGGTAAGCTGCTTACGCACCACATTCCGGCAGTGGACTAAGGGCTTAAAAGCCATTACGTTTGAGTCCCTGGAGGATTTCATGATTGGAGATCAACTTTTGCACATCTGTCCTACAGACGTCAGACAGTTTGAGTTGGAACGGAAGCCAGCCTCTGCCCAAGAAGCAGCAGAACTGGCAGATACCTACATCCACATTCGGGTATCTGACCATCGCAAGGCTCCTCTGTATGGCACGAAAGGAGCGAAATCGCACATGGAAACACCTCCTGCACCTAGGAGTCAAGTTCCCCAGCAACCAGCACCTGCAGTCCCTGGTGTCACCCTAACTGCCACTGACACCCGCAGATGCTACACCTGTGGGGAAGCTTGACATCTCAGGACACAGTGCCCTGAGCAGAAGCAGATGACTAGGGATGATCGAACGGTTCGGGTCGAACCATTGGTTTGACCCGAACATTGGCTGTTCGAAATACGGCCGAATTCCGAACTTTTTGCGGTAAAAGTTCGGAATTTGGCCACCAGAACCGCCCAAAATGCAATGGGACAGGAACTGGGCTTTAAAAGCCTGTGATTGGCCCAGAAACATCAGTAAAAGCCGATTGGAGTGACTAGGGGGTCCAGAGGCTAATCAGGAGTGAATACGCCCCCCATACGCCCCCCAGTATATAACATAGCCCCGCCAAATCTCTAGCACTGTAATAGAGAGGCTGTGGAATAGAGTGGAAGCATTTCTGTTACTCCTGCTGCTCCAGTGTCATTTTGCAATTATTGGTGTGAGGAAAGGGATATGCAGTGTAGTTAGGGTACTATATACCACTATAGTTAGATTCAGTAATCTAGTTTCTGTAGGGAAAGCTTTAAGTGTCAGGGTGACCGTAGTGTAGTTTAGGGTGAACTGACTCTGCTATGCCAGGGTGACCGAACTCTGCCATATCAGGGTGACCGTAATGTAGTTTAGGGTGAACTGACTCTGCCATGCCAGGGTGACCATACTCTTCCATGTCAGGGAAACCGTAATGTAGATATATATACATATATATAGATATATATATATATCTATATATAGAATCAAAAAACACAATTTTGAAGCCCTAAAACCCAATAAATGCCCCTAAAAAGTGCCTAGGGTTCTGGGTCATGCCCCAGGGACTATTAATCACACAAAAAAAAGTTCTTAAAAATTGCCCCTAAAAAGTGCCTAGGGTTCTGGGTCATGCCCCAGGAACTATTAATCAGGCAAAAAAAAGTTCTTAAAAATTGTCGTATTTGATAGAGAGCCAATTATTTAAAAAAATTCTTGAAAACAAAAAAAAAAGAGATTTCTTTGGATTTAGTGTCTGGGGGGTCTAAAAAGTGTACCTGTGAAGTTTCAGCTCTGTAGCATGTCCAGAACCAGAAAAAAAATATCATTTTTCTTAGAATTTCAGTAGCGCAGGGATGGTGTTACCCTCCTTTCACACCAGGGCGTTTTTGTTTCAGGCGTTTATTGGGCGTTTTTTGGGCATCTTTGGAGGCAGGCATTACATCTGAACTTCTGTATAGGGGCATATATATATATATATATATATATATATATATATATATATATATGTATATATATATATATACAGACACTAAATCCAAAGAAATCTCTTTTTTTTTTTCAATAATTTTTTCAATAATTGTCTCTCTATCAAAAACGACAATTTTTAAGAACGTTTTTCGTGTGATTTTATATATATATATATATATATATATATATATATATATATATATATATACATACACATATATATTTATATATATATCTCTATCAAAAATGACAATTTTTAAGAACTTTTTTTGTGTGATTAATAGTCCCTGGGGCATGACCCAGAACCCTAGGCACCTTTTAGGGGCATTTATTGGGTGTTAGGGCTTCAAAATTGTGTTTTTTGATCCCATATATATATACACACATATATTTATATATATATCTCTATCAAAAACAACAAATTTTAAGAACTTCTTTTGTGTGATTAATAGTCCCTGTGGCATGACCCAGAACCCTAGGCACTTTTTAGGGGCATTTATTGGGTTTTAGGGCTTCAAAATGGTGTTTTTGATTCTATATATATATATATATATATATATATATATACACACACATATATATATGTACCCCTATACAGAAGTTCAGATGTCATGCCTGCCTCCAAAGACGCCCAAATACGCCTGAAACAAAAACGCCCAAATTCTAAGAAAAATTATCTTTTTTTTTTCTGGTACTGGACATGCTACAGAGCTGAAACTTCACAGGTACACTTTTTAGACCCCCCAGACACTAAATCCAAAGAAATCTAATTTTTTTTTCAATAATTTTTTCAATAATTGGCTCTCTATCAAAAACAACAATTTTTAAGAACTTTTTTTTTGTGTGATTAATAGTCCCTAGGGCATGGCCCCAGAACCCTAAGCACTTTTTAGGGGCATTTATTGGGTTTTAGGGCTTCAAAATGGTGTTTTTTGATTCCAGAAGTTCGGGTCCCATTGATTTCAATGGGGTTCTGGAATCCGAACCAAACTTTCGGGAAATTCGGGTGTTCTGGTCGAACCGAACTTTTCAAAAGTTCGATCATCCCTACAGATGACATCACCTTATCAGCCGGCCAGCAACTCTTCCTCCGTGCTGTTTGTCCGCAGGAGATCCCGGGTGACTGCCGCCAACTTGCAGCCCGTCACCGTGGGCAACCGGACTGTCACTGGTTTCCGGGATACAGGAGCTGAAGTCACCCTGGTTAGACCAGAAGTGATAAGGAGAAGGGACATCATCCCTGGAAAGTTTTTCACCCTCACTGGAGTTGAGGGACCCGCTCATGCGTACCCCGTGCCCGTGTTTTCATTGATTGGGGTGCTGGGAGTGGGATGAGGGAGGTGGGAGTCTCTGAGGAAATCCCCACAGCTGTTTTTTTGGGTGCTGACCTAGGCACCCTTGTTTCTTACTACACCCCTGCTAAGAGCACCCTGGATGCCTCCACGGAACTCTCTGGACTTGACAAGTTACTGTGTGCAGATATTGGGTTAATGTCTGGGCAACCTATGGATGGACAGAGGGAGCGGGAGGGGAAGAGTAGCATTGAAGTACCAGGTCCTCCATCTTTTGAAGAAGGAAAGGAGGCCCCCTTACCTGTGAAGTTACAAGGGGTATGCTGTAATAATGCTGATGATGATACAAATAATGATGATAATGCTAATGATGTTTTGCCAATGTTGGTGGTCACTCGCAGTGCTGCCAAGGCAGTGGAGATGCAGGCCCTGGGCGCAGAGCAGCAGGAGGAGGTCTCTGTGCCCTCTACCTGTTCTGACCCAGTGGACTCCACCTCTGCTAAGCCTCAGCAGCTGTCTTTGTTTGCCACAGGGCGGCTGGCTGGGACTTGTAGTACAGCCTGTCAGCCAGCACTGCAGATCGACCAGGCTCTCAAACAACTCAGGAGTGGAGCTGGATGGCCCCCTGCTGTGATGAGTAAACAACAGCTTGACTGGGACAATGAGCAGATAGGTGTGACAGGCCAACAGGCAGGAGGCCTGGAGACTAAAGGGGTTAAACAGCTGTTCATTGTGTCCAGTCAACCTCAAAGGTGTCAATTGATCTGGTTTGTAAGGATCTCTGTGAGATCAGAAGGGCCAGGCCTGGAGTGAAGCACCAGGGTTTGTGGCTTAACCTGATTCTCACACAGCATCCTAGCCCAGCACATGCCAGGGGCAGAGTTAGTACCCCTGAACTGGGAAAGACAGGTGTCCTGTTAGCGGTAGCTGACACTCAGGGAGTGGGCTTGGGCCTTCAGCTGAAGCCACCCTTCTCCCTCCATGTATCTATGCTGCTGGCAGTGCTTACAGCATGCCGCTTCAGAAATATCGGAGACTCTGGGAGGGCACACCTTGACGTCCACGAGCTGGGAGCCTGGGTGTCTTCTCCCCCCATACCTGCGACCTCTCCTGTCTCACAGGAGGCGCAGGCTGATGGGGAACAGGAGACCGAGAGAAGGCTTTGCGGAGCCTTTAGCAGGCTGAATGCCAGCCCTGCGATTGTGGCCTACCCTGTGCCCAGGAACTGTGAGGTGTAAAAGCAGCTGGCCGGTGCCCGCTGTCTAATCACCTTGAACCTGAGCAGGGGGCGTGGACCAAACCTTCTAACCTGGAAGGCTCAGGACAAGCCAGCCTTTCCCACCCCATGTGGTGTAACTGCGTCTACGGCAATGCTAGATGGGGTTAAGAACGCAGCAGACACCTCCCTAAGGGTCACGTGTGATCTACGGGGAGAGGTCGAACCTCATGCAGTGGCCTGCTTTAGGGGCCTGGTAGTGTTGGGCCCTGTCTGGGTGGAACACCCTGAGCTCCTGTCCACAGTCCCAAAGATTCTGGCATGGCCTAGTTTGACAGTTCTGCATAGTAACTGTCAGATGGACCTGTCAGCGGTTTGGTACTGGGAACAGCAGGGAGGAGTAGGCACCTAGAGATCCTGAACTGAGGATACCAGGACCTGGCCTACTCCTCAAACCACAACTTTGGGTACATCATTCCTGGGTACAGCTGGCCACAGGAGGATGCTGGGGTGCGACGATAGTGGCTCAGCTAAACCGGTGACTGACCAACCCAACGGTACCCTGGTTAAACGGGCCTCCTTGACGCCAGTGTGTCAGAAGGACCGTCCGGCCCTGACGGAGGTACTGGTCCGCGCACCTGGGACATGGGGCCCGGAATTTGAACGCCCAGTCCCGGCACAACCCTATGCCATTACCTTTGGGCCAGATGCAGCCCTAGGCCAGAGGGATGCAAAAGGAGATGAAACTCTCATCATCTATTTGAGCCGGAAGCTGCTCCCCAGGGAAGTAACATCTGTCATCCAGCAGAAGAAAGGCAGCACCCATGGCAATGCTGGTGGTTTGTCGTGACAAACCGAACCCACGGGAGTCTGTTGCATCAGGAGGGAAATTGCAGTCCCCTCCTATGTACCCACAAGAGGGGGAGATGTAATGAGATTGTGCGCTGGGACACCATTTTGTCATGGTATCCTGCGCTGTTGCCACCATTGTGCGTGACTTCAGCAGCTGACAGTTTTCAAAACCAAAAAGGTCATTCCTTTACCAGCCCCTCACCCCAGCTCCTTTTTGCAGTGTTAATTACCTCCTGGAATGCAGGAAGTTTGGGCCTCAGGGCTTCAAATCAAACCTTATTAACACATCCTGGCAGATGCCTGGTCATAAACGAGCAGATCTTATCTCAAACGCAGACAGAGGTCTGAGCAGATGGCCAGGGAGGTTGCCTTGTAAATTCCACAAGCCCAGTTGTTAATTAAAATGTAACACCTACATCTCACAAATCCATACCCAATTCATAACTTTTTACTCGAACATGACATGTCTCTAGAAAATATATATTTGAATGCCAAATAAAATACAGATCGAATTAAGATCACACATGATCACATTCGATCCTAGGAAAGACAAGCTAGCGATCAGATGCCTTACGGGTGAGAAGTTTTTTTCCGAGACAATCCGTGTTTAGTGTCTGTGGATAATTAATTTAATGCCGGACAATAAAATATCAGTTTTAAGAATGTAACTATTACATATTTCGAGATATGACTTCTGTTAGAAATCTGTCTAACCGGGAGGTCCCTTAGCAGTTTATGAGCCTCCGGGGCCGCCCATGGCCCCAGTGTTTATTGGTCAAGTACTTCTGGTGACACCCCCCGCGGGTCAGAGAAAAAGACAGGAGCTGATGAAGCTCTCAGTTCTCAATTTTAACATCAAGCAGTAACATCGCTTAAGGGGGAACCAATCACACATGTTCAGCCTCTGAAACTCTGAAACGCCCAGGACTTTTGAATGCAAGTATTTCATTTCTAATTCTTTATCTATTCTTCTAAATTGCTGTATTGTGTCTCTATTTCTTTGTAACCCATTTTTCTGTAAATATTTTTATTTGCACCTATTTTAACCTTTTTTATAATTAAACCTTATTTTGAAAATGGTTAATTTTTTCTCGAAGCTCTTAAACGCAAGCTAACCAAAGAACCTGTCTCTTGGAACAGCGCTACTGTATAGAATAACCCTCTGAACATTCCTGTCTGAGGTGACAGTGTGTTTTACAGACGATTATTCTAAAGTCATAATTGGTATTTCTAAAATTACGAGCGTCCTCTGGGCTCATGATAACGTAGAGGTGGTGGCAGAGAAAGGGTTAATTGTTTAATTAGCCCGGTGACAATCGCTTTCAGTCTGCTGGCATCTAGATTGTGGTCCCGCAAGCTGGACAATCTGTGGGCTGGGTGCAGCTGAGAGTGGCATTGTTACGCAAGTGATGGCAGGGTGTGAGATTGCCTGGTCTTTGGTCACGAGTTGGATGAGAAGGCCAGGGGTCTGATACCGCCACCGTCACTTATTGGCTGGCAGCGTACGTGGGATAGTCTTGCAGTTAAGAGCATTCAGTGCACTGTTAGGAATTAGCTCTGCACTGAAGGATTGTAACGGTTGTGGAAAGGAAAGCAGTCCTTAAGAGACAAGCTGGTGCATATTTTTTGTTTAAAAAAAAAAAAAAGAGACATACAGCAATCTCTACTTTCTACAGCTCTTTCCTATCCTTGCTTTCTGTTCTATCTTTTCTGCTTGCAAACATGCCTGGTTTATCGGAATATAAGAAAATGAACAAAAATGATCTGAGTACGGAGTACACATCAAGAGGACTTGACGTCAGTGGCAAAAGTTGTGAAGTAATGATTCATGCCCTGCAGGAGTATGATATCCGGGCAAGCCAAAATCTGGCGGAACCAGAGGAAGAGGCTTCCGTTTCTTCAGAGCCCAGTGATTCAGGAATGGCCGCGCAGGATGGGCCAGCAGAGACTGACACTGGAGTACCACTGGATGTCACCTCCACGCCACAGCATGAGCAGGCCAGCCCCAGCTTGCCTGCAACCAGCATAGACTCTCCTCAAATGCAGGAAACACTACAACGTGTCAAGGAGATGGATTCTTTGGCGTACCTGCAGTTTCTGGAACGCCAGGCTGCGGCTGAGAGAAAGGAACGCCAGGCTGCGGCTGAGAGAGAGGAACGCCGAGCTGCGAGAGAGGCAGCAGAATGCCAGGCTGAGAGAGAGGCTATGGACAGGGAGGCTGAATGTCGGCACAACCTGGAGATGGCTAAGCTCCCACCGCAGCCACAGGGTCAGAACCTCGGATCCCTAGAGCACAGGGACACCTCTCTGCTTGTGAGCCCGGCAGTCAAATTTCCAGTTATGGAAAAGGACAGTGACATTGATGTGTAACTACTGTTGTTTGAAAAGACTTGCCGTCAGTACCAGCTGCCCCAAGCACAGTGGGCCAGTACCTGACGCCAGGGCTGCGAGGCAAGGCCCTGGACGCTTACGTCGAATTGCCAACAGCAAAGGATGGTGATTATGAGGCCATAAAGGCTGCAATCATCCAAAAGTACCAGTTAACCCCGGAAGTGTACTGGAAGCGATTTAGGTCCCTGCAAAAGGGGCTTGGGGACTCATATACGGATGTGGTAAGCTGCTTACGCACCACATTCCGGCAGTGGACTAAGGGCTTAAAAGCCATTACGTTTGAGTCCCTGGAGGATTTCATGATTGGAGATCAACTATTGCACATCTGTCCTACAGACGTCAGACAGTTTGAGTTGGAACGGAAGCCAGCCTCTGCCCAAGAAGCAGCAGAACTGGCAGATACCTACATCCACATTCGGGTATCTGACCATCGCAAGGCTCCTCTGTATGGCGCGAAAGGAGGGAAATCGCACATGGAAACACCTCCTGCACCTAGGAGTCAAGTTCCCCAGCAACCAGCACCTGCAGTCCCTGGTGTCACCCTAACTGCCCCTGACACCCGCAGATGCTACACCTGTGGGGAAGCTGGACATCTTAGGACACAGTGCCCTGAGCAGAAGCAGATGACTAGGGATGATCGAATGGTTCAGGTCGACCATCTGGTGGCAGAGAAAGGGTTAATTGTTTAATTAGCCCGGTGACAATTGCTCTCAGTCTGCTGGCATCTAGATTGTGGTCCCGCAAGCTGGACAATCTGTGGGCTGGGTGCAGCTGAGAGTGGCATTGTTACGCAAGTGATGGCAGGGTGTGAGATTGCCTGGTCTTTGGTAACGAGTTGGATGAGAAGGCCAGGGGTCTGATACCCGCCACCGTCACTTATTGGCTGGCAGCGTACGTGGGATAGTCTTGCAGTTAAGAGCATTCAGTGCACTGTTAGGAATTAGCTCTGCACTGAAGGATTGTACCGGTTGTGGAAAGGAAAGCAGTCCTTAAGAGACAAGCTGGTGCATATTTTTTGTTTTAAAAAAAAAAAAGAGACATACAGCAATCTCTACTTTCTACAGCTGTTTCTTATCCTTGCTTTCTGTTCTATCTTTTCTGCTTGCAAACATGCCTGGTTTATCGGAATATAAGAAAATGAACAAAAATGATCTGAGTACGGAGTGCACATCAAGAGGACTTGACGTCAGTGGCAAAAGTTGTGAAGTAATGATTCATGCCCTGCAGGAGTATGATATCCGGGCAAGCCAAAATCTGGCGGAACCAGAGGAAGAGGCTTCCGTTTCTTCAGAGCCCAGTGATTCAGGAATGGCCGCGCAGGATGGGCCAGCAGAGACTGACACTGGAGTACCACTGGATGTCACCTCCACGCCACAGCATGAGCAGACCAGCCCCAGCTTGCCTGCAACCAGCATAGACTCTCCTCAAATGCAGGAAACACTACAACGTGTCAAGGAGATGGATTCTTTGGCATACCTGCAGTTTCTGGAACGCCAGGCTGCGGCTGAGAGAAAGGAACGCCAGGCTGCAGCTGAGAGAGAGGAACGCCGAGCTGCGAGAGAGGCAGCAGAACGCCAGGCTGAGAGAGAGGCTATGGACAGGGAGGCTGAACGTCGGCACAACCTGGAGATGGCTAAGCTCCCGCCACAGCCATAGGGTCAGAACCTCGGATCCCTAGAGCACCGGGACACCTCTCTCCTTGTGAGCCCGGCAGTCAAATTTCCAGTTATGGAAAAGGACAGTGACATTGATGTGTACCTACTGTTGTTTGAAAAGACTTGCCGTCAGTACCAGCTGCCCCAAGCACAGTGGGCCAGTACCTGACGCCAGGGCTGCGAGGCAAGGCCCTGGACGCTTACGTCGAATTGCCAACAGCAAAGGATGGTGATTATGAGGCCATAAAGGCTGCAATCATCCAAAAGTACCAGTTAACCCCGGAAGTGTACCGGAAGCGATTTAGGTCTCTGCAAAAGGGGCTTGGGGACTCATATACGGATGTGGTAAGCTGCTTATGCACCACATTCCGGCAGTGGACTAAGGGCTTGAAAGCCATTACGTTTGAGTCCCTGGAGGATTTCATGATTGGAGATCAACTTTTGCACATCTGTCCTACAGACGTCAGACAGTTTGAGTTGGAACGGAAGCCAGCCTCTGCCCAAAAAGCAGCAGAACTGGCAAATACCTACATCCACATTTGGGTATCTGACCATCGCAAGGCTCCTCTGTATGGCGCAAAAGGAGGGAAATCGCACATGGAAACACCTCCTGCACCTAGGAGTCAAGTTCCCCAGCAACCAGCACCTGCAGTCCCTGGTGTCACCCTAACTGCCACTGACACCCGCAGATGCTACACCTGTGGGGAAGCTGGACATCTCAGGACACAGTGCCCTGAGCAGAAGCAGATGACTAGGGATGATCGAATGGTTCGGGTCGACCATCGGTTCGACCCGAACATTGGCTGTTCGAATTCAGCCACCAGAACCGCCCAAAATGCAATGGGACAGGAACTGGGCTTTAAAAGCCTGTGATTGGCCCAGAAACATCAGTAAAAGCCGAATGGAGTGACTAGGGGGTCCAGAGGCCAATCAGGAGTGAATACGCCCCCCATACGCCCCCCCATACGCCCCCCAGTATATAACATAGCCCCGCCAAATCTCTAGCACTGTAATAGAGAGGCTGTGCAAAAGAGTGGAAGCATTTCTGTTACTCCTGCTGCTCCAGTGTCATTTTGCAATTATTGGTGTGAGGAAAGGGATATGCAGTGTAGTTAGGGTACTATATACCAATATAGTTAGATTCAATAATCTAGTTTCTGTAGGGAAAGCTTTAAGTGTCAGGGTGACCGTAGTGTAGTTTAGGGTGAACTGACTCTGCTATGCCAGGGTGACCGAACTCTTCCATGTCAGGGTGACCGTAATGTAGTTTAGGGTGAACTGACTCTGTCATGCCAGGGTGACCAAACTCTTCCATGTCAGGGTGACCGTAATGTAGATATATATATATATATATATATAATCAAAAAACACAATTTTGAAGCCCTAAAACCCAATAAATGTCCCTAAAAAGTGCCTAGTGTTCTGGGTCATGCCCCAGGGACTATTAATCACACAAAAAAAAAGTTCTTAAAAATTGTCGTATTTGATAGAGAGCCAATTATTTTAAAAAAATTCTTGAAAAAAAAAAAAAAAGAGATTTCTTTGGATTTAGTGTCTGGGGGGGGGGGGGGGTCTAAAAGTGTACCTGTGAAGTTTCAGCTCTGTAGCATGTCCAGAACCAGAAAAAAATATATAATTTTTCTTAGAATTTCAGTAGCGCAGGGATGGTGTTACCCTCCTTTCACACCTGGGCGTTTTTGTTTCAGGCGTTTATTGGGCGTTTTTTGGGCATCTTTGGAGGCAGGCATGACATCTGAACTTCTGTATAGGGGTATATATATATATATATATATATATATACAGACACTAAATCCAAAGAAATCACATTTTTTTTTCAATAATTTTTTCAATAATTGGCTCTCTATCAAAAATGACAATTTTTAAGAACTTTTTTCGTGCGATTAATAGTCCCTGGGGCATGACCCAGAACCCTAGGCACCTTTTAGGGGCATTTATTGGGTGTTATGGCTTCAAAATTGTGTTTTTTGATTCCATATATATTATATACACACATATATTTATATACATATCTCTATCAAAAACAACAATTTTTAAGAACTTTTTTTGTGTGATTAATAGTTTTAGGGTTTTATTAATAGTTTTAGGTTTTAGGGCTTCAAAATGGTGTTTAAGATTCTATATATAAATATATATATATATATATATATATATACACACATATATATGTACCCCTATACAGAAGTTCAGATGTCATGCCTGCCTCCAAAGACGCCCAAAAAACGCCCAATAAACGCCTGAAACAAAAACGCCCAAATTCTAAGAAAAATTATCTTTTTTTTTTTCTGGTACTGGACATGCTACAGAGCTGAAACTTCACAGGTACACTTTTTAGACCCCCCAGACACTAAATCCAAAGAAATCTAATTTTTTTTTTTCAATAATTTTTTCAATAATTTGCTCTCTATCAAAAACGACAATTTTTAAGAACTTTTTTTTGTGTGATTAATAGTCCATAGGGCATGGCCCCGGAACCCTAAGCACTTTTTAGGGGCATTTATTGGGTTTTAGGGCTTCAAAATGGTGTTTTTCGATTCCAGAAGTTCGGGTCCCATTGATTTCAATGGGGTTCTGGAATCCGAACCGAATTTTCGGGAAATTCGGGTGTTCTGGTCGAACCGAACTTTTCAAAAGTTCGATCATCCCTACAGATGACATAACCTTATTAGCCGGCCAGCAACTCTTCCTCCATGCTATTTGTCCGCAGGAGATCCCGGCAACTGCCGCCAACTTGCAGCCCGTCACCGTGGGCAACCGGACTGTCACTGGTTTCTGGGACACAGGAGCTGAAGTCACCCTGGTCAGGCCAGAAGTGATAAGGAGAAGGGACATCATCCCTGGAAAGTTTTTCACCCTCACTGGAGTTGGGGGACCCGCTCACGCGTACCCCGTGCCCGTGTTTTCATTGATTGGGGTGCTGGGAGTGGGATGAGGGAGGTGGGAGTCTCTGAGGAAATCCCCACAGCTGTTTTGTTGGGTGCTGACCTAGGCACCCTTGTTTCTTACTACACCCCTGCTAAGAGCACCCTGGATGCCTCCACGGAACTCTCTGGACTTGACAAGGTACTGTGTGCAGATATTGGGTTAATGTCCGGGCAACCTATGGATGGACAGAGGGAGCGGGAGGGGAAGAGTAGCATTGAAGTACCAGGTCTTCCATCTTTTGAAGAAGGAAAGGAGGCCCCCTTACCTGTGAAGTTACAAGGGGTATGATGTAATAATGCTGATGATGATACAAATAATGATGATAATGCTAATGATGTTTTGCCAATGTTGGTGGTCACTCGCAGTGCTGCCAAGGCAGTGGAGATGCAGGCCCTGGGCGCAGAGCAGCAGGAGGAGGTCTCTGTGCCCTCTACCTGTTCTGACCCAGTGGACTCCACCTCTGCTAAGCCTCAGCAGCTGTCTTTGTTTGCCACAGGGCGGCTGGCTGGGACTTGTAGTACAGCCTGTCAGCCAGCACTGCAGATCGACCAGGCTCTCAAACAACTCAGGAGTGGAGCTGGATGGCCCCCTGCTGTGATGAGTAAACAACAGCTTGACTGGGACAATGAGCAGATAGGTGTGACAGGCAAACAGGCAGGAGGCCTGGAGACTAAAGGGGTTAAACAGCTGTTCATTGTGTCCAGTCAACCTCAAAGGTGTCAATTGATCTGGTTTGTAAGGATCTCTGTGAGATCAGAAGGGCCAGGCCTGGAGTGAAGCACCAGGGTTTGTGGCTTAACCTGATTCTCACACAGCATCCTAGCCCAGCACATGCCAGGGGCAGAGTTAGTACCCCTGAACTGGGAAAGAAAGGTGTCCTGTTAGCGGTAGCTGACACTCAGGGAGTGGGCTTGGGCCTTCAGCTGAAGCCACTCTTCTCCCTCCATGTATCTATGCTGCTGGCAGTGCTTACAGCATGCTGCTTCAGAGATATCGGAGACTCTGGGAGGGCACACCTTGAAGTCCATGAGGTGGGCGCCTGGGTGTCTGCTCCCCCCATACCTGCGACCTCTCCTGTCTCACAGGAGGCGCAGGCTGATGGGGAACAGGAGACCGAGAGAAGGCTTTGCGGAGCCTTTAGCAGGCTGAATGCCAGCCCTGCGATTGTGGCCTACCTCGTGCCCAGGAACTTTGAGGTGTAAAAGCAGCTGGCCGGTGCCCGCTGTCTAATCACCTTGAACCTGAGCAGGGGGCAAGGACCAAACCTTCTAACCTGGAAGGCTCAGGACAAGCAAGCCTTTCCCACCCCATGTGGCGTAACTGCGTCTGCGGCAATGCTAGATGGGGTTAAGAACGCAGCAGACACCTCCCTAAGGGTCACGTGTGATCTACGGGGAGAGGTCGAACCTCATGCAGTGGCCTGCTTTAGGGGCCTGGTAGTGTTGGGCCCTGTCTGGGTGGAACACCCAGAGCTCCTGTCCACAGTCCCAAAGATTCTGGCACGGCCTAGTTTGACAGTTCTGCATAGTAACTGTCAGATGGACCTGTCAGCGGTTTGGTACTGGGAACAGCAGGGAGGAGTAGGCACCTAGAGATCCTGAACTGAGGATACCAGGACCTGGCCTACTCCTCAAACCACAACTTTGGGTACGTCATTCCTGGGTACAGCTGGCCACAGGAGGATGCTGGGGTGCAACGATAGTGGCTCAGCTAAACCGGTGACTGACCAACCCAACGGTACCCTGGTTAAACGGGCCTCCTTGACGCCAGTGTGTCAGAAGGACCGTCCGGCCCTGACGGAGGTACTGGTCCGCGCACCTGGGACATGGGGCCCGGAATTTGAACGCCCAGTCCCGGCACAACCCTATGCCATTACCTTTGGGCCAGATGCAGCCCTAGGCCAGAGGGATGCAAAAGGAGATGAAACTCTCATCATCTATTTGAGCCGGAAGCTGCTCCCCAGGGAAGTAACATCTGTCATCCAGCAGAAGAAAGGCAGCACCCATGGCAATGCTGGTGGTTTGTCGCGACAAACCAAACCCACGGGAGTCTGTTGCATCAGGAGGGAAATTACAGTCCCCTCCTATGCACCCACAAGAGGGGGAGATGTAATGAGATTGTGCGCTGGGACACCATTTTGTCATGGTATCCTGTGCTGTTGCCACCATTGTGCGTGACTCCAGCAGCTGACAGTTTTCAAAACCAAAAAGGTCATTCCTTACCAGCCCCTCACCCCAGCTCCTTTTTGCAGTGTTAATTACCTCCTGGAATGCAGGAAGTTTGGGCCTCAGGGCTTCAAAGCAAACCTTATTAACACATCCTGGCAGATGCCTGGTCATAAACGAGCAGATCTTATCTCAAACGCAGACAGAGGTCTGAGCAGATGGCCAGGGAGGTTGCCTTGTAAATTCCACAAGCCCAGTTGTTAATTAAAATGTAACACCTACATCTCACAAATCCATACCCAATTCATAACTTTTTACTCGAACATGACATGTCTCTAGAAAATATAGATTTGAATGCCAAATAAAATACAGATCGAATTAAGATCACACATGATCACATTCGATCCTAGGGAAGACAAGCTAGCGATCAGATGCCTTACGGGTGAGAGGTTTTTTTCCGAGACAATCCGTGTTTAGTGTCTGTGGATAATAAATTTAATGCCAGACAGTAAAATATCAGTTTTAAGAATGTAACTATTACATACGTTTGCGCAGCGGTTTTTCAAACACTAATTTTTTTGACAAAATACACTTTAATTAATTTTAGTGCGCACAAACCTAATTTAATACCCAATTTTTCTGGAAAAAAATAAAAAAGATGTTGGTACACCATTGCGTAAGCCAGTGGAACTGTAATAGATGGTATTTAAAAATCTCCATAGGCGATTCTTTCAAAACCTTTACAGGTTACCAGTTTAGAGTAACACAATAGGTCTGGTGCTAGAATTATTGCTCTCACTATGATATACGAAGCGATACCCTACATGCATGGTGTGATCACCATTTACATATACATAGGTTTACAATTACGTTTACATATAAACATTAGTCGATCGTTGAACACTGTAACCAAATACATTTTATAGATTTGTTTTTTTTTTAGGCAGAAAGAGCTTCCTTTTGGTAGTATTAAATGTTAAAAAAAATAATAATTTATCTTAATACATTTAGGCCAAGATGTACTTTGGTACATTTAAAAAAAAAAAATAAAAAATAAAAAAATAATAATTAGTATACATATATTATTTAGTCTGTGTGAAAGTTACAGAGTCTACAGACTATGGTACAGACTGGGTTGCCATTAAAGTTCATGTGCGTGTAAAGGCAGGCGTCCCAATATAGTGTATTTCTAAAGAGTATAAAGTGTTTTTTGAATTAGTAAATCAAAATTGAATTTATTTCACAAAGGTGGAATTTTAACAAGGATTTTATCTCACATAGGGCATAGACACACAATTATACCCCAATACTCCTTCCGAGTATATTTTACACTTATTTGGATATCCCATGAATTTGTCGAACCTGAATCAAAATATCACTAACTGCTGCCCCTTTAAATGTTTAAACACATTAGTGCTAAATTAAAAAATGCTTAAAGTAAAGCGCTGTTAGAATGGGATTCATTCTTATAAGCCGTATATGAATAACTGTATTAACCGGTGTATACCATAAATAAATAATAGTAACCAACTGTGATGTTAATTATTACCTCTATACATTTCAATACTTAGAGGTAATATTTAAAACAAAATTAAATAGTGGTATCAGTCCAGGAAACAATTTTGATCGTCTTCACTTTAAAAACTCCCATAAAAACACAGTGACTTCTTCTTTTCATAATATAGGTACTCCACCCAGTGGTGTAATTAGGTTTTGTGCTGCCCTAGGCCGGACTAAATTCGTGCACCCCCCAATTTAACTACGACCCACCCCTTCCTGTCAAGACCACAACCCTTCCTGTTTCACGCAGGCGAACCAACTTGCCGCAGTAAAACTGCAATGGCGCGGTTGGCAAGTGGTTAACCACTTGACGACCGCCTTCCGCAGAATTACTGCTGCAGGCTGGCTCGGCTGTGCGAACCGACGTATGGGTACATTGGTTCGCGGGAGCGCTCCTGGGGGTAAGTGCACGCTCCTAGGGGCCCC
Organism: Pelophylax lessonae; assembly: GCF_965119305.1. NCBI lineage: Eukaryota > Metazoa > Chordata > Amphibia > Anura > Ranidae > Pelophylax > Pelophylax lessonae. The sequence continues at coordinate 126,690,398 of NC_138777.1, read as the reverse complement.
CAGTAGGCAGCGGAGATGCCAATCCACAGGGCCGGCATTCGAAATTGACGCCGGGCACACGCGATCGCTCACCGCTGGGAGAGAAGGACGGTCAGTTGTTGTAAACATAGCTGACCGTTGTTCTCTCTGAAATGATCACAGAGCACCTGTGATCCTCCTATTTAGAATCACAGGTCTCTGTGGTAATTTCACAAGTCCCTCCCCCATGTGTGTGTGTGTGTTTGATCACCCCTGTGTTAACCCCTTCCCTGCCAGTGTCATTTTTACAGTAACAGTGCATATTTTTTAGCAGATATGATTACTGTAGTAATGACACTGGTACCCCCAAAAGCGTAAAAAATGTCAGTTAGGGGTCCCATCTGTATGCCACAATGTCGCAGTCCTGCTAAAAATCCTCTCCTTGGGCCATACTCACACAGGTACTCGTTGAAGGCTCTCTGCTACAATGCTGAAGCATTGCCAAAGTTGAGTTCCACCTGGTGGGCATGTCACAAATAAGGCAGTTTATGGGCAGGTAGAATTCCTGCTGAATTTCAGCCATCTGAACACTGGCTGTGTATGACCGGCTGAAATGGCTACAGACTCTTCTGGCCTGCCCTAGAAGATCTTGCAACCCTGGGCACCTGTTTAAGAAATGCTGCATCACCAAATTGAGGACATGTGCCAGGCATGGTACATGTGTCAACTTTCCCTATCGAAGGTTAGTGCCATTATCGCATACCACCATTCCTGGCTCAAGCTGCTGTGGTGTGAACCACCTCTGGGCCTGCCCCTATAGAGCTAAAAGAATATCTGCTCAAGTGTGTCTCCTGTCCCCTAGACAGACCAGCTGAAGCACTGCATGGCATCTTTTAGCCTAACTCGTTGAATAGCCACTTGAATGCTTAGGGGTACTGATGGTTTATAGGACAATTTAGCAGAGGAGGGCATGGAGTAGGAAGAGGATGAGGGGGAGCTGACTGATCTTACATCATCACCATCAGCTGAATAGAGACGTGGTGACAAAACAAGCTCCAGCAATGAGGGCTGTCCTGTATCCTCCCTAGTTGCAAGCAGAGATACCCAGTGTGCAGTGAACTAAATACAGTAAACTTCCGCTCTATCGCATTTCAGTTTTTTGCGGTCCCGGTATATTGGGTTTTTTCTGTAATGTTATTTTACTAATTAAATCATTTGAAATTAATTATTTTTGTGTTTTTCATAGCTTTTTCTCTGTCTCTCAGTATCTTTGATGTGTTTAAATGAGTTTCTATTGTTTTAAAAGTGTGTTTAAAGATCTTAAAATGCTTTTAAAAGTACAGTGACAGTTAAAAAAACCTGCCTACAGTGTATTTTAATAGGGTTTTCCTATTTCGCGGATTTTCACTTTTCGCGGGTGGGTCCGGAACGTAACCCCCGCAATGGAGGTGGGTTTACTGTATATCGTCCCTGACCATGCTTGATGGACCACATGTCAGCAGTAATGTGGACCTTCCTGCTGACTACCTTGCCCAATGATGCCAAAACATTGCCTTTCACATGATGGTACAGAGCTGGAATGGCCATTACGTGCAAACAAATAGTGATTGGGAACCTACCATTGTGGTACAGCACATTCTGCAAATTCATGGAAGGGGGCAGAATCCACCAGACAGAAAGGCAGTAGTTGTAAAGCCAGAAATTTGGACAAGCTGAAATTTAGACACTGGGCATGTGAGTGGCAAGGAGTGTATTTTTTTTTCAATGCAGCAGCTGGGGCGGAGAAATTTGCCTGCTATACTCTACAACTGGTGGTGTGCTGCTGGCAGACATGTTGTAAGGACCTGTGACACCCTTTGCTATACCATCATCCCTGTCATGCTGTCAGGCTGCTGAGAGATCTGAGAGAAAGTCCTACACTGTGGGAAGTGGGCCGGGAGATACTGCAAAATCTGATGGAATAGGGTGGCTGCTCCCTACTGTTCCATGATGACTGCCTCTGGAGGACATCCTGCTTCATTGGGGTTGTGCCTACCCCTCACTTTCCTCATCTGCTCTATCTGGCTCCCATATTGTGTCCATGACCTCATAATCATCATCCCCTCTATCCTAATCATCCCTGGAGCCAACTTGGCAATACACTGCTGCTGGAGGAACATTTTTTTGTTTATTAGTGTTCTCCCCTTTCTGTAGGCTCATGTTACTCCCTTCTTCAACCTCAGAACCAATAAAAATGAAGTAATGCCTGTGCATTGCCAAGAAGCAAGTGGCTCAAATAATTCCACTGACTCCTCCATGCATTATGCTGGGGCTATGGCAGGAGGACAAAGAGGCAGAATAAGCGGCTCTGGAGGCTGCAGTGGACTGCACACTAGTCTTAGCTTGGGTGATAGAGGATAAGGGTGGCTTAGTAAGCTAGTCCACCACCTCCTCTGCATGCTGTGGCTGGATAACACGGGCAACATCACTAAACAGAAAAACGTGCCCTGCTTGAGGACGGCATGGTAATGTCTGCCTCCTCTTGTTGTCCTCTCAGACAGTATGGGGGGGGGGGGGCTTATTACACCAATTTAATAGATACTGGGAAATGTTTAATTGAATGCGCTACAATGAAAAGTGGTGTTTGGAGCACTTTAAATTGAGGACTGCCGCTGACAGAAATGTAAAAACTATATTAAAAAAATTAAAAAGGGGGAACAACAATGTCGCAATCAGATAAACTGCGGCTGACAATTTAAAAAAAAGGGGGCAGGAAGGGGCCCAAAAAACAAACAAACACGCAGCAACCAGAAAGAAAAAATGGATATACAGCACTACATTTTATGTAATGCTGTGTTAAATACTGCATCACACTAACACTACGCTCACACTATGCTGACACTGTACTCACACTATACTGAAACACTGTACTGATACTACACTTTACTGACACACTTGACCAGGAAAGGGCAAACTATGGCCCGCGGGCCGTATACGGCCTGTCGGACCTTTTAATCCGGCCGTGCACTGTGTTCCCCAACCCCCGGGCCGCGGACCGGCACCGTGGATCAAACGGTACCGGGCCACCCGAGGAACTTCGGCAGTGGCGGCCGGGGCGAGCCCGCCCATTGTGTGACAATAGCGAATGAAAATTCGCTATTGTCACATGGATCCTCCTCTTGGCCAATCAGGGTCCTCCCGCTTCCTGAATGGCCGAAAGGCAAACCCCATGCCATTGGCCGAAGAAGAGGCGGGAGGACTGAGGACTCAAGAAGACGCCCGGGGACTGAAGAGAGGCGTTTCCTGAGGTAAGTGCACTGGTCTCGCGGGGGGCCCTGGCATATCTGCTTTGAAAAGGGGCCCTGGCATATCTGCATTGAAAGGGGGCATGCTGGCATATCTGCATTGAAAGGGGGCCCCCTGGCATATCTGCATTGAAAGGGGGCACGCTGGCATATCTGCATTGAAAGGGGGCACGCTGGCATATCTGCATTGAAAGGGGGCACGCTGGCATATCTGCACTGAAAGGGGGCACGCTGGCATATCTGCATTGAAAGGGGCCCCCTGGCAAATCTGCATTGAAAGGGGGCACGCTGGCATATCTGCATTGAAAGGGGGCACACTGGCATATCTGCATTGAAAGGGGGCCCCCTGGCATATCTGCAGTGAAAGCGGGCCCCCTGGCATATCTGCATTGAAAGGGGGCACACTGGCATATCTGCATTGAAAGGGGGCACGCTGGCATATCTGCATTAAAAGGGGGCCCCCTGGCATATCTGCATTGAAAGGGGGCCCCTGGCATATCTGCATTGAAAGGAGGCACGCTGGCATATCTGCATCTTGGTCTGGCCCCCGGGTCCAATATATGAACCTATTGCGGCCCTCGAGTCAAAAAGTTTGCCCACCCCTGCACTAGACTCACACTACACTAACTCTACACTCTGAATCACAATAACACACTAACTCACTAGTAGCAAACTGATCCCTGCTCTATCTCCAACATTACACTGCAAAAGGTTCCTGTGGTAAAGAACCTTTTATAGTGTGGGGTGGGACTATGAACACTGAGCCCTGACTAGGCAAAGTCATCATGGCTTTGTCCAATCATGGCTCTGACAGTGCTCTGTATCCTGGTTGGGAAAAACCCTGCACCTGACCAGTGGCAGGTGCATTGCTTCAGCCAATCAGGGAGCAAGAATGCACTGTGCGGTGCATTGCAGGTCACTCGACGGGCGCACATTCCACCAAGCGACCCGCATATTTGGGAGAACAGGTGATGTTCGGCCCGAACGTTTGCTCGGCTAGAACTGTTCGCCCAACTCTACTCTTGACCCTTCTTCTTAGATTGTAAGGTCTAATGAGCTTATGAGCTTACTATATTAAATTGTATTGTAATTGTACTGTCTACCCTTATGTTGTAAAACGATGCATAGTGTCGGAGCTATATAAATCCTGTATAATAATAACAATATGCCTTTAATCCTTAACAATCGTCAAACTCACACTATCTGACAGTCCTGGGTTAGATCACCTAAGGGAGCTATCCTCCTAGCTGCCTTTTTTCCTTTTTTTGTGAACCTGGATACCTACTCCTGTAGATACCACTTCAACCCCGCTTGTATATGATTAATCTTCAATCAACAGCTGTATCTCTGAGCAAACGAAATAGATCATCTTTTTTGTTGCAACCCAGAATTACGCCCAACATTCCCCTTTCTTTTGCCCATTGTCAGAAATCAGTCTACCCTTACTTCCCTTGTGTTTTGTTGAGTGGTGACCTGTATGAACCCTTGTGTAAAGACATTTAAATTGCTCACCTTGCAATATAGACAAGCAGTAGCCGTGTGTGAGCCTGACCAGCACATTACAACATATGTGTAGGTACATTTGAGAAAAAAAGATCAAGTGCTGAATTCTTGATCCCTGTAAAGGATTTTTGTTCAAACTATACATATCTCTTTTTTGTTGAATATAAGGCAATTATATTTTCTTGTCAGACACCTATTTTCTAAGGACTGGTAATATTTGTAGTAAAACATGTTCTATATTCTCAGATAAAAAGAGAGGAGAAGGGTGCAAATCTTAGGGTGCTATCATCCCATACTAGTAAATATCTATTTAATCCTCATAATAAAGGGATGTTTAAAAACAGCACCAACCCGAAAGCAATACCTAAAATCTAAAACTTGCTTAAAACTTAAGCACAGTAGTGTATATGATCTACTAGCTAATTCCGATACTTCTCTCATACATGTAAAATTAGCATGTTTTTAATTAGATAATTACTTAGAACTCCCAAACATTATGTATTTTCTGAAAGCAAAGGCCTAAGAAAAAAGAATGTTGATATTTGCAATTTTTTATGTCACGCGATGTTTGTGCAGCGGTTTTTCAAACACACATTTTTTTGACAAAATACACTTTAATTAATTTTAGTGCGCACAAACCTAATTTAATACCCAATTTTTCTGGAAAAAATAAAAAAGATGTTGGTACACCGTTGCGTAAGCTAGTGGAACCATGATAGACGGTATTTAAAAATCTCCATAGGCGATGCTTTCAAAACCTTTACAGGTTACCAGTTTAGAGTAACACAATAGGTCTGGTGCTAGAATTATTGCTCTCACTATGATATACGAAGCGATACCCTACATGCATGGTGCGATCACCATTTTCATATACGTAGGTTTACAATTATGTTTACATATAAACATTAGTCGATCGTTTAACACTGTAACCAAATACATTTTATAGATTTTTTTATTTTTCTTAGGCAGAAGTAGTATTAAATGTTAAAAAAAAAAAATCATTTAACTTTATACATTTAGGCCAAGATGTACTTTGGTACATTAAAAAAAAAAAAAAAAAAAACACCTTAAAAAAAACAATTAGTATAGGTATATTATTTAGTCTGTGTGAAAGTTATAGAGTCTACAGACTATGGTACAGACTGGGATGCCATTACAGTTCATGTGTGTGTAAAGGCAGGTGTCCCAATATAGTGTATTTCTAAAGAGTATAAAGAGTTTTTTGAATTAGTAAATCAAAATTGACTTTATTTCACAAAGGTGGAATTTTATCTCACGTAGGGCATAGACACACAATTATACACCAAAACACATTTTTCTACTCCTTCCGAGTATATTTTTCACTTATTTGGATATCCCATGAAGTTGTCAAACACAGTGACTTCTTCTTTTCATAATATAGGTACTCCACCCAGTGGTGTATTTAGGTTTTGTGCTGCCCTAGGCCGGATTAAATTCGTGCACCCCCTAATTTAACTACGGCCCATCCCTTCCTGTCAAGACCACACCTCTTCCTGTTTAACGCAGCCGAGCCAACTTGCCGACCGCCTACCGCAGAATTACTGCGGCATGGTGACTCGGCTGTGCAAGCCGATGTATGGGTACATCGGTTAGCGGGAGCGCTCCTGGGGGAAAGCACACGCTCCTGGGTCCCCCACTAGGCAGCGGAGATGCCAATCCACAGGGCCGGCAGCTGCAATTGCCGCAGGGCACATGAGATCGCTCACCGCTGAGAGAGAAGGACAGTCAGCTGTTGTGAACACAGCTTACCGTTGTTCTCTCTGAAATTATCACAGAGCGCCTGTGATCCTCCTATTTAGAATCACAGGTCTCTGTGGTCATTTCACAAGTCCCTCCCCCATGTGTGTGTGTGTGTGTGTGTGTGTTTGATCACACCTGTGTTAACCCCTTCCCTGCCAGTGTCATTATTACAGTAACAGTGCATATGTTTTAGCACTGATTACTGTAGTAATGTCACTGGTACCCCCAAAAGCGTAAAAAATGTCAGTTAGGGGTCCGATCTGTCCACTGCAATGTCGCAGTCCCGCTAAAAATCCTGTCCTTGTGCCATACTCACACAGGTACTTGTTGAAGGCTCTCTGCTACATGTGCAACCGCTGAAGCATTGCCAAAGTTGAGTTCCACCTGGTGGGCATGTCACAAATAAGGCAGTTTATGGGCTGGTAGAATTCCTGCTGAATTTCAGCCAACCGAACACTGGTTGTGTATGACCGCCTGAAATGGCTCCAGACTCTTCTGGCCTGCCCTAGAAGATCTTGCAACCCTGGGCACCTGTTTAAGAAATGCTGCATCACCAAATTGAGGACATGTGCCAGGCATGGTACATGTGTCAACTTTCCCTATCGAAGGGCGGACAGAAGGTTAGTGCCATTATCGCACACCACCATTCCTGGCTCAAGCTGCTGTGGTGCGAACCACCTCTGGGCCTGCCCCTACAGAGCTAAAAGAATATCTGCTCAAGTGTGTCACCTGTCCCCTAGACAGACCAGCTGAAGCACTGCATGGCATCTTTTAGCCTAACTTGTGAATAGCCACTTGAATGCTTAGGGGTACTGATGGTTTATAGGGCAATTTAACAGAGGAGAGCATGGAGTAGGAAGAGGAGGAGGGGGAGTTGACCGATCTCACATCATCACCACCAGCTGAATAGAGACGTGGTGACAAAACAAGCTCCAGCAATGAGGCCTGACCTGCATCCTTCCTAGTTGCAAGCAGAGATACCCAGTGTGCAGTGAACTAAATACAGTAAACCCCCGCTCTATCGAGTTTCAGTTTTTGCAGTCCCGGTATATTGGGTTTTTTTCTGTAATGTTATTTTACTAATTAATTCATTTAAAATTAATTATTTTTGTGTTTTTCATAGCTCTTGCTCTGTCTCTCAGTATCTTTTATGTGTTTAAATGAGTTTCTATTGTTTTAAAAGTGTGTTTAAAGACCTTAAAATGCTTTTAAGGGGGCGTGGCTTGGACATGACCGAGTGAGGACGCACTGCTCTTCGGCTCCCGCAGCCCGCCGCTTTTATAGCCTTAAACCGGACGAACAGCCTGCTCCAATTTCTCCTGAACCCCCATGTCACAACGCAGGAGGGCGCAGTCACAGCCTCGGGGCTCGACGAGATCGTCCAAGACCTCCATCAGCTCCTTTTTTACGGAGGACCGGGGCCAGCGTGCAGGCCCCTCCAAGATGGCGCCGGACCGCGACTCGCGGGAAGCCACTGCTCCTACGGCTGACGGCTGCTCCCAACCCGAAGCGTCAACTATTCCTTCGCCCGTGCTGGTGAGTGACACTGCACCCCCACCCTCCCCGGGATCCTCCGCTTCCCCTGACCGGGGCTCTGAGGTTCCAGACCTCCTTGGGGATTGGGACCTGCGCCAGCACATTTGGGCCCTCCCGACTAAGGCTGATCTTGACCGCTTTGCTAGCCGGGTGGAGACGGCCTTCAAGCAGGACATTGAGCAGCTGAAGACCGACACAGCCCATTTGGGTTCCCGCTTGGAATCCCTGGAGCAGAAGGTTGAAGACTCCCTTCCTGTGCTGACACAGTTCCAGGAGCGGTTTAGGGCAAAGGATTAGCGCATTGAGGCTCTCCTTTGCCAAATGGACGATCAGGAGAACCGCAGCCGCAGATCTAATATCAGGATCAGAGGGATGCCGGAGGCGACTGCTGCCAAAGACATTGTCCCCACCTTACAGGATATCTTCCGGGAGATCCTGGATTTGCCTGCGGCGGCCCCTATGGAGATCGACAGGGCCCACCGGGCACTCCGTCCGCCATCGCAAGACGCTGACAATCCCAGGGACATCATTTGTAAACTCCACCGTTATGTTATTAAGGAGCAGATCATGCAGAAGATGCGCAGACGCCCCTTCTTTGAATTTGATGGAGCCCGCTTGTTTTTCTATCAGGATCTCTCTAGATGCACCCTTATGCAAAGACGCTCTCTCCAGCCTCTATTGGAATCCCTGAGGGCCGCAGGAGCTACGTATCATTGGGGCTTTCCTTTTAGCCTCCAAGCGGAGCACAATGGTAAATCTGCAATACTGCGCACGAAAGATGATCTCCCTGGCTTTCTATCCCGCCTGGATTTGGGCCCTGTGGACTTTGTGGACTGGCGTCAAGACCTCAATGTGGCTGTCCCACAGCAGAATGGTCCCTGGCTCCCTGCTCTGGCTCGGAAGGGCTCTCGGGGTTGCAAGCGCCGATCGGGCGGGGCTTCCCCTAGCCCGGCTTCCCAGGGTGACCAAGCCTAAACTCCTATCCTAGTGACTGTCTGCCCCCGCTCCCCTCTCTGACTCTCGTTTGGGTGGGCCTACTCCTGAGGCTTTCCTGTGACTGCTGCTGGAATTGGTTTGCTTGGGGGAGGGGGTGGGGGGGTTTATTGCCCTTTGTGGGGTTCGTTATTCATTTCATGATTCCCGGTTTATTTTTTGCACTGTTTTTGCGGGGGCTGTAAAGGCTCCTGCTCCTCGTGTCTGACTGCACTTCTCCTGTCGGCCATATCCCTTTCCCTATGGGGCCATGGGAGTTTGCCCTATTTTGGGCACCATGGCTGGCTCCGGCACCCCCCCCCAGTGGGGGGTCCGCGGGGGGCAGCCATGTTACTGGACATGGGCCCGGGGGTGGGCTCCGCGCCCTCCTCCGACCCCATCGCCTGGCATACTGCCCAGGTGGCCGTGTTTTTCATGGTCTTGTTGTTCATTGACTGTATGTTTATTTGTTCATGGTTTTTTCCTTTTTTTGGTTCTATAACTGTCTCTCTCTGCCTCCCTTTCCTCTCCTTTTTTTCCTCTCCATCCCCCTCCCCCTTCTTTTTCTTCCTCTCCCCTAGGTTCCGGTTTTTCCGCGCCTGGCTCCCTGTGTCCGCAGCAGCGCCCCTGGGGATCATGCGTCTGACATCATGGCTGAGGTTAAGGTAGTGTCCTACAATGTTCGTGGTCTCTGCTCCCCCAACAAACGCAGCCGTCTGTGGCTGGAACTGAAGCGACTTAAGGCTCAGGTGGTTTTTCTGCAGGAGACTCATTTCACGGCCGCATCTGCCCCCAAACTCCCGACCCACCTGTACCCCCAGTGGTTCTTGAGCCACTCCCCGGTACCTAAATCCCGGGGTACGGCTATCGCAATCCACAAGACCTGCCCCTTTCAACCGACCGCTCACCTGACCGACCCACAGGGCCGTTTTGTGTTTCTTAAGGGTACCATCGGGGGCCAGACTTACACCTTCGCTACGTTGTATGCCCCTAACACCCAGCAGATTTCCTTTATTGATAGGGTGCTGGAGCTATTGTCTGGTTTTCGCGAGGGTCGTCTGGTCCTTGGGGGGGACTTTAACGTGTCCCCGGACCCGTCGTTGGACGTGTCGGCGGGCCGCTCGGCGCATTCCTACGCTTTTTTACGGCACTTTCGCAAATCCTTCCAGGAGCACGCGTTGGTCGATAGCTGGCGTGTGCTCAACGCCTCCGCTCGCGATTATAGCTACTATTCCGCTGTCCACGATGTCTACACCCGGATCGACTTGCTGTTTGTCGATCAGGGTGCCTTAGACTCGCTCCTGGACTCCACGGTTGAGCAGATCACGATCTCTGACCACGCCCCCATTACCTTGCGCATAGCTCTGGCCCCGGTATCCGCGAAGCCCTGGTCCTGGAAACTCAATGAGAACCTACTGGATGACCCTCGGGTCTCCTCGGGGGTCGAGGAGACGCTTGCCCACTATTTTTCCGAAAACGCATCAGGGGAAGTTAGCGAAGGCATGGTGTGGGAGGGGCACAAGGCCGTGGTCCGGGGTTCCCTCATTGCCTGGGGTTCCAAGCTTAAGAAGGAAAGGCAGCTGGACTTTCAGCGGGTCCTCTCTGCTTTGCAGCGTGCGGAACTGTCCCACAAGCGCACCTCTGACCCTGCAGCTCTGGCGGAACTGACTGAGCTCCGTGCCACTTTTACAAAACTGTTGGATCGCCAGATTACCCGTCGGCTTAGGTACATGGCACATCGGTACTACGAGTTCGGTAACAAATGCGGCAGGATGTTGGCCAGAGCGCTCCGGAAGCGCCGGCTCTCGGTCCATGTCGCCAAGCTGCGCACACCGACGGGCACCCCGGTCTTTCACAGCTCTAGAATGGCGTCGATGTTTCGGGACTACTATGCGGCCCTGTATGACCTCTCTCCTGGCGGGGATGCGTCATCTTTGGCACGTAGGCGCTGGGAGATAGATGAATACCTGTCGTCCGTGGGTTTGCTGGGTGTTTCCTCGGCCCAACGTGAGGTCTTGGAGGCCCCCATCACGGTAGACGAGTTACTAACCACGGTGCGGTCTCTTCCGGACGGGAAGGCTGCCGGTCCGGACGGCTTCACCAAAACGTATTATATCAGATATTTCCCCCGACTCCACAAGCACGTGTGCCCTTTTTTCAACAAACTGGCTGAGGGGGGTAGCCTTCCTCGGGACATGTCCTTGGCGCACACTATGGTCCTACCCAAGGACGGCCGGGATCACACTGTACCCCAAAATTACCGCCCCATCTCGCTTTTGAACACGGACCTGAAGCTTTTTGCCAAAGTCCTGGCGAATAGGATGAAGTCTCTGATTCCCGACATCGTGCACCCGGATCAAACAGGGTTTGTGCTGGGGCGGGAGGCGAGGGACAACTCTGTCCGCGCCCTCCATCTTATTCACTGGGTCCGCACCCGGTCTCCCCAGCCCCCCTATCTACTGCTGTCGACGGATGAGGAGAAGGCTTTCGATCGCGTGGATTGGAGCTTTCTCACGGCCATCCTACAGCGTTTGGATATAGGTCCCCGTATGCTGAGTTGGATCTCTGCCTTGTATCAATCCCCAATGGCCCAGGTTAGGGTCAATGGCAACCTCTCCGAGCCGTTCCCCATCCGAAATGGCACGCGACAGGGCTGCCCCTTGTCGCCCCTGCTATTTGCCCTGACCCTGGAGCCTTTGCTTTGCAGGGTGCGGGCGAATGTGAACATTAAGGGGGTCACGGTGGGCTCTTTGGAGCATAAGCTTTCCGCTTACGCGGACGATGTCCTGTTCCACGTGACGGATCCGGTCACCTCGCTGCCCAATCTGATGGCGGAACTCTCGGAGTATGGGAAAGTGTCCAACTTTCAGGTAAACTATTCTAAGTCAGAGATCCTACCCATCTCTATACCCCCGTCTATGGCGTCGGCGTTGCGGTCCTCCTTCCCGTTTTCGTGGACGGTATCCACCATGAAATATTTGGGTGTCCATCTCACCCCCTCCCTGGACTCCCTATACGCTTCTAACTATGTCCCCTTGTTACGGCGGATTCGTGAAGATCTCGAGTCCTGGAATAAATCCTCCTTTACGTGGGTCGGCCGCACTAATATCCTTAAGATGGCGGTTCTCCCTGGAGTGTTATTTCTCCTGCAGATGCTCCCTGTGCCGCTTCCCCGGCGCGTCTTCGCCGAATTGAAGAGCTTGTTTATTAACTTTGTTTGGGGGGGCAAGAGACCTTGGATAGCTGTTGCTTTGTTGCAGAGGACCAAAAGAGAGGGGGGCCTCGGCCTGCCTAACATTTTGCAATATTATAGAGCTGTGGCTCTCCAACGCCTGTTGGATTGGCGGTTTCAGACCTCCACTAAACTGTGGGTCTCCTTAGAGAAAACGGTGGCCGGCAGAAACTTGGCATACGCCCCGTGGGTGCCAGCGGAGGACAGGGGACTGTCGCATTGAGCATCCCCTCTGACGACCCACTCACTTCAGGTGTGGGATAGGTTGAATGGGGCCTTGGCTCTGTCCCCTTCCACTTCTCCGCTGGCTCCGGTGGGGGGATTTCCTTGGTTCTCCCCGGGTGAGCGGCTATCGTTTCTGGGCTCCTGGGCCAGCAACGGTGAGGTCAGCTTGGCTCGTTTCTGGTGGTCGGATGGGCAGTTGGTCCCCCTGGGGACACTACATGATCGCTATGGGAGCTTTCCATTTGATTTTTGGAGGCACCGACAGCTGTCCCATTTCGTGGCCTCGCTTTGTCAGCGGGCGCAGATCAGGACCGAGCTTACTGGCTTTGAGCGTCTATGGGCGGCCCGTGACCCCCAGCCGCATCTAATTTCCTTTCTGTATAAGTTGTTGGAGTCGGCCAGGCCCCCCTCAAAGCCTTACTTCATCCGGGCATGGGAGAGGGACTTGGATCTGGAGTTCTCCCCCGAACAACTCCATAGAATGTACCGCATGACCCATTCTAGCTCGGTAGACTCAAAAACGCAAGAGAATAACTACAAACTGCTTACTAGGTGGTATAGGGTACCAGCCACTCTGGCCAGGTTTTGCCCCGGGGTTTCGGATGGCTGCTGGAGGGGCTGTGGGCAGAGGGGGACGCTCCTCCATGTCTGGTGGTCATGCCCCTTGCTCCGCCCGTTCTGGGATATGGTTCGGCAACACATTCGGGCTGGCACCGGTGTGGACCTGCCGGACTCCCCGGGTCTTTTTCTCCTGCATGCCCCTCTGGTGCCCATTCCGAAATACAAACGAAGCGCTCTTCCACATTTGCTCAATGCGGCTAAACGCCTTATCCCGATCCATTGGAAGACCTCCAGGGTCCCTAGTGAAGCAGACTGGCTTCGTAAGGTGAAGGAGATTATGGAGGCTGAGGAGTGTCTGGCGACTTGTAGGGGTGCTAAGGAACAATTTGATGCTGCCTGGTCCCAGTGGCGTTTTTACGCCCCAAATTCTTTTCCTGTGTCCTCCAGTCTGGACGTGGCCCTCTTGGCCCTGGCTGATCCTGAGTTCCACCGACGAGTCCAACAAGCCTCGGAGGTTCCTACTACCTAGCTACATTTCTCACCCTGTCGGCGGTGTGAGTTGTGGGCGCCAGGCGCGGACCTCCCTGTTCCCTTTTTCCCCTCCCTCTCCCCCCCTCCTTTTGTTTTTTCTCTCTTTTCTCTCTTTCCTTTTTCTTCTCTCTCTTTCTTTTTTCTGTGTTTCTGGCTGGCGAAGCTTCCTCCCCCCCTCTCTGATGCTCTGGATGGGGATCCTCGATGCTGGAGTGGTGGGCCATAGTGTGTAGATTGGTTAGGTGGTCCGGGGCTCTCTCTTCCCCTGCCCCCTCCGGGGTTTGGGGTTGGGCCAACTGGGGCCGAATGCCCAGGCCTGGGAGAGCCCCGGCCCCGTCAGTTTTTGGTTACTTAGCAGCCGGACCCCGGCCGAGGGTCTTCGACCCCGCTCAGCAGCTCCTCTGATGTGAGCTGGGGTTTGAGGCGAGTCGCCTCGATGTTATGTTGTGTCCTTTTTTCTATATGCTTGTGCCAGTGCTCTGCCCATCCATCCTGTATACTTTTGTTCTTGTATTTTTGTCGATTGTTATTGCACTTTTATTTTCAATAAAAATTGATTATAGAAAAAAAAAAAAAAATGCTTTTAAAAGTACAGTAACAGTTAAAAAAACATGCCTACAATGTATTTTAATAGGGTTTTTCTATTTCACTGATTTTCACTTTTCGCGGGTGGGTCCTGAACGTAACCCCCGCAATGGAGGGGGGTTTACTGTATATCGTCCCTGACCATGCTTGATGGACCACATATCAGCAGTAATGTGGATCTTCCTGCTGACTGCCTTGCCCAATGATACCAAAACATTGCCTTTCACATGATGGTACAGAGCTGGAATGGCCATTACGTGCAAACAAATAGCGATTGGGAACCTACCATTGTGGTACAGCACATTCTGCAAATTCACGGAAGGGGGCAGAATCCACCAGACAGAAAGGCAGTAGTTGTAAAGCCAGCAATTTGGACAAGCTGAAATTTAGACACTGGGCTTGTGAGTGGCAAGGAGTGCATTTTTTTTTTCAATGCAGCAGCTCGGGCAGAGAAATTTGCCTGCTATACTCTACAACTGGTGGTGTGCTGCTGGCAGACATGTTGTAAGGACCTGTGACACCCTTTGCTATACCATCATCCCTGTCATGCTGTCAGGCTGCTGAGAGATCTGAGAGAAAGGCCTACACTGTGGGAAGTGGGCCGGGAGATACTGCACAATCTGATGGAATAGGGTGGCTGCTCTCTACTGTTCCATGATGGCTGCCTCTGGAGGACATCCTGCTTCATTGGGGTTGTGCCTACCCCTCACTTTCCTCCTCTGCTCTATCTGGCACCCATATCGTGTCCATGACTTCATAATCATCATCCCCTCTATCCTCATCATCCCTGGAGCCAACTTGGTAATACACTGCTGCTGGAGGAACATGACTGCCATTTTGTTGTTTATCAGTGTTCTCCCCTTTCTGTAGGCTCATGTTACTCCCTTCCTCAACCTCAGAACCAACAAAAATGAAGTAATGCCTGTGCATTGTCAAGAAGCAAGTGGCTCAAATAATTCCACTGACTCCTCCATGCATTATGCTGGGGCTATGGCAGGAGGACAAAGAGGCAGAATAAGCAGCTCTGGAGGCTGCAGTGGACTGCACACTAGTCTTAGCTTGGGTGATAGAGGATGAGGGTAGCTTAGTAAGCTAGTCCCCTACCTCCTCTGCATGCCATGGCTGGATAACACGGGCAACATCACTAAACAGAAAAATGTGCCCTGCTTGAGGACGGCATGGTAATGTCTTCCTCCTCTTGTTGGCTTCTCGGACATTATGGGGGGGGGGGGGCTTATTAAACCAATTTAATAGATACTGGGAAATGTTTAATTGGATGCACTTCAATGAAAAGTGGTGTTTGGAGCACTTTAAATTGAGCACTGCCGCTGACAGAAATGTAAAATCTATATTAAAAAAATTAAAAAGGGGGAACAACAGCGTCGCAGTCAGATAAACTGCGGCTGACAATTTTAAAAAAAGGGGGCAGGAAGGGGCCCAAAAAAACAAACAAACATGCAGCAACCAAAAAAAATGGATATACAGCACTAAATTTTATGTAACGCTGTGTTAAATACTGCATCAAACTAACACTACGCTCACACTATGCTGACACTGTACTCAAACTATACTGAAACACTATACTGACACTTAGGGCTTTTTTTCTCAGAGAAAAGGTGCTGGAACTCACCTTCCCCGTCCACAACCCCACCCCCAACTCCGCCCACAACCCCACCACAACTCCGCCCACAACCCCACCCCCAGCCACGCCTTCCTCAGAGGTGAAAATTAAGTGGTCGCCAAATAGCGAGTGTGATCAACGCTTAGAACTGCGTAACGTAGAAGACGCAAGATTCAGAAGACTGAAGCACACATTACCCCCCTACCTGTACAAAAAAGCCCCCTCCCTGCACACATTACCCCCCTCCCTATACACATTATCCCCTCCCTGTACATACAGCACCCTCCCTGTACACATTACCCCCTCCCTGTCCACATTACCCCCTCCTTGTACATACATCACCCTCCCTGTACACATTACCCCCCTCCCATTACATACAGCCCCCTCCCTGTACACATTACCCCCTCCCTGTACTTACAGCCCCTTCCCTATACACATTACCCCCTCCCTGTACTTACAGCCCCCTCCCTGTACTCACAGCACCCTCCCTGTACACATTACCCCCTCCCTGTACACACAGCACCCTCCCTGTACACATTACCCCCTCCCTGTACATACAGCCCCCTCCCCGTACACATTATCCCCTCCCTGTACACATTACCCCCTCCCTGTACATACAGCACCCTCCCAGTACACATTACCCCCTCCCTGTACATACAGCACCCTGCCTGTACACATTACCCCCTCCCTGTACATACAGCCCCCTCCCCGTACACATTATCCCCTCCCTGTACACATTACCCCCTCCCTGTACATATAGCACCCTCCCTGTACACATTACCCCCTCCCTGTACATACAGCCCCCTCCCTGTACATACAGCACCCTCCATGTACATACAGCCCCCTCCCTGTACATACAGCCCCCTCCCTGTACACATTACCCCTACCTATTATATACAGCCCCCTCCCTGTACACATTACCCCCTCCCTGTACATTGTAATGTTCCGGTACCTTTGGTACCCTAAATTACTCTTTTCACAAGTGTATGCGCCCCACCATTCTCTTTTGGAAAGGTGCGCATACACCTTTAAGACTGAAGCTGTCATCACTCAGCGCCGGACTAGATGGCTATTTAAATCACCGGTTCTCACTCACATGTGTTCGTTCAAACATCCTTACCTGGATGCTAACTTGGCTTGAAGCTTTCGTGCTTGCAAGCATACCTCGCTGACGGAACCTCGCTGCGCTGATCCCTGCATCCCGCTTCCGGATCATCCGCTCCTCCTGAACCAACCTTCGGCTGTATTGCTATTAGTGCTAAGTACCCCGCAGGGGAACCCTCTATAAACTTATACTAAGCTTACACTATCTAGCTCTGCATAGTAAAGACTATTTATCACATCTGCATATCTAGATTGCTAGCTCTTAAGACTACTGCTACTTATTCCTGCACTGGGTTGATCTCTCTTGTATGTCCACCTGCTACTCTGTCATCTGCTACCATACATGATTGCTAAACCTACCTGCATCCATCTGCTACTGTCTTACCTTCAAGTGTCTGTCACCTACCACCTCCACTCAACCTGTCTCTTAAATCTTCATCACTGTGTTACTACATACATAAAGTCACTCTAGGAACCAGCTTGTTGAGTGTGTGTATTTACTAGCTGAATTAAGACCTTCCACACATGATGAGTCATTGAGGTTGGGAATGGTATCTCAGCATCTCTCTTACATGACTACTGAAGTGGAATATTTCTGCAGCTGAAAATCCACACCATACATGAAACGCAGGAGCGTTACAGATTGAACGAACCCACAAATGGATTCAGCAGAAATAACCACTCAGGTGACACAATTAAAACAGCAAGTAACTGCGTTAATACACGCACTTGCTGAATTAAAAGAAGACAATCAGGCTCTGTCGCAGCAGGTAATTAGACTGACACAACTTACCTCTGCTCAGTCCCCTGAACCCAAGATAAATCCCCCTTTGGTATTTACAGGCGATCGCAAAAAATTTCGCGAATTTAAAAACGCATGTGAGTTACTTTTTTTGCTAAAACCTCGTACCTACCTTACTGATCACATTAAGGTTTGTACTATTATTTCTTACCTAACAGGCGATCCTCGAGCCTGGGCAGACTCTCTTTTTGAGAAAAACGACCAGCTTCTCAACTCCTATGCCTTGTTCCTAGCAGAACTCACTAGCCTATATGATGACCCCAATAGGCAGAGTACTGCCGATCTTCAATTAAGATCCTTGAAACAAGGAAGGAGGCCTGTAGAAGACTTTGTCACGGAATTCAAGAGATGGACCCTTGATTCAGAATGGAATGATGCATCTCTGAAAACCCAATTTAGGCTTGGCCTATCAGAAGCCGTTAAGGACGAGCTCGCCCGAGCGGATCTACCAAAAACCCTGGATGCATTAATACAACTCAGTATTACCATAGATAGAAGACTACGAGAAAGAAAGGCTGAGAAAATGGGAATGCCATTATCCGTTTCCTCTCGGATTCCGGCCGTTAACCCCGTTCCTATGGAGGTAGGAACCATACGCCCACCGCTATCAACTATGGAAAAAGCGAAAAGACGATATGAAAATCTCTGCTTGTACTGTGCATCCCCGGATCACAAGATAAATGTCTGTCCCCTAGTCAACAAAAAGAAGGGTGAGTGTTCACATGTCCTCCTAGGGGGATTGACAAGTTCATTCACTAACCCTTACATTTTTGTTTGTTTGACATTACAGTGGGACCAGAACAGGATTACTACTAAGGCCATGATTGACACAGGATCTTGTGGAAATTATATTGATATATGTTTTGCTGCTTCAAATAAAATTCCTATTATTTCTAAACTTAAATCTGTCTCAGTAAGTCTTATTACCGGTGTTCCGTTATCCTCTGGTCCGATCACCGATCAGACACAAGCACTTCTAGTCACTATTAACGAGTCTCATAGGGAGACTACTACCTTCGATTTAATACCTTCACCCCACTTTCCCATTGTGTTGGGACTTCCCTGGTTACACACACACCAACCAACCATAGATTGGAAGGAACGGTCCTTGGCCTTCCTCTCTTGCTATTGCCAGGATACGTGTAACCTCCCGTCTTCCGGGAAGATTCTGTCTATGGTGACAGATGAGATTGCACCACTATGTTATCAGGATCTTTCTGAGGTTTTTCTTGAGAAAAATGCTCAAGCATTACCTCCTCATCGAGACTATGATTGTAGCATTGATCTACTCCCAAATAGCAAATTGCCGTTCGGTCATGTTTATCCTCTTTCACAGGATGAACTTTCCCATCTCAAAACCTATTTGGATGAGAATTTGGAAAAAGGTTTTATTAGACCTTCCACTTCTTCCACAGCAGCAGGACTCTTTTTTGTTCGCAATAAGGACTCAAGTCTCAGACCTATCATCGACTACAGGAAATTGAATGCTATCACAATAAAAGATCGCTATCCTCTACCGCTTATCCCTGAGCTCATTGAGCAGGTGCGTGGAGCTACCTATTTTTCAAAATTGGACCTGAAAGGAGCATACAATCTCATTCGAATCCGTGATGGACACGAGTGGAAGACTGCATTCAGAACCAGATACGGATTGTTCGAATATCTTGTGATGCCATTCGGGCTATGCAAAGCCCCTGCAGTTTTCCAACGATTTATAAACGATATTTTTAAAGACTTACTAGATGTCTGTGTTGTGGTATATCTGGACGATATACTTATATATTCACGATCCCTGTCTGAACACATAAGACATGTAAGACTTGTACTATCGAGATTGCTTGCACATAACCTTTATGTGAAACTGAAGAAATGCTTGTTTCATAAAGACGAGGTACTCTTTCTAGGCTACATCATATCCAAAACAGGAATCAAGATGGACATGAGTAAAATATCCTGCATTCAGGATTGGCCTACACCAACCACACGCAAGGCGCTACAGCGATTCCTGGGATTTTCAAATTTCTACAGGAAGTTCATTAAAAACTTTTCTGCTATTGTGAGACCCCTCACACAGCTCACTAGCATAAAAAAACCATTCAAATGGTCAGAAGAAGCCAATAAAGCTTTTCACTTGTTAAAGACAAGGTTTACTTCCGCTCCCATATTACGCCATCCAGACCCATCCCTCCAATACATTCTGGAGGTAGATGCGTCAAACATGGCAGTAGGAGCAATACTCTCCCAACGACCAACCCACACTTCACCACTTCATCCAGTCGCCTTTTTTTCTAAATCCCTAAGCAGTCCCGAGATAAATTACCCCGTGGGTGAAAAGGAACTGCTTGCTATAAAATTGGCTCTGGAGAATTGGCGACATTTACTCGAAGGCACCCAATTACCAATAATTATATACACGGACCATAAAAACCTCCAATATCTTCAGACTAGCAAAACTCTCTCGCACCGACAGGTACGATGGTCACTATTCTTTCTAAGGTTTAACTTCCTAGTGACTTACACACCTGCAGATAAGAACAAAAAGGCGGATGCACTATCATGACTAACTGAAGAAAACTACTTTGAAATCCATTCCGTTCCTATAATACCTCACAAACGCATTATTGGAGTTGTCCGTTCCTTGAAGGAAGAGGTTTTGCATGGTATAAGTTTGGATTCACCCCCACCACAACTAAATACTGATGCAGAAGGCTTCCTCTACTACAACGACAAACTTTACATACCACCTACCCTACGCACCAAGATCTTGGAATTATCTCATGATGTGCCTATGGCAGGACATATGGGTATGACAAAGACTCTTAATTTGATTTCCCGGCAATTCTGGTGGCCTGACATGAAAACATCTATACAAAAATTCGTCTCTTCATGCAATGTCTGTGCCAGGTCCAAAATTGACACTACGAGACCATCCGGTCTACTATGCAGTCTACCAATACCAAACTCCATGGGAAGTTTTGTCCTTGGACTTCATCGTAGAATTGCCTCTTTCCAAAGGATTTAATACCATCTTGGTGTCAGTGGACCATCTGACAAAGATGGCACATTTCATTGCTATTCGCTGACTACCTTCGTCCAAACAAATGGCAGAACTCCTGATGAAACATGTCTTTAGATTACATGGTATCCCAAAAACTCTTCTGTCTGACCGTGGATCCCAATTTATTTCTAAGTTCTGGCAAGAACTATGTCACATACTACGGATCGAGCGGAAGCTCACTTCTCCTTACCATCCGCAGACCAACGGACAGACTGAAAGAGTCAACCAATGCATCGAGCAGTATTTACGTTGTTACACTTCTTACCAACAGGATGATTGGGTGGATCTTCTCCCTCTGGCAGAATTTGCCTACAACAACGCAACCCACAGTACAACCAAGCAGAGTCCGTTTTACTTGAACTATGGGTTTCATCCCTCTATTCTTCCACCACGCATCCTTCCTTCAAACAACCCAGTAGCCTCAGACTATCTTACCCAAATAAAGGATTCTCTGGGTTTATTAAATACTACCATTGCACACGCTCACAGTCAACAAAAGAAGTACTATGATCTTCGCAGAAGACCTTCTCCACAATACACTATCGGGGACCTCGTTTGGCTCTCAACAAAAAATTTAAGACTGAAGATCCCTAGCAAAAAGCTTGGACCTCTGTTCTTGGGACCTTTCCCAATCAAAAAACTTATTGGAAAAGCTGCAGTACAGCTTACATTGCCAATAGACCTAAAAATCCATCCCATTTTCCATGTGTCGCTACTGAAGCCCCATGTTCCGGACCAAGGAATAAGGCCTAATATTCCACCTCCGCCTCCTGTACAAGTTGAAGGTGGAGAAGAATACGAGATAAAAGAGATTCTGGATTCTCGTATCTACAGAAGAAGGCTTCAGTACTTGGTTAGATGGAAGAACTATGGGCCCCAAGACGACACCTGGCTAAACACCTCTGAAATACATGCCCCTAGATTAATCCGCAATTTTCATGCGAGATACCCAGACAAACCAGCTCCAGAGGCCTTCAGGAGCCGGCCTTAAGGGGGGGTATTGTAATGTTCCGGTACCTTTGGTACCCTAAATTACTCTTTTCACAAGTGTATGCGCCCCACCATTCTCTTTTGGAAAGGTGCGCATACACCTTTAAGACTGAAGCTGTCATCACTCAGCGCCGGACTAGATGGCTATTTAAATCGCCGGTTCTCACTCACATGTGTTCGTTCAAACACCCTTACCTGGATGCTAACTTGGCTTGAAGCTTTCGTGCTTGCAAGCATACCTCGCTGACGGAACCTCGCTGCGCTGATCCCTGCATCCCGCTTCCGGATCATCCGCTCCTCCTGAACCAACCTTCGG
Source organism: Pelophylax lessonae (assembly GCF_965119305.1). Lineage (NCBI taxonomy): Eukaryota > Metazoa > Chordata > Amphibia > Anura > Ranidae > Pelophylax > Pelophylax lessonae. The sequence continues at coordinate 126,668,359 of NC_138777.1, read as the reverse complement.
CTGTATTGCTATTAGTGCTAAGTACCCCGCAGGGGAACCCTCTATAAACTTATACTAAGCTTACACTATCTAGCTCTGCATAGTAAAGACTATTTATCACATCTGCATATCTAGATTGCTAGCTCTTAAGACTACTGCTACTTATTCCTGCACTGGGTTGATCTCTCTTGTATGTCCACCTGCTACTCTGTCATCTGCTACCATACATGATTGCTAAACCTACCTGCATCCATCTGCTACTGTCTTACCTTCAAGTGTCTGTCACCTACCACCTCCACTCAACCTGTCTCTTAAATCTTCATCACTGTGTTACTACATACATAAAGTCACTCTAGGAACCAGCTTGTTGAGTGTGTGTATTTACTAGCTGAATTAAGACCTTCCACACATGATGAGTCATTGAGGTTGGGAATGGTATCTCAGCATCTCTCTTACATGACTACTGAAGTGGAATATTTCTGCAGCTGAAAATCCACACCATACATGAAACGCAGGAGAGTTACATACATACAGCCCCCTCCCTGTACACATTACTCCCTCCCTGTACACATTACCCCCCCCCCTGTACTTACAGCTCCCTCCCTGTACACATTAACCCCTCCCTGTACTTACAGCTCCCTCCCTGTACACATTACCCCCTCCCTGTACACACAGCTCCCTCCCTGTAAACACAGCCCCCTCTTGCACACATTATCCCCTTCCCTGTACACATTACTCCCCTCCATATTTGTTGTACACCATTCCCCCTCTTTTGCACATTACTTCCTCCCTGTACATACTTCCCCCTCCTTCATTCATTACCCCTATACACATTGGCCCCCATCCCCCTCCACATTATGCCACTTCTTCACAAAATCCTCCCCCCCCATTCTCCTTTACAATGCCTAATCCCCTTCACTAATTATTTCTTAGCCCAGCAAGGGTTAAAGCTGAAGCTGGCAGAGTGCTCTCTCCACTCCACCTGTTTAGCTGTAACTTCCTTAGTATACATCCAAGGATAAGAAGGCTAATCCTCAGACACCCTCATAAGTCAGGCAAGTGCTGGAGTGTGATCAACGCTTAGAACTGCGTAACGTAGAAGACGCAAGATTCAGAAGACTGAAGCACACATTACCCCCCTACCTGTACAAAAAAGCCCCCTCCCTGCACACATTACCCCCCTCCCTATACACATTATCCCCTCCCTGTATATACAGCACCCTCCCTGTACACATTACCCCCTCCCTGTCCACATTACCCCCTCCTTGTACATACATCACCCTCCCTGTACACATTACCCCCCTCCCATTACATACAGCCCCCTCCCTGTACACATTACCCCCTCCCTGTACTTACAGCCCCTTCCCTATACACATTACCCCCTCCCTGTACTTACAGCCCCCTCCCTGTACACACAGCACCCTCCCTGTACACATTACCCCCTCCCTGTACACACAGCACCCTCCCTGTACACATTACCCCCTCCCTGTACATACAGCACCCTCCCTGTACACATTACCCCCTCCCTGTACATACAGCCCCCTCCCTGTACACATTACTCCCTCCCTGTACACATTACCCCCTCCCTGTACTTACAGCTCCCTTCCTGTACACATTAACCCCTCCCTGTACTTACAGCTCCCTCCCTGTACACATTACCCCCTCCCTGTACACACAGCTCCCTCCCTGTAAACACAGCCCCCTCTTGCACACATTATCCCCTTCCCTGTACACATTACTCCCCTCCATACTTGTTGTACACCATTCCCCCTCTTTTGCACATTGCTTCCTCCCTGTACATACTTCCCCCTCCTTCATTCATTACCCCTATACACATTGGCCCCCATCCCCCTCCACATTATGCCACTTCTTCACAAAATCCTCCCCCCCCCATTCTCCTTTACAATGCCTAATCCCCTTCACTAATTAATTCTTAGCCCAGCAAGGGTTAAAGCTGAAGCTGGCAGAGTGCTTTCTCCACTCGACCTGTTTAGCTGTAACTTCCTTAGTATACATCCAAGGATAAGAAGGCTAATCCTCAGACACCCTCATAAGTCAGGCAAGTGCTGGAGCAAGTCAGGGCAGCTCACACTTACCTCTTGCTGAACCTTTCAGACGTGCTCCCTTCAGGCTCTCAGCCATGCTGGAGGAGGTGGGTGGAGTCAAAACTGACTAGGCGCAGGGGAGGAAGAAGTTCCTCCTCCACTCGAATGTTTTTACCTCTCCTGGCCTCATAACATGACGTCACTGGTTGCTAGAGGCTAAGCGGCAGGCTATTCTAGCAACCAGTGCTGGAGGCAGCAGAGAGGCCATCGGACAGTGCAGGACAGTGAAGCTGCTTATGATTTACAATATATGTGAGTGACACAGCTTCGGCGCCCCCATCTGCAGCAGCCCTGGAACCTGGAGAGGACAGAGTTGCCAAAGGTTCCGGAACTGCGTTCCGGCAGAAAAAAAGCCCTGCTGACACTACACTTTATTTACACACTAGACTCACACTACACTAACTCTTCACTCTGAATCACAATAACACACTAACTCACTAGTAGCAAACTGATCCCTGCTCTATCTCCAACATTACACTGCAAAAGGTTCCTGTGGTAAAGAACCTTTTATAGTGTGGGGTGGGACTATGAACACTGAGCCCTGACTAGGCAAAGTCATCATGGCTTTGTCCAATCATGGCTCTGACAGTGCTCTGTATCCTGGTTGTAAAAAACCCTGCACCTGACCAGTGGTAGGTGCATTGCTTCAGCCAATCAGGGCCCTAGAATGCACTGTGCGGCGCATTGTGGGTCACTCGCCGGGCGCACATTCCACCAAGCGCCCCGCATGTTTGGGTTTTTGGGGAACAGGCGATGTTCGGCCCGAACGTTTGCTCGGCTAGAACTGTTTGCCCAACTCTACTCTTGGCCCTCCTTCTTAGATTGTAATGTATAATGAGCTTACTATATTAAATTCTATTGTAATTGTACTGTCTACTCTTATGTTGTAAAACGATGCATAGTGTTGGAGCTATATAAATCCTGTATAATAATAACAATATGCCTTTAATCCTTAACAATCGTCAAACTCACACTATCTGACAGTCCTGGGTTAGATCACCTAAGGGAGCTATCCTCCTAGCTGCCTTTTTTCCTTTTTTTGTGCACCTGGATACCTACTCCTGTAGATACCACTTCAACCCCGCTTGTATATGATTAATCTTCAATCAACAGCTGTATCTCTGAGCAAACTAAATAGATCATCTTTTTTGTTGCAACCCAGAATTACGCCCAACATTCCCCTTTCTTTTGCCCATTGTCAGAAATGAGTCTACACTTACTTCCCAAATCAGGGAACTAGTAGTCAGGGCAGTATGGCCCGGCCAGGTCTGTATGGTAACCCTGATGCTATTATTGCTAGCTTTGAGAGCTGAAGGCTGATATCAAACGGAATTACTGTAGAGCGTAAAAAGTCAGAAAAAAGGAAGCAGTTGGAGCAGGAGCAGTGGATATCTCTCCTGCTCTAAACAGAAATAATGGTGTTAATGCAGTCCATGTAAAGTGAAAAAGTGAGAGTTCAGAAAATATTTCTGACTTATTACTTTGGTATAAGTCACCGAGTGACTGCTGCCCAATCAGCAGTAGAATAGAAAGTGTTTTGCTCATAAGCTGTATTCTTATACTATTGTGTTTTGTTGAGTGGTGACCTGTATGAGCACTTGTGTACAGACATTTAAATTGCTCACCTTGCATATAGACAAGCCGTAGCCGTGCGGGAGCCTGACCAGCACATTACATCATATGTGTAGGTACATTTGAGAAAAAAAGATCAAGTGCTGAATTCTTGATCCCTGTAAAGGCTTTTTGTTCAAACTATGCATATCTCTTTTTTGTTGAATATAAGGAATATATAAGGAATAAGGAATATATATTTTCTTGTCAGACACCTATTTTCTAAGGACTGGTAATATTTGTAGTAAAACATGTTCTATATTCTCAGATAAAAAGAGAGGAGAAGGGTGCAAATCTTAGGGTTCTATTATCCCATACTAGTAAATATCTATTTAATCCTCATAATAAAGGGATGTTTAAAACAGCACCAACATGGAAGCAATACCTAAAATCTAAAACTTGCTTAAAACTTAAGCACAGTAGTGTATAAGATCTACTAGCTAATTCCGATACTTCTCTCATACATGTAAAATCAGCATGTTTTTAATTAGATAATTACTTAGAACTCCCAAACATTATGTATTTTCTGAAGGCAAAGGCCTAAGAAAAAAGAATGTTGATATTTGGAATTTTTTATGTCACGCAATGTTTGCGCAGCGGTTTTTCAAACACACATTTTTTTGACAAAATACACTTTAATTAATTTTAGTGCGCACAAACCTAATTTAATACCCAATTTTTCTGGAAAAAATAAAAAAGATGATGGTACACCATTGCGTAAGCCAGTGGAACCGTGATAGACAGTATTTAAAAATCTCCATAGGCGATGCTTTCAAAACCTTTACAGGTTACCAGTTTAGAGTAACACAATAGGTCTGGTGCTAGAATTATTGCGCTCACTATGATATACGAAGCGATACCCTACATGCATGGTGCGATCACCATTTACATATACTGTAATCTGTCTCCCGCACTACTGGCATAAATACCACATCCAAAATGGCCCCTGCATGGCCTGAAGAAGGAGCGGAGCTCCGCAACGCATCGCCGTTCTATCCCCTTGGTGTCTCAGGAAGTGACGTCACAGCAATCCGACCGGCGGACCCACGCTGCATCACCACCGCTGAGGATCAGCACGTCCCCTGCCTCGCAACAGGAGATCACCGCTTGTCCTCCACAGCATCAGCGCTACTGCGTGACCGGACAGTCCACCCTGGATGTGACTTAAGAGACCCCCTACTGCTTTTAAGATGCCTGTTTTTATGCACCCTTTGTGAGTAAATAAACAACCTGTATTGCTACACTTAGATCGGCGCTTGGCCCTCTCTCTCTCTCTCTTAGCGGGGCTCACTGAAGAGGTTTCCCTGCTACGCCATGACCTTCAAAAAATGAGGGAACGTACTACTGCCGTGGAGGGGCGCATCAGTGAGGTGGAAGACAGGCTGCCCTCCATTATTAAAGAGGCCCTTGCAACTTCGCCCTTGCTAGGGCCATTCAGGACAAAACAGATGATATTGAAAACTGCCTCAGGTGTAACAACATCAGATTGGCGAGGTAGAAGGCCATAATCAAGTTTTTTTTATATTTATCGTTTTATTTGAGTTTTCAAAGAAGTCATTACAGAATATATAACACTGTATTAAATTAATGGGTTACAAAGACATTATCCACACCAGTTTTCTCATCTCCGGGGTCTAATAGCATCCTCCCGAGATTTCCAGCTCATTGATATATGGTCCTTTATCAAATAATCAGCTAAGGCAAGATATTGTTAAGACTAGAGTTGAGTGGACACCTGGATGTCCGTGTTCGGCGGGTTCGGCCGAACTTTAAAAAAAAGTCCGGGTCCGTGTCCCGGACTTTTGCCAAACTTTTCCCGGACACCGAACCCCATTGAAGTCAATAGGGACCCGAACTTTCAGGCACTAAAATGGCTCTAAAACACCAAAGTAAAGGGCTAGAGTGCTGCAAATGGCAGAAAAACATAATTAAGAGCATGGCAAGTGCTCTGCAAACAAATGTGGATAGGGAAATAACTTAAAACAACAAAAAAAAAAACAGAAAAATAAAACAATGTTCTTCATCTCTGAAGGACGAGGCCCATATGGAGTAGGAGGGAGGTTGAGGTGGTGGTGGATGTGGCGGTCTCATAGGCGTGCGCACAGGGTGTGCCGGATGTGCCTGGGCACATAGCATTATCACTCTGTTTGCCAGTGAGGAGATGGGAAAGATCTCCCTCGGACCTGCTCTGCTCTATTTCTCTTTGCCAGCAGGGAGAGTAATGTATCGGGGCCATGTACATGTAGGCAAACACATGCATGTGTATTTCAACTTTGGGGTGCACACCCTAATGCAATAGGCTGCGCACACCTATGGGCGGTGTAGGTGGAAGCGGCGGTGGAGGAGGACCAGGGCTGGATTAAGAGCATCATGGGCTTGGTGCTGAGGATTTTGAAGGGCCTTAAGGGCCGTGCCTTGGCATGCACCCAGAGGAGGAAGGGTGCAGCCATGCATGCCTAATTCAACATGGGATGCTGTCTCTGAAGCCCATAAAAGCATCCATGCATCGGCAACTGTCCCTCCTTGTCCGGCCTTCGTGCTGTGTGGGGAGGTTCTGAGGGAGCTGCCTGGGGAAGCGAGCATAGAAGCCAGACTTCTGTGTTTACAAGTGACAGAAGAGCGGTAACAGTGAATATGGCCAACCCGGGGCCTATATAAAAGGTAGGGGCCTGGAGCTGCAGCTCCAATAGCCCCTACGTTAATCTGGCCCTGAGGAGGAGGACGAGGTAGCCAACACTGCTTCTTTTCACAAATTTTAAATGAGGGTACACCCCAAAAGAGTGAGAAAGAGCAAAAATGGAACAATGGGTGGGTAAGGTCGGTACCCATCGCTATTCTGCACAAGGTACGGAAAAGTCCCGTGGGATGCATGCCTGGTTCATTTTAATGAACGTGAGCTTGTCCACATTGTCTCTGGACAGGCGGCTGCGCTTGTCTGTTATAACGCCCCCAGCCGTGCTAAATACCCGTTCAGATAATACACTGGCTGAAGGGCACGCCAGCACCTCCAAGGCGTAAAGGGAAAGCTCAGGCCATGTGCCCAATTTGTAGACCCAGAAGTTGAAGGGGGCAGACCCGTCATTCACTACATGTAGGCGTGTGCACACATACTGCTCCACCATGTTGGTAAAATGCTGCCTCCTGCTAAGACGTTCCATCTGAGCTGCTGGTGCTGCTGTTTGTTGTGGCGTGCTGACAAAGCTTTTCCACATTTCGGCCATGCTAACCCTGCCTTCTGAGGTGCTGGCGGTGCCCTGGTTGCGTTGGCGACCTCTTCCTCCTCCTCCTCCTCCTCCTCTGCCTTGTGCTTCCACTGTGGCCCCGCTGTCAGGTGGGAATGCCAGCAGCATCGCGTCTACCAGCGTGCGCTTGTACTCGCGCATCTTGCGATCGCGCTCCAGTGAGTGAATTAAGGACGGTACGTTGTCCTTGTAACGGGGATCCAGCAGCGTGGCCACCCAGTAATCAGCACAAGTTAGAATGTGGGCAACTCGGCGGTCGTTGTGGAGACACTGCAGCATGTAATCGCTCATGTGTGCCAGGCTGCCCAGAGGCAACGAAAGGCTGTCCTCTGTGGGAGGTGTATCGTCCGTGTCCTCTGTATCCCCCCAGCCATGCACCAGTGATGGCCATGAGCTGGCCTGGGTGCCACCCTGCTGTGAACATGGTTCATTCTCCTCCTCCAGCTCCTCCTCCTCATCCTCCAGAACTGTGCCCCTGCTGGACAATTGTGTCCCTGGCATTTGTGTGTGCAGGAACCCACCCTCGGAGCCCCTTGCGAATGACTGCCCTGAAAGCCTTGGAAATGTTACCTCTTCATCCTTCTCCTCCTCCTCATCCTGTGCCACATCCTCTTCCATCATCGCCCGAATGTTTTTTTCAAGGAGGCATAGAAGTGGGATAGTTAAGCTGAGAATGGCGTCATCGCCACTGGCCATGTTGGTGGAGTACTCAAAACAGCGCAACAAGGCACACAGGTCTCGCATGGAGGCCCAGTTATTGGTGGTGAAGTGGTGCTGTTCCGCAGAGCGACTCACGCGTGCGTGCTGCAGCTGAAACTCCACTATGGCCTGCTGCTGCTCGCACAGTCTTTGCAGCATGTGCAAGGTGGAGTTCCACCTTGTGGGCACGTCACATATGAGGCGGTGAGCGGGAAGGCCGAAGTTAGGCTGCAGCGCTGACAGGCGAGCAGCAGCAGGGTGAGAACGCCGAAAGTGCGCACAGACGGCCCGCACTTTCTGCAGCAGCTCTGACATATCGGGGTAGTTTTTAAGGAACCTCTGCACCACCAAATTCAGCACATGCGCCAGGCAAGGGATGTGCGTCAAACCGGCTAGGCCCAGAGCTGCTATGAGATTTCGCCCATTATCGCACACCACCAGGCCGGGCTTGAGGCTCGCCGGCAGCAACCACTCATTTGTCTGCTGTTCCATGCTCCTCCACAACTCCTGCGCGGTGTGTGGTTTGTCCCCCAAACAGGGAAGTTGTAAAACTGCCTGCTGTCGTTTACCCCTGGCCGTGCTGAAGTTGGTGGTGAAGGTGTTACGCTGTGCGGATGAGGAGGCGGTAGAGGATGAGGAAGCTGAGTAGGAGGAGTTAGGAACAGGAGGCAAACTGAAGCGCCCTGCAATCCTCGGTGGTGGAAGGACATGCGCCAAATTGCTATCCGCCTCAGGCCCATCCGCCACTGCATTTACCCAGTGTGCCGTTAGGGATATATAACGCCCCTGACCGTGCTTACTGGTCCACGTATCGGTAGTTAGGTGGACCTTGGCACAGATGGCGTTGCGCAGTGCACACCTGATTTTTTCCCCCACTTGGTTGTGCAGGGAAGGGATGGCTTGCCTGGAAAAGTAGTGGCGGCTGGGCACGACGTACTGTGGGACAGCCACCGACATAAGGTTTTTAAAACTGTGCGTCTCCACCAGACGGAATGACAGCATTTCAAAGGCCAATAATTTTGAAATGCTGGCATCCAGGGCCAGGGATCGCGGGTGGGTAGGGGGGTACTTCCTCTTCCTCTCAAGTGTTTGGGAGATGGAAAGCTGAACGCTTCCACGGGACATTGTGGAGATGGTTGGTGACCCAGGTGGTGGTGTTGCTGACAGATCGTCTGTTTGCGGGGTGGCAGGTGCCGGTATCACTACAGATGTGGCTGGAGCAGCCGAGACTGCAGCAGAAGAGGAAGCAGGATGAGCCAGAGACGTTTCTTGGTTTTGAAGGTGTGTACTCCACTGCAGCTCGTGCTTTGCACTTAGATGCCTGATCATGCAGGTTGTGCTCAGGTTGAGAAGGTTTATGCCTCGCTTCAGGCTCTGATTGCACAGGGTGCAAACCACTCGTGTCCTGTCATCAGCACATTTTCTAAAGAACTTCCATGCTAGAGAACTCCTTTGAGCTGACTTTGGTGCGCTCGTTCCCTTGCTGCGTTGGGCAGTAGCAGGCGTAGTGTCGTAGGGCACGGCCGCTCCGCTTCTGCACCCTGCTCCCTCTTCTGCTGTGCTGGTGGCTCTGTGCAACCACCGCCTCTTCCTCCAAACTACTCAGGTCACCTGCATGACGTTCATTCCATGTGGGGTCGAGGACCTCATCGTCCTCCACATCATCTTCCACCCAATCTTCCCCCCTGCCCTCCTTGTCGGTCTCCACAATGCTGAACGCCGCAGCAGTTGGCACCTGCGTTTCGTCATCATCGGAGACGTGCTGCGATGGTCCTTGCATGTACTCATCTTGAGAAATAAGTGGTTGGGCATCGCTGCACTCAATCTCTTCCACTTCTGGGGCAGGGCTAGGTGGATGGCCCTGGGAAACCCTGCTGACAGAGTCCTCAAAAAGAATAAGAGACTGCTGTATGGCTTGGGGCTCAGACTGCTTGCCTGATTTGCAAGGGGGTGAGGTGAAAGACGGTTGGACATCGGCTGCAGGTGCCAACTCTGACCTTTCTGCAGTAGACTGGGTGGGAGACAATGTGAAGGAACTGGAGGCACTGTCAGCCGCAAACCAATCTACTATCGCCTCTCTGTGTTCTGGCCTCATCACTTCTAGAGGCGTATGATGCCCTACCAAATACTGATGCAGGTTCTGTCGCCTACTCACACTTGAGGAAGGTGTTTCACTTGTGCGTGTAGCTGGCACAGATCGACCACGTCCTCTCCTTGCAACAGGAGCTCTACCAGCAGCACCACGACCCAGGCCACGGCCCCTATTTGACGGTCTCCTCATATTTCTGTAATTTAAGATCTTGCCCTAGAAAGGTGTTTATTGAATAGCGGAACAAAAGAACAACAGTATCGCACGGGTGTATCTCACAGTCAAATATGCAAACTATGCCGCAATTTAATGTTTTTTACACCAAAAGGGTGTATATTGAATAGCGGAATAGGATAAAAAACTGTGTATCTCACACGTACAAACACAGACTAGGCCCGATTAAATTTTTTTGTACCCTAAAGGGAGGATGAGGAAGAGGAGTAGGAGGAGTTGGGAACAGGAGGCAAACTGAAGAGCCCTGCAATCCTTGGCGGGGGAAGGAGATGCGCCAAACTAATTTAAAAGGTGTATCTCATACGTACCGATACAGACTATGCCGTAATTAAATTTTTGACACTCAAAGAGGGTGTATATTGAATAGCGGAATAGGAAAAATTTTATAATACGGTGTATCTCACACGTACAAACACAGACTAGGCCCCGATTACAATTTTTTGTACCCTAAAGGCAGGATGAGGAAGAGGAGTAGGAGGAGTTGGGAACAGGAGGCAAACTGAAGCGCCCTGCAATCCTCGGCGGTAGAAGGAGATGCGCCAAACAAATTTAAAAAGGTGTATCTCACATGTACCGATACAGACTATCCCGCCATTTAATTTTTTACACTCAAAGAGGGTGTATATTGAATAGCGGAATAGGACAAATTTTACAAAACGGTGTATCTCACACGTACAAACACAAACTAGGCCCCGATTACAATTTTTTGTACCCTAAAGGCAGGATGAGGAAGAGGAGTAGGAAGAGCAGGCAGGAGGCAGACTGAAGCACCCTCAAATCCTCGGCAGTATGAGATGCGCCCCAAAAATTGGAAAGGTGTATCTCACACGTACCGACACAGACTATCACGCAATTTAATTGTTTATACCCAAAGGTTTTGATTAAATAGCAGAATAGAAAATATGATCAAAAAAAAAGTGTATGTATATCACACGTACACAACCACACTAGGCCCCAATTACTATTGTTTGTACCCCTAAAGGCAGGATGAGGAGTAGGAGGAGTATGGAACAGGCAGCACCCTCAAATCTTCAGAAGTATGAGATGAACCCCAAAAACTTGGAAAGGTGGATCTCACACGTACCAACACAGACTATCCCGCAATTTAATTGATCCCCAAAGGTTTTTATTGAATAGCGGAATAGGAAATATGATCAAAAAAAGTGTATGTATCTCACACGTACAGAAGCACACTAGGCCCCAATTACTATTGTTTGTACCCCTAAAGGCAGGATGAGGAGTAGGAGGAGTATGGAACAGGCAGCACCCTCAAATCTTCAGAAGTATGAGATGAACCCCAAAAACTTGGAAAGGTGGATCTCACACGTACCAACACAGACTATCCCGCAATTTAATTGATCCCCAAAGGTTTTTATTGAATAGCGGAATAGGAAATATGATCAAAAAAAGTGTATGTATCTCACACGTACAGAAGCACAATAGGCCCCAATTACTATTGTTTGCACCCCTAAAGGCAGGATGAGGAGTAGGAGGAGTATGGAACAGGCAGCACCCTCAAATCTTCAGAAGTATGAGATGAACCCCAAAAACTTGGAAAGGTGTATCTCACACGTACCAACACAGACTATCCCCCAATTTAACTGATCCCCAAAGGTTTTTGATTAAATAGCGGAATAGAAAATATGATCCAAAAAAGTGTATGTATATCACACGTACACAACCACACTAGGCCCCAATTACTATTGTTTGTACCCCTAAAAGGATGGATGAGGAGTAGGAGGAGTATGGAACAGGCAGCACCCTCAAATCTTCAGAAGTATGAGATGAACCCCAAAAACTTGGAAAGGTGGATCTCACACGTACCAACACAGACTATCCCCCAATTTAACTGATCCCCAAAGGTTTTTGATTAAATAGCGGAATAGAAAATATGATCCAAAAAAGTGTATGTATATCACACGTACACAACCACACTAGGCCCCAATTACTATTGTTTGTACCCCTAAAAGGCTGGATGAGGAGTAGGGGGAGTATGGAACAGGCAGCACCCTCAAATCTTCAGAAGTATGAGATGAACCCCAAAAACTTGGAAAGGTGGATCTCACACGTACCAACACAGACTATCCCCCAATTTAACTGATCCCCGAAGGTTTTTGATTAAATAGCGGAATAGAAAATATGATCAAAAAAAGTGTATGTATCTCACACGTACACAACCACACTAGGCCCCAATTACTATTGTTTGTACCCCTAAAAGGATGGATGAGGAGTAGGAGGAGTATGGAACAGGCAGCACCCTCAAATCATCAGAAGTATGAGATGAACCCCAAAAACTTGGAAAGGTGGATCTCACACGTACAAACACAGACTATCCCCCAATTTAACTGATCCCCAAAGGTTTTTGATTAAATAGCGGAATAGGAAATATGATCCAAAAAAGTGTATGTATATCACATGTACACAACCACTCTAGGCCCCAATTACTATTGTTTGTACCCCTAAAAGGATGGATGAGGAGTAGGAGGAGTATGGAACAGGCAGCACCCTCAATTTTTCAGAAGTATGAGATGAACCCCAAAAACTTGGAAAGGTGGATCTCACACGTACCAACACAGACTATCCCGCAATTTAATTGATCCCCAAAGGTTTTTATTGAATAGCGGAATAGGAAATATGATCAAAAAAAGTGTATGTATCTCACACGTACAGAAGCACACTAGGCCCCAATTACTATTGTTTTTACCCCTAAAAGGATGGATGAGGAGGAGGAGGAGTATGGAACAGGCAGCACCCTCAAATCTTCAGAAGTATGAGATGAACCCCAAAAACTTGGAAAGGTGGATCTCACACGTACCAATACAGACTATCCCCCAATTTAACTGATCCCCAAAGGTTTTTGATTAAATAGCGGAATAGAAAATATGATCCAAAAAAGTGTATGTATATCACACGTACACAACCACACTAGGCCCCAATTACTATTGTTTGTACCCCTAAAAGGCTGGATGAGGAGTAGGGAGAGTATGGAACAGGCAGCACCCTCAAATCTTCAGAAGTATGAGATGAACCCCAAAAACTTGGAAAGGTGGATCTCACACGTACCAACACAGACTATCCCCCAATTTAACTGATCCCCAAAGGTTTTTCATTAAATAGCGGAATAGAAAATATGATCCAAAAAAGTGTATGTATATCACACGTACACAACCACACTAGGCCCCAATTACTATTGTTTGTACCCCTAAAAGGATGGATGAGGAGTAGGAGGAGTATGGAACAGGCAGCACCCTCAAATCTTCAGAAGTATGAGATGAACCCCAAAAACTTGGAAAGGTGGATCTCACACGTACCAACACAGACTATCCTGCAATTTAATTGATCCCCAAAGGTTTTTATTGAATAGCGGAATAGGAAATATGATCCAAAAAAGTGTATGTATCTCACACGTACAGAAGCACACTAGGCCCCAATTACTATTGTTTGTACCCCTAAAAGGATGGATGAGGAGTAGGAGGAGTATGGAACAGGCAGCACCCTAAAATCTTCAGAAGTATGAGATGAACCCCAAAAACTTGGAAAGGTGGATCTCACACGTACCAACATAGACTATCCCCCAATTTAACTGATCCCCAAAGGTTTTTGATTAAATAGCGGAATAGAAAATATGATCCAAAAAAGTGTATGTATATAGTTACATAGTTACATAGTTAGTGAGGTTGAAAAAAGACATCAGTCCATCCAGTTCAACCTATGATGCGTGTGTGTGTGTGTGTTTGCTTTTAACCGTACATTGTATACCCCTGTATGTTGTGGTCACACGTACACAACCACTAGGCCCCAATTACTATTGTTTGTACCCCTAAAAGGCTGGATGAGGAGTAGGGGGAGTATGGAACAGGCAGCACCCTCAAATCTTCAGAAGTATGAGATTGTGTTCACTGTACCCCACAAAGATTGTGTTCACTGCACCCCAAAAAGATTGTGTTCACTGCACCCCAAAAAGATTGTGTTCACTGCACCCCACAAAGATTGTGTTCACTGCACCCCAAAAGGATTGTGTTCACTGCACCCCAAAAAGATTGTGTTCACTGCACCCCACAAAGATTGTGTTCACTGCACCCCACAAAGATTGTGTTCACTGCACCCCAAAAGGATTTCGTTCACTGCACCCCAAAAAGATTGTGTTCACTGCACCCCAAAAGGATTTCGTTCACTGCACCCCAAAAAGATTGTGTTCACTGCACCCCACAAAGATTGTGTTCACTGCACCCCAAAAGGATTGTGTTCACTGCACCCCACAAAGATTGTGTTCACTGTACCCCACAAAGATTGTGTTCACTGCACCCCACAAAGATTGTGTTCACTGCACCCCAAAAAGATTGTGTTCACTGCAGCCCACACACAGCAAAATGGATGTGGATCACTGACACCTGCCTATCTCCTATCCCACACCACACAGCAATATCGATTGTAGTTTGTAGAACACACTTTCCCTAAAAATCAGCAGACTCTCTCCCTAACAGGATTTATAAGATCGTAGCTCGGGACTGCAGACCCCACCCCACACAGCAATATCGATTGTAGTTTGTAGAACACACTTTCCCTAAAAATCAGCAGACTCTATCCCTAACAGGATTGATAAGATCGTAGATCGGGTGACTGCAAACCCCACCCCACACAGCAATATCGACTGTAGTTTGTAGAACACACTTTCCCTAAAAATCAGCAGACTCTCTCCCTAAAATGCCTACAACTCGCCCTGCCTAACACACTCCGACCTGTCCCTCAATTCTATCCGGACACAAATGTTTTTTTTTTCCTGTCTGTCCCTAATCAGCAGCCAGCACGTTGATGTGTGCTCTCTCCCTGATCTAAGCAGCAGAATGACGCCGCAGCGGCGCTGCCTCGAACTTATAAAGACTTGGTCACATGCTTCAGACGGCCAATCACAGCTACTGATACATTTGTAGGCATGGCTGGGATGGCTTAGGCACACCAGTTAAACGCTTGTTGATTGGCTGTTGAAAGCCCGCCATGAAAAGCACGCCAAAGCATGCAAAACCCGGAAATAAAACGACCGAACACTGATTTTTACCCGAATATACAGTAAAGTGTTCGTGTCCGTGTTCGGGTAACAAAAATCCAATTATTCAGTACGAACACGAATAATACAGTCCGTGTTCGCTCAACCCTAGTTAAGACAGCAAGTCTCCTTCTCTGTGCCTACTCATTCAATCCTTGCCTTTTATTTACTTCGTTGTGCTTTAATTTAAATGACCCTTAGCCTCTGCTCTTGTCCTTGTTTCCCCTTCTTCTTTCTGTCCGTTCATTCTCTTCCTTGCCCCTCTTTTTTATCTAAATTACCCCCCCCTCCCTCAATCCCCCCATTCATACCCCCTATCACTCAGCCCACATTCCCATTGCAACAGCAACCACAACACAACAAAAAAAAAAAAAAGGGGGGAAACATACAAATTAATTCTCCTCCCCTCCCCTACGTCTCCCCTCACCCTCTACTGGAACTAGGGACTCCTTCTGCGTTTTGAGATGGTGGTACCAACAATTGTTTGCCTCTATCCGAAGCTATAAATAAATTCCATGTTCTCCATGTCTTTTTATATTGCTCCTGTTTGTGTTGTGAAGAGAGCACTAGGTCCTCCATTTTATTAATATGTTCTAGTTTTCTTACCCATTCAAGCAATGAAGGGGCTTGTTTTTTTCTCCAGTGTTGGGGAATGCATGCTCTTGCAGCATTCATCATGTGTGGTAGTACTGATCTTGCGTATTTCCTCTCTGTCTGCCCTGATATCTGTAAAAGGCAGAAGGCGGCTTCTCCCTCGATTTTAAAGTCTGTTACTTTTTGGACTATGTCCCCGATCTCTGACCAAAATTTCTTTATCTCTGGGCAGTTCCAAAAGATGTGGTATAAAGTGCCTTCCCCTTCTCCACATCTCCAACACCTGTTCGATTCTTGGGTGTGCCACCTATGCATTTTGACTGGTGTGTGATACCACCTCGTCAGGATTTTATAGTTTATTTCCTGAATTTTAGTACATTTAGTTGGTCTAAATATTGCCCTAAACATGCTCTGTTTCTGTGTATCTGTTATCTCTATATTTAGATCCGCTTTCCATTTTTCCAACCATTTCAACTTTGGTTGGTCTAATGGAGTGTTCAGCATTTTATATAGCATAGATAGTGGGCGATCTATGCCTCCTATTTTCTCACATAGTTTCTCGAAGTGTGTCAGTGGTTTCTTAAATTTTTCCGGTTCCGGCAGCGACTCTAAAAAATGTCGCAATTGGAATGCTTCCCATAAGAGTAGCCTATATGGTCCCTCCTCATCTGTTAATCTACCAATTGGGGGCCACATCTGCTGGCTCGTAAAAGTTTTGATGCCATCTTGTCCTGTTTCCCACAATTTTTTAAAATGCTGTCTCTCTAGGCCTGGGGTGAATTTAGGATTTCCCAAGATCGGGTATAGTGGAGATTCGGTTGAAGTTAGGTTTTGTCTCAGGGTCTGCTGATATCCTATTTTTATTGTATTTCCCAGCAAGGGATGTGTTTTCAAAGATTTGGGGAGTGTCTTATAGCACCAAATTGCTCTCTTTAATGAGACCATCGTTTGAGCTTGTTCCATTTGGACCCACCTTTTCGTTTCCCGATGGTGCCACCAGTCCAATATTCTATTTAAATGAATGGCGTGGTAGTATCTACGCAGGTCAGGTATGGCTAACCCACCCATATTTTTGGGAAGTGTTATAGTATTACGCGCTATACGTGTTTTTTTACCCGCCCAGATATATCCTCCAAACACACCCTGCATAGTTTTGAAAAAACTGTTAGGGATTTTAACTGGGAGCGCTCTCATAATATATAAATATTTTGGCAAAATATTCATTTTAATCAAATTGCCTCTTCCAAACCATGAATGAAGGCCTCCCCTCCATTGTTCCAAAATTTTCTTTGTCTCTCCAATCAGGGGGGTGAAGTTTAGTTCATATATCTGGGCTAGCTTTGCGGGTATATAAGTCCCTAGATATTTCACTGCTTTCTCTACCCATGAAAATCCGAAATTGCTCTTTAATCTGTCCATACTTGCTTTTGATAATCCCACACCCATTGCTTCGGATTTCCTATAGTTTATTTTGAAATTTGATAATTCTCCGTATTGTTTGATTTCCTCTAGGAGAACTGGTAGCGATATTCCTGGCTCTGTCAAAGTAAACAACAGATCATCTGCATATGCTGCAGTCTTATAATGTTCCTTACCTACCAAGACTCCTTTTATATCCTGATTTAGTCTGACTGTATTCAAAAAGGGCTCCAATGTCAGCACAAATAACAGGGGGGACAATGGGCACCCTTGTCTTGTGCCATTTTTTATACTCAAAGGTTCCGATAGCACCCCATTTGCCCTTACTCTTGCAGTCGGGTTGGAATATACCCTAGTTATTCTTTCCCGCATTAATTCTCCTACTCCTATATACTTGAGCACCGACTGCATAAAGGTCCATTCAACTCTGTCGAAGGCCTTTTCTGCGTCGGTGCTCAGTATGATACACGGTGTTTCTGTTTTGGTGACTATATGAATTAAATTAAGAACTCTAGTAGTACTATCCTTTGCTTCCCTCGCCGCCATGAAGCCCACTTGGTCTAAATGTATTATTTTGGGGAGTACCTTTGCCATCCTTGCCGCTATGATTTTTGTATAAATTTTTAAGTCCAAGTTCAGGAGCGAAATGTGCCTATAACTTCCGCAATTCGAAGGGTCCTTACCCTCTTTCAATATTAACGTTAAATAGGCAGTTAATGTATCCCTAGATAATGTTCCCTCTGGGCCTCTCTCATTAAACAGTCTCTCCATGTATGGTCCCAAAATGGGGGCCAGTACATGGAAGTACTGTGATGTCAGGCCATCTGGACCTGGCGCTTTGCCACTTTTCATACTTTTTATGGTCTGTTCTATTGCTTTCTGTGAAATATGTCTTTCTAGGTCCTCTTTATCTTCCTCAGAGAGTTTCGGTATTCCTGATTGTACCATATAGTCGTCTATTTCCTTTTGCTCTTTTCCTATTTCCGGCAGGTTATATAGCAATGAATAAAAATTCCTGAATTCCTCCGTTATTTGATCCGGCAATATTTTTTTAACTCCTTCTGGGGAAACAATTTGTGGGATGTAGGATCTTACTTTTTGATTATGCACAGATCTTGCTAACGCTTTTCCGCATTTGTTCCCTGACTCATACGTAATTTTCTTTGATACTTGTATCGCTGCTTTAGCTTTATAATGCATTAAGTCGAGTATTTGCTTTCTTACGAGAGTCAATTCCCCTACTGCTATATTTTCCTTTTTTTTTTTATGTTCTGTTTCTAGTATTCTAAGCTTGTCTAGTAATACTAGTAATTGTTTATTCCTTTCCCTTTTTATTCTTGCACCGTGTTTAATTAAGATTCCCCTTATCACTGATTTATGTGCCTCCCATAATGTGCCTATCGCACAGCCAGGTATATCATTAAGATCAAAGTAATCCTTAAGTTCTTTTTGTACCTCTGATCTTACTTCCTCTATCTGTAACAGACTTTCGTTTAATTTCCAGAATCTTTGTTTAGTTGATTTGACTGTAGAAATGTTATAGATCATCGACACCATTGCGTGGTCTGACCATGAAATGTTGTCGATGTCAGTGTGTTTTACCGCCAGAAGATGGGCATGTGGCACCAAAAAAAAGTCTATTCTCGAATAAGTCCCATGCGGGTGAGAAAAAAAAGTATACTCCTTTTCAGTTGGATGTTGGATACGCCATACATCTATCAATTGTTCTTTATGTATATTCTTCCTCATCCGCCGACACATCCCAGCAGATGAAGTAGGTTTGGTTCTGGAGGCATCAGCCAAGGGAGACAGCGGTGTATTGAAATCTCCTCCCAGAATCAATTGGCCTTGAGTAAATTCTCTGAGTACATTCAATGTTTTAGCGACAAATCTGTCCTGTTGCTTGTTGGGAGAATATAATGTTGCAAATGTCATCTGCAATTCTCCTATTTTCCCTTTTAGGAAGAGATATCTACCGCTGTCATCACATAGCTTCTCCTCCAACTGCCATGGCACCTTACTATCAATTAATATTGATACCCCTCTTGATTTTGATTGTGGGTAGGTTGAGTGATATATATATATGGGAATGCATTGCTTTTTAGATATGGTAAGTTCTCCGATCTAAAGTGCGTCTCTTGTATAAACGCTATATTCGCCTTCACTCTTTTGAGTTCTGCTAATAATATTCGCCTTTTTTCGGGTGTATTTAGGCCCTTTGCATTGATTGAGACAATTTTTATATTCTCCATTACACCTGTCAAAGTGCGCTACGTAGGTAGAAGCTGAGGAGCAGGGGGGTAAGAGAGGGAAAAAAAAAAAATTAATAACTCACGACACAATCACTCACTCAGTCTTTTATTCAACCGCCTCACACTATTTCATTCACTCTCGTGCCCTTCCCTGTGGATCTTTACCCTGCCGAGTAGAACTGGTAGCTCTTCCCGGTCAGATTCCAGGTCGGATTATTAAATCCTTCCAACACACGGCATTTTACTGCCACCTGTGTGTTCTAACTTTTTCAGGGAAATACCTAAGGCAATCCCCTCTGTCCCCGTTTCTCCCTCCCTATACTTATTTATATGCTTGTTTACTTTATTTCCTTGTATCCGCCCACCAAAAATTTTCTTTCCTCTCTTCCAGACCTCTCTCCCTACCTAACCCCCTAGTTTCCTATACCTCTGAGTTATTGCCCTCTTATACCTCTATGTTTGTCTTAGTTTATCTTGGAGCCTTGATGTCTGACCATACCTTCCCCAAAACAGCCATAAGCAAGAAAAAAAAAAAAAAAAAAACCAAACCCCCAAATACCAATAACTCAATAGCACGTGAATTTCCCATTTCCCTCAAATCTCTTAAAACTCTACTTAATAGGGGCTGATGTGCCCCAAATTAATCCTGTGTAAAAAAAAAAAAAATTAAAAAATTATAAAAAATAAATAAGAAATAACCATAAAGTGAACACGGTAATTACTACCGACTGTGTGTCTTAATATGGGGTATTATACCCTTAAGTTCATCGTGAAAAAAGTGAAAACGAGAAAAAAAAAAAAAGGGAGAGTATAATATTAAAACCTGGGGGGATAGGGGGTCAGTAAAAAGCTATAAGTAAAGCCTATTCCATATGCAGCTTTCACCTTTAGTCGTCCTAACCCACTCTTGTTTCTCACTGTAATACTGAATCTCTCTATCCCCCTTTTCCTATTAAGTTTCAGAGGTCTATTAATTTAAATCGGGAGTCTGGGGGATCTGGTCACCCAAGCTTTCCACAATCTCTATTGGCATATTCTATATTCAATTCTGTGCTCTATTATATACTACTGCAAAAAAAAAAACCCCAAGAAACCCATAACAAGTAGCGACAACACTTCTATTAAAAATTAATACAGTGGAGAAGAATATACCCCTAATTTCCATATACTCTTAGTGCAATAAAAAAAAAAAAACAACAACACTTCAATTAAAAATTAATACATTAGTGAAAGATATATCTCTCATTTCCATATACTCTTGGTGCGAAAACCAGCAAAAAAAAAAAAAAGAAAAAACTTGTATTAACAACTCCGGTGACTTAATTCAGTAAGGGGAATTATGCCCCTATATTCATTGTACTCCCAGTGTCACAAAAAAAAAAACCCCAAAAAAAACAAAAAAAGTAGCGACCACACTTCTATTAGAAATGAATACAGTAAAAAAAAAATATGCCCCTAATTTCCATATACTCTTAGTGCAAAAAAAAAAAGGGAAAACCCAGAAAAAATTACAACAACACTTCTTTTAAGAATGAATACATTGGTGAGGGATATCTCCCTCATTTGGATATACTCTTGGTGCATAAAAAAAAAAAAAAAAATATAACACCCCAAAAACTCCTCCGCAAAGTAAACAGGGGGGGTCTAGACGGAGGGATCTATTCCCTTCATCCTCGGCCCCTCCCTCCCCGCTACCAACAGGATTGTGGCCATCCTCGTCCTTACTGACCTCCGGAGTCCCCCAGAGGCCTGATCCCCCATGGCCCCCAGACTGATGCCTCTAAAACTCTAATCCCTCCCCTCCCTCCTCCCCTCCATCTCTCGGGGTTGTGGGAGGTCTCTAAGCGGGTTCCCATTCATTTTCCCCAACCAATTTGGGATCTCTATCGCTGGGACCCCTAGGAAATCAAAAAAAGCCGTCCGATCTTGAAAATTGCGCAACGTGAAGAAACAGCCATCTCTGTTAAATGTTGCTGTGAATGGGAAACCCCATCTGTAGGTGCATCCCTCTCGCTTAGCTAGTTCCAAAATGGTTTCAGCATAGCTCTTCTTTTTAGAGTTCCTTTAGAGATATCTGAGAAAACCTGAATGGTCATTCCTTCCATTTTCCACTCTCTAGTGTTCCGGGCCAACCTCCATATCAGTTCTTTCTGGGCATAGTAGTGCAGTTTGCATATTACATCTCTTGGTCTTTCCTGATCTCTCTTCAGTGGGCCGGGAGCCCTGTGAATTCTGTCAAACTCTATTTTACCCGGATAACTTGTCCCCATAATATCCTTGCATAAGTTGTTCACTGAATCTTCCAACTGTGTATCCTTCAATGACTCTGCCAGGCCTCGAATTCTTAAATTATTGCGACGGCTTCGATTCTCCATATCTTCCATCTGAAGCTGTAGCCTAGCCTCATTTTCACCCTGGTGTTCTGCCTTCCTCTCCAGTACTGCTAGCCGTTCTTTTACTGCAACAATTTCTGCATCTTCCTTTCTTTGGTTAGTGGACAATACTTGAAGCTCTTTTTTAATGAGCTGAATTTCCTTTTTATGGGTCTCCTCTACCCGATTCACTAGCTGTTCCATGTCCTTTTTGGTCGGGAGCGAACTAATCATGGCTCTAAATTCCGCCATTTGCGCTGCCCACTGAGCGTTCGGGGAGGGTAAAGATTGCTCTTTCTGGAATTTGGAGTCCGACCCCAGGTCCCTTTCCTCTAGGGGTGACGTAGCTCTAGAGTCTATGATGTCACTAGATTCCCAATCTGTCTGTGTGTCCCCCATCTCCGCCATATTGCTTGCTATTGTGGTTTTTAGGCTGGTAGAAATGAATTTCCTTATCTCTCCTTCTGGCTTCCCTGGGGTTTTCCCAGTGTTCTTTTTAACCTTGCGTTTTTTTGTAAGGGTCATACTAGCTCTTTATCTTACGGGAAGTAAGTCAGTGATGTAGCAATAAGGGGCACCCTTCCGTTTTCTGGAGTATTTTATCAAGCCGTATATGTTTCCAAGCTTATGTACCCCTCAACACAAATTCAGCATTTTACTGATTTCTCTCAGTGTTCCAATTCTGTGTTAGCCTTTCCCCTTTGCTCCCTGTCAATCCACGGGTGATAGGAGGTAGTTGGCTTTGTTTCTAATTTTACAGATCACATCCTCTTCTATCCCCTTCCAGACTTGTCCCCTATGTAGCCATATACCTATGTTACACTGCAGAGAACTCTGGCAATTTTAATTTGTTCATAAATTCTTAGTAGATATCAGGGGGTTTCACTCACGGTTTTAAGAAGGAAAAGTCCCCTCTCCAGTCCTCTGTCTTCGGGGGGGTCCTGTGCTTCAGGGTCTGTGTTCTTCTCCAAATTTGCCTGTGTTAGACCATGCAGCCCAGTAAACTGAGTGGAGAAGGTAGGATGATACCGCCGCTTTCGTCTGGGGCTATTGTAGGGATCTCTCCTGGCACCCACTCGGACAGTCAGCGGCACATATCTGTTGGGACTGGATACCTTTCAGACCCTCGGTTCTGGTACCCTGGGATTCGATCACGGGGTCTGCCACTCCACATGGGCCAGTGGCGGCCGCTACTGCCGCCGCGCTGGCCTCGCACCCACTCTCTCCCCTCTCCTTATACCGGGCTTCAGGTGCGTGGGGGCTAGCAGTGCTCGTCCTGCATCCTGAGCTCCGGTTCCTCTGCTTGGCGGGCTGTCTATGGCGGGCGCCGGAGTTTTTCCCGGACTTGCGGCTCTGCTATAGTACGCAATCACCGCACACAGCTGGCCGGGGTAGGAGAGAAGATGTCCGTATGGCACGCCGTCCCCACACCGCTCTTTACATGCAGCTCTCTCGGTCCTTTTTCGGCTGGGTTGCTTGCTAGGGAGGGAGTCTCACACGAGGCTCACGGGGCACGACCTCCCATGACCACTTCCGGCGGAAAGGCCCATAATCAAGTTTAATGGGGTTCGGGTGTCTATCTATACGGACTTCTCAGCAGAGGTGCAGAAGAAGCGAGCTAATTTCCAAGAGGTTAAACAACGCCTGCAGAAGGTGCAACTGCCTTATGCTATGCTTTACCCTGTCCGTCTGCGGGTTACTGCCAGGGGTCAAACCCACTTCTTCCAAACTGCTGGTGAGGCTGCGGAGTGGCTGGATGTCAACGAACCCGTCTCTGCGGGCGAGACAGCGAGAGGCAGCGGATCCTTGAGAATTCCTTTAACGTTTGGATACTTTCCTATGTCCCCCCTGCTGGAGGAGACTTTATTTGTCTTACCGGAGGCCTTTTACCGTTGGCCTGTTTAGGCTGGATGGCTCTATTTTCACTGTGACAGTGATGTTTACAAGTGCTGTGCGATACCTAATGTGCTGTCTGATGGAGTATACATGCAAGTTGACTGCTCCGTGGATAATTCCTGTGCCATGTTGGCACCGTTTTGTTTTTCTTTTCCTTTGTTTTTCTTTGGCCCCGGATGCCTGGACTCTGGGACTAGTTGTTTTACCCTTTTTTTTTTACACAGGCTTTGCTTCATGTCTTGCTGCTGACATCTCCTGGAGGAGGACTGCTTCCTGTTATACAAGTGATCCGGGGTGCTAGGTCATGTTGCAACCTCGCCAGCTGCTCTTTTTATTGTTTTCTTTATCCTGATTGTACTTATGCACAATATGGACTATGTCTAGTGTACCTTTAGTATCCTGGTATGTCCGGGGCTTGGGTGACCCCCTAAAGAGGGCTATGGTGAGCTCTGTACTGCGCAAGTATCACCCGGCTATTGTTGGCCTTCAGGAGACACATCTCACTGTGGACACAATCTGCTGTGTACGGTATGCTTGGGCCCGACAGATCTACCATTCCACGCATACCTCTTTTTCTAGTGGGGTATGTGTTTTGATTCATAGATTGGTGGATTACCAGAAAATTTCCAAAATGTGTGACACGGAGGGCAGATTTATATTCTTACACTGCACCATATATTCCCGTGCTTGTATTATTGCTGTAGTTTATTTCCCACCTCCCTTTTCGCTTCATGTGCTAAGGGAGCTGGTGAGATTCACTTTGGACAAACATCATGCTTTGCTGTATGTTCTGGGGGATTTCAATGGGGTGCTGGATCCTTCCAAGGATAGACACCCACCTCCCAGTGTAGGGCCGGGTACTCGTGGTATCCCGTTGGCCCGTTTTCTGGGAGAGATGTCTTGGGTGGATATGTGGCGGACCCGGCACCCTTTTGCTACCCAGTTTTCCTGTTACTGTAAGACACATGGATCTTTGTCCCGTATTTATTTTTGTGTGGGTACCCCTTTGTCCATGGCAACTGTATCTAAAATTCAGTATGCCCCTAGGGGTGTCTCTGACCACTCCCCTCTGATCTGCTGGCTTGAGTTGAGACCTCAATCGTCCCTGCCTTGGGTGCCTTGGCATCTCAATGCCTCCTGGTTAAAACTTTTCCCCCCGGATAGTGATCTACTATGAGCCATGTCGCACTTCTTTTTGGATAATGAGTTGTACCCTGATGTGTTGCTTCAGTGGGATGCATTTAAGTGCTATTTACGGGGGGTGTTTACTGATACCATTAACAAAGTTAAATCTTCTACCAGAGAATGGGAGGCTCACCTGACTGCACATGTGAGGGATCGGGAGGAGGAGTATATTGGCCAGCCCACTGAGGCGTCCAGGGCAGCTTGGTTGTCTGCTCAGGATGCGCTGACTAGCTTTGTCTCGTCTAGGGCAGAGTGCAAGCAATTTTTTTACAAGGTCACTTTTTAATGAAGAGGGGGAGCAGACTGGCCGTCTCCTGGCGAAACTTGTCAATGTGCGCCCTGCAGCTCCTGCTATAGGGGCCCTTAGACTGCCCTCGGGCAGCCTAGTTAACTCGTCTGAGCAGGTTATGGCGGAGTTGGTTCGCTTTTATACTGAGCTCTACTCCTCCAGAGTGACATGTACTGACTCGGAACTGACTGAATACCTACAGGGGTCGATCTCCCTGCTTTATTGGCTGTGCATAGGGCCAAATTGGATGCTCCCATTACCCTGGCGGAGCTTCAGGAGGAGACTAGCTCCTTTCCCACCTTTAAGGCCCCGGGGGACGATGGGTTGCCCATGGAAGTGTACCAGACTTTCCCTGACACTTTATTGCCACGACTGCTGCGGGTCTTCAATGAGGCTCTGCGCAGCGGTCGTCTGCCTCCATCTATGTCTGGCGCCAGTATCACGTTGCTCCTGATACCAGACAAGCCTCAGATGGACCCCAGCTCTTACAGACCAATTTCTTTGCTACAATCTGACGTTAAAATTCTGGCCAAGGTGCTCGCTCGTCGCTTGAACCTGGTGGTAGCCACCATTGTTCATGATGACCAGGCGGGGTTTATGCCTAACAAATCTACAGCTGTCAATCTCCGTAGACTATATGTTAATATGCAGAGTAGAGCGGACAATGTGGGTTCTAGGGCCCTCTTGTCCCTTGACGCTAATAAAGCCTTTGACAGTGTTGAGTGGGGGTACCTTTGGGCGGTGTTGGAGAAATTTGGCTTCGGCCCTAAGTTTATAGCGTGGGTCCATCTCCTTTACCAGGCTCTGCGGGCGGTAATAAGAGAGGGGGGAAGACAGTCGGCCCCATTTCTCCTGGAGAGGGGGACTAGGCAGGGATGCCCCCTGTCCCCCTTACTATTTGCCCTAGCCATAGAGCCCCTGGCGGCACTAATTCGGGTCAGTGCCTCGGTAATGGGCTTTCAGTACGGGACTCTGCAGGAAAAGATACTGTTGTATGCTGATGACATGCTGCTGCTTCTGGGAGACATGGGACCGTCCCTTCGAGCGGCGATGCGCATCATTACTGATTTTGGTGGCTTCTCGGGCCTTACCATCAACTGGTCCAAGTCGGCCTTGTTGCTGCTGGACCAGGGGGTGGATACCCAGTTGTCCACTTTTTGCCTGGTACAGGTGGTGCAGCAGTACAAATACCTTGGTGTGGTGATCTCCACTACCATTACCGATTATTGTCGCCTGATTCTCTTCCCACTATTTACGAGATTCAGGGACAAGGTGGCCATTTGGTCCAAGTTATGGCTTTCGGTGGCTGGCCGAGCTAATTTGGTGAAAATGATCTTAATGCCCCAACTTTTGTATTTTCTCCATAATTCCCCGGTAGTTATCCCTTTGAAATTATTCCGCTTGGTGAACTCTATTTTCCGCTCCTTGCTGTGGAGGTGTCGCCAGAATTCGTCTTGAACAATTGTACAGGCCCAAGGACGGGGGGACTGGCCTTTTCCAATCCTTGGATCTAATATTTGGTGGCGCAGCTGCAGCATTTGGTGAGGGCCCTCCGGGTGGGGGACCAAGATACTGGGGACTCTACAATCAGGGTTGTGCTTCATGAGGTTGCTGCGCACGGGGTCCCTGAGGCCTTGGAGTCGCAGCTCTTTTTGAAGTCTAACAAACTATTTCCCACCTATAGATTAATGCACAAAATATGGGCTAAAGCGAAGCAGTTGCAGGGGGTTACTGGCTTTACTGAATACAGCTTACTTTGGGATAACTTGACATATCCGGAGTTGGCTAAACTACAATGTGCTGCGCGGTGGAAGATGCGGGGAGTTACTCACCTTAAACAGGTGTTTCGCCAGGGACGCTTGTTGGATTTTGCCCAGCTTAGTGCTGGCTATGACTTACCTTCGGGCATGCTGTTCTCATATTTACAGCTGCGGCACGCAATCCGGGCTCAACCCTCATTGCTGTGCCCAGAACTGTCACCGACTCCGGTTTTTACTATGATGAGGCGCTGTAACACGACTAAAGCATTTAATTCGGAATGCTATTCTATGCTACTGACTGATTATTTGGAGAAATTTCCTAGCCCTGCTAAAACTCATTGGGAGACAGATGTTGGGGATGTCAGCGACGATCAGTGGGATGAGATCCTGGAGTCGGTGCGTACATGCTTTCTTAGCGTTGCGCAACGACTCTCCCAACTATACATACTCCTTCGGGTGCACCGCACCCCCCTCCGTCTTTATAGGATGGGTCTCAGAACGGACTCCTTGTGCACCAGGTGCAGTAGGGATTGTGGGGACCTCATTCACCTCCTGTGGCGTTGCCCCAAGCTCCACAGGTATTGGACAGCGGTGGTCCGGACTGTAAATGCTGCGTTTTCACTGTCTGTGCCGGTGGACCCGAAGCCGCACCTCCTTGGCATGGTGGAGGACTACTCGCCTGATGCCAACGTACGGCTGGCACTGTCAAGGGCTTTATTTCAAGCCTGGAAACTCATTTTGCAGCACTGGACGTCCCCGTCCCCTCCCTCGTTGGAGATGTGGGTGCGTGCCATGGGAACTACTCTGCGTTGTGAACGCCTAATATATCAGCATAGAGGTGTCCCACTGAGGTATGACAAAATTTGGGGTGGGTGGTTGGCACAGCCGGGCCTGGCCCCCGCAGATCTCATTATGGATCGCTTGTTGCAATAATGCCCTATGTTTTTGCTGTGGGAGTGAGGTGGGAACTGTATGTTATGCCGTGAGACCATGCTTGGGTAGCTGGATGTGATGTGTTTTACTGGGGATGGGCTCTTCTGGGGATGCTATGCCTATTCTACTTGACTGTTTATTCTCTCTTTGTAAGAGAGCTTATTATGTGAAGCCTGTGAACCTTTGTTTTGTTCAATAAACTTTGTTTCTGATTTTAAAAAAATATATATTATATATATGTATATCGGAGCAAAATGAAAAGCAGTAAACCTTCTACATGGTATACCTTATTATGTATGGTTAAATTTAGCATTTTATCCATCTGTTTTTAATTTAAAAATTTAAAAATTAAAAATTTAAAAATGGTTAACCACATGGGTTTTCTCGTTAAAACGGATATGGGACCCTAAAATTGAATAACAGAGATATTATACACCTATGAGAATTACTTATTGGTATATATACAATGAATATGTGAAAGAGAGAATAAAGAAGGGGAGAAATTATTTATGGATGGTTACATGAATAGTGGATTGTTTTTCTTTTATGCTACACATTAGGGTGGAATGAGTGGAATTATTTTAATTCCTCCCCAGTGTATAATGGGTGTTTGCATGATGTTAAATTTTGGCAACATATGCGATTCTTTTCCTTGAAAATTTCAGTAAACAGATTAATTAAAAATCTAGCAATATATATTAGTAAGTATTTTAGGGTGTATTTTTGGGATTGTGCAATTCTGAGCGTGTACTGCAATATCCAGATAAGTGTATCTAGGTGGTAGGTGCTTATTGGATCTCAGGGGTTGGATATAAAGCAATTTATGTCCATATTTATATTCACTCCCCTGGGTTGAAGAGTTGCAAGTTTGTAAATCCACCTAGATTCATTTTATTAGACTGCGATTTGCATATTCTTTCCCCTCCAATTTGGTTCAATCTTGTCGATTCCGCAAAAGGACATAAGACTAGGATCTCTATTATGCATCAAACGGAAGTGGTTGGATAAGCTATGGTATTTAAATCCTTTTCTTATGTTATCGATATGTTCCCCCAAACGGGTCTTCAGTTGTCTCGTGGTGCGCCCCACATATTGTACAGTAGGTTGCATGTGCAGGTTAAAAGATATGTTACGTGGGTGCTTTGACACGTTATGAGGCTTTTTATTTTGTATGTTTTTCCCGTGGTGTTAGATTGGAACTCCAAAGTTCTGCGCTTCCTATTTTTTGTAGTCCTACATGGTTTACATCTGCCACAAGTGTATAAACCTTTTTTATCTAGGAATGTGAATGTTCTTTACTAATTGCTTATCCCTGAGCAGTATGGGCCAATGTTTATGTACGATATGCTCAATTTCTCTATAGCGGGTGTTAAAATTAGTAATAAAGGTTAAAACTTGTTCTTTTGTTTCCTTCGGTTTTTCTTCAAGGAGCTTATTCCTGTCCATGTTCTTTACCTCCGCCCTCATCTTTGCCAGTACTTTTCGTTTATATCCTTTCTCCTGGAATCTCTTCATCGAGATGTTGCTTTGTTCCTCAAATGTCTCTTGGTTGCTACAATTTCGTTTGGTGCGCATCATTTGGCCCGTGGGTATCCCCTTGATCCAATTCGGATGATGGCCGCTGTGAGTGGGAATGTAGCTGATCCTATCTGTGTTTTTGAAGTAAGTTTTAGTGGAAAGACCTTCGTTATTTTGTTGGATTGTGAGGTCCAAAAAAATAACTTCTTTTTTGTCCCAGGTTCCTGTAAACTTTATTTTGTAGCTATTAATATTGATTTCCTGAAGGAAATTCCTTAGTGTGTCTTCTGATCCTGTCCAGATGATGAAAATATAATCTATGAATCTCCTGAACATGCGTAATTCTTCTCTCTGTTTTCCAAAAATTTCTTCTTTTTCCCATTTGCTGAGGAATAGATTTGCAACACTTGGGGCATACCTAGCCCCTATGGCTACTCCTTTATGTTGTCTGTAGTATGCCCCCTGGTGCCAGAAATAGTTGCTATTCATAGCTGGTTTTAATAGTTTTAGGAGGAATACCTTCTGGTCTTGTTCCATATCTGATTGATCTTCCAGGGCCCATTCCACTGCTGATAATGCATCTTTTTGGTCGATATTGGTGTAGAGGGATTCCACGTCTATGGTTGCGAGGATGACTTCTCCTTCATACGGTAAGGCATTCAACAAGTTGATATGATGTTTACTAGAGTTCTTGTGGACTCTTGGAAGTTGATAAATTATTGGTCATTTCGGTGCCTCGGGAAGAGAAGGTAGCGATACTCTCCGTTATCTAGGATTCCGTTTTTGTGCGCTTTCTTGAGAAGTTTCTTACACTTATTCCTGTATTTTGAAAGAGGGTTAGTTTTACATTTTTTGTAGGTTTCCTTATCCTGTACCAATCTGTTCAATTCGTCATAATAATCTTTTTTTTTTTTTTTTCACAATTTTAAACTTTATTCAAGAATAAAAAGTCATACATAATGCAAAACAATGGTAAAGTGTCTTAGAATTAACTTCGAGAAGAAAAA
Source organism: Pelophylax lessonae (assembly GCF_965119305.1). NCBI lineage: Eukaryota > Metazoa > Chordata > Amphibia > Anura > Ranidae > Pelophylax > Pelophylax lessonae. The sequence goes on along the minus strand of NC_138777.1, from coordinate 126,638,131 downwards.
TAATCCAATAACATTCAACATTAGTGGTGGACAAATGTGTGGTTATAAAGGACGGTTGCAATCCATAGATCATATAAAAACGTAAGCTTCTAGTAGTATGGCTAGTACAATCGTAAGGTAATGTAGTTACTTTTCTTCAAAAATACAGTGGGATGAACCTAAGTCAGTTCATCCATGGTGTAGAAGTAAAGAAAAGGTGGAGAGTCAAGGTAGAGAAGAAAGGATAGTAGGAAAGTGAAGATGAGTAGAGAGAAAGAAAGGTTAAGAGGGGTAGGATGGATGGGGAGGGAGATGGCAAGACATAGGGTTTGTCCCTCAGTTTAATGCGGTACATGCAAAAGTTATTATTTACTTGTTGATGAATTCTCTATATTCATCTGAAACAGTAAAGACCTGCCAGGGGGACCATAATTTGTGGAATGAATCATTCCTTTACAATCTGATGGCCAAAGTCTCCTCCATTTCATAGATCTGACCTACCTTAATGAGCCAGTCTGTAATGGCAGGTACCTTCTTGGAATTCCAGTAGAGAGGTATTAGAGATTTGGCTGCGTTCAAGAGATGTTGTGTAAGTGATCTTTTATACTTTCTGTAGGGGTAACGGTTAATATGTAACAAGCAACATGCCGCATCCAAAGTTACAGTAGTTTCTGTAATGTGACGCACCCATCTATTGACCTCTTTCCAGAAGTTCTGCAGTACTACACAATCCCACCAAATGTGGAGAAAGGAGCCTCTTGCAGAACTGCATCTCCAGCAAGTGTCTGAGGACTGCTTAGACCATTGATGTAAATTGACAGGAGTGTGATACCATTGCATCCTGATCTTGTATGAGGTTTCCTGTAATTTGGTGCTTAATGAGCACTTATGTGAGAAGTAACATGCCTTCTCCCACTGTGCCGAAGTAAAGGAGCATCCCAGCTCTTTTTCCCATATACTTTTATATGGATCAATGAAATCTGGAGGTGCTTCAACGAGCCTTTTGTAGGATTGGGATGCGGCTCCCTCAATTCGGTCTCCTCTTATGCATTGTTCCTCAAAATCAGTCAATGGTCTGCACATCAGATTTTTGTGTTTGTTGCGGTTGATAAAATCCCGCAATTGCATATATGTCCAGTATGAGAGAGGTGCATCAGATGGGCATTCTTGTTGCATTTCACTAAAGGATTTAATGCTTGAGTTGCGAAAACATTGTTTAACCCGAAAGGGATGGAGCTTACCTTTTTGATGTAAGGCAAATGTGCGTTTGTTAATGCCCGGTTGGAAGTCAGGGTTATTTAATAGTGGGATAAGTGGACTAGGCCCTGAAGAGAGATTATGTTTAGTCGCAACTTTCTGAAAAATCTTTAAGGCGGTTGCTATCAGTGGGTGTTTCTTAATTTCTAATGGCAAGTTTCGCTGGTCTGTCCATAGGAGATGATGGGGAGGAGCTCCTATATAGAGTGCGTCCCTCCGCCATGAGGCCACGCCCCTGACGACCTCATTTCCGTACGACGAAACGTACGTCGGGCGGTCTCATTGGCAGAGCCGGGCGCATGGGCAGTAGAGGACGACGGCGGCCATATTCTCGGTTAGAAACATCGGGATGATTACACATTGAAACGCTGCTGCCACTCTGCAATACATGTGAGTGCAAATTTTTTATGTTTATGCAATAAAGCCTTTTAAGAACGTATTAAACCATGAGAGGCTCCTCTTCTGTCTTTCTGAGATTAAGTGCAGGAGGATATCAGCGTTTATGATCTGGTGCATTTTGGATATCTGCTGGGAACCGATCTTATGTCCATTTGATGTGTATATACTGCCCAATACATGGTGAGATCTGGTAAGGGTATATAAGATACCTCTCTTGGTGGTGGTCTATGTCACGTGGCCTTAAAGGGGAAGCGGACTGTACACAACAATTTCCATCCACACGCGGTTATCCATAGCCTGGATTGATTTTAAAGGACTTTTCCTTTTTATACGAACTTTTTTGTTTTTTAAGCGCTACAATTTTACCCGTTTTTATGCTTTATGATTGTTTCAGGATCATTTTGTGTAGCTGCTTTTTATTCAATCAAGTGCTATATGAGTTCTAGCTAAGTGGTGCATAGCGCAGCTATTTTTATACTATTTAATATATATATATATATATTTGAAGAAATATGTGATCAAGCGCCTTGAATGGTAACTTTGGATAAAATTAAGGACTATGCACATATGAGATCAATTTATATATGGGTGGGGTCAATAAAAAATGCTGCTGTTTATCTGTAGATAAACTACATAGAGACTTAAAAAATGTAAAAAAAACTAGCGCAAATTCTATTTAGACCCAATTCAAGCTCAAATAATTTTTAGTTATTATAATTTTTTTGATGGACTAATCTAATCAAACTATATTAATTTTTAAGGTGCCAGTGCATCTATGTTTGGTATAAAGATAACAAAAAAAAAAAAAACCTCAGAGACCACAATTCCCAACTAATTAACCTAGTTTAGTGAAACTGTATAAAATAAACAAATTTATAAAATATAATCCTGCACACTGGAAATTATATATAGGTGTAAAAACCATGTATTTCTGTGAAAAAAATAGTATTTTAAATATAAATTGATAGGCTAATAAACTATCAATGGCATATATTATGAAATAAATGTAGCAAAGTGATTATGTTTGTTTAAATTGTGTTGTGCAAAATGTAGCAATTACGTAACCAAACAAAAAATTCTTAGAAAGTGTGCTTAAATAAACTGACCACTAGATGGCAGTGGTGTGACAAAATATAAAGTGACTATAATGCAATATATATATCTGGGTCACCCTGGCATAGCAGAGTCAGGTCACCAAAACTCGGGTCACCCTGACATGGCAGAGTGGGGTCACCCTGGCATGGCAGAGTCAGGTCACCCTAAACTCTGGTCACCCTAACATGGCAGAGTGGGGTCACCCTGGAATTGCAGAGTCCGATCACTCTAAACTCCGGTCCCCTGACATGGCAGAGTGGGGTCACCCTGGCATGACAGAGTCAGGTCACCCTAATCTCCGGTCACCCTGACATGGCAGAGTGGGGTCACCCTGGCATGGCAGAGTCAGGTCACCCTTACATGGCAGCTGCATGACCCCACTCTGCCATGTCAGGGTGACCGGAGTTTAGGGTGACCTGACTCTGCCATGCCAGGGTGACCCAAGTATGCAGATTTTGGGTTAGGGGTATATATATATATATATAGATATATATATTTAGTTTTTTTTTTTTTTAAAGAAAACACAAATCACACATGCTTTTCAAAAATTTCATGAGCACCAGGACACTAAGTGGTTAGCAAATCTGCACGTGCAACAGTGTATTTGGGTGTTCAAATCCCTGAACTACCTACAACTGTCTCTGTTGTTCTATATGACAAGTAACAATAATATGGCTCCTCTCCAAAAATAAAACATTGAATATGTGTGAAATTAATATATTTCTTGGTTGGTTGAGTGGGGGAGCCATATTAGTGTTGCTTCCTATATAGAGCCACATTAAACTCTGAAAAATAGCAAAATGTTTTAGCTGCAAAATCTGAGAATTTGCAAATTGATTGAGCATATGCAGTGGAACCCCAGAACTCAGAATTCAACAACTCCAAAAAAATAAATAAATATATATATATATATATATATATATATATATATATATACATATGTATATATGTATATATATCCCCAAAATATAATTTATATTTTTTTTTTGTTTTTTTCTGAAAGATTTCTGGGTTCAGCTGCTCATACTCCAAACATTTGCTATTTTGCACAGTTTTTTTGTTCCAAAAATAATACATCAAGTCAACACACATAAGAAATGCTTTCAATAATCTCATCATGAGCACAAAGTGGCTTTTTCATTTTGACAAACACTCATTCATTAGTGAACTGGTGATTTTCGTTTAGGAACCAACAGACCCAATTAATTACTTTGCTGGGCGTTTCCTATACTTGGTGGGTGTAGTTTAACCAAGGTTATATTAAGGCATGTTTTTTTTTTTTAATTCTGTTTATTGAAAATTTTGAACGAAAAGACACAAACAGAACGCCACTGGGGCATACCCCCCACGCAAAACAACTTAAACATCTACACACTACTAAACACATATAGACATCAAGGCAGTCTCGTCCCAAAAAAAGAGGGCCGAGAGCCCTGGAAGTTGCACCCTCACTTGAAGTCAGAAGAAAGAAAAATGCATTACATGAGTGATCATAACATTATACCCCGTCTCCCACCACCCAGGACCCGCAGGTCATCACAGCAACCCCCCAACATCAGACACCAAGGGGTCATCACCATATGCAAGGCCCTCCACCCCCCACAAGAGCCAGGAGTCTAATGCCCAGTACACACGCGACGATAGTTGGCCTTGAATTTTCGCCCAACGTCCGATCGGCCGATTTTCGGCTTGTTAGTATGATGCTTTCGACAACCGACTCCGACTTTTCGGCCGAATAAAATCTGGTGTGCAGGCTATAAAATTTTGGTTGGCCGTCACCACAACGGCCGATTTTCCGTCAGTCAGTACAGATTTCGGCAGACAAAAATCTGATCTCTGGGCATGCTCAGAGATGATGAAAAAACACACGGAAAGTAAACCATCACATGACATAACTTCTGAAGTAGATTTTTGTTGGCCGAGAAAATTTGTGTGCAGTCTAGAGCACATTTCAACCAACACAACAACACTGGACAAAAGTCGGCCGATCGGTCGGCCGATAATCGTTGCGTGTGTACGAGGCATAAGCCTGGGTATCAGTTGTTAGAGAGGAGTTCACCCATAATTGCCACACCTTTTCTTTTTTTTTTTTGATTAAAAACGTTTATTGAAAAGTTTTTAAATACAACATTAGTACAAATGTAGTTAGCATATGTATTTTACAAAAACACTTATACATACATGTATTTATCATATAAAAATACAATGTAACAAAAATAGGGTTGCCTATGAAACATATTTTTTTTTTTTTTTAATAAAATGATCAAAATATTTATATAACAAAAAGAATCGTATAGATAAATCTTATCTTTGACCACTTCAATACCGAGTCATTGTAAAATGACGTCGGCAACATGGCTTTAGCGATCTGGGCCGCCGTCATATGACGGCGCCCGGATCTCCCCGCTACTGCGCGCCCCTGGGGGCGTGCAGCGCGGCGATCGGGGGTGAGGCTCGTCCCTCGGACTGAGCCCAACCCCGATCAAGGTAAACAGCCAATAAAATTGGCTGTTTACCACGTGATCGGCTGTGTCAATCACAGCCGGTCACAAATGTCACAGCCGATCACATGAGCGGCTCCAGCGCGAGCCGCTCGTTCCTTTCTTAATGCGCGCCCCCCGGGGGCGCGCAGCGCGGCGATCGGGGACGGACAGAGCCCATCCCCGATCTAGGTAAAGAGCTAATGAAATTGGCTCTTTACCACGTGACCGGCTGTGTCCAATCACAGCCGGTCACAAATGTCATCAGAGAACACGGTAACTAGCTGTCACCGTGTTCTCCTCCTCACACACTGACCCTGTGTGAGGAGGAGATTGTGGTAACAGCTAGTTACCAAGTACAGTGCACCCCAACCACACTGATTGCCCCCCCCCATAAAAAGCACCTGTCACTAGCCCATCAAAGTACCCGAGTACCTGTCACCAGCCCATCAGGTACTCTGATGACAGGTACTCGGGTACTCTGATGGGCTGATGACAGGTACTCTGATGGGCTGGTGACAGGTACTCGGGTACTCTGATGATGGGTACTCGGGTACTCTGATGACAGGTACTCGGGTACTCTGATGACAGGTACTCAGGTACTCTGATGACAGGTACTCGGGTACTCTGATGACAGGTACTCGGGTACTCTGATGACGGGTACTCGGGTACTCTGATGACGGGTACTCGGGTACTCTGATGACAGGTACTCGGGTACTCTGATGACAGGTACTCTGGTACTTTGAGTACCCGTCACCGGAGTACCCGAGTACCCGTCATCGGAGTACCCGAGTACCTGTCACCTACCCATCAGAGTACCCGAGTACCTGTCACCTACCCATCAGAGTACCCGAGTACCTTCCACCTGCTCATCAGAGTACCTGACACCTGAAGTACCCGAGTACTTGCCACCTGCTCATCAGTACCCATCACTACTCATCAGTACTCATCAGTACCCATCAGTACCTATCACCTATCAGCATAAGTACTGATCATCCGTACCCATCAGTACAGTATCAGTATCATCTATCAGTATCAGTTCTACTCATCAGTACCTATCACCTGCCTGTCACGTGCCCATAAGAGTACCCGAGTACCTGTCACCTGCCTATCGGAGTACTCGAGTACCCGCCACTTGCGCATCAGTACCAGAGTACCTGTCACCTGCCCAGCAAAGTACCCGAGTACCTGTCACCCTTCATACAGCCACCATGTCTAAGTCCAAAAAGGTTTATATACGTCCTCCGTTTAAACCTAAATACCAGTGTTATGGCAGCAGATAGCTGCCATAACCCTGGTATTTTTTTAAACGGTGGACGGTTGGCTCTCCGATAAGGGTGGTCCCAGCGGCGGATTTGCCGCGGGATCACCCTTCCGGGGTGGCAGAAGAGGTGCCCCCCCCCCCCGCCACATTCTGGTCCTTTTCCCCGCTTACCGGACCCGCCGACAGCGGGGAAAACGATCCAGTCCCGGATCCTCACAGACAGGATGTCTTGGAGGACCGGAGCTACGGCAAACGTCGTTGCCTAGCAACCAGTTTAAAGGTCCCTTTTTTTTTTTCATTTTATTTATTTATTTTTTATTTTTTATTTTTTTTTTCTATCTTTTAGTGTACTTGTGAGATCTGAGGACTTTTTGACCCCAGATCTCACAAAAAAGAGGTCCTGTCGTGCCTTTTTCTATTACAAGTAATGTTTACATTTCTTGTAATAGAAATAAAAATGATCAATTTTTTTTAAAAAAACAGTGTAAAAAACGTTGTACTACATTTGTTAACTCCAATAAAATCTTTGAAACAGCAAAAAAACAGTGTAAAAATAAAAAATAATAAATAAAATAAATAGTAAAAAAAAAAAAAAAATTAAAGCGCCCTGTCCCCGCGAGCTCGCGCACAGAAGCGAACGCATATGGAAACCCCGCCCACATATGTAAACAGTATTCAAACTACACATGTGAGGTATCGTCGCGATCGTTAGAGCAAGAGCAATAATTTGAGCCCTAGAACTCAACTCCTCTGTAACTCTAAGATAGCAGCCTGTAGAACTTTTTAAAGTGTCGCCTATGGGGATTTTTAAGTACCAAAGTTTGTCACCATTCTGTGAGCGTGCGCAATTTTGAAGCATGACATGTTGGGTATCTATTTACTCGGCATAAAATTATCTTTCACATTATGGAAAACAATTGGGCTAACTTTACTGGCTTCTTATTTTTTAATTCAAAAAAGTGAATTTTTTCCCAAAAAATTGCGTTTGGAAGACCGCTGCGCAAATACGGTGTGATAAAAAATATTGCAATAATCTCCATTTTATTCTCTAGGGTCTCTGCTAAAAAAAAATATATAATGTTTTGGGGTTCTAAGTAGTTTTCTAGCAAAAACAACTGATTTTAGCTTGTAAACACCAAATGTCAAAAATAGGCCTAGGCAAGTGGCTAGGATGCATGATGATGCTCCTTGGATGTTGGGCCCCTCTATATGGCTAGGCTGTGAAAAAGTCTCACACATGTGGTATTGCCATACTCAGGAGGAGTGGCAGAATGTATTTTGGGGTGTCATTTTTGCTATGTACATGCTATGTGTTAGGAATATCCTATAAATTGACAACTTTGTGTAAAAAAAAAAGTTTTTATTTTTTTCCCACATTTTCCAAAAACTTGTGGAAAAAAATTACAAGTTCAAAGGACCCATAATGCCTCATAGAATATACGTTGGAGTGTTTGTTTTCCAAAATGGGGTCATTTTGTGGACTTTTCCATTGTATTGGTGCTCTAGGGCCTTGAAAAGTGTGATAGGTAGTAAGAAAGTTTTATGTGTATTTATGCTCCTAAAACGCCTTATGGTGCTACTTGGACATGGAGTCTCTTTTTGTGGCCAGGCTGTGTAAAAGTCTCACACATGTGGTATCACCATACTCAGAAGGAGTAGCAGAATGAATTTTGGGGTGTCATTTTTGCTGTGTACATGCTATGTGTTAGAAATAGCTTATAAATTGGCAACATTTTGGGAAAAAAAAGAAAAAAAAATTTTCTTCATTTTCCAAAGAACTGTGGGAAAAAATTATAACTTCAAAAAACTCACCATGCCTCTTACTAAATACCTTGGACTGTCTACTTTACAAAAAGGGGTCATTTGGGGGGTATTTGTACTGTCCTGACATTTCAGGGCCTCAAGAAAGGAGATAGGCCATCAGTACATCTGGTGTGATCAATTTTCAGTAATTGGTACCATAGCTTCTAGACTCAATAACTTTCACACAGACTAAATAATATACACTAATTTTGGTTAATTTTACCAGAGATATGTAGCAGTATAAATTTTGGCCCAAATGTATGAAGAAAAATTAATTTTTTGCAAAATTTTATAATAGAAACTAAAAAAAAGTGTTTTTTTTTTTTTTTTGAAAAATGTTTGCTCTTTTTTTGCTTATATCACAAAAAAAAAACCCCAGTTGTGATCAAATACCACCAAAAGAAAGCTCTATTTGTGTGAAAAAAATTATAAAAATTTTGTTTGGTTACAGTGTAGCATGACTGAGCAATTGTCATTCAAAGTGTGAGAGTGCTGAAAGCTGAAAATTGGTCTGGGCAGGAAGGGGGTCTAACTGCTCTGTATGGAAGCGGTTAAGAACTTCATAGATAGCACCAGATCAAAACAAGCCAGTTATAGAAATTTTAAGTTTTGTCTTCCGATCAGGGGAGGGGTCAAAATCAGGACACTCAAGATTGGATATATGGTAAGTGGTGTCGAGTTAGTGTGTAGATCAAACAAGATTGACATTTGAAGCATTTCTTATATGGCTGAGGAACATTCGAGGGCAACCTCTGGATATGTATGCAGTTTTATATAAAGGCACCACAGTCTTCACCAGTCCCTTCCAGAAACCCAGCGTGGGAGGGAGTGTTGATTTCCACTGCAGTACTATAGCCTTCCGGGCCTAAAACAATAAAATGCCCACCAGACTGCGCACCGCTCTGGCAGCCTGCATGACTCCCACCAAACCCAGGAGGCAGACGGCGACCGTCAGCGGAACCACTCTCTTAGCAAGAGTAGACACAAAGCCTGTCACCTCCCGCCAGAAGCCACCAACCACCGGGCACTCCCAGAAAATATGGGAGAACCCCGCAGAAACACAGGGGCACCTCCAGCAGGAGGCCGGGACCGCCGGAAACATACGGTGTAGCCTCATAGGGGTCAGGTAGATTCTGTGCAATATCTTAAATTGAATCAGCCTATCTCTGGTTGCAATCAGAGCCCCGAAGGGACTGTCCCAGATCTCCTCCCAATCCTCCTCGTCTAACCCTCCAGCCTCCGCATCCTATGTCGCACGCAATCCATCCAGACCAGTCTGGATGGAAGGATGGAGCATCTTGTACGCGGAGGAGAGGGGCTTTTCCAGGGTGACATCACGTAGCAGAGTCTCTAAGTTGTCTCGCTCCAGACTTACAATGGGCTGCCTAAACTGGGTAGTAAAGGCATGCCGCAGTTGTAAATAACGAAAGAAGAAAGAGTTAGGCAGTTGGAATTTATTTTTGAGCCTCTCAAATGTAAACAGGGTCGCCCCCTCACATATGTCGGCCAGGGATTTCACCCCCCTGCCCGCCCACAAGGCTGGATCCGGGATAGAGCGAAACTCCGAGAGCTGAGGGTTAAACCATAATGGGATGTCAGGTGACCAAATTGCCCTCTTGAAGTTGGGCAGTGCAATCAATACATGCCAGGCCCTGACCACCGTCCGCATGGAGATGGTCAAGGCAGGAGGTGTTGCCCTCGGACCCCTGTATAAAGCATTGTGCAGGGGCCTGCTGATGGCGCCAGAGAGGAGAGCAGCCTGATCCCTGAGAGGTTCCCCTCCGGAACGCTGAATATCATGGCTGTTTCTCCCATCCCACACACCCGCTAAACCCCGCAGACCCTTGCATTAGACTGCCGCTGAGTTCCCCCTACCAGGTGCTGTGAACCCGCGGCGGGACCTGCCGCTCGCTGAGGGGAAACTCCAGAGATGTGCTGAAGCAGCCTGGAGGGAGAGGAGGGAGGACTCCACGGGTGCTGGGAGGTGAACCTGACGCGCACTGCACAGAGGATCAGCGCGGACCAGCGTGGACGGTCCTCTTCAGAGGTATCTGGAGCGGCGGTCACCCGAGAGAGCGGGAGCCAGCGTCGTTGAGAGTCGTGTGGCGAGCCCTGGAGGGAAGGAAGGTGAGAGGGGAAATGCTCCCCCCTTGATAAGAATAGAATCCACCACACTTTTGCAAACTAACTCCTAATTGATTTAAATATACAAACTCTGTCTGCCTGAGACTAGAAAGGTAAGAAGAAAGGCTACATACTATATATCCGTTCAATGACATGATTGTTGCAAAATATCTTTGAAACGAATACTGATGCTTATGACTCTGTGGTTCAAAGTATAAATAAGAACGGTTGATAAATTGATGGAGCTGTGCTTGGCAGTGTGAAGAAAACTGAGGCTATTTCAAATGGTTATACTAACAATGTGTCTGAAACCAGTGAAACCAGGTAAACAAGCAGGATAAGCGGTGGTGAAGATACTGCTTTTAAGAAGCCTGGGTTTAACTTAAAACCACAAACAAAGTGAAAACAGACATCAATACAAACTGACTGGAGCCCTGCCCATTTAAGACACTTGAATTTAATATTGGTAACAGCTGAGTAAAACCTCTAGGCGGAAAACTGCAGTTAGAGCTGAGGAGGATATATAGAATTTAATTCCCCTCCAACAAAGCTTGCAAGAGTGAAAACTCTCAGGGTCTGCGGGCATAAAGCAGTGGTAAAAGCGGGGAGGACAAAGTATTGAACCCACAGTATTAAAACAGACACATCAAGTACTGTTCCACCGCAAATTCAACGGAAGCAGAAAGAACAAACAGAAAAATGAAAAATAAATAAGACGTTGGAGGAAAACTACCAAAATTAAGCGCAAGCCCAGCATCCATCAAAAAATATATGACCGGTGAGAGTACGGCAGAAAATAGCGAGAAACAGACATCAACAAAACCAAAACATACTAATGAAAGTAATATAAAAACCTGTAACCAGAAAACAACAGAGACAAGCCATGAAAGTAGCCTTGACCAGTTAAAAGAAGGTGTACAGATGGACAAGGGACAGATGGATAAAAATCCTGATCCAGGAAGAGAGAAGGAGCGAAAGGAAAAAAATCTACAGCCCACTAAAGAAGAACTGAAAGAAATGTTTTCAAATCTGGAACTGTCCATTAAAAAGGAAATGGCAATATTACACTGTGACTTTGGTCAGATGCTAAGAAGAGTGGAAGAAGTAGAGGAAAAATCGGAACAGCATGAAAAAGATCTGATAACACTTAAAGAGGAAATGAAGAAAGCACAAATGGTACAAAGAAACCTACTCTATAAATTAGAAGATCAAGAGAATAGGGACAGACGGATAAACCTGGATTGGCAGAAAATGGACAAGAAGAAAATTTAGAAGCTATGCTGGAAATCATCTTCAACCCCTTATTAGGTAGAGAAATAAAAACAAAACTGGAAATTGAAAGAACACACAGAATAAGGAAACCACAAAATGCACCAAAAGAGTCTCCAAGAGATATCATAGTGAGATTTCACAAATATGAGACAAGAGCACAGATATGGGAGAAATTAAAATGCCGCCCCCTCTTAAAATATAAAGATTCAGAGATACAGATATATGCTGACTTGTCACAAGAGACACTGGCAAGGAAACGGATACTTAAACGAATGACTGAAATATTGAGACAACACAATATTCAATACTTCTGGGGACACCTGGCATGTTTAGGGGTTAGAAGAGAAGGGAAGACAATAAAATTAAGATTCCCAGAAGAACTTGAGGACTTTTGTGAAAACCTGAAAATCCCAATACCCGGAATATCTGGATGGACAAATATAAGGGATAAAAGAGGTGAAGAAGCAGACGCACGGTGGCATCTGAAGACTAAGAAAAAATAAACAGTGAAAGCCCTATAGAGATGAAGCGGCAGGATAGGAACATGAGAAGATTGGGAGACCCGGAGGGGACACTGGGGATTTAGGCGACTCTTCTCTATCAAGACCCCTGGAGAGAGGAGAGGGGGGCAGGCGTCCAGGAGCAGAGTCTCACCCAGGGGAAAGTAGATATAAGGAGGGAGGAAGTAGATCGACAGGAAGGGCCCAAAAGGGAAGGGGCCCGGTAACCCACTAGTACGCCAAAAGGTAGCGGTGAGGGAGGGGAGGAGGAGGGTAGGGGAGGATGGGGAGGAGGGAGGGCGGAGGGGCGAGGAGAGAGGGATGGGGGGGTGAGGTTTAATGTATCCACTCCATTATTTTACGAGGAAAGTTCAATGGGAAGAGTAATGCACAATCCAATGTTCCCACTCCTCTTCTTTTTCTCTTGGGCAAGATGGACCTTCCTCTGTTCTCCGGGGAAGAATGTAATGCCTCTTTCTAACCATTAACAATGATAGAGATTAGTTACGTAACATATAACATAAGAGGACCGAATTCCCCGGAGAAGAGACAGAAGGTCCTGAAAGAGAAACATGGGAGCTGATTTAGTTTTCCTACAGGAAACTCACATTCTACATTCCTCTAATATCAGATTGTACTCAAGGGACCATCCCACGTGGTACTACTCCGACTCTACAACAAAAAAAATCAAAAGGAGTGGCTATTGGGTTCACCAGAGGAACTCACTTTGTTTTAGAAGAGAGGATGGTAGACCACGAGGGAAGATTCCTTTTCCCGAAAGGGAAACTGCATTCCAAGGATGGGACTCTGGTAAACGTGTATTGCCCAAATGATAAGCCTATGCGATATCTTGGGAAAATTCTAGATAAGCTAATGGAATTTAGAAAAGGGAGAGTGATATTAGTGGGTGATTTCAATTTTTGTCTTGACCCAGAAACTGACAGCACGTCGGCTGTACAGAGAAATGGAGCAACATATTTGAAAACGATCAAAAAGAAGCTATTCCAATGTCAACTATTGGATACTTGGAGGGTGCTTCATCCGAAAGAACGTGATTATACGTTCTACTCCTCTGTACATAAAACACACTCAAGGATCGATTACATCATGATAGACCATAGAGGGATAGAACTAGTGTCAGAGGCTAAAATAGGGATTAAAACCTGGTCGGATCATGCCCCGTTAAGATAAAGTTGAAAATATCAGAGGGATTATTAAAAAAAAATACCTGGAGATTAAATGAGGAACTACTCAGGGAAAAAAATGGGGAGAAGAAATTAGAAAAGAACTAGAATTATATTACCATACTAATTAAAATGATGAAACTCCAAAAAATATACTTTGGGAGGCGCAAAAAGCATACATGAGGGGGATCTTAATCTCTAAAGGGTCAAGAAGAAAAAAAAAAAGAGAGATTAGAACATAAAGAAAAACTAATAAAAGAGATTTATGATTTAGAACAAAGCCATAAAAATATCCAGTCGGTCGAGACCCAACATCAGTTAGTTATAAAAAGAGAAGAACTAAAATAATTAATAGAACAAGAAATTAGACAAGAGACCAGGAAAGTAACCAAAGAAAACTACCAAGGAAATAACAAGATTGGGAAGAAATTTGCGAAAATTATTAAAAAAAAGAAAGCGATAAATTATATAGAGAAAATGAAAGACACCAAGGGGGAAACTGCATACTCAATGGCAGATATAGCAAAAGTATTTCAGGAGTACTATGGGAAACTCTATAATATCAAAGATACAGGAGGAGAGAGGGACCCGGCTAAAATGGAAAAAATTAAACAATATCTGAAAGAGGCGAAGTTACCTAAAATACAACAAGATAAATTAGATCAACTAGAAGCTCAAATCACAGAAGAAGGAATAAGTACAGCCCTTAAAACTACACCTTCAGGGAAGAGCCCTGGACCAGACGGGTTTACGGTAAATTATTATAAAAGACATAAGGACCTGTTAATACCCAAACTAAAAGATTATTTTAACGGCTTAGGGCAAGAATATGGGATGAGCAAGGACGCCCTCTTAGCATCAATTACGGTAATCCTGAAAGAAGGAAAAGATGCAACCGTATGCTCAAGCTATAGACCCATCTCGCTTTTAAATATCGATACAAAACTCTTCGCAAAAGTATTGGCACCCAGAATGAGGAACTTGATGGAAAAATGGGTCCATAGGGATCAGACAGGATTTATACCCAGGAGACAGGGCCGAGATAACGGTGTAAGAACAATTCTGTTGAAGCAGCAGATGGCTAAGAGTGGATCCCAAGGGCTGATCCTGTCGCTAGATGCTGAAAAAGCATTCGACAGAGTCAGCTGGGATTTTATGATAGGCACCCTGGAGGAATTGGGAATTGGAAGAAAAATTATGGCATGGATAAAAACACTCTATGGCCAACCCACTGCCAGGGTGAAAGTAAACGGGGTCCACTCGGAGCCATTTGAGATGTCTAACGGAACAAGGCAGGGATGCCCGTTGTCCCCGTTATTGTTTGTTCTATCATTGGAACCCTTATTAGAGACAATTAGGAACAACCCAGATGTGAAAGGAGAAGAGGTGGGGGATGTGGAGCATAAGATTGCCGCATTTGCGGACAATCTGTTGCTGTACATCTCCAGACCGAGGATAACCCTACCAAACGTATTAGAAAGTTTGAAAAAATATGGAAAATTATCTAACTTAAAAATTAACCCTATTAATTCAGAGATATTAAACATTAATATAAAAAAACAAGAAGAAGAAAAATTAAAATTGGAATTCCCCTTCACCTGGAAAAAACTAGGATTAAAATATTTAGGAATTACCCTAACAAAAAAACCCCAAGGATTATATAAAGAAAATTACATCCCGCTATTAAATGAAATTAAAAAAGAACTTAACAGGATATCGCATAGGCCGCTATCATGGATAGGGAGAATTAACATAATAAAAATGGCAATTCTACCAAAAATAACCTATGAATTTCAAATGTTACCAATTTTGATCCCTCAGATATATTTCAGAACTCTGAAATCTTTAATATCTAGATTTATCTGGAAAAGAGGTAAACTCAGAATACAACATGCAGTACTAATTAAGGCCAAAAATCAAGGGGGATTAGCAGTCCCAGACTTTAAAAAATATTATGATGCAACTATTCTTTCACGGGTGATAGAATGGGGGAAAACAAAAAGCAAAAAAAATTGGGTAAAAATAGAATGCACAATGAGTCACACTCACTTAGGAAAAATCATATGGATACCCGCACAATATAGGAATTTGAATTTCAAGGCACATCCGATCACAACTCATGCACTTAAAATCTGGGATTTAACTCACAGAAGAAATAAATGGCAATACAACTCACCGTTAATTCCTTTGAAGGACGCTAATCATTTTCCACCAGGACAAGAAAAAATGGGAGGGAAGTGGATAGGGGACGAGGATGCACGTTTGAGAAATATTATGGAAAATAAAGCATTGCGCAAAGTTTCATACGAGCCTGTGAACGCTGCCTCAAGGACCACGGACGCGCTGGTCTGGTCAGCCACCAACCATCCATGTGCCTGGACCAGCATGGCTGCCATGTAGTAGGGATGATCGAACTTTTGAAAAGTTCGGTTCGACCAGAACACCCGAACCTCCCAAAAGTTCGGCCCGGATTTCAGAACCCCATTGAAATCAATGGGACTCGAACTTCGGTAATCAAAAAAAACATTTTAAAGCCCTAAAACCCAATAAATGCTCCTAAAAAGTGCCTAGGGTTCTGGGTCATACCCCAGGGACTATTAATCACACAAAAAAAAGTTCTTAAAAATTGTCATTTTTGATAGAGAGCCAATTATTGAAAAAATTAAAAAAAAAAAAAAAAAAATTCTTTGGATTTAGTATCTAGGGGATCTAAAAAGTGTACCTGTGAAGTTCCAGCTCTGTAGCATGTCCAGAACCATTAAAAAAAGATTGTTTGTATTTTGTCACTTATAGAACAGGTTAGTGGCTTCTCTCTTTTCACACCTTGCCGGTTTAGTAGCAAGCGTTTTTTTGGGCATTTTTTGGGGTCTTTTCAGGCAGGCAAAACATCTGAACTTGTGTATACGGGTATATACACACATACTTATATGTATATATACACCTAGACATATATAGGTGTGATAGTAGCAGAAATATATGCTTGCGCTAATGAAATCATTTACACGAATATGGCTCCGCTCCTATAACACCTATATATGTCTAAGTGTAAAATACATATAAGTATGTGTGTATATATACCACTATACACAAGTCCAGATGTTTTGCCTGCCTCCAAAGAACCCAAAAAAATGCCCAAAAAAACACTAGCGCCAAAAAAAACACCCAGGTGTGTTGTTGCAGGCATTTATTGGGGGTTTTTGGAGGCAGGCAAAACATCTGAACTTGTGTATAGTGGTATATATACACACATACTTATATGTATTTTACACTTAGACATATATAGGTGTGATAGGAGCGTAACTATATTGGTGTTAATTATTTCATTAGCGCCTGCCTGCAAAAACCCCTTACGGATAGGAGTTACGCTCCTATCACACCTATATATGTCTAAGTGTAAAATACATATAAGTATGTGTGTATATATACCACTATACACAAGTTCAGATGTTTTGCCTGCCTCCAAAAACCCCCAAAAAATGCCTGCAACAACACACCTGGGCGTTTTTTTTTTTGGCGCTAGCGTTTTTTTGGGCATTTTTTTGGGTTCTTTGGAGGCAGACAAAACATCTGAACTTGTGTATAGTGGTATATATACACACACTTATATGTATTTTACACTTAGACATATATAGGTGTGATAGGAGCGTAACTATATTGGTGTTAATTATTTCATTAGCGCAAGTAGTGTTTTCTGCTCCTTTCACACCTATATATGTGCAGGTGTATATATACATACATGGGTGTGTATATATACCCCCTATACACATGTTCAGATGTCATGCCTGACTCCAAACATGTGCTCAAAAAATCCCTATAGACGCCTGCAGCTAAAAAGCAAGCTGACGGGGGCGAAGCCATATTACTGCAGCGAAAGTGACTTCAGAGAAACTAGCTTTTCTCTATAGCGGTCACCCTGATATGGAAGGGTTTGGTCACCCTGCCATAGCAGTCACTGTCAGTTAACCCTACACTACACTACGGTCACCCTGGCACTTAACACTTTCCCTACAGAAACTGAATAAATTAAAGCTAACTAAAAGAGCACCCTAACTACACTAGATATCCCTTTCCTCACACTAATAAATGCTAAATGACACTTTGTAGCAGAAGTCCACGAACTGCTTCCACTCTCTTCCATGTCCCTGTATAACAATGCTAGGAATTTGGCGGGGGCTATCTTATATACTGGGGGGCGTATTCACTAATGATTGGCCTATGGACCCCCTAGTCACTCCAGTCACATTCCTAGCATTCTCCTGCCCCCTCAATTGGCTCTTGCTAATGGTTCTGGTCCAATCATGGGCTTTTAAAGCCCATTTCCTGTCCCATTGCATTTTGGTCGGTTCTGGTTGCCGAATTCCGAACTTTTTGGGCAAAAAGTTCTAAATTCGGCCGAACCTCGAACAGCCAATGTTCGGGTCGAACCGATGGTCGACCCGAACCGTTCGATCATCCCTACCATGTAGTACAAATAAAAATTTGGACACGCTAGCCCCTACTGCATCCGAGGTCTGCACAACACCTTCCTGCTAAATCTGGCCGGACCCGGGGACCATAGGAACGTGGTAATAAGCGTATCAAGTTGCTTAAACAAGGACTTTTGTAACCAAACCGGGGAATGACGAATAATATAGAGTATCACCGGAAGAATTTTTATTTTGATCAAATTAATCTTCCCTATGAGGGAGAGGGGGAGACGGGACCAAGCCCCAACCACCTGTTTACACCACTGAAGTTTGGGTCGCAGATTAAGCGTCACAAAGTCATGTATGTTGGACGATATGCAGACCCCCAAATATTTAATAGAGCGGGTGAGTTTCAGCGGTGAGGCAGGGTCCCACTGACCCTCCGCTCCCCCACCAAGGGAAGGACCAAGGATTTATCCCAGTTCATACGTAATCCCGAGATTGAAGCGAATCGGTCAAGAATCAATAATATTGCTCTCAGGGATGGTCCCGGATCCTGCAGAAAGAGGATAAGGTCATCCGCACAGAGGGCAAGTTTTTCGACAATGGGGTCCACCGGAACTCCCCGTACCTCAGAATAGCCCCTGATCACCGCCGCCAAAGGCTCCATAGCGAGCGAAAACCGTGCCGGCGATAAGGGGCAACCCTGTCTTGTTCCCCTCCGAACCCGAAAGGGCGGTGATAATTTTCCATGCAATTTGATACAGGCCGACGGTCTGCAATAAAGCAGCCGTATCCACTGCAGAAACACAGGGCCAAAGCCAAAGAGGTCGAGCACCTCAAACAAGTAACTCCAACGCACAGTATCAAAAGCCTTTTCTATGTCTAAGGACACTATGACTCTAGAGTCCGAGTCAGTGGGGGGGAGCTGTAGGTGAGTATATACCCGCCTGATATTGATGTCCGTGGATTTACCGGGCATAAAACCAGTCTGGTCCATACTGACCAAGGAAGGGAGTACTCTCATCAGTCTGGTGGCAAGGACCTTCGTGAGGATATTGAGATCATAATTAAGGAGTGATGTGGGTCTGTATGAAGAGCATAGGGACTGGTCCCTACCCGGCTCAGGTATCAGGACTATGTGTGCCTGGTACATGCTGTCCGGGAGAGAATGAGTTTCTAAACAGTGTGAAAAAAGAGCCTAGGGGCCAACTGCTCAGAGTAGGTTTTATACCATTCACCCGGTAGGCCATCCGGTCCCGGGGACTTGATGTTGGGGAAAGAGGCAATGGCGGCCTCGATTTTGAGCAGGGACAGCGGCTGATCAAGCGCTCTCTCTGTCGATGGGAGGCAAAATTTGCCCAACTCCCCAACAAGAGACCCCACATGACCCGAGAGGTCATATAACATCTCGTAGTAGTCAGAAAATTCCCTGAGAACGCCAGCCGGATCCGAGACCGAGTCCCCGGTGGGAGAATGTATCTCCGAAATTACCATTTGATACACGGGCTCTGCAACCAAGCAAGCCAGCATCTTGCCATTTTTGTCACCCCCTTCAAATAGTCTGGAACGCAAGCGCCCCATATCACCCACCAGCTGGGTAAGATGGAGATTGAGTTCCCTGCGAGTTTTTGCAAGCACAGAGTAGTTTTCTGCAACAGGGTCGTCCGTCTTGTCTCTCTCAAGTTGGGACTTGCGGGAGGCCGCATCCTGGTGGATGGCCTTGATGGAGGAGACATATGTACCCCTAATAAAAGCTTTACAAGCTGGAGCTCCGCCAAGAAGTCAGAATAAAGATGGACAGCAGTATTATCGCATGGCAGTGTAGCATGTTTGCGAGCCTCACTTAGTATCCGGTCTCTGTCCCGGTAGTTTAGGAACTGGACCAGGAAGGGCAGAGAGGGGGCCCCAGGGATCACACGACCTGCGGGGACTCTGTGAGCCCGCTCAACAACATAATAGGGGGTGCAAGGTCCTTCAGCTGAAGTAAAGTTTTATAGAATTGTTCAGCAAATTCCTCAGCCCCCTCAGGCAATCCCAGCACCCTAACATTTTTTCGCCGCTGGCGATTTTTCGCATCATCCGTTTTGGCCAGCAGCTGCTGGACAGTATGCTGGAGTGAAGACAGGGAGGCAGAATGTTGTGAGGTCAGGTCTTCAGCCAAGGAGACGCGCTGTTCAGTGTCTGTCAGGCGCCCTCTGATTTTATCTAGGTCAGCCCATATAAAGTTGCACCCCTCAGCCAAATGATCAATGCGTGCCAACAAGGAGGTTTTGCTCTGCTCTATAGCTGTCAGAATTATAACAGTGTCACTTGCCTGGCCCGGGATGGATGTGGATGGCAAAGCAGCTGGGAGCTCCATGGTGGTGAGGAGAGCATGCAGGCCTTCCAAGATGGCGTCCGGGGACACAGCCGGCGTGGATATCGGCTTGGATTTAGCAGCGACGGACGAAGATTTATTCCTTCCAGGTATACCGGAGGGTGCCCGCAAGTGCCCCGATCCTCCACAGGTCCGGTAAGGGGGAAAAAAGTCCCTAGTTCAGGATAATAGTAACAAAGGATTATTCAGGGTCCCCGGAGCTCGAGGCAAGCACGTCTGGTTCACTTCACATCCGGTCACGCCCCCATATTAAGGCATGTTTAAGAGCAGATAATTTGGCCTCTAGCAGGGCCACATGTCTTTATGTCCGAATTTGCTTTTGGGGGTGGGGGGCTTGCTGGCATGCCTAAGGACCCATATTGCAGTAAGTGTATTTTGTTGGATGAATACTTTTCATGCTCTAAATGTTTGGTATAGTCTTTGCAAAGTGTATCTTTATGCACTCTATACATGTGTTTTTTTATTTTCATGCCTCTGTATGTTCTTAGTGATTTGATGGTATTTAAATGGAAAGGTAGGCTCATGCAAACAATAACCATAAAAGTATGTTGGGTATGTTTTATGCTTAATACTAAGGTGTCTACAACTTATTTTGCTTGACTGTTGGATATTGTAAGCTCTATCTATTCATCATATGTTGTATCTTTGCACTGTAATTTGAATAAAGATTACTTGATTTGGGGGTTTTGGGGGGGGGGGGGACATTTCACATGCCTGCTTGAGTGATTACTGATGTTTTATACATGTTCAATAAAGCTTATTCATTTGTACACAGCTCCTGGTTTTTTGTTTTCTTTTCTTCATATTTGTCTGGATGTAATTCAGATATCTTTTGTGTCTATTGAATGTAATCCATTTCTTGTATTTTTTGTGTGTGTGCAATGCCAGTACAGTATGAACATGGGTATGGTTTCTCCTTGTACAGCGGCAGGGGTATGGTTTCTCCCTTTACTCCAGCGAAGTGTGTATGGGTGTGTGGGTGTGTATGGTGGGGGAATGGGGTGTGTGTGTGGGGGGGGGGAGTGAGTGAGTGTGTGGGGGGGGGTGACTGAGTGTGTGTGGGGGGAGTGAGTGTGTGGGGGGAGGGAGTGAGTGTGTGGGGGGGAGTGAGTGAGTGTGGGGGGGGAGTCACTGGGGGGGGGGTGAGTGTGGGGGGGAGGGGTGAGTGTGGGGGGGAGGAGTGAGTGAGTGTGTGTGTGGGGGGGGGAGTGAGTGTGTGGGGGGAGGAGTGTGGTGTGTGTGTGTGGGGGGGGTGAGTGTGTGTGTGTGGGGGGCAGTGAGTGTGTGGGGGGAGTGAGTGAGTGTGTGGGGGGGATGGGTGGTGTTGGGCTAAATTGTAAGAAATAATTAAAGTGTGTATGTATAGATTTAGCTGAAAATATATATAAATTAAGGAATAATACAAAATTTCCATTTAGCCTCTGTGGATGAATGTAACCAAAAAAAATAAAAAAAAATCACTAAAAATCATTACTAAATCAAAAATTGCTACAGCGCTGACTCACCTTTTTAGTTGGCCTAGGTCAGTGATGATGAACCTCGGCAACACAGGGTGTTTTGTAACAACATTTCCCATGATGCTCACCTACACTGCAGAGTACATGAGCATTATGGGAAATATAGGCAAAAACATCTGGGGGGGGTTAACGATTACCATCATTGGTCTAGGTAAAACATTTCCAACACATTTTAGTTGTCTATGTGCACCATTTTTAAAATAAAGAAAAATCTCTTTAAAATAAATTGCAGGTGGCACATAGGCGTTCGCCCTGGACCAGAAATGACACCAAATTGGGTTGCACACATTCCAGGAAGAGGTCACTATCAACTGGCTAATCATGGTGAGGGCCACTTTCAGCCGTGAAGAAATGGCATTCATATGCAAAGTAAGTGTGGGGGGTGGGGGGTCTGTGCTTGAAATCAGAGCATTCATTACCAGTGCAGACTCTTGGGGGATGCCACTAGAGCCACCAGGGATTGTTGACCCATGGCCACCAGGGATGCCCACCCATGCCACCATTGATGCCAATCAGTGCTCAGGGAGCCTGTTAGTGCCCTCCTCATCAGTGCTGCCCATCATTACCATCTATCAGTGCTGCCCACCAGTGCCAATCATTGCCCATCAGTGCCACCTATTAATGCCCATCAATGCTGCATATCAGTGCCGCCTATCAGTGTCCATCAGTGCTGCATATTAGTGTCTCATTAGTGCCTGCCAGTGCAGCCTCATCAATGCTCGTTAGTGCAACAAAAAACATATTGATTTACCAAATTTTATTACATAAACAAAAACACATTTTTTGGGGGGTCAAACATTTAGGTCTTCTTTTTGCCAATAAAAAAAAAACCTTGCAGTGATCAAATGGCACCAAAAGAAAGCACTATTTGTGTGAAAATAATGTCATACATTTGTGTTAGGTACTGGGTTGCATGACCGCGCATTTGTCATTCAAATTACAACAGCATAAAAAGCTGAAAATTGGCCTGGGCAGGAAGGGGGTGTAACTGCCCTGTAAGGAAGTGGTTAACTATTGAAACATGGGACTAAATATTCCATGGGTAATCATGCTCAGCTCAATGGTTTAGTGGTTAGTGCTCCTGTCTATAAACACAGAGCATGAGTTCAAATCCCAAGTATGCCATCACCTCCTTAAATTTTAGACAACTGTAAATAAATACCGAAACTTGGCAAATGCATAATTGCACCCTGCACATATGCATGTCTGTTTCTTGAATATACATGGCCATTGACATGCAATTTTAGGTGATGTAGCCAATGTATTACTATGTGGCAAAAAAATAATGACACACAACTGTGAGCACACAGGGTGTTATCTTGGTTGGGGGGGTTGAACTCATGACCTAGCCATCTTTGTCTATGAGCATAGACCACTACACCAAAGTGCTGAATACAATCAGACATGCCTGAAAGTTTCAGATGAATAAAAAAATGAAGATTGCTAATTAGACAGCTGTGTAGTCTGCTATTAGTAAATCTAAAGGTTAAAACACATAAGATACATAACTATACCTTAAAAATAAAATAAACCATAATAGATGACATTGCTGTGTAATAGTGATTCAGAATAGACAAATTTCCTTTTATGAAAAACACAAAGGGAATTTGGTTAACTCCAAACCCAAATTCACTATTGGTTAACTCCAAACCCGAAATCACTAAAGCACCTAGCTGAAGGTTTAACTCCAGCAACTTCACCTAATTAAGATGCTAATGAGTTTAGGCTGGAGTTATTTCTGAAGAAGTGAGCAGCTCTACTCCCAACTTATAGTGAATTAGGCCCTTAGTGTCAGTTTATTAATGGTTAAGGAGTCTCTATACAGACATCTTTTTCAGTCATGTAAAGTGCTGCAGAGAAAGGGACTATCTTCAGTCCCTTTCTCTGTCTCAAAAAAGAGATATGGATGGAGGATTGTTTAGACCTTTGATATCTCATCACAAACACCCCCCCCCCCCCAAAAAAAAAAAATTGTAAAAAAATTAAAACCGTAAAAAAAAAAAAAAAAAACCCTAAGTAATCACACAGAGCGGACTCTGTCAAGCAGTTCTGCCTGCTGATTGTAAGATCCTGGTACCTGCGGTACCCTTCCAGCCTATTATTTGTACATTACGTTCCACCATATAGATAGGTGGAACGCATCTAGTACCTGTCCCTTTAAATTCCATGACCTCATCAGTGAGTGCCGCTCTGAGCGGCTATTTCAACCGCCGGCATTCACTCACATGTGTTCGTGCAAACCGCTTGCTACAGCATTACCTAACGCTGCCGAATCCTCCAGCTATTCCCTAATACCTGGATTGACCGAAGACTTGCTACAACATCTTGTATCTCGCTACAAGATCATTACCTCACCGCCGGAACCCTCTCCTTACAAACCTACCAGTGATAAGTACCCCACAGGGGAATACCTTCCTAATCTACTTTCACTACTACTCTGCTTACTAAAGACTATTGCTACTCTAAGAACTATACTGTTACATCTAACATCTGCACCGCTACTTAGATTGCAAGCTCTTGAGCCTATTACCATCTTGTCACTGCACTAGCCTAGCATCTCCTGTACACTTCATCTGCTCTTCACTACCACCTGTTACCTGTACATGATTGCTATCCTAAGTGCTTACTATCACCATCTGTTACCTCTTACCATTGCTATCACTATCCACGCCTGTCCCCTCAGTATCACCTCTATACTTTCACATATAAACATATCACTCCAGGAACATCTTTAATGAGTGTCTGTGTTTGTGTATGTGCTTGCTGAGACAGGCTGATGCACAATGATGAGTCTTGAGAGTTGGATATGGTAGTTCAACACATCTCTACATGACTACTGAGTGTAACTTCCGCAGCTGCAAATCCACACCACACAAATAAACGCCGGAGCGTTACAGATTGCACAAACCAGAAAAATGGATTCAGCGGAAATAGCTACACATGTGATACAACTATCACAAAAGGTAGATTCATTAATTCTTTCACTTACTGAAGTGAAAAATGAAAACCAGACCTTGAGACAGCAGATAGCCTGTGTTTCACAGCTCACTGCTGCCCAACCCCGTGGGCCCAAAATAAACCCTCCACAAGTGTTTACGGGTGATCGGAAAAAATTCAGTGAATTTAAAAACGCATGTCAATTGCTTTTTAATCTAAAACCTCGTACTTACACTACAGACCAATTAAAAGTCTGCACCACTATATCATATATGTCAGGTGATCCACGGGCTTGGGTAGACTCTCTTATTGAGAAAAATGACCCTCTTCTCAACTCCTATCCTACGTTTTTAGCAGAGCTCTCTAGCCTATATGAAGACTCTAATAGGCAGAGTACTGCTGACAGCCAATTGAGGGCTTTAAAACAAGGAAGGAGACCTGTTGAAGATTTAGTAGCAGAGTTCAAGAGATGGACCCTTGATTCAGGGTGGAATGATGCATCTCTGCGAACCCAGTTCAGGCTTGGGTTATCTGAAGCCATAAAAGACGAGCTCGCCCGAGCGGATTTACCTGGCACCTTGGATGCCTTGATACAACTTAGTATCAAAATAGACAGACGATTGCGAGAGAGGAAGGCTGAGAAAATGGGAATCCCATTACCCAACCCTTCTCGGGAGTCGTCCTTCGATCCTACTCCTATGGAGGTAGGAACCATCCGCCCACCAATATCGTCTACTGAAAAGGCCAGGAGAAGAACAGAAAATCTCTGTATGTACTGCGCCTCCGCCGAACATTTGATAAGCGTTTGTCCCCTTGTCTACAAGAAAAAGGGTGAGTGTTCACAGGTCTTGCTGGGGGGATTAACGACTTCTTTTACTAATCCCTATCTCTTTATTCCTTTGATCCTACAGTGGGACCAAATTAGGATCACCACCAAGGCCATGATCGACACAGGATCTTGTGGTAACTACATTGACACTAGTTTTGTTGCTTTAAATAAAATACCTATTATTTCAAAACCCAAACCTGTCTCTGTTAGTTTGATTAACGGTATTCCGTTATCTTCTGGTCCAATTACCACTCAGACACAAGCACTCCTTGCTACTGCTAACGAGTCTCATGTTGAGACCACCATGTTTGATGTGTTACCCTCACCACATTTTCCCATTATTTTGGGACTTCCCTGGTTACATATACATCAACCAACTATTGATTGGAAGACACGGTCCCTAACCTTCCCTTCTCACTATTGCGAGACCACGTGTAACCTCCAATCTCAAAAGAAAATCCTGTCCATGGTGTCAGAGGAAATTACACCACCACCATGCTATCAGGATTTATCAGAAGTCTTCCTTGAGAAAAATGCTCAAGTGTTGCCTCCCCATAGGGACTACGATTGTTCTATTGACCTACTCCCTAATAGTAAGCTACCTTTCGGTCATGTTTATCCTCTTTCTCAGGATGAACTTTCTCATCTCAAGGAATACTTGGATGAGAACTTAGCGAAAGGGTTCATTAGACCCTCTACTTCCTCTACAGTTGCAGGACTTTTCTTTGTCCGCAATAAGGATTTAAGCCTTCGGCCTATTATTGACTATAGGCAATTAAATATTATTACGATAAAGGATCGCTATCCCTTACCTCTCATCCCGGAACTGATTGAACAAGTGCGTGGAGCCACTTACTTCTCAAAGTTAATCCTTAAAGGGGCTTACAATCTCATCCGCATCTGTAGTGGGGATGAGTGGAAGACGGCATTCAGAACTAGATACGGACTATTCGAATATCTAGTGATGCCGTTTGGGCTGTGTAATGCTCCAGCAGCATTTCAGCGGTTCATAAACGACATCTTCTGAGATCTACTCAATGTCTGTGTCGTAGTATATCTGGACGATATACTCATTTACTCTCAATCCTTGTCTGAACATAAAAGACATGTAAGACTTGTGTTGTCCAGATTGCTCGCACACAACTTGTACGTAAAACTGAAGAAATGCCTATTCCATAAGGAAGAGGTGTTATTCTTAGGATACATCATATCCAAGAACAGCATCAAGATGGATATGAGCAAGATATCCTGTATTCTGGATTGGCCTGTACCAACAACTCGTAAGGCCTTACAACGATTTCTTGGATTCTCAAACTTCTATAGGAAGTTCATCAAGAACTTCTCGTCTATTGTGAGACCACTCACACAACTTACAAGTGTTAAGCAAACATTTAAATGGTCTGAAGAAGCAAATAAAGCGTTCAGCTTGTTGAAATCAAGCTTCATTACTGCTCCCATACTACGCCATCCAGACCCATCCCTCCAATACATCCTGGAGGTAGATGCGTCAAATATGGCTGTAGGAGCAGTTCTTTCCCAACGACCTACGAATACTTCACCACTTCATCCAGTTGCCTTCTTCTCTAAATCACTAAGTAACCCAGAGGTGAACTACCCAGTGGGTGAAAAAGAGTTACTTGCCATGAAGTTGGCACTGGAGAATTGGCGACATCTACTTGAGGGCACCCGGTTGCCAATACTCATATATACAGACCATAAAAACCTCCAATATCTCCAGACCAACAAGACCCTTTCCCACCGACAGGTACGTTGGTCGCTATTCTTCCTAAGATTCAATTTCTTAGTGACCTATACACCTGCAGACAAAAACAAGAAGGCAGATGCGTTATCACGGTTAACCGAAGATAACTGTGCCGAAATTCCTTCATTACCTATAATACCCCTTGACCGTATTATTGGTGTTGTTCGTCCCTTAAAGGAAGAGATTCTGCACAGTCTAAGACTAGATTCACCACCACCTCAACTAAGTACTGATGCAGAAGGCTTCTGCTACTTTAACGACAAACTCTACATACCTCCCGGTATGCGTACCAAAATCTTGGAGTTATCCCATGACGTACCTATGGCAGGACATATGGGTATGACTAAGACATTTAATTTGCTCACTAGGCAATTTTGGTGGCCTGGGATGAAGACGTCTGTACAAAAATTAATTTCTTCATGTGACATCTGTGCAAGGTCCAAAATTGACACTACAAAATCTTCTGGTTTACTTTGCAGTCTACCAATACCCAAAGTTCCATGGGAAGTTGTTTCTTTAGACTTCATAGTGGAATTACCACCGTCCAAGGGATTCACTACCATCCTAGTGTCAGTGGACCATCTGACAAAAATGGCACATTTCATTCCCATTCGCAGACTACCTTCATCGAAGGAAACAGCGGAATTGCTAGTAAAATATGTGTTCAAACTACATGGAATTCCAAAGACTCTTTTATCTGACCGGGGCTCGCAGTTCATTTCTAAGTTTTGGCAAGCTCTATGTCACATACTGCGCATTGAGCGAAAACTTACTTCCCCCTATCACCCGCAGACCAACGGACAAACTGAAAGAGTCAACCAGTGTATTGAACAATATTTGCGTTGCTACACCTCATACCTACAGGATGATTGGGTGGACCTCCTCCCTCTGGCAGAATTTGCTTATAACAATGCAACCCACAGTACTACTAAGCAAAGTCCGTTCTACCTGAACTATGGGTTCCATCCCACAATTCTTCCACCACGCATCCTACCATCAAGTAACCCAGTAGCCTCTGACTATCTCACCCAAATAAAAGACTCTTTGGGCTTACTTAACACCACCATCTCACATGCTCATAGCCAACAAAAGAGGTACTATGACCTCCGCAGAAGACCTTCACCTCAATATGCTATTGGGGATCTTGTTTGGCTATCTACGAGGAACTTGAGGTTGAAAATTCCTAGTAAAAAGCTTGGACCTCTATTCCTGGGACCTTTTTCAATTGAGAAGCTCATTGGGGAATCTGCAGTTCGACTCACTTTACCGGCAGATCTTAAAATACACCCCACGTTCCATGTATCTCTATTGAAGCCACATACACCCAACCAAGGGATTAGACCTACCATCGCGCCTCCACCTCCAATACAAGTTGAAGGTGGAGAAGAATTTGAGATTAAAGAAATTTTGGATTCTCGTATCCACAGAGGAAAGCTCCAATATTTCATAAGATGGAAAAATTATGGTCCCCAAGATGACACCTGGTTGGATGCTTCTGACGTCCACGCACCCAGGCTTATACGAAGGTTCCACTCCAAATACCCGGAGAGACCAGTGTTATAGGCCTTCCGGAGCCGGCCTTAGGGGGGGGGTACTGTAAGATCCTGGTACCTGCGGTACCCTTCCAGCCTATTATTTGTACATTACGTTCCACCATATAGATAGGTGGAACGCATCTAGTACCTGTCCCTTTAAATTCCATGACCTCATCAGTGAGTGCCGCTCTGAGCGGCTATTTCAACCGCCGGCATTCACTCACATGTGTTCGTGCAAACCGCTTGCTACAGCATTACCTAACGCTGCCGAATCCTCCAGCTATTCCCTAATACCTGGATTGACCGAAGACTTGCTACAACATCTTGTATCTCGCTACAAGATCATTACCTCACCGCCGGAACCCTCTCCTTACAAACCTACCAGTGATAAGTACCGCACAGGGGAATACCTTCCTAATCTACTTTCACTACTACTCTGCTTACTAAAGACTATTGCTACTCTAAGAACTATACTGTTACATCTAACATCTGCACCGCTACTTAGATTGCAAGCTCTTGAGCCTATTACCATCTTGTCACTGCACTAGCCTAGCATCTCCTGTACACTTCATCTGCTCTTCACTACCACCTGTTACCTGTACATGATTGCTATCCTAAGTGCTTACTATCACCATCTGTTACCTCTTACCATTGCTATCACTATCCACGCCTGTCCCCTCAGTATCACCTCTATACTTTCACATATAAACATATCACTCCAGGAACATCTTTAATGAGTGTCTGTGTTTGTGTATGTGCTTGCTGAGACAGGCTGATGCACAATGATGAGTCTTGAGAGTTGGATATGGTAGTTCAACACATCTCTACATGACTACTGAGTGTAACTTCCGCAGCTGCAAATCCACACCACACAAATAAACGCCGGAGCGTTACACTGATCCCCGCTGAGCAGGCGAATTACAGGTCCTTGTCCGCTCCACTAATGCAGAGGGGACATGGACACAGTTCTCTGTTCTCTATGGGGCAGTTGGATGGAAACAGATTGCCTGTCTGTTTCAAACCAATTCTCCTCCAATCCGATCTGCCAGATGGATTTGGAATGGGATCTCCATCCGTCTGTTTTTAGGGGACCGAATCAGAACGGATGCAGGCGGGTGTAAACAGACACATGTTCATTTACATCAGCCTCTCCATAAAGAACAATATGTGGTCCAATAGGGCCCACCTGAAAAGGAAAGGCTGATCAGATGGTTCTGCTTGTGTGAAAGGGGTCTAAGGCCTTGTTTACACAGGACATACACAGCGTACACAACTGCAAGGCCGTACAGGGATGTATCTGTACAGGGATGCACAGGTGTTCCGTGCTTCCCTGTGCAGGCCATCCCATTGATGTAATTTGGAATGTAGCAACTGTACGAACAGAGCCATTGCTCCCAATTCGACATCCATGTAGGTCCGCGTGCATGTCCCTGAGCTTACACTGTCTGCGTTCAGGGTCGTACACCCACACGGGTGTCCGAATGGGAGCAGCAGCTATGCCTGTGCAGCCGTTGTTTCCCAATTAACATGAAAAGGACTGCCTGTAGAGGGATGTACGGAAAATCTGTGGATCCCTATGTGGATAAACATGGCTCTCCATGGGCATACACTTTAATATGCAACATGTTAAAGATGCTTTTGTAGAAATTTAGTAGGAATTTTTGTAAGATATGTTGGGTTTATATGGACTAAATGTTTTTAGTGTATTTTTAGCAAAAATATTGTTTTGTTAACCACTTAAGCCCCGGAGGATTTGGCTGCTAAAAGACCAGGGGGTATTTTGCGATTCGGCACTGCATGAATTTAATGGACAATTGCGCGGTCATGCGACGCTGTACCTAAACGAATTTGACGTCCTTTTTTTCCCACAAACAGAGCTTTCTTTTGGTGGTATTTGATCACCTGTGCGATTTTTTGATCACGCGCTATAAACAAAAAAAGAGCGTCAATTTTGCAAAAATAACAATATTTTTCAAATTTTTTTATATGAAATTCCCCAAAAAAAAAGTAAAAATCAAAATTTTTTAACATTTTCGGCCAATTTGTTTTATGCTACATATGTTTGGTAAAAAAAAAACGCAAAAAGCGTATTTTGATTGGTTTGCGCAAAAGTTATTGTGTTTACTAACAAAGGGAAAGATTTTTGTCATTTTTGTTGTTTTTTTTTTAACGCGTAATGGCGGCGATCTGCGTTTTTTTTTGCGGTACTGCGACATTGGGGCGGACAGATCGGACCCTTGACTGACATTTTTGACACTTTTGGGGTTACCAGTGACATTTCTACAGTAATCAGTGCTATATATATGCACTGTTACTGTAAAAATACACTGGCAGTGAAGGGGTTAACTTTATTTGAGAGGGAGGGGCTGTGTGTGTCCCTAGGGGCGTGATTCTAACTGTGATTGGCTGTGGCTTGAGCTGTAGTTACACTGATCAAAGGTCCTACATAGTAGAACCGTATGATCAGTGTTTCTACACAGGGGAGAATGACAGGCAGCTTGTTTACACAAGCTGTCTGCCTTTCTCCCTCTCCCCCGGCGATCGCAGAGTGAGCGGCGGACATTGGGTCCGCCGGTCACACGCGCGGGGGGGGGCCCGTGACCGCGCGGGAGCGGGAGCGCGCAGCTGGCGGCGCGCGCTCGCTCCCCAGACCCTCACAGGCTAGTGACGTATATATACGTCACTTTGCCTGTGAGGGGCTGACCGCAGCTGTATATCTACTTGCGGCGGTCGGCAAGCGGTTAAACATTTGCGCAAATATCGTGGTGCCTTAAAAATCAGTAGCACCTTCTTTTTATTCTACTGGCTATGTGCTTTCAGAAAATGCATGGTTTGGGGGGTCTTTTACAAACTCCGAAAGCCATAAGTGAAAAAGGAAAACATCCAGATTTTTTGAGAAATGTTTGCATATTTCCGATATTGCAGCATTTCTCAAAAAGGTGCAATTTAAAATTTACAAATATTTGTTATTTATTAACTCAATACAGGTTTAGCTTTTCCATTTAGAAGGCACTTAGCAGGAAGTTTGTAAAATTTGCTGTGTTTGTATCTGCTAATAATGATTTTCGTGCATTTTTAGTGAAAATAATGTTTTGGTAAACATTTTTCACAAATATCACAGGGTCTTAAAAATCAATAACACCTTTTTATTCTACTGGTCCTATGCTTTCAGAAAATATATGGTGGGGGGGTCTTTTACAAACTCTTAAAGCTGTAAGGGAAAATTGAAAACCTTCAGATTTTTAGAGAAATTTAGTTATTTACATTTTTGTTTACATTTAATTTTCACGATTTTGCAAAAAGGTGCAATATAAAAAAAGTACAAATATTTGTTATTTATTAACTCTATACAGGTTAGTTTTTATATTTAGTAGGAATTTAGCAGGAAATTTGTAGAATTTGCAAATTATATTGTTTTGATAAACATTTGAGCACAACTCGAATGGCGTTTAAATCACTAGCATCTTCTTTTTATTCTACAGGTCATGTGGTTTCAGAAAATATATGTTATGGGGGGTCTTTAACAAACAAACAGGTATTGGAGCAAACCCGATAAACAGTAAGTCTCCAACAGTCTGTAGTAAATAGATGGAGGGAGAAGGGGGGAAGAGAAAACAGGATAAGTTCCAATGGAGCATTTGCACACTGTGACAGCTGCTGGTGGTGAAGCGAGAAGCCACTCTGTCATCAAAACAAAGCAGAGAAAATCACAAGCGCCATTCTAAGTGTAGCAGAAAACCATTTTGATACAGTATAAAAAAAGTTCTTACTCACAAGAGTAGTATATAAGCAAGCTTTTGGTTATAAATGGTGGTCTTGGGCATCAGCATCATAGGGGTCCCTCTTGGTGCAGTCTCAGCTGTTCCTAGGAGTGGGGGTCACATGAGTGCTGATTGAAGGCTTCCCTGATCCATGGTTTGCAGAGGCTCGTCCAGCCGAGGGCAGTGACGTCACTTCCTAGATGCTGGGTGACGCGTTGCAGAGAATGTGCTCCTTCTTTAGGCCGTGCAGGGGCCATATTGGAAGAGGGCTTTTATGCCAATAGTCTTTAATGAAAACGAACAAGGCTGGCAAGGATCAAAAAGGTGGCTAAAAAAAAAAAAAAACGACTAACGGACTTCATATATGTAGATGTGTGGATATGTATGTGCTATTGTTATTGTATTTAAAATCAAATATGCGGATGAAGATAAAAATGGAGCTAAGAATGAAAAATAAAAATGAAAATGAAAAATAATGAAAAAAACTTATAAAAATGAAGTAAAAATAAAAATAAATATATAAATTAAAAATATGAATAAAAATTAAAATAAGTGAAAATATTATTAAATTAGAAATAAAAATAAAAATGAAATGAAAATAAAAATAAAAATGAAAATGAAATTAGAAATAAAAATAAAAGTTAAATTAAAAATAAAATTGTTCAATGAGGTAGGGAAAGAATCAACTTTCTGTAGAGATATTTTAGGGGCACAGATATCAGTTATTCCTAAAGAAGTGAAGGATCTTACACTGTGTGGTAACTTCAGACCCATTTCATTGTTGAATGTGGACCTGAAGTTATTTACAAAAATTATAGCGAATAGACTGACACAACATATAAACATTCTGATACATTTGGATCAAGTGGGATTTGTCCCACAGAGAGAGGCGAATGATAATACCACAAAAATATTGCATCTAATACATA
This sequence comes from Pelophylax lessonae, assembly GCF_965119305.1. Classification (NCBI taxonomy): domain Eukaryota; kingdom Metazoa; phylum Chordata; class Amphibia; order Anura; family Ranidae; genus Pelophylax; species Pelophylax lessonae. Next base: position 126,604,718 of record NC_138777.1, on the reverse strand, counting down.
GGGTAAACTATACCCAGAAATCTTGCGTATTTCTTGGAACGGATGCAGAAAAAGCGTTTGATCGCATAAATTGGGAATTCATGTTTTCCACCCTTAAACATATTGGATTAGGAAAGAGCATGATGCAATGGATCCAAGTTATTTACACTACACCTTGGGCCCAAGCTAAAGTACTGTCGGACCCCTTCCCTATTAAAAATGTGACGATACAGGGATGCCCCCTTTCCCCTCTCCTGTTTATATTGTCACTAGAGCCTTTCTTTTGCAGGAATAGACAAAACCCAGACATCACGAGCGTGGAGAGCGATAATAGGCAATATAAAGTCTCTGCATATGCGGATGAATTGCTTTTCTCGCTCACCAAGCCTGAGATATCACTTTCCGAATTTGTTGAAAGAGTTTGAACAATATGAACTATTATCTATTATGAAAATACATTTTGATAAGTTGGAAACAATGGGAATTAGGATTCCCTCCTCTACCTTGCTAAGTTTGAAACAAAATTTCAAGTTTAGATGGACAAAGAAAGCAATAAAATATTTGGGCACCTTTATATCTTCTGATATGAAACAAGTGTATGAAAATAATTTTCCTCCCCTTTTGAATACGATAAAATTACTATTGGAAAAATGGAACACAGGAATACATTCCTGGTTTGTTAGATGTAACTTACTAAAGATGACCAGATAAAGATTCCAGTCAAATATTTTATATTCCAGTCAAATATTTTATTCATACATTATTTACTAGATTTGTATAGGCAAAAATGAAACCTAGACTATCACGCAAGTTATTAACCTTACCGAAAAAATTGGAGCAATGGCATTACTAGATGTATATACATATTATCAAGCCTCCCATCTTTGTAGACAATTAGACTGGTGTAGACACAATGAATGTAAATTATGGGTACAGTTGGAACAGTCAAAAACAGAGATACCCCTAAACAGAGCGGCCTGGTGTTTTGACTCATTGCCAATGGATCTGAAGACACACCCAACTATTGGTAACACTTAAAAAATAAATTCACAGGTTGGTCCTCAGATCCTGGGTCAAATGAATAGATCTCCCCAATTCCTTATTTTGGGGAATCCCCTGTTTCCAGCGGTTCTTTAGAAACGCCCTATTGGACATATGCGAGAAGATGGGAGATTTCAGGCATCACATTTTTTGAGGGAAAATAGATGGCCCACGATAGAGAAACTGACGGACAGGGGGGATATTTTTGGGCTCCCATTCTGGAGTGCCTTGCAGTTACATCATTCTTTGCAATCTATAGCTAATCCTTCAGAATATGGAAGACAACTGACCCCTTTCGGAAAATACTGCTCAGACTCGGGTGCTATAGCTCATGCTTTGTCAAAAACCCATAATCTGTTGGTAGCTCCCCAGGAACAATTTAAAATATTGGATTTCAATAAATGGGAGAAGGAAATGAAGTGCACTTTTTCCTCCGAACAATGCCAACGGATTACAGAACAAGCTTTTAACTCTTCAATGTGCACTAAAATTCAAGAGACAAATTATAAAATACTGACAAGGTGGTATTATACCCCAGATAAATTACATAGGATCTATCCTACGGTCTCAGATTGTCGTTGCAAGGAGGAACAGGGCACAATAATGCATATATTCTGGACGTGCCCAAAGATAACGGTTTATTGGGAAGAGGTTAAAAAAATTATACAGAAAATTACCGAGGTAGAGATTATGTAGATCCAGCTTTTTCCTCTTACAGTTAACAGAGACCTCAACTGGGAAATATAGGAGATCAACAGTAAACCATTTATTAAATGCAGCAAGAGCATGTATCCCGAGGGGATGGAAAAAAGAAACAGCACCAACAGTAAAAGACTGGATAAATACGGTAGAAGAAATAAATAGGATGGAAGATCTGATACTAACAGCAAGGCAGTGTAGAGAGAGCTATAATCAAACCTGGGATGGATGGAACATAAGTGGGATGAGACCATTCAGCTAGAAGACCCACACTTGAAATCCACCATTCCTACCAGACCCAAGGTCTCTTATAGAAAAGCCACCAATATCAAAAACTTAGTGGCCCCAAGTAAGCTCAAAACCATCCCCACCAGCTTCATTAAAACCCAGTGCCTCCTCCCACTTATAGGAATGTTCCAGTGCCGGAAAGCACTATGCCCTACCTGCCCCCACATCAATCATGGACAAAAAGAATTTACCATAAAAGGAAAAACCTACCCCATGAAACAATTTTATAACTGCTCATCCGAATTTGTCATTTACTGCCTTGTGGCTAATTCTATGTGGGCCCCACCATTAGAACCCTTAGAAAGCATTTAGGGGAACAACGCCGCCTAGTTCAGAGCGGCAAAGACAAACACAGTGTCCCCAGACACTTTGCCAAACATCATGACCAGTCCTCCTCAGGCCTCAGGGTTTGGGTTGTCGAGTCCACTCCAGACACTCTCCCTAGGACTGAGCTTTTCAAACGACTCTGCTGGAGGGAGACATACTGGATTTATTCTCTCGACATACTCACGCTTGGGGGCCTGAATGAGGTAATTGAAGTCAACATTCTCCTGTAATTCATATCCATGTGTATCCCTATAGACAGACCCCCACATTTCCTAATATATTGTTCCTTTGTGTCTTGGCCTTGCTTTACTAATAATGTTCGACTATCTTCCACCCAGGTGCAGCACATATTCAGCGAAGGACCCCTAAGGTCTTTATTTCTCTCCTTTCATGTATATACTCAAGACTCCACAAGTACGTACCCAATATAGAGTTTAATACTGTATATAGTTATAAGATACGCCTTGATTCATGCAACGGATCTCATAATCTATTTTTCCTTTCCCCAACTCATAAGTTTTCTGTAAAAAAGAGTTCTCGTCTCTCCTAGTGGTTTTATTTAACACTATGTATCCTCTGATTCATTCTCATCGTTTTTGAGGATATCCCTTCTCTCTGTTCCTTTAATTATATATACCTAAAAAAACAATTTCTCTCCCCCGGGGATGCCCCCTCCCCTTTTCTCTTGTGCATGCGCGATCCCTCCACATGTACATATATACATATCTGATCTTTATTCCTCTGTCTCCATTTCTTCATCACCCCTTCAATGTGGTATATTACCCCCACTCCCATCCATTGGGAAGGTCATAAAAAAGGTTTTCTCCCCTTTGTTTTAGGGGTCTTTAACAAACTCTGAAAGTTGTAAGTGAAAAATGAAAACCTTGATTTTTAGAGAAATTTGGATATTTACATTACATTGGATATTTACATTACATTACAACTGGCTGCATGCTCTGAATGATTCCTTGACACACCTGTGAATGTTTGCATGCTAACTGTGAGAGACACACTTTTTGTATGTGGTCCTCTAATGGAATTTACCTTCCTAATTTCCAGCTTGTTGAATTCTAATTGGTTTTCATGCTCTGTATGGTCTGATTATATCTTGATGAACACTTGAATGTTGTTAGAAATGAACACAGACCCCATACACTGAGCATCCATCATTGCTTATTGTGTTAAGCTTTTACTTATTTCCTAACCTTGTCTAACCTAAGTGATACACTCCTTAAATACTGTATATAATCCTTACTATTGTTTGATACAAATGGATGCTTCTTCAGTCAAATATATACTTTGGAGATTTGCATCTATACAATGGCAGATATCCACAAGTTGTCCTTGTTGTCCTTAGCAACACTATCTAACAATTGCATCTTGTGTCTATAGGAATACCATCACATATCACAATATGCAATGCAATGCAATGTGACCTTTTCTCAGGATTTTCACTAGGATTGAGATGGATTAAAGATTATGCATGTGTTCCTGTGGTCAGACTGATGAAATATCAATATTGCACAGTACAGCATATTTCACCCTGTGTCTTACTATTATTTGGGAAGTAGCAGTGTGAATATGGTCCCAAGGTTTGATAAATATGCATGCTTTGTTATATTTATGATTATACCTAAGCATTTTCACTCTTGCCACAATCTCCCTTTGAGACATGGTAATTGTATTTGTATGCAGGTTCCAGGGCTTTACATCGGTCTTTAGTGATTCTTCTTTAGGTCTACCATGAACCTTACATTTAATAATTATTCATTTATTAATATGACTATTAATTATTTTAATATTAATTATTAGTTTAAGCACACATGATCATAATAATTGCATGGCTGTATCGCCCCAATTACATTTCTGTGCCATTTGTACATTTTGGAGTTGTCAAAAAAAAAAAAAAAAACATTGGATAACTGAGGCTGTAAAAGTAACATGTTCACTGTTAAATTGCTGCAGCTTTAAAGTAAATACACACTGTGAAATAAAAAATGCATTAATTAAATTTTTAAAAAATACAAGCTTTGAATGTAAATTTCATTTTTTTCTCACTTCTTTCATTTTTTAAACTATTTTTTAGACTATTAAAATACAAAGGAGTAAAGAAATTCGAAAAATAAAGGAATTTTGGTTACTGAACTACAGTGAAGTTAACTGACACACTGATGCAGCTACATTTTACCTTGATATTCAGGCATTAATGGTCCCTTGTCAATCAAGAGGTGATGATACTGAATGGTTTAAATAATATATTCCCTTTAATCCCATAATGGAGATAATTTTACCAAAATTCTTAAATATCTGATTTATTATTAAATGTGATTCCTCTTTCTCCATGTAATCAGTAATCCCAAGAATTTCTTAAATGACCAATGAATTCAGGAAATCCCAAAACTTATTATACACCCACTAATCATAACTTTAATAATCATATACTGTGTAGGAGCACCCACACTTAGGCATTTCAGCCAATCCTAGACATAGTCATAGCTGAATGCACAGAAATGAGTTTCCTCTTACATACATAGCCTTGAAGAGTAAGAAAAAAATGTGAAAGATAAGCTTGAGTATCTAAGGCTGACCATACATTATACAATTTTCTTGCAATATTCTGTACAAATTTTCTTTAGATTTACCTTCAACTATGTAGTACAAAGGCCTGACTTATAGGATACAAGTGAAAGTGTGGTTTAGTTTTGACCTCATATTATATGGTTTTTGGTAAATCTAAAAGAAAATTGTGCAAGAAAAATGAACATGTATGACCAGCCTAAGGGAAGTAATGGTTAGACGAGAGGAACATTAAAAATCCTATGTACCAAAATGTCAACAAAATGCCGCAAAATAATACTACAGGGGAAATGAAATAAATCGTAACAATTGTCTAAATATGCAGATCAATATTCAACCTATAATTTAGGCCCAAGGGAAATTCTGTTTTTAGTCTAACATTCTATAAGGCCTCAAGGCATAGAAGTAGATGGAGTCATCTTCACATCGTGAAGCACTCACTATTAAAACTCTACTAAAACTCAACTTTAATAAATAAGGTCCCTTTCACATGGGCGAACCGCCTGACGGAGTCTGTTCTGCTCAGTGGGGGATCGATCTGCTGATCCCCGCTGAGCAGGGGGATGACAGCTTTGTCTCCGATCTGTGTGCAGAGATGGAGCTGTCAGATCCCTGCTGTCCTCTATGGGGAGATTGGAAGAGAATGGACCGCCTGTCCATTCTCATCCAATCCCATTCGATCCGATCTTCCAGACGGATGGAAAATAGGGTTTCCACCCATCTGGATTTCACAGACAGGATCGAATCAGATAGCAGCGGGTGTCAGAGGAGATGTCTCTGCTGACACCCGCTGCCCAATAGGGATGCATGGAGCATCTGATCAGGTCCACCTGAAAAACTGATAGGTGGATACGATTGCCCGTGTGAAAGGGGCCTAACTGTAGAACTCTGTACCGCACCATAATGTACTTCTATCTGTATTCTGATACATCAACCAGCAACCAGCCTAAGGCACACCTGTGCAATAATCATGCTGTCTAATCAGCATCTTGATATGCCACACCTGTGAGTTGGATGGATTATCTCTGCAAAGGAGAAATGCTCACCAACACAGATTTAGACAGATTTGTGAATAATATTTGAGAGAAATAGGCCTTTTGTGTACATAGAAAAAGTTCTAGATCTTTGAGCTCAGCTTATGAAAAATGGGGGCAAAAACAAAAGTGTTGCGTTTATAATTTTGTTCAGTGTAGATATTTTAACACCTCCCTGCCTAGCCTATAGCAAAACAACAGCCGGGTAGGACATTCGTCGTTCTGAGAGGAAGTCATATGACCTCCTCACCAGAACGTGCATGACACGTGCCCCATGGGCCACGGGCCACACTGCAGAGCAATCTGAAACCCGCTCTGCTCACTGGACACAGCGGATGACAGATCAGTGCATTGGCCCACTGCCGGTACCAAGCCATTCACTGTACTATTCGGGTGATCCCTGTGATTGGTCATAGTAATCACATGGTACAGAGCCAATTACAGGCTGTCTGTACCATGTGATTAGCTGTGGTCAATCACAGCTAATCCCAATAGTAAACACTGAACGAATAGATTTTTTTTAGAAAAAAATGGTTGCTTATAACAGTGAAAATAATTTAAACAAATCCCAGAGTAGTACAGTGTTATTATTACGGTAACACTGTATTGCTCTGGTCACATTACGTAAAGTTTTGTTAAAAAATAAAATAAACAATATTTTAAAAAAAATTTTCATACTGCCACTTGCCAGTGTCCCTGATCACCACCACACCAGTTATATAATGATGCTATACTGCACTAGTGACAGCATGTAAAAAACAAATATTATGAAATAATAATTTTTTTTTAAATTTTTTAATTTTCAAAAAACTTTTGACAAAAAGTTATAATTTCAAAAAACTCACTGTCTACTTTCCAAAAATGGGTCATTTTGGGGATATTTGAACTGTCCTGGCAATTTTGGGCCTCAAGAAATGATATAGGCCATCAAAAGATTAGGATTAATAATTGATTTCTAGATATCCACTATATTGTCAAAAGTATTGGGATGCCTGCCTTTACACGCACATGAATGACGTTCCAGTCTTAGTCCGTAGGGTTCAGTATTAAATTGGCCCACCCTTTGCAGCTATAACAAAGACAATTCTTCCAGAAGTGCATTTGTGAGGTCAGGCACTGATGTTAGACGAGAAGACCTGGCTCGCAGTCTCCGCTCTAATTGATCCCTAAAGTGTTCTATTGGGTTGAGGTCAGAACTCTGTGTAGTCAAGTTTCTCTACCCCAAGCTCACTAATCCATGTCATTATGGACCTTGCTTTGTGCACTGGTGCGCGGTCATGTTTGAACAGGAAGGGGGACATCCCCACACTGTTCCCACAAAGTTGGGAGCATGAAATTGTCTAAAATGTCTTGGTATGCTGATGCCCTTAAGAGTTCCATTCACTGGAATTAAGGGGCCAAGCCCAACCCCTTAAAAACAGCCCCACACCGTAATCCCCCCTCCAGCAAATGATTTGGACCAGTGGACAAAGCAAGGTCCATAAAGACATGGATGAGTGAGTTTGCAGTGGAGGAACTTGACTGGCCTGTACAGAATTCTGACCTCAACCTGACAGAACACCTTTGGGATAAATTAGAGCGGAGATTGCAAGCCACGCTTTCTTGTTTAACACCAGTGCCTGACCTCACAAATGTGCTTCTGGAAAAATTGTCAAACATTCCCATAGACACAATCCTAAACCTTGTGGACAGCCTTCCCAGAAGAGTTAAAGTGGTTATAGCTGCAAACGGTGGGCCAACGCAATATTGAACCCTTCGGACTAAGACTGGGATGCCATTAAAGTTATTGTGCGTGTAAAGGCAGGCATACCAATTCTTTTGACAATATAGTGTATATACCATAGTTTGTGGACTTAATAACTTAACTACAGATTAATTAATATGCACTGATTTGGGATATCTTCACCAAAGAAATGTAGTAGTATACATTTTGGTCTAAAATTATGAAGAAAGATTATTTGCAAAATGTTACAACATTTAGCACATAAATAAAAACCCAGTGTTGGTTAAATGCCATCAAAGAAAAGCTCTATCTGTGTGGAAAAAAATATAAAAATTCCATATGGGTACAGTGTTGCATGACCATGCAATTTTCATTCAAAGTGTGACAGTGCTGAAAGCTGAAAATTAGCCTGGGCAGGAAGGGGGTAAAAGAATTGAAGTAGCACAACTTGATGAGTATACATTTGGTAACAAGGCTGGTGGACTATTAGCTAACCTTGCAAAAGGGTAACATCTACCTCAACATAAAACATGCAGCCAACGATCAGAGAAACTTTAAAAATAACTTTTTGGGTATAGCCAAAGCATTTGCCCAGTAATACACTATTTTGTATTCAGATAATGAAGCAATATGATAAATATTTTTCTTGTTTGGCTGTACTGTGGATCACAGAAGTGCAGTTCGTTTTGCACTCCTGTGACCTGTTTTCAGCAGACAGCAGGCTGAAGCCCGCTGTCGGCTGCCATCGCAGAGCCAGTCCACACTGGGGAAAGATCGCAACAATATGGTCGGGATCTGCCCATAACCCTTGACCGCCACCTGGTTCAGCCTCTCGGAAAGCTGCTGAGAGCCCAAGCCAGTTACTCCACTGAGCAAAGGAGGGCAGAGCAGACAGCAGTGACTGACAGTTACAGCTCTTTGCTCATGGAGCTCTGAGCGATCAGTGGTGTTTGATCGCTCAGTTCTCAGTCTTAGAGCCAGCAGGGGACAGTTGCAGCATCGGACCAATGCTGCATCCACCTAGGTACTGTAAGTAAGATTCTTGAAAGAAAAAATCCTGAACGTCTTTTTTAAGTGGCCCTCTTCACTCCCCATTTCAACAATTATCTAAGTGGGTTACATTTAAATAGATCACCTAGGGATACTTTATTAACAAGGGGAAAACCAGAAAACTTTATTCATATCCTGGCTTACCCATATATCCCCTTACTTACCCATTCATTCTACTTCAGCCTTTCAACCTGGTAAACTGGATAAATGATTAATTCTATGGGCAGATAGAGGCCTTAAACTCTTAAAGGGATTGTAAAGTGTAATGGAAATATTGAATTCTAGTGTTTTTTTAACTGAAATGGACATTATTCTGATTATTAATATGACAGTGAAAGGCTGTGTGGACATTCTGATACACCAAATGGGTGCCATACACAGCTGTCCCAATTCCTCTTTTACTGAGATGCTAAGGGGGAGGGGGGTTTTGGTTTCACTAGGAGAATGTTTAAAATGTATTGATCAAGTAATTTCCCCATCCCTTTCCTTTCATGGTCAAACCTAGCTGGGGGCTGGATGAACCACAAAGGATGCTGACCATCTGTTTTTTTTGACTATATAGTAAAGGTGACCATAAATGGTAATTGAACCTTTTTAAGTCCTTGACCATACAAGGTATGCAAAGGGAGGGGGTCTTCCCCTGAGAGGGGGTAGATATAAGCCTGAGCTGGGGGTCTCATCCCTCCTCTATTGCATTGAAGGCTGACACAAGATGGTAACGTAGAAATTCTGTGTGTGTGGGGTAATCTATACCTTGTAATGTATTCTTTGTCTCGTGTATTGTTCTGTGTGACTTTGTCCATTTGCAACACTATTTGTAAAGATCACTGTTTCTTAAGATTTTATCATCTATGGCATAATTGATTCATCTAAAGTTTATTTTCTGTAAAATAAATAAGATCTTTATTTTTAGCAGTTATCATTCATTACTTATTTTTATGGTAGTAGCCTAAACAACATTGGCTAGATTTTTGTATAGAAAAAGGTTATTGACTAATAAGTGGAAAAGAGAGGGGACTAGGAAAATTTCCTTAACAAATGGTGCCTCGTGTGAGGAGTTTGTTGAGACAGAGCTGATCTATTAAGTGCTAATTGTCTTTGTTTTACTCATCTCTGTCTCAAGATTAGCAAGCTCTTAAAAGAACTTTCATTTTTTTTTTGCCTTTCTTTTTCTCCTATTGTCTGTACTAATACCTTGATGAGACTGATATGAACAGTATAATTAAAATAAAATTGTACTGAGAGTGAATGAGAAAACATCCTAACTGCTAAGTTGCGCCTCATTGCAGGAGGGTGCAAGGGTGAATGATAAGGGTTCAGATTGGGACGCTTGGAGGCAGTGGCTATACAATCGGTGTTTTTTTCTGCCAAAAAGTAGTTTCAGTTGAGCCCTGAAAGAGATTTTGGTCAAGACGCTTCCCAATCTTCGTGATTGAAACGCAACTGTGGGCCGAAGTCGCACTGAATAATCTTAATGTGTATGAAACTATCTTTCTTTGTAATCTACTAATTGGGGATTGTAAGCTTTGTAATTAGACCTGTGAACACTGTTTATATTATAACTGCCTTCTGTACTCCAAGCACTCAAAGGGCTCTGATCATCCAAGTTTGTGCTAATCTTTCTTGAGATAACAGAAGTAATAGTCATTGGTTTTTTTTTAGAATACTTTGGAAAAGTCCACGGGGGAGATTTGAACTCGCAGGAAGTTCAGGAATCTCCAGGCTAACTTTGAAGGACTATAGTCAGCATAGGAAAAATTCTATATTGACAAGTAGTGAAAAAGGCAGCAACGGTGACAGGGGCGGTACCTGTCAACCCAATCATTGTCCAGAGATTAGCTACCTCTGGGGGGCAACCGCTTAAGGTTGGGAAATCAATTTCAGGGTCCATAATCCGTAAGGATGGGTAATAAAATCGCTTCAAAGAGGGCGTCTAACCGTGGGGAACCCTACCACTTGACCCCGAAGGAAGAGATGATTTATAAATATGGGCCTTGGGTTGTGAAATATATTCAAGATTGGGATTGCTGGACTGGGAAGAAGTATTCTAAAAGAGGGACTTTTAAGCCTAAAGCCTGGGAGGCCTTGTGGTATAGTCACTACAGGAAGATGATACGCCCAAATGAACGAGATGCTTGGAGTGCATGGATGGTAGAATCCATGAATAGGGCTAATGATGTGAATATTTTTACTGTGAGAATTAAGGCGAAAACACACCAAATGCCACTAAGGATTAGAGAAAAGCAGGAGGCGCTACTAGAGCCAAATCCCCAGAGTAGTGAGAGTGATGAACAGGGAGAAGATGCAGAATTGTCAGGATTGGGGCCTTATGCAATCGCCCAGGCCTTATTAGCAAAGTACTCAAAAACTGATTCAGACTGGAGAGATAAGCCCCTCTCCTCTTTTTTGTCACTTGCAACTGCTATTGAAAGAAATATAGCTGATTGGGAGTCACTGAAACCTCAAAGGATCTGCATTGTCACTGATCAACTGAACAGTGCAGATCTCGGCCTAAAACCAAAAAGGAAGCCTGTCTGCTTCAACTGCAACAGACCAGGACACTTCAAGAGGGAGTGTAGAGCTCCAAGACAAATTAGGCCACCACGACCTAAAAGGGAATCTGTAAGGGAAATCTCTAAGTGATGTGGAGAGCTCCCGGTGTTACCTGTAATCTCAACAAATGATAAAGGAAGTGCTTATGTAATTGGACCCTTTCAAACTGAAGCCTTCCTGCTCTTGAGCGATTCAGTTCCTTGCAATTTGCTAGGAAAAGATTTGCTCTCCCAAATGAAAGCACAAATACAATTTACTGAGGATGGAGTGGAAGTAAATATCCCTTCATATCCTGACCAGCACCAAATAGAAACAGCATAATCGCCTTATGTAAATTGGAACCAGACACAAGTTTTGCAGAGAGCTTGCCCAGTGATTTATCCAAAAGCATGAATCTAAAGAGGAGAACACTGGAATAATGATCCACTGCCCCCTTGTTAAGATAAAACTAAAAACCAGATGCTATCCTCCCTAGGTTACCTCAGTATCCATTGAAATTGGCTCAATTGGAGGGAATTGGAGCATATTGGTGAAAGTGAGTTCACCAGCTAATACCCCATTGTACCCTGTGAAGAAAAAAAAAAAAAAGACATTTAAGGTTAAAGCATGGGAGGAGCTGTGGTATGCTCATCATAAAAAGATGACACGCCCAAATGAAAGAGATGCTTGGAGTATATGGATGCTAGAATCATTGAACAGGGCAGAGGAAGTGAATGCTTTTGCTTTGGGATTTAAGGAGAAATCTTTCCAAGCAACACTTCAAAGTAGGGACAAGCAGAAACTGTCCAACAAGTCACAACCCCAAAGTTGTGGCAGTTATGAACAGGGGGAATAGTAAGCGAGCGGGAAAGACTCCGCTGATCTTTGCAGCCAGGTGGATAAGTAGACAGTATGAACATTTGAAATTGCAAAACACGTCCCTAAAAGAAGCTCTAGATATAGCCAAAAGTAACATCAGTACTTTAGAAGTTTCTAAGTCAAATTTTGATGCTTGCTACCTTCACCTAGTAATAGAAAACAAGAGATTACAGGAAGAAGTTCATCAGCTGGTAAAAAGACTGAAGGATGCAGAAAGTTAAGTAAAATCATTATCTGTCAGCTGCCAGGAGCAGCTTGCTCAGTCTTTAAAAAGAGTGGATAACAAAGCAACTGATTTGGTTATGTCCGAATTCAGTGGGACATCCACACCTAATGTATGTACCAACAGGGATAAATCCATGGAAGGTAGGAGTTCTCACAAAATTGCCCCTATATCTTGTAAAGTATTTGAAAAAGCGTCTAATCCAGTTGGAACCTTTCCTGTCGTAGCCATCGAACATTCTCAGTCATCTAAAACGAAGCCTAATGTTAAAGAGACACTGTACAACTTTAGATAAGATAAAATGTTATGCATGTGGACTATTTGGCCACATAGCTCGATTCTGTCTATCACGTCCCATTGAAAACATAGTGAAACAAAATCTGTACAGGACAACGAGACGTGATTTTGAAGTGTACTCCGCACGCTTTGCAACATGGCCTAGGTGTAATAAGTATGAACAGCCTAGATCATGGGTCCCATTCCAAAATCCTAAATTAGAGAACGCGCCCATACAGGATGAGAATGATGAAATGATTCGGGATGGGTCTTTGAAAGAATTTCAAACTTACAAAACAGATTTTAGAGTAAGTTTGGTCTGTGAAATACATGAACTGTGTGTTGTGTCCTCTGAAGTTTTTTGTCACAGCTGCTGACAGCCCACGACCCCCCTCCTTTCTAGTCAGATCTGTGAGTGTATTGTCATGTAAATTGCCTGGTAATTCATTACAGTGAAAGGTGAGATCTCTAATAGTGAACTGAGATGTGTATTCACTAACATGTGTTTTGTTTTCCAGAGAGACAGTTCTAAAGAGTGTCATTGTGAGGTATGATTTGTGAATATATGGTACCACCTAAATATTTTTTTTATGAGCTGCTCATTTTTGACCATGGTGAAAATCTTTTTTTGGAAATTAATGGTATACCATAAACAAAATCCACGTGGTAATTAGTTTGAGCTCAACAATTTTTGGTTTTTGAAAAAGTGCACTGTTCCAACTTAGGAAAAATGTTTAAGTCTTTCTTTATGGAATGTAATGTATTGTATAATTGTGTGTTTCATATGCTAATTTTTGTCACATGTACCTAATCATCGGTTTTTTTTAGGAGGAAGAAAACTGTAATATTTATTTGTAGTTCTAAATTTATTGGTGTTTTATCCTTCAGATTCCATAATTGGGTTTCATGGCTTTCAGAACCAAAGGAGATCACAGCCTTCAGAGACAACTTTATATAAAATTAATTTTTCTTTTTTAGGTTTATTTGGATGGGGCTTCTGATGTCAGTCCATTTGGCTGTGCTTGGTTCTAGACCTTGTGTAGTGTATGTTCTGATCCGACATATGTAGAGCCCTGGTATTAATGAGTTTCTTTCCTAAACTGGTAAGCAAAACCAACTAGTTAAAGTCTGCTATGCCATATTTCCACTGACAATATGATTGGTCATCTTCAGTCTTACTTAGGTTCTATAGATGAAAATTTGATTAGGACTGCAGTGGATAATTGTCACTCTAAATACCTATATTAGGTTGAAGAAGTGTTATGAATCTCTGGCAGTGTTACTGCATTTATTGGTAAGGGTATTTTGGAATTGTCCAGAGTTTGAATAGATCTGTTCAGTAACAGATGGTACTTGTAGCTCCATGGATCTAACTTGTAAGGGTCTGCTGTTATACTTGTGTTTACGACTGGTTCACACCCTGCTGTTAATTGAATTAGTTACACACCAAGCCAGTCCGGTCTTTTCAAACTTCGCTCATTGCCTCAGGGCGTTGGGCTAATGTGACTTTGTTTCTAGCAGTCTCTCTGTGTGTCCCCAAGTGTAATTTAATCCTTATTTCCTGCCCAGTGACACCATACAACTATTTGCCCTTAAAGTTTCCTGTTTGTTTTTACATGGCTATTCATTATTGGCCATCTGTGCCCAGTAGCAGAAGTTTCTTGAGCTGGATACACACTACGCAATTTTTTATTGATTCAATTTCTTTTGGATTGTCCTTCAGATATGTGGTACAAGGGCCTGCCTGGTTGCATCCAATTTGAGAGTGTTTAGGTCTGGCCTCATATTGTATGGTTTTGATGACTCTGAAGAAGCATTGTATGGGAAAATTGTATGCGAATTGTATGGTGTGTTGCCATCTTCGGACTTTGTGCCTTAGCCGTTCAAAGGGCCCTCACTTTTGTTATGTGTGGGCATGCTGTATTCTCCTCAGTTGGTGCCCATAGGTGTCCTTCCTGTCCTAGACTTCTTGTGTACCTTAACTAGTATTCTGTGTCCTGCATGCCAGTTAGACCAGCGCCCCAGTGCTGTACTATGTTCCTGCATTCCATGTCAGTCCTATCGGAAAAGTGTACGCAGTTTATGTTGTATGGGTGAAGAATAACATTGTCTGATTACCGGATTGACAAACGGGTCACAAGGTGTGCAGCCTTTGTAAAGAATCAGGTGTACATGTTGGAAGGTTAATTTCACTCCGGGTATTCAGACTATTCCCATAGTTCGGTTAAAGAGAGGTTTATTGGAGACTGCAGGAGCTGGAGGCATGACACTGGGTGCTTTAAACACTATCGACCGGAAGGTACTCAGGAACACATTGGGGAGTCTGGAACTACATGTTGGTGAAGGGGTTAGGAATCCCACTTACTCTGTCCAGCACCCAGGTACAATGAGAGGTGTTCCAAGACCCAGGAAAAGCGTTTGCCTCTTCCTCAGTGGGACAAATTCCACATCGCAAAGACAGGCAGGTGGGGGTAGTATCCAAGTTTACTATGAGTCATATGGATTGGTGGATGACTCCGTTCCATGGCTGTCAAAACCAGATTTGCACTGTTCTCATCCCTGATTGCAGGGACTGAACATCGTGCGTATACCTTGGTCAATTTGGGTACTATCCTATCAGACTCTACAGCGTTACACCCCAGAGTCCATTATGTTCTGATGGTTTATGAGTCTGGAAAACCTCAAATGATTGATCTTGACGGGTGCTGGAGAAAGGAAAGTGTTGTGTTATGTCAAAGGAAATAAGACAGAATCATGAGTGAGCAATTCTGGCACAGGAAGGGGTCATGTATCATAGATGCCGAGGTATTGTCCCAACCTTTCCTAAACAAAGTTAAAATTATTTGAGACCAGGGCACTGGTGCTTCTATCAAATATCTAGTGATGCACTGTGTTCAGCATCAGGTAAATTGTACTCAGCAGGGTACACTACCTCGGGGATCAATTGCACATCTTCTCTTGTCCTTGGCATGGATATAACAGGAACACCAGGACGTACCCCTATTACCCCAGAGAAAATACTTCATATCAAACATGACATCCCTTTACATCTGCAGAAACTTCCTTTGGGATTTGGGGCAGAGTTAAAAGTTTGGTAAGTTAAAGGTTTGGTAGTTAGACGTTGGGCAACAGGATTTGAATAGCGCCCGCAGTTTCTGCCATGCGTTAATAGAAGGGCCCTACTTAAGGGGTTAATAATCCAAGGGGAGGCGGTTGTAGAAAAAGATAATAGCTGCAGGGGGAAATGATCTGATTGAGTTGGCTGAGGTAAAGTTCTTGGTGGAAGCAGAGTAGGCTTCCCTGAATAAATGAGTTTTCAGGGATCACCTAGTGGTGGACGAGGGTAGGAGCTGGCTGGACATACTGGAGTATGGAGTTCCATAGATTCTGGAGCAGTACTGATAGTGAGCCTGGGAGGAGGTAACAAGTGAGCTGGAGATCAGGATGCCTTAAGAGGAGCAGAGTGGATGATTTGGGTGATATCTTGAGATCAAAATAGATTAATCCAAATATCTCAGGTTACGTTTTTTTAATGGGCATACTGTATACAGTCCTAGGGCCACAGCTTTAGTGAACTCCACCCTGTAGCTGTCCTGATTTGGGTAACTATTAGGAGACCGATGTGGGGTATTGTGCGAATTTAATAGAGGACCCTAAAACAATATAAAGTTACAGGAAAAACAAACTACATTTTTGAATTTTTGTTTTTCGGGAGAAGCCTCTAAATTGGAGTAATTAAGTGCAGTCAGGTTTACCTAAATTCTAAAAGTTTTTTTTATCAAATTTTTGTTAATCTCTCCTTACTGTGTACCTGACCTGCAAATTCGTACTGCTGATCACTAGTGCGGGAGAGGAGTTGCCCTTTTTGTAAAGTAGTTGCTGCAACGCTTTTTGTTTTTTCTCCTTTTTCAGTGCAGTCAACAATAGATTTCAGGGCAACTATGTATTAGTGAATTTTTTTTTTTTTCTTTTTTTAATACAGATTAAATGCTCTGTAACTATCCAAAGTTGAAGGTGGTAAATAAAAATCTTAGTTGGAGCAGCATAAAATCTGTAGTTTTTATATATTTTTTTTTATTTTTATATTTTTAATTTTTTTTTTCATTTTTATTTGTATTATCCTTTCTGCTCATTTTTTATTACTTATCTATCTTTCTTCCCTTCATCCCTTTTACTAATTTTTCATTACTTACCTATCTTTCTTCCCTTTCCTAGTTTAATATTCTAAGTTGTTCTTTTGATTTCTATCTTCTATTCTCTTAGATAATGTAACTAAGGCACCAGCCATATAATTATTTGTTGTGAATTATAACATTCTTCCCGACTCAGCTTCAAGAGTCCGGTGGGAACCCACAGAACCATATTTAACAACCAATGAAAAAAAGAGTATCCCTATAAATCCAGGTCTTATATTTTACATCCCTCGACCTGCCTACTGCTTTAACCTTAGCTTTACCTGTTAACATTAATAATCCTTAAATGGCCACACAACTGCAACACTCTTGATCCCCCCATAACTGTATTCTGACATTCTTTTTTTCTTTTTGTATTCATGCACAACTGTCCGGAGGCCTTCCGTACCACCACCTGAAGAAGCAACAACTACCACCATGCCATAGCTTGAGACAAAGGTGCAAGACTGAACTTTCCTTAACCATGTTGAAAAGTGCCATCTCGCGGTCCGATCCAATCTTTGCAAACATCACACAACATTCCCTGTTACGGGGTTAAAAAATGCCAGGATCCCGCCATCGATGTTGGAGTTCCACTCTTCCAAGGCAGAGGAGTGAGTAAACATCGCTGTACATGCACTCATGGTCCGGATGTGAGTTCTCAGAGACACCAGGATTTCTATGACTTTTCAGTCTCAAGTCTATGTTGATGTGTTCATAAGAACAGATAAAGAGTTTCGTCGTGTTCAAGAAAAGAAGTGGAGGCCGCCGTGGTGGTGGTGGGGGGGTTGGACCTTCTGGGCTGTTGTGGGTGGGTACAAAATTTTAAGTTCAAAGTTATGAACTTCAGGGGGATATGTAATGGAAATATTGAATTCTAGTGTTTTTTTAACTGAAATGGACATTATTCTGATTATTAATATGACAGTGAAAGGCTGTGTGGACATTCTGATACACCAAATGGGTGCCATACACAGCTGTCCCAATTCCTCTTTTACTGAGATGCTAAGGGGGGTTTTGGTTTCACTAGGAGAATGTTTAAAATGTATTGATCAAGTAATTTCCCCATCCCTTTCCTTTCATGGTCAAACCTAGCTGGGGGCTGGATGAACCACAAAGGATGCTGACCATCTGGTTTTTTTGACTATATAGTAAAGGTGACCATAAATGGTAATTGAACCTTTTTAAGTCCTTGACCATACAAGGTATGCAAAGGGAGGGGGTCTTCCCCTGAGAGGGGGTAGATATAAGCCTGAGCTGGGGGTCTCATCCCTCCTCTATTGCATTGAAGGCTGACACAAGATGGTAATGTAGAAATTCTGTGTGTGTGGGGTAATCTATACCTTGTAATGTATTCTTTGTCTCGTGTATTGTTCTGTGTGACTTTGTCCATTTGCAACACTATTTGTAAAGATCACTGTTTCTTAAGATTTTATCATCTATGGCATAATTGATTCATCTAAAGTTTATTTTCTGTAAAATAAATAAGATCTTTATTTTTAGCAGTTATCATTCATTACTTATTTTTATGGTAGTAGCCTAAACAACATTGGCTAGATTTTTGTATAGAAAAAGGTTATTGACTAATAAGTGGAAAAGAGAGGGGACTAGGAAAATTTCCTTAACAAAAGGCAGAAGGTTTTTTATCTTAATGCATTCTATGCATTAAGATTATAAAACCTTCTGTGTGCAGCAGCCCCCCTCATTCCCCCTAATACTTATCTGAGCCCGTATTTATCCAGCGATGTTGCAGGAGTGTCTAAGCTGCCTGGGACTCCCCTCTTCATTGGACGAGACAGCAGCATGGCGCAATTGGTTCCCGCTGCTGTCAATCAAAATCATACAGCCAATCAGGAGAGAGAGGGGGTGGGGTGGGGTTGGGTCACAGCCTCGTGTCTGAATGGACACAGGGAGTTGTGACTCGGCTCGGGTGCCACCATCGCAAGCTGCTTGTTGTGTGGGCACTCAACATGAGGGAGGGTCCAGATGAGCCGAAGAGGGACCCGAGAAGAGGAGGATCCAGCAGTTGGTTTTGCACAGAGCAGGTAAGTTTAAAAAAAAAACAAAAAAAAAACAAGACTTTACAATCACTCTAAAAATCTGCTACAATCTGATAATGTTTTAGAGTCATTCTGAATTATTCAGGGTAAATCTGGTATTCCATCTAGCTATTTCTTTCCTTATACAGGCTTTTTACCAAAAATATGTTAAGATCGGTGAACAAGTAAGATTTCCTCCTATACTAGCATTATGTTTTACAGCTTTTGCTACAAAAAGGTTTTTCGACTTTATAAAATTCTTTAAAGACAACATTTGATGTCTAAAAATCAATCTACTAAGTTTATGGTGAAATGGGCTTGAGATCCTACAATGACAGGGGAGGAGATGGAGGACTTAACATTAAGAGGTCAGGCTTCTAACTGTAAAGTCACCCCTAATGAAAATTAGAGAGAGATGCAACTAAAAGTATTACAAAGAGCCTATTATGCTTTTAATATATCTATTCACAACACATCTGTATTAATTATCTTACCAAATACCCAAAGTGCCACTTCAATGCAACTGATTTATATATTAGGGGCATGTCAACAGATCCAGCTGGCGTGGTCACAGACATTGCGCTTTTTGACCCAATTCACTGGACAAAAATGTTCTTTCCCCTGCTCTGCGCCTATTTCAGGCCACTCCGTCTGCAGAAAGGACAGTATCTTGTTTTTTTGATGACTAAAAAATCACTATTAACAAAGGTTGCGGAAGGTGTACCATTCCTTATTTGGCTTGGAACCCAAACATCATTCGATGTAAGGTAAAAAAAGGTCTCTGCGAATAATGCCATCTCCTAAATATCTGTTTAGGTTAGTAGGGTTTTAAACGGTTTCTTCAAAATAAACATAAAACATCGTCTTCATCTTTCTTCATTAACAAGAAAGTAAAAAAAAAAATCAAGAATATATAGCTGAAAGAATAAACATCTGTATACGTAAAAAAAACAAGCACTAAAAATATCCTCTGTTACAAGAATCCAACCATAATCTCTAAACTACCTGCTAGTGTTTTATTGCACTTTTTGGAATACTATAATAATCCAAAAGGTGGGGGGGGGGGGGGGTGATTTTTTTTTTTAACTCAATACATTAACACTTATAGGAACCCAAACATTAGGAGGTTTATTTATAAAGCTAAGTCTGATATCCAACAAACATTCACGGCAGATGAATAATCCTGGTGCATGTGTTTTAAATTACGCTAATTGATTTACCACCAGTGAATTTTGGTGCAAGTCACATTTGCTGCTTTATAAATATCCCTTAGGGCTCTTTCACACGGTCCGCCTCCGCAGGCGGATCCGTGTTGCTCAGCGGGGATCGATCCGCGATCCCCGCTGAGCCGGGCGGATGACAGCTCCGTCTCCGCTTGCAGAGCGGAGAGGGGGTGTCTCAGCACCCGCTGCCCTCTATGGGGGATTGGAGGAGAGCGGACCGCTTGTCCGCTCTCATCAGATCCGCTCCGCTCCGATTACTGAACGGATGGAAAAATAGGGTTTCCATCCGTCCAGATTTCAGCACAGGATCGGATGCGGATGGCAGCGGGTGTCAGTGGAGGTGACCTCCGCTGACACCCGCTGCCCCATAGAGCTGCATGGAGGATCCGATCAGATCCGCCTAAAAAACTGATAGGCGGATCTGATCGGACCGCCCGTGTGAAAGAGCCCATAATTGTTTTATAAGCGAAGCTTAGTTATTACATTTCTTTGGTTTTTGCCACTAGGTGACGAGGTTAAGTCAGTAGTGTAATTTGGAAATGTTATTTATATTAAATAGTTTTATTTATTTATTTATGATTAATGATACATTTCGTTTATCATGTATTTTTTGGATATTACATTTTTATTATAATCATGGGTAATGTTATAACTACATGATGTTAACTATATATCCAGTTTGTTTAAGCATTATGTGTGTGGAATGGTCCTTTTACATTTGCTGATACTTATTTGAATTGTCTGTAAATCCAAAAAACAAAATATATGCAATGGCTCTCAAAGACATTGTTCAAAAATACTTATGCACTTTGTGTTTTTAGATGTGTTTTACAAGTGTAAAATACCTGTTGATCCAGAAGTTTCTCTTGACTTCCATGCTTAGCATTGTCACCGTGACATGCTTGCACCTGTCAATGGTATAAAGCAAGCTGATTTTTACAAGCAGCTACATCTGATTGACAGTGGCTGCTACAAATTGCATGTGAAAGTTGTACAAAAGTAAATGACATTGACACATGGAATGTGGTGTCTTAGCCCACAACCACACTAGATTAGTGGAGCAAGATAGTGGTCACATGACTACTTGAAAATTGCTACATATTGTTTCACATTTTTCTGCCTTATTATCAGGAATTAATGGGCATTAAAGCACTTTATTTATTAGTTTGGTAACGGAGAAGCTCATTATAAAAAAACCCACCTTCCCTAGCTCCCTAACCTAATCCAACATAGAACCTCAAAGCACATGGTTACTTACAGTGCCTTGCGAAAGTATTCGCCCCCTTTAACTTTTCGACCTTTTGCCACATTTCAGGCTTCAAACATAAAGATATAAAACTGTATTTTTTTGTGAAGAATCAACAATAAGTGGGACACAATCATGAATTGGAACGAAATTTATTGGATATTTCAAACTTTTTTAACAAATAAAAAACTGAAAAATTGGGCGTGCAAAAATATTCAGCCCCTTTAATTTCAGTGCAGCAAACTCTCTCCAGAAGTTCAGTGAGGATCTCTGTATGATCCAATGTTGACCTAAATGACTAATGATGATAAATAGAATCCACCTGTGTGTAATCAAGTCTCCGTATAAATTCACCTGCACTGTGATAGTCTCAGAGATCCGTTTAAAGCGCAGAGAGCATCATGAAGAACAAGGAACACACCAGGCAGGTCCGAGATACTGATGTGGAGAAGTTTAAAGCTGGATTTGAATACAAAAAGATTTCCCAAGCTTTAAACATCCCAAGGAGCACTATGCAAGCGATAATATTGAAATGGAAGGAGTATTAGACCACTGCAAATCTACGAAGACCTGGCCGTCCAGCTCATACAAGGAGAAGACTGATCAGAGATGCAGCCAAGAGGCCCATGATCACTCTGGATGAACTGCAGAGATCTACAGCTGAGGTGGGAGACTCTGTCCATAGGACAACAATCAGTCATATACTGCACAAATCTGGCCTTTATGGAAGAGTGGCAAGAAGAAAGCCATTTCTTAAAAATATCCATAAAAAGTGTTGTTTAAAGTTTGCCACAAGCCACCTGGGAGACACACCAAACATGTGGAAGAAGGTGCTCTGGTCAGATGAAACCAAAATCGAACTTTTTGGCAACAATGCAAAACGTTATGTTTGGCGTAAAAGCAACACAGCTCATCACCCTGAAAACACCATCCCCACTGTCAAACATGGTGGTGGCAGCATCATGGTTTGGGCCTGCTTTTCTTCAGCAGGGACAGGGAAGATGGTTAAAATTGATGGGAAGATGGATGGAGCCAAATACAGGACCATTCTGGAAGATAACCTGATGGAGTCTACAAAAGACCTGAGACTGGGATGGAGATTTGTCTTCCAACAAGACAATGATCAAAAACATAAAGCAAAATCTACAATGGAATGGTTCACAAATAAACATATCCAGGTGTTAGAATGGCCAAGTCAAAGTCCAGACCTGAATCCAATCGAGAATCTGTGGAAAGAACTGAAAACTGCTGTTCACAAACGCTCTCCATCCAACCTCACTGAGCTCGAGCTGTTTTGCAAGGAGGAATGGGCAAAAATTTCAGTCTCTCGATGTGCAAAACTGATAGAGACATACCCCAAGCGACTTACAGCTGTAATTGCAGCAAAAGGTGGCTCTACAAAGTATTAACTTAAGGGGGCTGAATGATTTTTGCACGCCCAATTTTTCAGTTTTTTATTTGTTAAAAAAGTTTGAAATATCCTATAAATTTTGTTCCACTTCATGATTGTGTCCAACTTGTTGTTGATTCTTCAAAAAAATTACAGTTTTATATCTTTATGTTTGAAGCCTGAAATGTGGCAAAAGGTCGAAAAGTTCAAGGGGGCCGAATACTTTCGCAAGACACTGTATCTCTCTATTGCCCTGTCTGTAAAATGACTCCCTATAGTCTTTAATGGGGCTTTACAGATAGCATCTCTAGTGTTGGAGTCAAATGTATGAGGACTAACCATGCAGGCACGGTTAACGCCAGAGGACATTTTTAAATATAAGCATGCAAAAATTTGATCAGATTAGGGAGATGCTAGAGAGGTCTAAGCAAGCATAGTGGATTTGACCTGCAGTATATCTTCTGATCTGCCTTTGACCTGCTTCGAGCATGCTTTACATTTCCTTAGATGTAGGATGGAATGCTAAACCTGTTTAAAGTGAACAAAAGATCATCAACAAAGGTTTTCTGGAGATATGGAGAAAATGAAAAATAAAAAACGGTAGAGAGCAATTTCTCCTCAGTGGAAAACTCACAGAGGAGAACACATCCCACTTGGCCTTACGGCTATAGATAAAGCCGGGAGCCCTAAGCAACCACTATAGACAGTAAAAAAAGGGGGGGGGGAGGGGTATCAGAGAGACCCCCTCAAAGAAGGGTGCAAAAATAAGGCTCAACTAGGCTAAAGTGGAAAATCAATTTTATTGGTGGTGAATACAAACAAAAAATGTATAAAAAACACAGAACACTGTGAAATTGATATGCAAACTAAGTAGAATGCAATATAGGACCTAGGGGGCCCTATAGAACATTACAAACAGATGGAACAATGGCAATCCACACGCCACAGTCCCACCCCACACCCACATCCACACCCACACCCACACCCACACAATGCACAGTACCCAAGGTGCGGGAGTGACCGGTCAAATACTGACTAATGGTCACTACTACCTGCTCTGAGGATAGGTGCTGGCATGCCTAAACTAGATGTCTAGATATTATATGGGAACATCAAACATGTTTCTACACCATATAAGGTAAAATATAAAAGGCATAAGCTCTGTATGTGGCCACAGATGGTGAACTCTTGAAGACATGCAAAAGTCCTATGTCAATCAATGAACTACGGACTGTGATGAATGGAGTGGAATAGACCCACTATTTGGAAGGCACATCAGGTACTGAAACATGGCAGTTTTGGGCTCTATATTGTTGTTAATGCAGAGCAAGAGTCCATATCCTCTGTGGACCAATCTCAGACAGGCACAGAAATTCATAAACAGAATGCAGCAAACAAATAATGTCACATTAGCATATCCAGGGTCATGAGTGCATAGGATGCATGGGTAGATGACTGGAGAGCTGGAGAGTTCAAGCCTGGCAGGTTAAATGTAACTTTGCGGTATCAGGTACTAAGCAGATCACCAGATGAATAGTGATGTGAAGGTGGTCCATCTCAGGGACATTCACAGTGCTGGTACACATAGCCATGTCGGCAGATAAACAAATTCCCAACCAGGAAGAGTAGATCAAAAACAGTCTTACCAGATCACCTTTAGCATTATCATGAGTCCGGTTAGTACCTTAGGTTACTGTCTGAGGACTAGATGAGTCAAAGGTGACATTGTGTCCAGTAGTACCACTTACGCCGGCTGTTCCGGGAGGGCCCCGTCACTTAGAAATGGAGATTTGGCTCCCGTTGAATCACTGCACCGCACTCACATTCCAAGACCCGGAAGTCAATTCCATAGGTGTGATGCTGCATTCCATAACTGTGGCCGCAGAGCTGTAGTGGGATGAGTGTATGTAGGCGGGACATCGGTGCGTGACGTCAACGCGTTTCGCGTGCGTAACGCATGCTTCCTCAGGATGCCATGATGCCCGCTGGTCATTGTTTATATACCCGAGCATACAGGCAGATTAAGCTCCGGATCAAGAACACCTGCGGATATCATTTCAAGCGCCATCTAGTGGTACTTCAGAAGTGTTGCAGCACATATTTCACAATGTCTAGACAGGATAGAGATCAATACAGAAATTCTATAACCATCTAAAAACAGCCAATAGCTGACAAATAAAAAATACTTTAAATCAAATCAGCACACATGGACATTTGGTCTAGCGATGTGGTATATAAGAAACACCACAGTGCTTTTAAATGTATTACGCTCTATACTTTGCAGTAGGCCCTTAATATTGCATCAAAGAAGAAGAAAGAAGAAGAAGGGGGGCACTTGCAGTCTCACCTTTTTAAACCAAGAGTGGTTCAGTATAAAATCGCTTGTAAAACGGATTATTTAATCGTTTTACCCGTTGAGTGCTCCCACTGTGTGTAACTTGCATGTTTAAGACATGGTTTATTTCCATGAACCACCTGATTGGGGGAAAATCCCAGATTACACTACGGCTTCAGATGCCCAAGTCTAAGATGGCCGCGGCCAGACAGCGTTTTTAAAAAGTACAATTTTGACTAAAATCCAATACTGTACACCTTGTAAGTATGAGAATAGCTACATATAGTTACATAGTTACATAGTTTGTGAGGTCGAAAAAAGACACCAGTCCATCCAGTTCAACCTATGATGTGTGTGTGTTTGCTGTTAACCGTACATTGTATACCCCTGTATGTTGTGGTCTTTAAGGTGCCCATCTAATAGTTTTTTGAAACTATCAATGCTCCCTGCTGATACGACTGCTTGTGGAAGAGAATTCCACATCCTTACTGCTCTGACAGTGAAGAAGCCGTTACTATTTTAAGGTTAAACCATTTTTCCTCTAGTTTTAGTGAGTGGCCACGTGTCTTATTGTATTCCCTTTCTCTGAAAAGTTTGTTCCTTATGCTAGGGTCCCCAGTACAGTATTTGTACATTGATATCATATCCCCCCTTAATCGTCTCTTCTCCAGAGAGAATAAGTTCAGTGCTTGTAGTCTTTCCTCATAGCCGATGCCCTCCATTCCCCTAATTATTTTTGTTGCCCTTCTCTGGACTCTCTCCAGTTCCAGCACATCCTTCCTAAGGACCGGTGCCCAAAACTGGACAGCATACTCCAGATGTGGCCGGACCAGAGTCTTGTAGAGAGGGAGAATAATCTCTTTATTTCTGGAGTGAATCCCCTCTTTTATACATGCCAGTATTCTGTTGGCTTTGCTTGCAGCGGCTTGGCATTGCATGCCACTGCCAAGCCGGTTGTCTACCAGTACCCCCAGGTCCTTTACCATCCTAGACTCACCCAGAGGTTCCCCCCAGTGAGTAGCTTGCTTTCATGTTTCTGACGCCCAAGTGCATTACTTTACATTTTTCAACATTAAACCTCATCTTCCATGTAGTTGCCCAACCCATTATTTTGTTCAAATCTGCTTGTAAGGTTTCCACATCCTGCATAGAAGATATTGGCATGCTTCGTTTAGTATCATCTGCAAATACTGAGATTGTACTCGATATCCCCTCCTCTAGATCATTTATGAATAAATTAAACAGGATTGGCCCCAGGACAGAACCTTGGGGGACCCCACTTTCCACACCCGCCCAATCCGAGTACTCCCCATTAATCAACACCCTCTGGACTCTCCCCTGGAGCCAGTTCTCTATCCAGGTACTCACCCTATGGTCCATACCTACCTTCCTTAGCTTGTACAGTAAGCGTTTGTGGGGAACGGTGTCAAAGGCCTTTGCAAAGTCCAGATACACCACATCCACAGACTTACCTTTATCTAGGTGGCAGCTCACTTCATCGTAGAAGGTTAATAGATTGGTTTGGCAAGAATGATTTTTCATGAATCCATGCTGATTACTACTAATAATACCATTTTCATTACTAATGTCTTGTATGTGGTCCCTTAACATCCCCTCCAAAATCTTGCAGACTACTGATGTTAGGCTGACCGGCCTATAGTTACCCGGGATATATCTCGGCCCTTTTTTAAATATTGGTACCACGTTGGCTTTTTTCCAATCAGCTGGCACCATACCGCCTGTGGAGTATCCTTAAAGATCAAGAATAATGGTCTGGCAATCACCTGGCTGAGCTCTTTAAGAACCCTCAGGTGCAAGCCATCCAGTCCCGGTGATTTATTTATGTTTAGTTTCTCTAGTTTAGTTCTAAGTCTATCTTCTGTTAGCCATGGCGGTACTTCCTGAGGTGTATTATTTAGTTTAGCCTTAATTCTTTTGTGAAGACTGAAGAGAAGAAATTATTTAACACTTCAGACTTTTCTCTGTTCTCTCTGGCCATATTTCCTTTGTCGTCTTTTATGGGGCCAATGTGTTCTGGCCTCGCTTTCTTACTGTTTATATACTTAAAGAATTTCTTGGGGTTCTTTTTACTCTCTTCCGCTATATGTCTCTCGTGTTCTATTTTAGCCTCCTTGATTTCGTCTTTACATTTCTTCTTATTACACTCTTTGTAATGCTTGAATGCTGCCAATGACCCCTCAGTCTTGTATTTTTTTAAGGCCTTTTCTTTAGTATTAATATGCGTTTTTATGTTGGAGTTTAGCCACCCAGGATTTAGTTTTGCTCTTTTAAATGTATTTCCCTTTGGAATGCACTGGCCAATCCTTTTGTTTACTATGCTCTTAAAGCACTCCTATTTTTCCTCCATGTTCTTTGTTTCCAGGGTTTTATCCCAATTGATATTTTATAGCAGAGAGTGCAGTTTTGGGAAATTGGCTCTTTTGAAATTCAGTGTCCTTATATTACCCTTGTGTTTCATATTACTATGATTAATACTGAAACTAATTGACCTATGGTCACTGTTTCCTAAATTGCCCCATATTTCTATATCCGTGATCAGGTCTGTATTGTTGGTAATCAGTAGGTCAAGTACCGCATTGTTTCTTGTAGGTGCATTCACCATCTGACCCATAAAATTGTCCTGCAAAACATTTAGGAACTGCCAAGCCTTGGTTGAATGCGCGGTTCCTTCTGCCCAGTCTATATCTGGATAATTAAAGTCCCCCATTATAATGACATTTCCCATCCTTGCTGCCAATCCTATCTGTAAAAGGAGATCCGCCTCCCCCTCCTCCCTCTGGTTGGGGGGGCCTATAGCATACCCCCAATATTACCTTCCCTATAGTGCCTTCCCTTTTAAGTTCTACCCATAGGGATTCTGCCTCGTCCATAGCTCCATTATTAATATCATCCCTCATATTTACCTGTACACTGTTCTTAATATACAGACATACCCCTCCCCCTTTTTAACCTTCTCTATCCCTGCGATAAAGGGAATACCCCAAAATGGTCGCCATCCAATCATGAGAGCTGTCGAACCAAGTCTCTGTTATCCCCACAAAATCTAAGTCCTCCTCAAACATCAGCAGCTCCAGTTCTCCCATCTTGTTGGCCAGGCTTCTGGCATTGGTATACAAACCTCATAATTTTGACTGGTTGCTTATATCCTCGTTTGATGTTGTTTTTATGCTGCTCTTGTGATTTTTCCCCATACCCACCTTGGATTTAGGAGCTCTGAACACCCTACCGCTAATGTCTCCATTTGTGCCTTCTGAATCTTGCTCCCCACTGGCTAATTCTAAATCTGTACCCTCCCCCCATCACCTAGTTTAAAAGCCCCTCTAACTTTATGGCCATCCTCTCACCAAGTACGGCGGCACGCTCCCCATTTAGGTGCAATCCGTCCCTACCAAAGAACCGGTGGCCGACTGAGAAGTCGGCCCAGTTCTCCAGGAACCCGAAACCCTCCTTACTACACCAGCTCCTTAGCCACTTGTTAACTTCCCTAATCTCCGCTGCCTCTCTGGTGTGGCTCGAGGTACAGGTAGTATTTCTGAAAATACTACCTTGGAGGTCCTACTCCTCAACTTAGTGCCTAAGTCCCTGAAATCGTTTAGGACTCTCCATTTTCCTCTGCCTATGTCATTGGTACCCACGTAGCGGTTCTGTAAAGGACGATGGATTAGTATTATAGGAGTATTTTTAGTTAACCACTTAAGCCCCCGGAACATTTTACCCCCTTCCTGACCAGGGCCTATTTTGCGATTCGGCACTGCGTGACTTTAACGGACAATTGCGCGGTCGTGCGACACTGTACCTAAACGAATTTGACGTCCTTTTTTTCCCATAAACAGAGCTTTTTTTTGGTGGCATTTGATCACCTGTGCGATTTTTTGATCATGCGCTATAAACAAAAAAAGAGCATCAATTTTGCAAAAATAACAATATTTTTCACATTTATGAAATTCCCCAAAAAAAAATGTAAAAATCAAAATTTTTTAACATTTTAGGCCAATTTGTTTTCTGCTACATATTTTTGGTAAAAAATATCGCAAAAAGCGTATTTTGATTGGTTTACACAAAAGTTATTGCGTTTACTAACTAAGGGAAAGATTTTTGTAATTTTTGTTGTTTTTTTTTTAACGCGTAATGTCGGCGATCTGCGTTTTTTTTTTTTGCGGGACTGCGACATTGGGGCAGACAGATCGGACCCTTGACTGACATTTTTTACACTTTTGCGGGTACCAGAGACATTACTACAGTAATCAGTGCTATACATATGCACTGTTACTGTAAAATGACACTGGTAGTGAAGGGGTTAACTTTTTTTGAGAGGGAGGGGTGGTGTGTGTGTCTAGGGGCGTGATTCTAACTGTGATTGGCTGTGGCTTGAGCTGTAAGAACAGTGATCAACGGTCCTACATAGTAGAACCGTATGATCACCATTCTTACACAAGGGAGAATGACAGGCGGCTTGTTTACATTAGCCGCCTGCCTTTCTCCCGGTGTCACGGACGCACATGCGCGGGGGGGGTCCGTGACTGAGCGGGAGCGCATTCCGCGGCGCGCGCTCGTTCCGCAGAGCCTCACAGGCTAGCGATGTAGACCTACGTCGCTCTGCCAGCGAGGGGCTGACTGCCGCAAGAAAATATACTGTGAGCAGTCGGCAAGTGGTTAAAAAAAGGTATTTGAGGCCAGAACTCCACTTTAAGTAGGTATTGACATTTATCAGGACTAACAAGTTTAGTGTGCAGTGAGATAATGAAAGCCTCTTGACCCCTAAAGGGAAAGAGAGCCTTGACTGATGGCTGGGAGTTGTAAAGTGGTCACATATGATTGGCTGCACAACATGGGGTGATAGGGCGGGGCCTGAGCTCATTTAAAAGTTCTGCCCGAGCTATTATTTGTCCTTTTGAAGAACAGTGTCTGGAAGAGCTACCCACCTTTGCGCCCTTTTAGATGGTCTGTCACAGCTTTTGGGGGCAGTTTTTTGACCTTACCAACATTTAAAGTTGCTGTAATGGGCTATCCCCTTGATTGGAAGTTGGACTTAGTCTGTCTGTCCAGCACTTATGGTAAGGACAGGCCCCTTTGGAATTTGACTAGTTAAAGTGGTTGTTAAGCCACTCAATGGCATTCCTACAATTCCCTCTGCTATATTAAATAATGTCCACAGTGTATGTGTTTTTTTTTTTAAATGCTGCTGTGTACCTCATTTCATAGCGCCGCTTGGCGCTCATGTGACCACCCACTGCTCCCTCTCCGGATCTGACAGCTACAGTGGGCAGGGCTGATAAACCCCCGCTGATGTCAGCCAGGAGGAGGAGAGGAGCAGACCAGCGGAGGGTCATGTGAGTGCCGAGCCGCTTTGAAATGAGGTACAAAGCGGCATTTTAAAAAAAAACACATACACTTGGGACAGGCCTTAGAGCAGTATAGTGCAAAACATTTATATTGTATATCATATTTATTTGTAAAGACCTGCTCTGTGCAAATACTCTTGACATCATTAAAAAAAAAAATCAGATGGCATATACACATATACAAACTATATACATACATATACAAAACAGCAAATTAAAACTGTTGTAAAGTAGTAGGTGTACAGCTTGTATATTGTAGCAAAGTGTAATATCTTCAGTGTTGTCACATGAAAAGATATAATAAAATAATTACAAAAATGTGAGGGGTGTACTCACTTTTGTGATATACAGTATATCAATCCTCAGAGAGTTCTTTGCCATGAGGTGCCATGTTGAACTTCCAGTGATCAGTATGAGAGAGTGAGAGCGATAACACCAAATTTAACACATCTGCTCCCCATTCACACATGAGACCTTGAAACATTAACGAGTCACATGACACCAGGGAGGGAAAATGGCTAATTGGGCCCAATTTGCACATTTTCATTTAGGGAGTGTACTCACTTTTTTGCCAGAAGTTTAGACATTAATGGCTAAATGTGTTAAGTTATTTTGAGGGGGCAAATTTACACTGCTATACAAACTGTACACTCACTACTTTACATTGCAGCAAAGTGTAATTTCTTCAGTGTCACATGAAAAGATATAATTAAATAATTACAAAAATGTGAGGGGTGTACTGACTTTTGTGAGCTACGGTATATCCATCCAAGAACGTCACCGCTTTACAAAACATTCTGCTCAATTTTTTTAACATGACTCCAGGTATAACAACTGCACAACAGTTTTGAGCGTCCCTGCTCTGGGCCTTCATCACTTGCACCTAATGAAGAGTGTGGGTGCTTAAAACTGTTGTGCAATAGTTATACCTGGAATAAATTCCACATATTGAGCAAGCAGTTTTGGAATGCCGTGATATGTTTGTGTGGCAGTTTGGGACCTGTCAGTTACCATATACAGTATATATCTTGTAAAACACGTGTACAGTACAATGTAATGCAAACAAGCATACTGCATTTAGGGCTAAATTACATTTTTGTGTTGTGGGAACGGTTGCGTTATGCGCATTGGTGAAAAGCAGTGTAAAAAATTTTGAATAGTGCCCTGCAACACTTTGCAACAATTGGTAGATCTTTGCTATGTATCGTGTTACAAAGAAAAGGTTATGTCTGATGTTGGACATGGTGGGCTGCATAGACAGTCCTTTCAATTTTAATGGGCTGCCATAAAACAACACATGTTAATCCACCATAAAAATGTAAACCAATCCTTTAGTTCATTTTTTTTCAGAGTGCCTATACATGGAGGCTGGTATACTAACCATATTAGTGATTCAAGTTTCTATAAAAGGTTGAAATCATATGCGTTTACATTAGTTTTTTTTTTTAATGTTGTAATATTCAACATAGATAAAAGCATGGTGAATTATCATTTTCAACCCAAATTTCTAGATTAGTTTGTGGACAGTAGATTGTGCTGTGTCATAGCAGATGGAGCATCCTTTCAGTTATTACTTTACATAATGGGCATTATGGCACTGTTGTATGCTAAATAACTGCATTCAGTTTTAAAACATTTGAGTTTTTAATTGAATAAAAGTGAATCTGTGTTATTGGAGATACTGCATAGCTAAGCTAATAAACACGTTAGAAACATTTACTTGCTTATGACTTTTCTAAAGAACACTTGTGTAAAATAATTTCCATTTACTAGATGTTGAATTCTGCCTTATATAATATCATCCCTCACATACACTCAAATAGAGAGTTTTAGAATTATAAAAGACTTTTCTGGGTGGAAATGGTAAAGGACAAATCGACATAAAAAAAGCATGATAAAGAACACGATTTCCTCAGAAATTAATTTTCAAAAAATGATTAATTTAGTTTTTCAGTATCTTCAACATTTAATATTTTTTAAACATAAAAAAGAAATTAAAATGTATGCAAACAGTGTATATTTATGATTTTATACTATTACACAAAAATATGATCAATTATAATATATTTTACCAACTTATATATTTTGCCATTTGATCAAAATACTGTAAAAAACACACAAAAAAAAACAAAAACAAAGATGATATACATACAGGTATTTTTGCAAAGAATTGTGTAAACCTAATAGTAAAAAAAAAATAAAAATAAAAAAAATACATTTCACACATACATATTTATTTATAAATCTTACCTAGCTGTAGAGCCATAGCAATGATAAGTGTCCACGATAAGTAGTGCATGTTTTCAAAAGGTCTCACGTTATTCAATAAAAACTATTTCCTAGTAATGTAAATTCCATCAGTGGCAAAGAAAAAAAAGTATTTTTATAATTACTGCTTCTTATGTAAAACTAATCATATCCTTGTCACTTTACTATCTTCTGTGTGTGTTTTTCTAAAGTAGCAAAAAAACCACATGATGTTTTAAATGTATGAGAGGAAACAACACAACAGCTGCTAAATCTCATTGGAATAAACCATTCTCTCCTGCCTTCACCCTCTAGCTCTAATAAACAACCTAAAGCCGATTAACCCATTCATGCATGAAGACTTAGCAACACATCCCTAAGCAGAACATGAAAAGTGTGTAAACCTAAAAACCACATTCTACACTATAGAGTAACTGTAATACATTCATACAATAATGAAATATTTGTGCTATTTGTTTTCAGGAATGTAGAAAAAGAATATTTGCTTCCATTATAGTCAGTTGTACCAGTGCATCAGGTTACCTTTTTGATATCTACATTTATTTAATTTATATGATTTGTGTCTGTTAAATTTCCCAATTTATTATCATGTCTTCATATTTACAGCTAAGTACAGTGCCTTGAAAAAGTATTCCTACACCTTGAAATTTTCCACATTTTGTCATGTTACAACCAATAACGTACATTTTATACATATTTTATTGGGATTTTATGTGATAGACCAACACAAAGTAGAATATAATTGTGAAGTGGAAGGAATATTATAAATGGTTTTCAACTTTTTTTACAAATAAATATGTGAAAAGTGTGGCATGCATTTGTATTCAGCACCCCTGAGTCAATACTTTGCAGAACCACCTTTTGCTGCATTTACAGCTGCAAGTCTTTTTGGATATGTCTCTACCAGCTTTACACATCTAGAGAGTGACCTTTTTGTCCATTATTCTTTGCAAAAAAGCCCAAGCTCTGTCAGATTGGATGGCGAGTGTCTGTGAACAGCAATTTTCAAGTCTTGCCACAGATTCTCAATTGGATTTAGGTCTGGACTTTGACTGGGCCATTCTAACACATGAATATGCTTTGATCTAAACCATTCCATTGTAGCTCTGGCTGTATGTTTGGGGTCGTTTTCCTGCCTGAAGGTGAACCTACCCCTCAGTCTCAAGTCTTTTGCAGACTAACAGGTTTTCTTCTAACATTGTCCTGTATTTGGCTCCATCCATCTTCCCATCAACTCTGACCAGCTTCCCTGTCCCTGCTGAACAAAAGCATCCCCCCAACATGATGCTGCTACCACTATGTTCACGGTGGGGATGGTGTGTTCAGGGAGATGTGCAGTGTTAGTTTTCTGCCACACATAGCGTTTTGCTTTTAGGCCAAAAATTTAAATTTTGATCTAATCTGACCAGAGCACCTTCTTCCACATGTTTGGTGTTTCCTCCACATGGCTGCTCGCAAACTGCAAACGGGACTTCTTATGGCTTTCCTACAACAATGGCTTTCTTCTTGCCACTCTTCCATAAAGGCCAGATTTGTGGAGTGCACGGCTAATAGTTGACCTGTGGACAGATTCTCCCACCTGAGCTTTGGATCTCAGGAGCTCCTCCAGAGCTACCATGGACCTCTTGGCTGCTTCTCCTATCAATGCTCTCCTTGCCTGGCCTGTCAGTTTAGGTGGATGGCCATGTCTTAGTAGGTTTGCAGTTGTGCCATACTCTTTCCATTTTCGGGTAATGGATTGAACAGTGCTCCATGAGATGTTCAAAGCTTGGGATATTTTTTATAATCTAACCCTGCTTTAAACTTCTCCACAACCTAATCCTTGACCCGTTTTATTTGTTCCTTGGCCTTCTTGATGCTGTTTGCTCACTAAGGTTCTCTAACAAGGTTCTCTAACAAACCTCTGAGGGCTTCACAGAACAGCTGTATTTATTCTGAGATTAAATTACACACTGGTGGACTCTATTTACTAATTAGGTGATTTCTGAAGGCAATCGGTTCCACTAGATTTTAGTTAGGGGTATTAGAGTAAAGGGGCTGAATACAAATGCAGACCACACTTTTCAGATATTTGTAAAACATGTTGAAAATCATTTATTATTTTCTTTCCACCTCACAATTATGTGCCACTTTGTGTTGGTCTACCACATAAAATCCCAATAAAATACATTTACGTTTTTGGTTGTATCATGACAAAATGTGGAACATTTCAAGGGGTATGAATACTTTTTCGAGGTGCTGTAAATAAAAAGCAGTAATGTGATATCTTGTCAGCTATGTGACAGCTCATGTGATCTTTTCAATTCCACCTAAAGGAAAAAAAAACATGTTTCTAAGTGAATCAAATTTAAATAATCCTACAGTGCCTTGCGAAAGTATTTTGAATTTTGCGACCTTTTGCCACATTTCAGGCTTCAAACATAAAGATATAAAACTGTATTTTTTTATCAACAACAAGTGGGACACTGTAATTTTTTGTGAAGAATCAACAACAAGTGGGACACAATCATGAAGTGGAACGAAATTTATTGGATATTTCAAACTTTTTTAACAAATAAAAAACTGAAAAATTGGGCGTGCAAAATTATTCAGCCCCTTTACTTTCAGTACAGCAAACTCTCTCCAGAAGTTCAGTGAGGATCTCTGAAGGATCCAATGTTGACCTAAATGACTAATGATGATAAATAGAATCCACCTGTGTGATAAAAAACTTAAACATTGGGCATGCAAAATTATTCAGCCCCCTTAAGTTAATACTTTGTAGCACCACCTTTTGCTGTGATTACAGCTGTAAGTCGCTTGGGGTATGTCTCTATCAGTTTTGCACATTGAGAGATTGAAATTTTTGCCCATTCCTACTTGCAAAACAGCTCGAGCTCAGTGAGGTTGGATGGAGAGCGTTTGTGAACAGCAGTTTTCAGTTCTTTCCACAGATTCTCGATTGGATTCAGGTTTGGACTTTGACTTGGCCATTCTAACAGCTGGATATGTTTATTTGTAAACCATCCCATTGTAGATTTTGCTTTATGTTTTGGATCATTGTCTTGTTGGAAGACAAATCTCCGTCCCAGTCTAAGGTCTTTTGCAGACTCCATCAGGTTTTCTTCCAGAATGGTCCTGTATTTGGCTCCATCCATCTTCCCATCAATGTTAACCATCTTCCCTGTCCCTGCTGAAGAAAAGCAGGCCCAAACCATGATGCTGCCACCACCATGTTTGACAGTGGGGATGGTGTGTTCAGGGTGATGAGCTGTGTTGCTTTTACGCCAAACATAACGTTTTGCATTGTTGCCAAAAAGTTCGATTTTGGTTTCATCTGACCAGAGCACCTTCTTCCACACGTTTGGTGTGTCTCCCAGGTGGCTTGTGGCAAACTTTAAACAACACTTTTTATGGATATCTTTAAGAAATGGCTTTCTTCTTGCCACTCTTTCATAAAGGCCAGATTTGTGCAGTATACGACTGATTGTTGTTTTATGGACAGAGTCTTCCACCTCAGCTGTAGATCTCTGCAGTTCATCCAGAGTGATCATGGGCCTCTTGGCTGCATCTCTGATCAGTCTTCTCCTTGTATGAGCTGAAAGTTTAGAGGGACGGCCAGGTCTTCGTAGATTTGCAGTGGTCTGATACTCCTTCCATTTCAATATTATCGCTTGCACAGTGCTCCTTGGGATGTTTAAAGCTTGGGAAATCTTTTTGAATCCAAATCCGGCTTTAAACTTCTCCACAACAGTATCTCGGACCTGCCTGGTGTGTTCCTTGTTCTTCATGGTGCTCTCTGCGCTTTAAACGGACCTCTGAGACTATCACAGTGCAGGTGCATTTATACGGAGACTTGATTACACACAGGTGGATCCTATTTATCATCATTAGTCATTTAGGTCAACATTGGATCATTCAGAGATCCTCACTGAACTTCTGGAGAGAGTTTGCTGCACTGAAAGTAAAGGGGCTGAATAATTTTGCACACCCAATTTTTCAGTTTTTTATTTGTTAACAAAGTTTGAAATATCCAATAAATTTCATTCCACTTCATGATTGTGTCCCCCTTGTTGTTGATTCTTCACAAAAAATTACAGTTTTATTCTTTATGTTTGAAGCCTGAAATGTGGCAAAAGGTCGCAAAGTTCAAGTGGGCCGGATACTTTCGCAAGGCACTGTATATGTCATAGGGACTACCCTATAACACCAGTAAACAGGGTAAGTGCTCATTCAGTGTTTTGTGCCTCTGTGGTTACTCTAACAAATCCCTAGTTTTTATAGTAAATAGCTTTGTATTTTGAACTAGAGGGGCTAGTATACAATCCAGAAATTTGTTAATGGAACAAGCACAGAACCATGTCTTAAAATTATATGGCATCCATGAGGACACTCAAGATTTGCATGTATTTTGACTTATTTAGGATCAAGAGTACTGGATGGGAAGGTTGTAAATAATCCATTAACTCTCGAAAAACAAATCTGTCTCATTAAAGGCTCTCTGCAATAATTCATAGATTTGATTTTTTACTTTCCAAAGGGTCACCTAATACTTGTACACCTCAATTGTAATGCAATCAGTCGCATTTTGCATGTTAAAAATCCTACCTTTTCATTAAAACAAAATATCCTTTTCTGCTAGTTTTACCAGCAGCTACGTTTATTTAGGCCCCAATCACACCTTCACATTTTAATGTGTGCTTCGTACAGCAAAAGGAATGTTTCATTGAAGTCATGTTATTCAATGACATCATTTAGATCTATGCAGGGCAGTGTGGTATAAATATTTAAGCATGCCTTTTTTTCTGTGCCTTTTCATGTGATGTGATGTGATACCTAAAAGAATAATAAATATACGCATGTAAATGCATTACAACACACTAAAAGCAGGTGGATATGAATATGTTTTTGTTGCATGTTAGGTATATTTTAATGGACATGATCTCTGTATTCATATGTCTGAGGATGTCATACTTAACTGTCTGAGGATCCAGTGGCTCTCTGGTGTGTGGCTTTACAGGTTTCACAGAAGAGCCAGTGCTGAGACACCTCTTCTAATTGGCAACACCTAAAATTCCAAGTGCGCTCAATGCACACCTTGACTCCATTGCACCCCTGAGCATCAAAGTGTCACCTAGAGTTTCCTGTATGCTCCTGTGACACCGTTACATAGTTACATAGTTAGTGAGGTTGAAAAAAGACATCCGTCTATCCAGTTCAACCTATGATGTGTGTGTGTGTTTGCTGTTAACCGTACATTGTGTACCCCTGTATGTTGTGGCCTTTAAGGTGCCCATCTAATAGTTTTTTGAAACTATTGATGCTCCTTGCTGATACAACTGCTTGTGGAAGAGAATTCCACATCGTTACTGCTCTTACAGTGAAGAACCCCCTACGTATTTTAAGGTTAAACCGCCTTTCCTCTAGTTTTAGTGAGTGGCCACGTGTCTTATTGTATTTCCTTTCTCTGAATAGTTTGTTCCTTATGCTAGGGTCCCCAGTACAGTATTTGTACATTGATATCATATCCCCCCTCAATCGTCTCTTCTCCAGAGAGAATAAGTTCAGTGCTTGTAGTCTTTCCTCATAGCTGATGTCCTCCATTCCCCTAATTATTTTTGTTGCCCTTCTCTGGACTCTCTCCAGTTCCAGCACATCCTTCCTGAGGACCGGTGCCCAGAACTGGACAGCATACTCCAGATGTGGCCGGACCAGAGTCTTGTAGAGTGGAAGAATAATCTCTTTATTTCTGGAGTTAATCCCCTTTTTTATACATCCCAGTATTCTGTTGGCTTTGCTTGCAGCGGCTTGGCATTGCATGCCACTGCCAAGCCTGTTGTCTACCAGTACCCCCAGGTCCTTTTCCATCCTAGACTCACCCAGAGGTTTCCCCCCTAGTGAGTAGCTTGCTTTCTGGTTTCTGGCACCCAAGTGCATTACTTTACATTTTTCAACATTAAACCTCATCTTCCATGTAGTTGCCCACCCCATTATTTTGTTCAGGTCCGCTTGTAAGGTTTCCACATCCTGCATAGAAGAAATTGGCATGCTTAGTTTAGTATCATCCGCAAATACTAGATATCCCCTCCTCTAGATCATTTATGAATAAATTAAACAGGATTGGCACCCTGCACTGAAAAAAAAACAGCCTCCTCCCGGCACGAAAAGGGTCCCCGCCGGCTTGCGCTACACTTTTTGTATAGTGCCAGTCTTATGTGGTGAATTGGGTCGGGAGGCAAATCAGTCTGGTACCCCCATAAAGCGGTCACACTGCCACCTACCAGTATGATAATACCGGCCGGTCAGGACATTTTGACAGACCGCAGGCCGCCGACCACACTTAATACAACTGGCCCGACGGCCGCCAATGCTAATAAGTGTGGCACTGCAGCCAAATGCTCCGCCTACTCTCCTCTGCCCCCAGGCACTGATGGGCACTCATATGCTGCACTGATGGGTGCTAATAGGCTGTACTGATGGGCACTAATATGCTGCTCTAATGGCCACTAATGAGGCGGCAATGGTGGGTACTGATAAACTGCACTGATGGGCACTAATGAGGCTGCATTGATAAGGCAGCACTGATATGCCGCACTGATGGGCACTCATATGCTGCACTGATGAGGTTGAACTTATGGGAACTGATGAGGCTGCACTGATAGACTGTGGTTGTGGTCTGTGGTTTACAGATGACAGGGCGGGTCATAAACAGGAAGGGCTGTGGCCTTTACAGGAAGGGGTGGTTCGTATTTAAATTAGGGGGTGCACAAGTTTAGTCAGGCCTAGGGCAGCACAAAACCTAAATACGCCACTGGTTACCCGGGATACAGTGGGTACGGAAAGTATTCAGACCCCCTTAAAGTTTTCACTCTTTGTTATATTGCAGCCATTTGCTAAAATCATTTAGGTTCATTCTTCTTCCTCATGAATGTACACATAGCACCCCATACTGACAGAAAAACACAGAATTGTTGACATTGTTGCAGATTTATTAAAAAATAAAAACTGAAATATCACATGGTCCTAAGTATTCAGACCCTTTGCTCAGTATTTAGTAGAAGCCCCCTTTTGATCTAATACAGCCAGGAGTCTTTTTGGGAAAGATGCAACAAGTCTTTCACACCTGGATTTGGGGATCCTCTGCCATTCCTCCTTGCAGATCCTCTCCAGTTCTGTCAGGTTGGATGGTAAACGTTGGTGGACAGCCATTTTTAGGTCTCTCCAGAGATGCTCAATTGGGTTTAAGTCAGGGCTCTGGCTGGGCCATTCAAGAACAGTCACGGAGTTGTTGTGAAGCCACTCCTTCGTTATTTTAGCTGTGTGCTTAGGGTCATTGTCTTGTTGGAAGGTAAACCTTTGGCCCATTCTGAGGTCCAGAGCACTCTGGAGAAGGTTTTTGTCCAGGATATCCCTGTACTTGGCCGCATTCATCTTTCCCTCGAATGCAAACAGTCGTCCTGTCCCTGCAGCTGAAAAACACCCCCACAGCATGATGCTGCCACCACCATGCTTCACTGTTGGGACTGTATTGGACAGGTGATGAGCAGTGCCTGGTTTTCTCCACACATACCGCTTAGAATTAAGGCCAAAAAGTTCTATTTTGGTCTCATCAGACCAGAGAATCTTATTTCTCACCATCTTGGAGTCCTTCAGGTGTTTTTTAGCAAACTCCATGCGGGCTTTCATGTGTCTTACACTGAGGAGAGGCTTCCGTCGGGCCACTCTGCCATAAAGCCCCCACTGGTGGAGGGCTGCAGTGATGGTTGACTTTCTACAACTTTCTCCCATCTCCTGACTGCATCTCTGGAGCTCAGCCACAGTGATCTTTGGGTTCTTCTTTACCTCTCTCACCAAGGCTCTTCTCCCCCGATAGCTCAGTTTGGCCGGACGGCCAGCTCTAGGAAGGGTTCTGGTCGTCCCAAACGTCTTCCATTTGAGGATTATTGAGGCCACTGTGCTCTTAGGAACCTTAAGTGCAGCAGAAATCTTTTTGTAACCTTGGCCAGATCTGTGCCTTGCCACAATTCTGTCTCTGAGCTCTTCAGGCAGTTCCTTTGACCTCATGATTCTCATTTGCTCTGACATGCATTGTTATCTGGAAGGTCTTATATAGACAGGTGTGTGGCTTTCCTAATCAAGTCCAATCAGTATAATCAAACACAGCTGGACTCAAATGAAGGTGTAGAACCATCTCAAGGATGATCAGAAGAAATGGAAAGCACCTGAGTTAAATATATGAGTGTCACAGCAAAGGGTCTGAATACTTAGGACCATGTGATATTTCAGTTTTTCTTTTTTAACCACTTTAGCCCCAGCCCTATTTCGGACACTTTTTGTTCACAAGTTAAAACCAGTATTTTTTCCTAGAAAACTACTTAGAACCCCCAAACATTATATATATTTTTTTAGCAAAGACTCTGGAGAATAAAATGTCGGTCATTGCAAAATTTTTTGTCACGCGGTATTTGCGCAGCGGTCTTTAAAACGCCATTTTTTTGGAAAAAATTTGAAAAATCACATTTCACTGCATTTAAAAAATACTAAACAGTAAAGTTAGCCCATTTTTTTTGTATATTGTGAAAGATGATGTCACGCCGAGTAAATAGATACCAAACATGTTACGGTTTAAAATTGCGCCCCCCCGTGGGATGGCGACAAACTACGGTCAATAGAGATCTCAATCTGCGACGCTTTAAATTTATTTAACGGTTACCAGTTTAGAGTTAGAGTGTAGCTCTTTTTTTTTAATTATTGCCCACGCTCTGGCGATCGCGGCGATACCTCACATGTGTGGTTTGAACAGCGATTTCATTTGCGGCTCGACTTGCGTATACGTTTTTTTTTGTGCGCGAGCTAACGGTGACGGGGACGGCTAAATTTTTTTTTTTTTTTTTTTCCTATTTATTTTTTCTTTTTTTTTAAACTTTATTACAGGTTTTTAAAAAAAAAAAAATCTGATCACTTTTATTGCTGTCACAAGCAATGTAAACATCCCTGGTGACAGCAATATGTCGTGACAGGTACTCTTTATGGAGGGATCGAGGGTCTAAAAGACCCTAGACCCCTCCACTACACTTCCCTGTATGCAAAACGCCGAAAACGGCATTTTTGCATACAGCCGTTTTTCAAATCTGCCGCCTTTTGCAGCACAGTAACCCGGACGTGACGTCATGGACGCCGCCTCCGGGTTACGTCATCGGAGACCCGATCGATGCCGTTTCCGGCATTCATCGGGACTCCATCCAGCCGGCGGACGTGCCGGCTGGGTGCTCGGGGCTCCCGGTGGGACGGTAGCCCCGAGCAAAGCCGCGGAAGGCGGCGGGAGGGGGGGGACGTCCCCTCCCGCCCCCCCGGGTAACGATCGAGCGGCTCCCGAGCCGCATCGATCATTACCGACGGAAAGCCGACCGTCGGCTTCAAACAACGGTACCGGGATGATGCCTCTAGCTAGAGGCATCATCCCGGTATAACCCCGCAAAGTCTGATCACGTAGAGGTTACGTGACTGGTAGTAAAGTGGTTAATAAAACTGCAACAATGTCAACAATTCTGGGTTTTTCCGTCAATATGGGGAGCTGTGTGTACATTCATGAGGAAGAAGAATGAACTTAAATGATTTTAGCAAATGGCTGCAATATAACAAAGAGTGAAAAATTTAAGGGGGTCTGAATACTTTCCGTACCCACTGTATATCTCTGCACTTTTTAAAATATTGGTACCGCGTTGGCTTTTTTCAATCATCTGGCAATATACCCGTCTGTAAACTATCCTTAAAGATCAAGAATAATGGTCTGGCAATCACCTGGCTGAGCTCTTTAAAAACCCTCGGGTGCAAGTCATCCGGTCCCGGTGATTTATTTATGTTAAGTTTCTCTAGTTTGGTTCTAAGTCTATCTTCTGTTAGCCATGGCGGTACTTCCTGAGGTGTGTTGTTTAGTTTGGCCTTACAAGCTGGGTTTGTGTAGCTTCCCAATTCTTTTGTGAAGACTGAAGAGAAGAAATTATTTAACACTACCGCCTTTTCTCTGTCCTCTGTGGCCATATTTCCTTTGTCATCTTTTATGGGGCCAATGTGTTCTGGCCTCGCTTTCTTACTGTTTATATACTTAAATAATTTTTTGGGGTTCTTTTTACTCTCTTCCGCTATATGTCTCTTGTGTTCTATTTTAGCCTCCTTGATTTCATCTTTACATTTTTTATTACACTCTTTGTCATGCTTGAATGCTGCCAATGACCCCTCAGTCTTGTATTTTTTGAAGGCCTTTTCTTTAGCATTAATATGCATTTTTATGTTGGAGTTTAGCCACCCAGGGTTTAGTTTTGCTCTTTTAAATTTATTTTTCTTTGGAATGCACTAGCCAATCCCTTTGTTAAGTATGCTCTTGAAGCACTCCCATTTTTCCTCCGTGTTCTTTGTTCCCAGGGTTCCATACCATTTGATATTTTCTAGCAGAAAGCGCAGTTTTGGGAAATTGGCTCTTTTGAAATTCAGTGTTCTTATATTACCCTTATGTTTCCTATTACTATGATTAATACTGAAACTAATTGACCTATGGTCAATGTTTCCTAAGTTGCCCCGTATTTCTATATCCGTAAGCAGGTCTGTATTGTTGGTAATCAGTAGGTCAAGTACCGCATTGTTTCTTGTCGGTGCATTTACCATCTGACCCATGAAATTGTCCTGCAAAACATTTAGGAACTGCCGAGCCTTGGCTGAATGCACGGTTCCTTCTGCCCAGTCTATATCTGGATAATTAAAGTCCCCCATTATAATGACATTTCCCGTCCTTGCTGCCAATCCTATCTGTAAAAGGAGGTCCGCCTCCCCCTCCTCCCTCTGGTTGGGGGGGCCTATAGCATACACCCAATATTACCTTCCCCACAGTGCCTTCCCTTTGAAGTTCTACCCATAGGAATTCTGCCTCGTCCATAGCTCCATTATTAATATCATCCCTCATATTTACCTGTACACTGTTCTTAATATACAGACATACCCCTCCCCCTTTTTTACCTTCTCTATCTCTGCGATTAAGGGAGTACTCCTGAATGGTCGCCATCCAGTCATGAGAGCTGTCAAACCAAATCTCTGTTATCCCCACAAAGTCTAAGTCCTCCTCAAACATCAGTAGCTTCAGCTCTCCCATCTTGTTGGCCAGGCTTCTGGCATTGGTATATAAACCTCTTAATTTTGACCGGTTGCATATATCCTCATTTGATGTTTTTAGGCTGCTCTTGAGATTTTTCCCCATACCCACCTTGGGTTTAGGAGCTCTGAACACTCTACCACTAATGTCCCCATTTGTGCCCTCTGAATCTTGCTTTCCACTGGCTAATTCTACATCTGTACCCTCCCCCCCCCCCATCACCTAGTTTAAAAGCCCCTCTAACTTTATGGCCATCTTCTCACCCAGTACGGCCGCACCCTCCCCATTTAGGTGCAATCAATCCGTCCCTACCAAAGAGCCGGTGGTCGACTGAGAAGTCGGCCCAGTTCTCCAGGAACCCGAAACCCTCCTTATTACACCAGCTCCTCAGCCATTTGTTAACTTCCCTAATCTCCCACTGCCTCTCTG
The DNA here is from genome assembly GCF_965119305.1 of Pelophylax lessonae. Classification (NCBI taxonomy): domain Eukaryota; kingdom Metazoa; phylum Chordata; class Amphibia; order Anura; family Ranidae; genus Pelophylax; species Pelophylax lessonae. Next base: position 126,560,503 of record NC_138777.1, on the reverse strand, counting down.
GTGTGGCTCGAGGTACAGGTAGTATTTCTGAAAATACTACCTTGGAGGTCCTACTCCTCAACTTAGCTCCTAAGTCCCTGAAATCTTTTAGGACTCTCCATCTTCCTCTGCCTATGTCATTGGTACCCACGTGTACCATGACAGCTGGGTCTTCCCCAGCCCCACCCAGTAATCTGTCCACCCGATCCGCGATGTGCCGAACCCAAGCGCCCGGTAAACAACAGACTGTTCGGCGCTCACGGTCTTTGTGACAGATTGCACTGTCTGTCCTTCTAATGATTGAGTCCCCTACCACCAGAACCTGTCTTTCCTTTCCCTTTCTCCCGGCCTCACTGGAGGAGTTCTTCCCCCGGCAGCTAGGGGCGTCGCTCTGCTCCAGCAATGCTGGTCCCTGACTGGTTTCCCCAACATCACGCAACGGGGCATATTTATTGGGGTGCTCCAGCCCAGGACTTGCCTTGTCCCCTTCTACCTCTCCTAACTGTCACCCCTCTACTCTGCTCTGATGCCTGCACCTCCGTTTCTCCGCCCTCCTCTGTGCAGGCCACTGCCTGCGCCTGACAGGTACGATCCCGGCTCTCATTCGGTATGGACATTCGGCTCAGTGTTGCCAGCTGCTTCCCTAGATTCAGGACCTGAGCTTCCAGGGAAGCAACGTGCTTACATTTTGCGCATTTGTACTCGCCCTCGATCGCATGATCGAGGAACGCATACATATCACAAGATGCACACCTAATCGCATCTCCACACCCGCCGAGCATTGTACCTACTAATCTAATCTAATGGGGATTCAGTCATTTTAGTCTATCCTGTGTGGCTGTTTCCTTGCTTCCTAACTCTGCTTTCTCACCCTCTGGTACTTCGCTACACTCACTTGACACTCACAGTCGCACAACACTCACAATCGCACAGCCTGGTCAGTCGCACAACACTCACAGTCGCACAACACTCACAGTAGCACAGCCTGGTCAGTCACACAACACTCACAGTCGCACAACACTCACAGTCGCACCGCCCGGTCAGTCGCACAACACTCACAGTCACACAACACTCACAGTCACACAGCCCGGTCAGTCGCACAACACTCACAGTCGCACAGCCTGGTCAGTCGCACAACGCTCACAGTCACACAACACTCACAGTCGCACAGCCCGGTCAGTAGCACCACACTCACAGTCGCACAGCCCGGTCAGTTGCACAACACTCACAGTTGCACAGCCCGGTCAGTTGCACAACACTCCCAGTCGCACAGCCCGGTCAGTCCCACAACACTCACAGTCGCACAACACTCACAGTCGCACAGCCTGGATAGCCGCACAACACTCACAGTCACACAACACTCACAGTCGCACAACCCGGTCAGTCACACAACCCGGTCAGTCACACAACACTCACAGTCGCACCACCCGGTCAGTCGCACAACACTCACAGGCGCACAACACTCACAGTCCGCACAACACTCCCAGACGCACAGCCCGGTCAGTCGCACAACACTCACAGACGCATAGCCCGGTCAGTCGCACAACACTCACAGTAGTAACTGGTACTCACAGGCACTTATGTACTACACTACACCCTCAGTCAGTGTTTAATCTCAGTCACCAGTCTTACTTACCTAGTGTGTGTCCCTTTAAGCTTGTCACTTGCAGTTCCTGACGGCGATTCCTCCCTCCTCGGTCAGTCTTCCTCTCTGCACCCGCCTCCCTCGGTCATTTCCCGGTCAGCCTTTGTTCTGCTAGTCTCCTCTACTCCCTCTCTGTTGGGGGGGGGTTCTGGCACCGCTCGCCGCCCGCCGCAAAAGGGGGGGTTTACTGCACCGCTCGCCGCCTGCCGCAAAAGGGGGGGGGTTTACTGCACCGCTCGCCACCCCCGCAACAAGGGAGGGGGGTTACCGACCCGCTCGCCGCCCGCTTTTACTTCTGGGGGGGAGTTCTAGCACCGCTCGCCGCCGCTCTACTGGGGGGGGTTTACTCACACACTCACACGCGGTCAGTCACACACCCACTCCTCTCACTTGCATGCAGCCACTGATCCCGCGCTCTGCTCCTCTGCTCCACAGCACCACCTGCCGGTTACCCTGACATGGAAGCCGGTCACCCTGACACGGACTGTGTCATAAGAGCACTTCAAAGTGCCCTGTGACTTCAGTTTATCTCATATAATCCAGTGTCATCTAGTGATTTCAGTGCAGCCCTGTGCATCTAGTGCTACACAGAGCATTTGTGTGTCTGCTAGCGTCTACTAAGATTTTAATTAATATCTCAATGAACACAAGAACAATTTCCAAAATTTTGACAAAAATGTGTTTTATAGAACATTTGTTTAGGTCCATTACATGAAAGTAAGGTTAATAATAGAACTTCAGTTTTACTCAAATTAGTTGATGCAAAAATGAATACACCCACAAAAAACTACTACATTTAGTAATTTGTATATAAGGACAGCACCAAGTCTTCAATGCATGGAATGAACAAGTTGAGGACATATTGCAACATGTATCTTTTTCCATTCTTCAAGAATTACCTTTTTTAGAGACTGGATGCTGGATGGAGAGTGATGCTCAATTTGTCTATTCAAAATTCCCCAGAGGTTCAGATCAGGAGACATACTTGGCCAGTGAATTACTTTCACTCTTCTTTAGAAATGCAACAGTGGCCTTAGATATGTGTTTTGGATTGTCATGTTGGAAAAGTGCACGACAACCAGGGGCACAGAGCGATGGTAGCATCTTCGCTTTTAATATAGGACATTCTGTGAATTAATGAATCAATGAAATTCAGCTCCCTGACACCACCAGCACTCATGCAGCCCCACAGAATGACACTGCCACCACCATGTTTCACTCTAGGTACCATGCTTTTTTCTTTGTACTTCTGTACACCGTACAGTTTTGAAGCCATCAGTTCCAAAAAAAAAACATTTATCTCAGTCTCATCACTCCAGAGTACGGAGTCCCAGTAGTCTTCTTTTTCAGCATGGCAAAAAGAAGCCTGGCAAATTCTAGGCGCGCTTTTTTGGGCATGGGCTTTAGGGGAGACTTCTTTCGTGGATTACACCCAAGCATGCCACTCCTCTGCAGTGTATTGTGTCACAGGAAACAATCATCCCAGTTTGGCTTTCTAATTCTTCAGCTAATTGCAGTGACCTTGATGGAGATTTTCTTCAACCCTTTTCATCAGAAGACGCTCCTGTCAAGGCGCTAACTTCCGTGGATGGCCTGGACGTCTGTGAGATGGTTGCAGTTCCATATTTGTAAAATTTTTATATCACTTTTGCTACAGTATTCTGACTGATAAGTAAAGCTTTGCTGATCTTCTTGTAGCCTTCACCTTCCTTTTGTAAAGAAATTCTTTTCTTTCTCAGGCCTTTCTCTTCCATCTGGTGCCATTGCTGACAGCATGAAATTGGAAAGGGTTTTCTTTGTTAAGTAATACCCTTTTATAATCACCTTTCTGCTGGACACCTGCTTAACCACATTTGCCGACCGCTTAACGAGGATTTACTGCGGCAGTTTGCCGCTGCTGGGCAAAGCGACGTAGACCTACCTCGCTCGCCCACGAGCCTGTAGGGGGTGAGCGCGCGCCACAGGCGGCACGCTCTCACCCCCGCTCATTCCCTGGGGACCTAGCGCGAGTGACCGGTGACTCCGATGTCCGCCGGCCACTCGCGATCTTCCGCTGGAGAGGCAGAAAGACAGACAGCTGATGTAAACACAACCGTCTGTCATTCTCCCTGAAGTAATCACAGAGGCTATCCAATCCTGCTATGTAGGATCATATGTCTCTATAAATACTTCACTAGCCACGCCCCCTAGCAGTTATAAACACACCCCTAGGGACACACTTAACCCCTTGATCCCCAATAAAGTTCACCCCTTCCCTGCCAGTGTCATTTTTACAGTAACAGTGCATATTTATAGCACTGATTACTGTAGTACCCCCAAAAGTGTCAAAAATATCAGTCAGGGGTCCGATCTGTTCGCCGCAATGTCGCAGTCCCGCAAAAAAAAATCGCAGATCACCGCCATTACTAGTTAAAAAAAAAACAATAAAAATGACATAAATCTTTCCCGTAGTTAGTAAACGCAATAACTTTTGCGCAAACCAAACAAAATTCGCTTATTGCGATTTTTTTTACGAAAAATATATAGCAGAAAACAAATTAGCCTAAAATGTTAAAAAAAATATTTTTACATTTTTTTTTTAGAAAAAAAAAATGTGAAAAATATTGGTTTTTTTTTTCAAAATTGTCGCTTTGTTTTTGTTTATAGCGCAAAAACTAAAAATCGCACAGGGGATCAAATACCACCAAAAGAAAGCTCTGTTTGTGGGAAAAAAAGGACGTCAATTTCATTTGGGTACAGCGTTGCAAGACCGCGCAATTGTCAGTAAAAGTCATGCTGTGCCGAACTGCAAAATAGGGCCTGGTCTTTGAGCAGTCAAATCCTCCGGGCTAAAGTGGTTAATGAATAATTAAACTTACCTGTAGCTGAATTCTTGTTAATTAGAATTTTGTTGTCTAACATTTAACTTTGCTCCTAAGACTTTAATTGGGGTGTATTGATTTTTGCAACATGGTCTTGAATTATTTTGTTAGGAAAAATACTTTTTTTTGCAAATTAACAAATCTTGGTTGCAATCAATGGCCCACATTTGTCAGAGTATTTTGTAGTATAATGTCCCATAGAAAATGTTGATTCTAAAAGGAAAGTAAAGGTTTTCTGACAAATCTGTTGGGGTATACTGTTTTTTGCTTAGCATTTATGCTGAGCACTGTACATGACACCTGTGTCTCCACGCAGCCTCCAATACATTTCTTCACCATCTACACAATCTTATATAGACCCCTCTCTCTGTCTGTCATGGTTTACTGAAACCATGAATCTGTCTAATGTACCCCAGTAGCCTACTGATCCTAACAAGCATATTTAAGCAATATTCAATGTCCAGGAAACTAGTCAAGTCCAGATGATTTGTCCTTTCCATGCCCTTTCAACTCATTCACATTAACCACTTGCCGACCGCCGCAAGTACATATACTATGGCGGTCAGCCCCTCCTGGGCAAAGTGAGGTATAGGTACGTCACTCGCCCACGAGCCAATAGGGGGCGAGCGTGCGCCGCTGGAGGCGCGCTCCCGCCCCCGCTCGTTCCCTGACATCCCCGTGCGAGTGACCGGCGGCTCCGATGTCCGCCGGTCACTCGCAATCTCCCCCTGCAGAGGGAGAAAGGCAGGCGGCTAATGTAAACACAGCCGTCGGTCATTCTCCCTGGTGTAACTGCAGAGACTATACGATCCTGCTATGTAGGATCGTAGGTCTCTGTGGTTACATCACAACAGAGATGTATAGTAACTAAGTAGAACTACTTCACTACTGTACTTAAGTACCGAAAGGCGGTATCTGTACTTTCCTAGAGTAGAATTTTTTTCTCCTACTTCCACTTTTACTTCACTACATTTTTTCGATGATTTTAATACTTCTACTCTGATATTTTTGTTTGTGCTGCATAGTTACTCGTTACAATTATAAAAATTACCACTGCCAGAACAGTAGATGGCAGGTTTCATAAAGCTCAAAATATGTGCATTATCAGCGCATACGAAAATAAATGCTACTGTATGTATAAATAAAAACTGCATTTGAAATAATAAAAAACAATATGATGTTCAAACTTTTGACTTCTTTCTTTAATAACTACATAACACAGTACTTGTACTTTTACTTTCAGTACTTGAGTAGCAATTTTTTTTCAAAACTACTGGTACTTTTACTTTCAGTACTTGAGTAGCAACATTTTTAAAAAAACTACTTGCAATACTTAAGTACAAAACATGTTGAATACTTTAGTACTTCTACTCAAGTCACTTTTTGATTGAGCACTTCCACTTCTACTCAAGTCACTTTTTGATCGAGCACTTGTACTTTTACTCAAGTATGGGTTTCGAGTACTTTATATAACTCTGCATCACAAGCCACCCCCCTTGACAGTTAGAATCACGCCCCTAGGGACACACTTAACCCCTTGATCACTAATAAAGTTAACCCCTTCCCTGCCAGTGTCATTTTTACAGTAACAGTGCATATTTATAGCACTGATTACTGTAGTAATGTCACTGGTACCCCCAAAAGTGTCAAAAATGTCAGTCAGGGGTCCAATCTGTCCGCCGCAATGTCGCAGTCCCGCAAAAAAAATCGCAGATCGCCGACATTACTAGTTAAAAAAAAACAATAAAAATTACATAAATCTTTCCCGTAGTTAGTAAACGCAATAACTTTTGCGCAAACCAATCAAAATCTGCTTATTGCGATTTTTTTTACTAAAAATATGTAGCAGAAAACAAATTGGCCTAAAATGTTGGAAAATTTTGATTTTTACATTTTTTTTTAGAGAATTTCATATAACAAAATGTGAAAAATATTGTTATTTTTTCAAAATTGTCGCTGTTTTTTTGTTTATAGCGCAAAAAGTAAAAATCGCACAGGTGATCAAATACCACCAAAAGAAAGCTCTGATTGTGGGGAAAAAAATACGTAAATTTAATTTGGGTACAGCATTGCACGACCGCGCAATTGTCCGTTAAAATCAGGCAGTGCCGAATCGCAAAATATGCCTGGCCTTTGAGCAGCCAAATCTTCCGGGGCTTAAGTGGTTAACTTCAGGTCTCACTTCTAGGTGCCAACCCTCTGGCCCAGTCACAGCCAATTCCTCTGTCACATCTGTGACCTCCACTCTTCATGTTGCTGCCTCCTTCCTGTTTATTCATGTCTTAATCCTGCCTGTGATCGGGTGCATCTCTGTGATGTACAGAAAGTGCTGGAGCAGCAACTATAGGTAAAGGGTTGTGCATTTGGAGGTTTCAATTTGTGTGTTTTTTGGACTTATGTCTTTTTTTCAACCAAATTTGCTAGGTAACTAACTATGTAGCACTGATTATTACAAAGCAAAACTTTTTTTTTTTAAATTGCCGGAAAATAACATTACGTTGCGCAACAGCCACATAACTTTCTTGCAAACTGTGTTAAAGTGGCCTAAATATATTTACCCTACTTTGGAAGTTTGGCCTGGGCATCCCAATTTCGGGAAAGAGGCTACTCCATGACAAAAGATATTGTGGGCTTCCTGACTTTCTTATGAAAAATTTGTGAGAAGCCAGCTGGAGCATCCTTTTCAGTAGGGATGAGCCAAACTCGTCTACGTTCAGTTTGAGTGTGGTTCAGCAAACTTCAAAGAAATTCAGATGCTGAACCCAAATCCCATTGAAATCAAAAGAAACCAAATCTGTTAAATACAATTTGCTCATTTTGTGGGCTAACAGGCAAGAAGATGTAATATATATATATAAATATAAATATATATATATATATGTGTGTGTGTGGAAAGGAGAAGTCGTCGAGGGAAGATATAATTCTCCTCGCTTCCTGTCCTATGTACAGGATTAGTGGAACCCAGACCAGGTTTTCGATGTAACTTTGGGTCTGAGCAGTCCAGTTCGGATTTTGAGTCTCTAACCTGGATTGTTAATTTACTAATTGATGTTCCAGGTGATATAAAAAAGGGAAGGCTGGAGCATAATGTTGCTCTTGGCCTGGGACTCAGGAAGCTAAACCTGAGAGAGCTACTGAGCTGAAGTTTGCTGTATGAGAGAAAGAAAAGGTTTACATTTTGTCTATTTTGTTGGTGACTGGGAGAAGCCCATCACCTGTGAGTTAGAAAAACTCTTTAGTTAGTGCCTGGTTGGCAAGGGTTTATTTTCTGTTTTGTTTTGTTTTATTTTCATGCAACCTTTTTTAATAAATACTGACTATGAAGTCAGCTTTTAACCACTTAAGCCCCGGAAGATTTTACCCCATTCCTGACCAGGCCCTATTTTGCGATTCGACACTGCGTGAATTTAATGGACGATTGCGCGGTCGTGCGACGCTGTACCTAAATGAATTTGACATCCTTTTTTTCCCCACAAACAGAGCTTTCTTTTGGTGGTATTTAATCACCTGAGCAATTTTTTGATCATGCGCTAAAAACAAAAAAAAATTAAAATTTTGCAAAAATAACAATATTTTTCACATTTTTTTTATATGAAATTCCCCAAAAAAAATTTAAAAATCAAAATTTTTTAACATTTTTGGCCAATTTGTTTTCTGCTACATATTTTTGGTAAAAAAATCACAATAAGCGTATTTTGATTGGTTTGCACAAAAGTTATTGCGTTTACTAACTAAGGGAAAGATTTTTGTTGGTTTTTTTTTAACCAGTAATGGCGGCGATCTGCGATTATTTTTTTTTTTGCGGGACTGCGACATTGCGGCGGACAGATCGGACCCTTGACTGACATTTTTGACACTTTTGGGGGTATCAGTGACATTACTACAGTAATCAGTGCTATACATATGCACTGTTACTGTACAAATTACACTGGCAGGGAAGGGGTTAACTTTATTAGTGATGCAGTGGCTAAGTGTTTTCCTAGGAGCGTGTTTCTTACTGTGCAGGGATGTGGATTTTCATGTAACAGCAGAGATCTACGATCCTACATAGCAGGACCGTATGATCTCTGCTGTTACACAAGGGAGAATGACAGGCGGCTTTGTTTACATTAGCCGCCTGCCTTTCTCCCTCTGTAACGGATAATTGCTAGTGACCGGCGGAGACTCACGCGGAGGTGTCCGTGAACGAGCGGGGGCAGGAACGCGCCTCCATCGGTGCGTGCTCGCCCGCTATTGGCTCACAGGCGAGTGACGTACCCATACGTCACTTTGCCTGCACGGGGCTGACTTCCGCAGTATATGTACTTGCAGGGGTCGGCAAGCGGTTACGAAATGTCATGTGTTTGGACTGCCTATTTCCCATGGAAGGGGATTCTCACTTGAGCTGTTCTCCCACATATGGTGGATTTGGCGGGCATTTTCCTGAGCGAGTTGCATAATGGAGGACATCATAAGAGCTTTACTGCAAGCCACTGCAGCCCAGCAGCAGGCCACTACAGCCCAACAAGAGACAAACCCAGTTTGCAAAGGCCCAGCAGCAGGCCACTATAGCCCAACAAGAAACAAATCGCCAGTTGACAGAGGCCCAGAAAGCAGATCAAGAGCTACTCAAAGAGCTGATTTAAAGCATCCTAGAGTTAAAGGCTAACCCAGCGGCTGCAATCCCAGTGGAACAAAAGGTGAAGCATGCCAGCTGTTACCTGCAAAAGATGAGTGCTACAGATGATGTGGAAGCCTACCTCACCCCTTTTGAAAGGATTGCTGTGTGAGAAGGTTGGCAGAGACCTGAGTGGGCGGGGCTTGTGGCATATTTTCTAACAGGTTAACACCAAAAAGCCTACTACGACCTGGAACCAGCAGCTGCTCAGGATTATAATGTACTTAAGGCTGAAATCCTGGCAAGGCTGGGTGTCACCATTGCAGTTCATGCCCAGCAGGTGTTTCGGTGGACCTATCAGGCTGAAAAGCCCCCCACGATCCCAAATGTTTGACCTCATACACCTTACCAGGAAGTGGCTCCAACCTGAGACATTGTCCCCACTGGAGATAGTGGAGCGTGTGGTGATGGATCGTTATTTGCAGGCTCTTCTTGCCACCCTGAGGAAATGGGTCAGCCATGGTGACCCCAAAACGGCTACCCAGCTAGTGGACATGGTTCCACAGCTACAGAACTACTAAGTACCCCTGTGCTTGATCGTTCTGGTAAGCCAATTCAAGGGGTTAAGGGCTTGGGAGGTTATCATAAGACATTTGCTGGAAATAAAGAGACTGTAGGCTCTGGACCTAGAGACTGGCCTGATCGGTCAGGAAGGACCATGAGGCCGTATAAAGTGGAGAACCTATAAAATGTTTTTATTGCCATGGGTTAGGACATATTTCTGCTAATTGTCCTTTAATGGGTGAACCTATGCAATGTGATAATATTATGTTGAGAAAACGCATGTCTTTCTCTGCACAGGGGGTGTGTACTGCATTATGTCAGGAACATGTTGAAAGACAAATGTGTATTATTTCAGTTGATGGAAAGCCAGTTGCAGCTCTGCTAGATTCTGATAGTGTGGTCAATCTAGTCAGAGACGACTTTATCAGTCGCACCAAGTATCACCCTAGTACTATTGGGGTTATTTGTGTACACGGTGACACACATAACTATCAAACTGCTCTAGTTGGAATTGATACCCCATGGGGCTCTGTGACACTTTCTGTGGGTGTAGTACCCTCTCTGCTCCATGAGGCTATAGTGGGGAGAGATTTTCCACAGTTTTGGAGACTTTGAGAAAATAAAGAGGTGGGTAGTGCTCCATCTACAGGTGAACCCAGGGAACTTAGTCCAGAACCCTTTGACTGTAAAATGGAAGACGATATTGTAGGTGTTAAATTTTGGATACCTACAGCACTTGCTAAATAGTAGTCAACAACTTAAAAATATGTATACTTCAATAAATATCATGTAAATTGTTCAATCAATAATAAAGGTGCTGGGTGCAATAAATAGTTTGATAATAACTGCAATATTGAATCAATATATATAAATCAACTGAATTTGTGAGCTGAATAATAACTGCAAATCTAAATCAATATATACACATCAACTGAATATGTGGGATAAAGAATAAATAACCAATACAATATTCCAGTCCATAAATATAGTGACTGTAGTGATCAAAGTTCAAAAGAATTTTTCTTTGTGCAAATATGCTCATCCGATACATTCAAAGTGCAGGTGCTCAGTGTGGATCTTATCCAATCCGTCTTATGACATGTATGTGGCACAGGTTCCTCTCCACCATGGTATGGGTAAAGTTGGGTAACTTACCAGATGTAGGGGGTCTCATATCCCTTATAGCAATAAGACCACTCACTCTTGTTTGGCCCCCAATGCCAGGGTAGGTTCCCCCATGGCGCTCCGATGTTAGAGTGATGGTAGATTCCTCCTTTCCTCTCCCGGCATCAGTTTAGGGCCAGGGTATAAAAATAAATACTCTGGATAGTGTAGTATGTATGATTAAAAAGTTTATTCCCCATCCATGGGTAAATAATAAAAGCAAGTAGGTTTGCAGTATACATTAAAAAACAAAAACAGCTGGCGCACAATGGGTAATGAAGTTTCACCAAGGGCTTCACAAGTAGCACTAGTTAGTTTGTTAGATTTTGCCCAAGACACATATAAAGCTTGTTATGTACGCCACAAAAGGAAGACTTCCAACACAGAGAGCACTGTGCCGAGATTTATTACCCAATGTCATACCAAATTTAAAAAGATTGAACAAGTATTGACGAAACATTGGCCGATTCTTCTGGAGGACCCCCACCTTAGAGATAATTTACCATCTAAACTCAAGGTCACTTATCGTAAAGCTAGAAACATAAGGAGTCTGGTGGCCCCCAGTAAACTGAAAAATCCACCGATATCCGCCCAAGCGAGACCGTGTCTTATTCCACTCATAGGCATGTTTCAATGCCGAAAAGCATTATGTTTAACATGTAAGCATGTAACTCATGGGCAAAAAAGTTTTGAGGTCAAGGGCAAAACATACCCTATTGCTAAATTTTACAACTGTTCCACGGACTATGTCATCTATTGTTTGACATGCCCTTGTGGTCAGTTTTATGTAGGAAGAACCATTCGTCCATTGAGGAAAAGATTTGGGGAACACCGTAGATTTGTAGAAGCAGGGGATTATAAGCACAGCGTTCCACGCCATTTTTTATTGTCACATGATCATTCATCCCTTAGTCTAAGAGTGTGGATTATAGAATCCATACCTGCCACTTTTGCGCCAGCCGAGCGTTACAAGTGGCTGTGCCAAAGGGAGGCATATTGGATCTACATTTTAGACACTTTAGTGCCGGGCGGCCTAAATGAGGAAATTGAAACGAGTTCGCTCACATAGTCCTCCTTTATCAAGAACCCAGGTTTTATCTTTTATATCTTTTCACTTTTATTATTATTATATTTCATTACTCCTCTTGGTGGGTTCAATATGGTGTACAACTATCCTTTTAATGGATTGTAGATGTCATTATACAGCTTCCATATTTTAGATGGTATAGGAAATATCTGAGACATTTGAGATATTCTTAACATATTTCCTTATATTAATATTTTAATAGTTTCATATATTCATCTTGTTCTGCATATACAATTCATGGCTGTCTTGTATGTGCACAAGTTCATTATGAAGTTATTGCATATACATAATTCATATTTATTCATTATATATCAATTATTTAATATAACATTTTTATATATATATATATATATATATATATATATATATATATATATATATATATATAAATATATATATATATATATTTTTTTTTTTTAATTGTACTTTAATTTTTTTTTAAATTTCATTTTTATTTTTATTATTATATTTTTTCTTCTTTTTTTTAGTAATGATATATTTTCAGCATATAATGTTATATATATTATATATTACTCTCATGTGCTGACGATAATGTTAATTTGATCTATTTTTCATTATTTACCAGATTAATGTATTTATTTCCCTTGCTATTTGCCTATGTATTATCCCCTGTGTGTCTCCAACCACTGCTTGTTCTTTAAAATATTGTAGTCCATAATGCCAATATTCCCTTTCCTTGAATTAGATGCTGCATGTTTTTATATCTAGTGCCGCTGTATTTAAATATAGGGCGGGTTTTAGGACCGAGCAGGTCCAGGCTCCTTTTCTATTTAATCTCACTTCCAAAATGGCGCAGCATCGGCCTGAAGAAGGAGCACATGCTCCGAGAACGCGTGGCCGCGCCCTGACGTCATCATGCTACCGGAAGTGACGGCGGTGTGGCTTCTGTGTGTCCCCGGAACCAGGAAGAGCGACTAGCTACCGCTCACAGCTTGGCAATCGTCACCGCTCGAGCCATCCTGATCCGACCGGAATGATTATCATGAGCCCTTTATTTTATCCATATTGTGAGTACCCTTTGTTCCATTGATTTTAGCAAATAAACCTCAAGTTACTGCACTCAGAGTGGCGCTTGTGTTTCTTCCCTCCTTGCGGTATACATGACAGTGTACACGCTATACATGCTACATGCAGAATGGTGAGCGGAGATTCTGGCTTGTGTTCCCCCTGCTGTGCTGGCGTCACGCCGTGCGTTCCAAACGTACGCGTTTCAACACTTCCTGTGACGTCTTCAGAGGTAGGAAGACACGCTATGCGGTACTCATTTATATACGGAAGTCGCCGCCCCTTACTCTGCCCTATACACTTAGTTCCCGGAAGGGATGGAACACGGGAGTGTCCCCACTGCACCACCAATGCATTGTGAGTTCCCGTGTCACCCTCCATGTTCCGGCAGAAGGAAAGTTTCTTAAGATTGAATGACAGTTTATAAATGGTAACATTTACATAATATCATGCAAGCTAATTAAATCTGCATGAGTCGTACAATTATCCTCTCTAATTGGTATACATAATTAATTTAGCATGATCAGTGTATTAAAGGAATACATAAAATTCTCATGGTCTATATATATATATATATATATATATATATATATATATGTGTGTGTGTGTGTGTAAATATTAAATTACATTAGGATATATTTATTAGTGATTTATTAGGAAAATATATAAAGATAAAATTGAAAAAAATATATAAGGATAAAGTTTAAAATTAAAAATGTATGACTTTATATATTAAATGAATGGAGTGTACCTAAATTCCTCATCATATGATCATTGGCCCCGAATAACTGTTTTTGCTCTCAATAATGGCTTGTATTTTGGTCTCCCCAACAGGGAATATATATAAGTGACATGTGCAATTCACTCATTTGGGTAAATAGCCCTGTGTTCTGGGTGCATCCCAAAGTCGGTGTATCTAGGCAGTGGATGGTTTTTTGGATCTTAAGGATTAGATATGAAACAATTTATGTCCATACCTATATTCATTCCCCTGGGTTGTAAGGTAGAAAGTTCATATATCCATCTTGACTCATTTTGTGAGACAGCAATTTGCATATTTTTTCCCCGTCAATTGGGCTCAATCTTATCAATTCCACTAAATGAGAGGAGACTAGGGTCTCTATTGTGTGCCAATCGGAAGTGGTTGGATACATTGTGGTGTCTAAATCTATTATCAATGTGTTCCCCCAGGCGTACCTTCAGTTGTCTTGTGGTACGCCCCACATATTGTAAATTGCACGGGCAGGTTAGTAGGTATGTCACATGAGTACTTTGGCAAGTTATAAGGCTTTTTATTTTGTATACTTTCTTTGTGACATTGGATTGAAATTCCATAGTTATGCGTGTCCTAGTCTTTACAGTCCTACAGGGTTTGCATTTTCCACATGTGTAGAAGCCTTTTTGGTCCAGGAATGTGATCAGTTTTTTCGGGGGGTCCGGAATGTTCTTGACCAGTTCACCCCTTAGGTTTGATCCCCTTTGATAGACAAATTTGGGGCGATCTGGCAGTATCCCCCTCAGTTGTTCATCTCTTAGGAGTATGGGCCAGTGTTTCCGTACAATGTGTTAAATTTCTCTATATCTGGTATTGAAGTTAGTAATAAAGGTCAATGCATATTCTTTTGTTTAAATAAAAATAAAGTGCAGCACAATCCTTATTCATACATTACAGAGTAATGCATACATAATGTATAGATATCTCATATGCTATAAGAACGTCCATAAATGTGCAGGATGATAAGTAAGAGGAAAATAAAGTCCTTCTTTACAGGTGATCCAGGAATGTGATCAGTTTTTTCGGGGGGTCCGGAATGTTCTTGACCAGTTCACCCCTTAGGTTTGATCCCCTTTGATAGACAAATTTGGGGCGATCTGGCAGTATCCCCCTCAGTTGTTCATCTCTTAGGAGTATGGGCCAGTGTTTCCGTACAATGTGTTAAATTTCTCTATATCTGGTATTGAAGTTAGTAATAAAGGTCAATGCATATTCTTTTGTTTAAATAAAAATAAAGTGCAGCACAATCCTTATTCATACATTACAGAGTAATGCATACATAATGTATAGATATCTCATATGCTATAAGAACGTCCATAAATGTGCAGGATGATAAGTAAGAGGAAAATAAAGTCCTTCTTTACAGGTGATGTAGATTGAGATCCCAACAATAGATGATATGTAATCCACAGTATTGTGTAATATGGTGCTCAAAACTTCCCACCACCTGGCATTCTCTGCCTCTCACCTCAAAGCACAGACCCTACAGGGCAAGACAGCATTTCAAATTAATCAGCAATATCCAGATCACCTCTCTACATAGATAACACACAGGGCCAGCTGACAGATTCCAGACCTCAATAGTACCAGGGACTGCTCACCCAATGAGATATTTGGTCAGGGATGAAGCTCCGTGATATAGAATGACAATAAGAAAGGATCTAGTGCTCTGTATTGCTTGAATACATTTATTAGGACAGTACAGGTAACACTCACATATTTGTAGAATTCAAAAGCCAAAATTGCAGAGCATGCAGGCGTGCGAGCGTGTCTCTGTGCCTCCTGTCGGTTTCCAAGATGGCTGTGGTCACGTGACTTCCCCCGTATGCGTTACGTCCTTCTAAGGGGCGGGACTTCATCAGCAGGGATAGCCCGTCTTTAGTTGTGGTTACTGCATTTGTTTCCTTTTTTCAGGCTTTTTAAACTTTCTGTTCACTTGTAATCCTGTGAAAAACACACTTCCTGCCCCTGGGTGACTACACTTACAATTCCATTGTATCTATGGAGGTAGATACAATGGTAGCCAGCATGGGTGACAGCCATGGCTACCTCCATAGATACAATGGAATTGTAAGTGTAGGGGCAGGAAGTGTGTTTTTCACAGGATTACCAGGTGAACAGAAACAAACGCAGTAACCACAACTAAAGACGGGCTATCCCCGCTGATGAAGTCCCGCCCCTTAGAAGGATGTAACGCGTATGGGGGAAGTCAAGTGACCCGCGGCCATCTTGGAAACCGACAGGAGGCACACAGACACGCTCACATGCCTGCATGCTCTGCAATTTTGGCTTTTGAATTCTACGAATATGTGAGTGTTACTTTGTTTTGCTTGCGTCTATCTAGCAAGGTTACTAATCAAGGAAGCTCAGACCTCTGCAGTGTATAAATGTGCTTTTACTATACAAAAGCAATCTGTACATACAAAACTATTACAATATTAGGAACAAAATACAAGACTGGCAGATACAGATAAAGATAAAGAAATATATATATCAAGAATACTTAACTAAAGATGTTTCTCGCCAAGGAGTCCCATTTGCTATTATGCAAACATGGCACAGGTAATCAGGACCACCCTCTTGATTCATTGATGTTCTGTGTGAGACTGCCTCTTAATAGCTTGGTAGTGGTATTTAGAATATACCATCCTCTCCAAGCCAACACCCTTTGTCCTGAGGAGAAAAGGGCTTTCTTATCCATTGTTTGGACAGTGAATAATACTTTAAAAAGGGGGGGGGGGTAGTCTTGGTAATCATTCCTCAAGCCAAGCCTTACATCAGAAAGGATTAGCTATACATATGACCTTATATGGCTTCTTGACCAGAACTTGGAGGCTACAATGCATTAGTGATCCGGCGTCAGCAAGCGTCGAGACCCGGCTTGGAAAGCATCAAGGTTGCCATGACGACATGTTTCGCACTGCTGTGCTTTGTCAAAGTCCTTTTGACAAAGCACAGCAGTGCGAAACATGTCGTCACGGCAACCATGATGCTTTCCAAGCCGGGTCCCGATGCTTGCTGACGCCGCTTACGAGTAGTGGCCTCCGCTGTGGATACCTCTGGTTGGCGGCTCCACGGCACGTCTACACTGCTTCGGTGCGAGCAGCCACACTATCGGGTGGGAGGAAGCCACGCCACCCTACCGGCTGGTCCGGTCTGCTTTTGGCACATAAGATCCTTCTCCCTTATTCCTGGTTCCCTGTTGTGATCATCTACACAGTTCCGGCTCACCCAGCGGCTCAGTCATCCTGTGACCCCCAGCAATGCCACAGATCTGGTTTGGAACACATTCTATTATGTTTTAATCATTACTATATATATTTTTTATAAATAACGGAGTCCCGTGTGCAGTAAAAGTCCAAATCTATCCAAAGAAGTGCAGAGAGAAGAGGATCCTCCACCAAACAGAGCCACCAAACACTCTTACCAGCTGCTTAGACCCAACAGGGTCACACAACGCCCAAAGTGCTGATGTATTCACAACAGGTGGGATCCAATAGCTTCAGAAAACTCCTGCTGCTGCGGACTGGAATCACCTTCAATAGACTTTTGCGAAAGGGTAGTTGATGTTTGTAAAAAAACTCCCAGCAGAGGTAGTGAGACAGTCAACAGTAAGTGGATCCAAATATGCTTGGTACAAACCATCCAAGCTGGTATCTGGCTATGCTCCCACTCCCTGGGCGTACGTGTAATCGAACAATTCATTCATACGCAAATCCGGAACCATCTTTTAGCAAAGATTTTACCTAAACGTCCGACCGTCATCTATGACCAACTGGGGACCTGTGCGGGCTGAAAGAGATAATACAGGTATGAATAGTGATTCATATGGTGTGCTTTTGGCTAGTGGCCTAGAATTTAACAACATGACTGTCTGCATGAGAACCCGATCCCACCCCCTTAGCGTACGTGTGGGTGTAAAGCCTCGTACACACGCGTCGAAAATTGGCAGGGAATTTTCGGCCAACGTCCGATCTTCCGATTTTCGGCTTGTTAGTATGATGCTTCTGACAACCGACTCCGACTTTTTGGCCGAAACAAATCTGGTGTGCAGACTATAAAATGTTTGTTGGCCGTCAACACAACGTCCGATTTTCCGTCAGTCAGTACAGATTTAGTCAGACAAAAATCTACTAATCGGAACACGCATGATCGGAAGCAAATAACAACCCGGAAGAATATTCTCAAGAAAACTAGCCATTGTATCAAGAAAGAACTTTCGTCTCGCAGCAGTCAAAAAAATATATGAAATGCGGAGCACATGCTCATCTTGGTAAATGTGAGAAGAAGGAAGCTGCTTCTCATAATTATATACTTTACAATTAAAGAGGCATGTGTTCTGTTATGATGAGGATAATGATTTGGCTATTCTATTTGGTGCATGTATTTTTAAAATAAAATATTTAAAACTCTTCACCATTCTCTTTGTTTTAGGACTGCAAATATCTAACTATTAATGTGTCCCTTTATTCATTTTGGAATTAATGTATAAAACATATATTGCTGCTTACTCCCAATATCCTACATTTTAAAAAATAAAGATAGGCAAGTAGTTTTTTTATCATTATATTTATTTTCTAAATCAAGAAATTACAACATAAATATAGAAATAATCTCCATATTTAAAATATTAAAATAAAAAAAGGACATTTCCTCCTCATAGAAACTATAAATAAATGAAAAGGGGTAACACAAATAACAGGTTACAAATTAGGGGCATTTATAACTGTGAATACCTGTAATCATGTGACCATGAGGGTAGGTGGGGATCAGGAGGGGCATATTGCCACTGACTGCCATGTGGCATTTGTGGCTGGGGTGGAGGTGGTGGCTGGGGGGGAGGTGGAGGGGATGGGTGAGAATCAGAGAGGTGGGTGTGTTCCTGAAGTTCCTCCAACACCCCTTTATTGAGCACCTGCAGGATCAGGAGCTCTGCCCTTTGGCGCTGCTGCAACTTCATTTGGCGAAGCTTGTTGGTGGTCAGAGTGCCAAATGATTCCTCCTCGTCAGGCTTTCTCTTGAGGGCTATAGAGGCCTGGCTGAGAAAAGTCGTCGTGATATCCTCCAAATTTTTTGCTTTCATGCGGCGTTTTGCAGGAGGTTGTGTGGATCCAGATGCCTCCACAGACTCCTGGCTGCCACCTGCCTCCTCCACAGTGACACTTTCTTGTTGATGAAATTAACAATTTATTAGAATGTTATAGTGTATATAAAAAGTCATGTTTGTTGGATTATTTTAACCAAATAGCAGACTTTACATAAAGGGTGAATTATTGTCTTGATAATATTTTTATTGCATCATTATGTTTATTGCAGACAATATATTGTGAAATGCTATACCTGTTTCAAGTTTGGCTCCAGGATATCTTCCTCTTGGCTGGCATCACATGAGCCCTCTGCCGACGTGCCGATGTTGACAGGGATGGCCTTGATTCTTCATGTTCCGTCAGGAACCGCAGGCTCTCAAAATACCATAGCCTTGTTATGTAGATGTCCTCGGCAGCAGCTCCAGACTTCTCTGACTTTTTGATTTTATTAAGCTCCCTTTTGTATGTTGTGCGTAGGTTACCGATTTTGCTTTTTACATAATTTAGGCCGGCATTAGGGAAAATCGGTTTGCATATTTCCAACAATTTTAAATATGCCTCGTTTTTCTTTTGTTTGTTAGAGTAATCTTTACTCTTTATCTTCTACAAACATGGCAATTTTCTATACTCATCTATGAATGTTTGGACAAATTCAGGAGATGTGAAGTTATCTACCATGATGATGATGTATATGCCTGCAAGACACAACACAAAACATAGTCAAAGAGCATGTATTTTGTCACATAATAAAGATAGGCCCAATATAAGCTGTATAGGGCCCAAAACACCCGCTTTTGAATCAAAAGTCGTACCTTTGTTTGCTCGGAAGAATCGTGGTTCGCCGATCGATCGTGCTCCTCGAAACGATCTGTCCGATGGCGAATGGTTGACCGAAAGATCTGGCGTCCTTTAAAGACAGCGCATGCGTCAACTCCGCCTCCAGTGGCGCGCTGACGCAGGGGCGTGTACGTGCCGAATATTAGGCTGCATGCGACACACACACACGTGAGTCGGCGGAGGATTCGTTGCGGAGATGGCAGAATCGCGGAGTTCAAGTGAAGGCCAAAGTGGTTGGGCAAAGAAAAAAACAAAAGCAACACCTATGAGCAAGGGTGAAATGGTGGAGATGGTGGCCATTCTTGAGAAAAATGTCATCATATCCTGAAAAAAGTAAGATTTTTTTTTTAATAAGCAATATGTTTTGGGTAGATTTGGTATATGTTGTCGTGGTGGAAAATAAATAGGCTTGTACTGAAAAGTACAAATGGCCCGCTCTTTTGCATAACGATTTACCAAGCACTCGGCGATAAAGAAAGGAACAAATGCGCTGGGTCATTTCGATGCCATCTGCCAGGTCTCTCTCCATTGGATATGTATGTGTGTGCATGTGTATGTGTATAAGAGCAAGTGTTTGTGTGTGAGAGTTTATGTGTCTCTTCATGGACGAATGATGTGTTAGCTGCTGTTATGTGAGCTGTTATGTGAGTGTGTGTGTGTGTGTGTGTGTGTGTGTGTGTGTGTGTGTGTGTGTGTGTGTGTGTGTGTGTGTGTGTGTGTGTGTGTGTGTGTGTGTGTGTGTGTGTGTGTGTGTGTGTGTGTGTGTGTGTGTGTGTGTGTGTGTGTGTGTGTGTGTGTGTGTGTGTGTGTGTGTGTGTGTGTGTGTGTGTGTGTGTGTGTGTGTGTGTGTGTGTGTGTGTGTGTGTGTGTGTGTGTGTGTGTGTGTGTGTGTGTGTGTGTGTGTGTGTGTGTGTGTGTGTGTGTGTGTGTGTGTGTGTGTGTGTGTGTGTGTGTGTGTGTGTGTGTGTGTGTGTGTGTGTGTGTGTGTGTGTGTGTGTGTGTGTGTGTGTGTGTGTGTGTGTGTGTGTGTGTGTGTGTGTGTGTGTGTGTGTGTGTGTGTGTGTGTGTGTGTGTGTGTGTGTGTGTGTGTGTGTGTGTGTGTGTGTGTGTGTGTGTGTGTGTGTGTGTGTGTGTGTGTGTGTGTGTGTGTGTGTGTGTGTGTGTGTGTGTGTGTGTGTGTGTGTGTGTGTGTGTGTGTGTGTGTGTGTGTGTGTGTGTGTGTGTGTGTGTGTGTGTCTCCTTCTGTGTTCTGATCTGTTCTGTGCAGGGCTTGTTTATTTACAGCAAGTAAGTGAGTTACAGGGAGTGGCTTCATGGCCACCAATCACAGATACGTATACATTTAAAAAGCACAATAGAAGCTGTGGAGTACACGCCCATAGATGGACAAGAGTGAACAAAAGACTAAACTGCCAGGAAGCACATGGCTTTTCATTGTTCATTCATGTCAATCCATAAACATGCATTCCATTACCTGTTGGTGGGTTTCCATCAAACATGATTCATATATATAAACCAATTTTGATAGTGACCATAAGATTTTCACCAGCAAGTCTTTCCTACAATGACAGTTAAAGTGATAATCGCTGTGAATAGCGATTATCAGTAAAACCGACACTGGGAGACATCATGACTATTTAAACTAAAGAATATGTCTATCAAAATTTCCACAACAGTCCCTCCTCTTTGTCATATGCTCCCATGTGTCCCTTAATGAATCTTCTTCTTCTTCTTCTTCCAAAAAAAAAACAGAACAGTTCTTCTCACGATAAAAACAATCCATTTCAAAAAGTTTATAAAAAGAAAAAGATAACGGGTAAAAACAATCCATCGAAAGGAAACTACACTTGGGTTCCATTCTTCGGGAGATGACTTCAGAGGGAGGGCATGAGACGATGGGATGTGTTGACCAGCGGTCGGGCTGGAGTCCTTGGCGTCGGATGCAGGGGGGAATCTTGGGGCGTCTCGTCTCAGCAATCAGGACGAGATCATCTGCTCGGGCTTTGGTGACTCGGTTGACCAGAAAACAGGACCATATAGGAGGAATAGAAACAAGAACAACATAAGTATATATACTTCTATTTCCTTCAACCAAGATCCAATGGAGAAACAAAATCCCCAGAACCTCCCAAAGCATTAAAAGGATTCCAACCCTCGTTAGCTATAGCTCTGGCTCTGCCTTGCAATGAAGTTACCTTATCCATATGGGCTTGGACCTTATCACTGGTGTTTGCTATACTGGAACAGCAGTCTTCCCCTACAGAAACCCCCCTTGGAAGCTAACAGAAAATCTAGTACCATTTTCTCCTACACTAAAAACACCCGGGGTTTCATTGGTGAGATGACTGCTATACCTGTCCCACAGGTTGTAGATCCTACAAATCTAGTTCCGGTGCCAAAACTAAAATTAAAGCCCAGCCGTGGACTACCTGATTGTCCCGATACCCAAATTGTATTGACCAGAAAAGGACAGGAGCCAGAGCTAACATTAAAACTATAACTGATGTTACCCTCTAGGAATGTGTCATTAAATTCTGTGCACAAGTGTCTCTTGGTTGTCTTCATGATGATACGAACGTCTGCCATTGCTTGGGGTGTAATAGCTAGGTGGGGGTTTGGAGCACACCCAGCCATTAGACCTGTTTGCCATCTTGGCCAGCTGAAAATGCATTACCCTTGCTAAAACACACTTGCTAAATATGTAAATAAAAATGATACTCCTCATTATCATTCTTGGATGGAGTTGAGCAGCTTTTTGCAGTGGTTGGCATGGATCCAGAGCCTCAAGGAAGTCGGCGTTGTCAGCTGAACCTGGTAATTCCTCCACTCCAATCCCGTCCCTTGACGTTTACTCAGTCCCCTGCTTGGACAGAATGTACACCGGTTATCGTGTCAGGGTCCGGGAGAGACTCCCGAACCCTATGATGGACCTTTTGGAGCTCCCGTTGCCAGGACTGCACCCACCCCGTCAGCTGAGAATGTAAAAATGACAGCTGCTGAGGAAAGCACAATCAGGCTCTGGTTGACTCCCTAACAAAACTTTGTAGGGTGATAACCCATGGGACATTCCTGTTGGGGTAAAGAGCAATGAGAAAACATTCGAGCCGTGGCTCTTTCAATTCAGCCGTTCAGACTTACCGCTAATCCCTGAAGCGCCGTACATACCTCTAAAAAGATCTGACCAGTGAAGTGTGATCCGCGATCTGACTCAATCGTTCCAGGCAGCCCCCTTGCGACAAACTATCTCAGACAGGATCTTTTTCGTGGTGGCAGTGGCAATGGCATTGTGCACGGACCAAGCCTCTGGACACCCAGAAAACATATCCGGACAGACCAAGACACGCTCGTTCCCCGGCAAAGTGATATAGTCTATCTGAATGCGCTAAAAGGGATATTCCGGTTTGGGTGGGTGCCTTCTCGGCTGCGGTAGTAAAGCCAGGGCCAATCCAATGCTCCTCCACCTATGCACACATAACCATCTTTGACTGGTGCCCAAGGTAATGAGTCGAGTGGGCCGTCACTGGAAAAAGGGATCTGGGTAAACACCATTTACCATCAAGACCCCAGATGTCATCTGGACCCTGTGTAGTCCCCAAAACCATCCATCTCCTCTTTTCCTGCACTTCCGCTTGGGACTGCAGCTTCTTAACACATCAGAGGGGATGGATAGCATTAGGGTCTCTGTCACCGGGCTCAGAGCACCTTCCTTAGCAGCTCTATCTGCCAAGGCATTTCCATTGGCTTCCATAGTCGTCTCAGTAGTATGAGCCTTTACCTTCAGAATGGTTATCTCGTGTGGCAAGCAAAAGGCAATGAACAGCTCTATTAACCCCGCACGTTTCACCGACCTCCCCAAACTAGTCAAGAACCCTCTTGCCCTTCAGACAGGACTACAATCATGTGCCAGTCCAAAAAGCGTATCTCGAATCTGTATAGAAATTGATCCTCTGATCTCTATGTCTTACCATCTGGGGTGTAGTACCTGGAACCATCGACAAAAAGGTTAGCAACTGGAATGGGGGTCTCCTTCACTGGGCTGACAGCCGCTGATTGCCACTCCATCAAAGAAAGACAATCGTGTTGTTCTTACTAAAGTTGGAAATTGATGAGAGAGAGAGAGAAAGAGAGAGAGAGAGAGAAAGAGAGAAAAGAGAGAGAGAGAAAAAGAGAAAAAGAGAAAGAAAGCGAGATAAAGTTTTGAAAATTACCATTTTTCTGCACGGCCTTCTCCCCCCTTCTCTTCATCCTTAACAGGAAGAAGAGACGCAGGGTTCCAAAATAGTGCATCGTTTAAGGTTACGAGGACTTTGGGGGTCCTTCAATGTCTGCATTCTCTGAGTGGTTAGATGTTGGGTACCTAGAGAAATGCAATGACCTAAAAAAAAACAAGCTTCTCCTTGCAAAGCTGGCCTAGCCTGCAATAGAGAGGTTCAGTCACTGACACTGTCTGGCCTGAGAGACCTACAGTGGGAGTTGTCTTCCCTGGAAGGGGAACCTTGCCTCTAGGTTTTTGAGATCTTAAAACCGTGTTGGCTGCATCGGTGTCAGCGAGGCAAGGGAGGGGATATTTTAATTCCTCTAGGATGTGAGCTAACACCGGTTTATCAATGCCCTATGATAAGTCATAGTCGTTTCTGACCATACCTACCTTTGAATTTTCCGGATCCTCCGGAATAAATTGCCACTTACCCCACGGACCAGCCGGGTTGGTAGGACAATTATGCCTGATGTACCCTGACTTTCCGCATCCATAGCAGACCTGTTAAAAGAACTTCTAGTTTGCCAAAGAGTTAGAAGGAAAGGGTTCAGCTGTCATGACAGGCTGTTGAGAGATAGAGACACTGTGAGGTGGGAGGGCGTTACCAGTACCAAAGTCTGCACTGTGAACTGAAGAAAACGGAGATTAAAGTGCAGAGACAATGACAGGTTCAGGGTCAGCGGATCTGGCTCGTCTTATTAAAGTTAGCCCAGGAAGAGCTTCCTCCACTTCTCTCACCAGATCGCTGGACTCGGCTATCTCATCAGGCCAAGTGTACATAATGCGGTTCTTCCGGACTGAACCCGCCTCATGCACACCTTGCTGATTGACCATAATAGATCTCTGAAGCCACAATTGCGCTACACTTAGCATCTGTGTTGCCTGGAGCCTAGTTCTGAATTCAATAATGAACTCCTCGCATCTCCAGACATCAAAAACACCTTCCAAAGGGATGTACCAACTGTTTCCCTTGGTTATTCCCCTTCCTGAGGGGTCTCATGGCCCTAGCCCCAAACTCAGACTTCATGTACCGCGAAAGTTGTTTGGCTAGCCTGGGGGACCTGTGTTACCCCCCATTGCATGGATAAACCATTAACCATGATGAGTAGAATCGCTTTCTTTGCACCTGGTTTAGGAGCAACACTGCTAGGTGCCAACTTTGACAGTGTTGGCCTGCTTCCGGACTCACGCGCCGGTCAGCTAGAAGACTTCAACCCGGTGGCTTCGTACGGCTATACAGCTCATCAACCCCCACACATACCCCAACTTCCGGTTATCTTACACGGCCTAATGTGGGGCGGGTTTCAGTATCTACTCCTCACACGTTGAAGGCTGAAACAAGCGTGTCGCAATCACCCGTTTCACGTAGACAGCTCAAAGTACACACGTTCGTTTCGACCTAACCCGTGCAGCCAAACAACCCCCGAAAGTACAATGAAAGTCCTCCCTATACAAACCTTGACTTCAGTCTATTCCTTGATATTGCATTAAAAATTTAAATAAAGATGCCGGTTACTGATTGCACACTGGAAGATATAACCTCTCTACCTAAAATCCAACCTGCAGTACCGAAAACTACCTCTTTGAGAAACCACCGCTCAGTACAAAACAACCCTGAAAACTGAATCCAATATCAGTCACTCCACAATGTACTCTTATCATTGGAAAAAAACTTAGTTACAACAAAAATGAGACAAAATACACCATAAAAACAGCTTAACCAAAAACTTACAAAACAAATAAATAGTTACCCCTGAAAAACAGACAAAAACACAAAAAACAAAAACTGATGGGTTGGATATGTATATATCTGTGCTAAATATGAACAAAAAGATGAACAAAGCTAGCTAGAAAAACAACTGCCTAGATGCCAGATTTCAATTAAAATGAAAAAAAAAACATTACTTTTAAACTGAAATACAGTGCAAAAATAACATCACAAAGTTGCCATTTAAAACTACCAAAAAAGAGAAAAATGTTTTAAAGCTCAAAATAGCATTTCAGCCACATGAGTCTCAACTCCATTTAACAAAATAGCTGCCAAGCACATGGTCCACACAAAGGAAATGACATCACAAAATGGCTGCCATCCGAGCACATGGTCCACACAAAGGAAATTACATCATAACCACATGGACAAAATGGCTGCCATCCGAGCACATGGCCCACACAAAAGAGTTGCACAAAACAAAGAGTTTGAGCAACCATGTGCTTCTTTGTACACAACAACAAAAGACAGGAAAAACAGGTTTTACAGCTGTATTCAGAGACAATAGCTATCCTGGTGGAAATGCTGGTTTTGGGGCTGCACAATACAATCTGCTACTTAAAAACAGAAACTCAGTCCAAAACTGTCTGCTCTATGCTCAATTCAAACATTAGAGTCCAAAGCAAAAACCAGTTTCACTAATAAACGAGTTCCCGCCAAAATCCAATCCAGCACACACAGCAACCAATCTGCGGCCCAAACCAACATTGATTGATAATATATTGTTATCTCATCGAACAAAGCTGATATTACAACAGATGTTACAAGGAAATATTTAACACACATATATCACAACCCCAGGATGTATTAACTGAGAACGTAACAGACCTGATCCCTAGCCACAAATATTAATAGAAATAACCCCATTGTTATATAAAAGAGCGAACGCTGCAAATGAAAAGGTTCTTTTGCTAAGCTTTGTTTCTAACTTCCACAGCGGACAAAGAAAGTAAGCCTTGGTTTAGAACAACAAATTTTCAAAAACTGAAATGAAACATCTTACCACACGGCGCCTTTGTTGTAACAAAACTGGACTCACTTCCCTCCTGTTTTCCGCTGTGAAGCTAGGAACTGTTAGGGCTACCAAGCTCGCCATACTGTGGTGGAAAATAAATAGGCTTGTACTGAAAAGTACAAATGGCCCGCTCTTTTGCATAACGATTTACCAAGCACTCGGCGATAAAGAAAGGAACAAACGCGCTGGGTCATTTCGATGCCATCTGCCAGGTCTCTCTCCATTGGATATGTATGTGTGTGCATGTGTATAAGAGCAAGTGTTTGTGTGTGAGAGTTTATGTGTCTCTTCATGGACGAATGATGTGTTAGCTGCTGTTATGTGAGCTGTTATGTGAGCTTGTGTCTGTGTGTGTGTGTGTGTGTGAGAGTGTCAGTGTGTGTGTGTGTGTGTGTGTGTGTGTGTGCCTCCTTCTGTGTTCTGATCTGTTCTGTGCAGGGCTTGTTTATTTACAGCAAGTAAGTGAGTTACAGGGAGTGGCTTCATAGCCACCAATCACAGATACGTATACATTCAAAAAGCACAATAGAAGCTGTGGAGTACACGCCCATAGATGGACAAGAGTGAACAAAAGACTAAACTGCCAGGAAGCACATGGCTTTTCATTGTTCATTCATGTCAATCCATAAACATGCATTCCATTACCTGTTGGTGGGTTTCCATCAAACATGATTCATATATATAAACCAATTTTGATAGTGACCATAAGATTTTCACCAGCAAGTCTTTCCTACAATGACAGTTAAAGTGATAATCGCTGTGAATAGCGATTATCAGTAAAACCGACACTGGGAGACATCATGACTATTTAAACTAAAGAATATGTCTATCAAAATTTCCACAACAGTTGTATAGAAATGTATAGATAATAATGTATATGAAAACTTTCCTTTTTTTTATTTTATTGGTCATTTCTTGATTTGATTGATATTTTGATGATTTATTTGTATATTACATTAAAAGACAGGAATCCACAGTAAACTATATATGCATTTGATTGCAAAGAATTTTCTTTATTGCAAAGAATTTTCTTACAAAAAACTCATATTTGTTCCATAATCTTTTTGTAACCTTTAAATAGGGCAAAAACGAAAATTAAAAGAAAAAGAACGTCAAAAGATGAGGAGAGGTGAAGCTACAGTGTCAGCTACATCCACATTGGATGAAGAACCAAAGGACATGGGCCCAGATGCTGTCACACATTCCCAAAAAGGTAATTGTTTCCTATGCTGAGTCAAACATTAATGTCCCTACTTTTTAGGAGATAACCATGTACATGTCTGAATATTTTATGTGAAAATAGCTGTCAAGCAGTGCACCATGTCCTAGCAAATTTCCCTCCTGTGAATTTTATTACATGCAACATTTTTATTATTATGTAGATAAAGAACCCAGCAAACCCACTGTGACCACTAGGGAGGAAATGGACAGCAGTCCAGAGTGCAGCATGGTGGAGACAACAAGTGTGCATCAAAGAAGCATACCACCACAGCAACAGCAAGGTTGGTAGGCACGGATTTTTTTGTAGTGGGATACGAAAAATATGTTTTTTTGCGATGATTGTTTAACCTTCTATTGTTGTATTTCAGACAAAATGGACATTGCAGAGGTTCCCTCATTTAATCCATGGGATGTGTCATCTCCAGCCAGATCTGATGTCGAAATTTTGGATATAAGATCCCCTGCCAGCATTCCAAACATAATTGCAAGTGCGTCTCCACAAAATCCAGATCAGGAAACAAGTGTTGGGGAGCCAGTTTTGTGCCCAAGTAAGTATTTTTAAAATGTTGTTTCAAGTGTATTTCTCGTTTGGTGTATTCAATGTAATGCTTCAAAGGAACTACCTGTTTGCTAAATATTGTGAATCAGGTGCGCAAAACTTATAAATTATGTGTCAAATATATAACCATATAGTGACAAATCTTCAAAATGTTTCTCCATTTGTGTAGATTTGTCACTATATGATTATATATTTGACACATTATTTTTTGTATTTATAAGTTTTGCGCACCTGATTCACATTTCCTACCTAACATATTTTCAACGTTTGCAGGTTTTCCTTTTGTTCATGCACACTTTCTTCACACAACATCACTGTTTGCTACATTAGCAAGGTGTGAAACCATACAGTGCTAATGTACATATTAGAAAGTGCATTACCATGGGGGAGGAGGAGGTATAGGTAGTGAACTATTTGTGTCAACAGGTGGAATCGTTTATGAGCCACAGACACCAGTGTAAAGAGAACATATTGTTTGCAATGTGTACTTTCATAGTAGTATAGGTGTCATGAGGGCAAGCTGGTTACACACAACAATGCACAGGGTAGGTATTAACTCTTCATTAGTTTAAGATGAACTTGACCCCAAATGTTTAGATATTATGACCTCATCTAGTTGCTTGGCATGTACTTAATATATTATTTTTAATTAACAGGTCATGTTATTCCTAGTTGCACAATAGCCAAGATGACAGTTGAGGCTTTACAGTGTTGCTCTGAGCTGGAGAAAATGAAGGAGGCTGCTACAGCCTTACAAAAAAAAAAAAATGCGCGACTTTGTTGACATGCTTGCTAAATTTTAATCTTATTTATTTATATATTTTTTTGGTTTTTATTGGGATCTTTTTGTTTTTCCCGGTGTTCGTTCAGAATTTTATGGCCTATTTTTTGGCCAAGACATTCATCATCATCTGCAAAAGGTGTCCCCAATTTTGTTACTGTTTTATACAGGGCTCCTATGCATATGAAGCACTTTACAACACCCTAACCCTTACCCTGCGAATGTGTTTTATTAAAAAATGTTTACACTCAACAATGTGTGTTCAAATCTTTCTTTGACTTTCGGTGGGGGGGGGGGGCATGTTTAAAGCTGGGTAAAGTAGCACAAAATGTATGATGGCTGTCCTTTTCACATATTTGCATGTTAATTAAAGCATTTTTGATTGTGTGTATAATTATCAGCCGGCCAAAATGATTGTTCCTTCAGGACCAGTGGACATCTAACAAGTGATATTCACTAGTACACTGAATGCACAATGATATCTGTGAACTGAGTGGCAATCAGTCTACAAATATACAGGTTCTATTTAAAGGACTAGCACTCCTAGGATTCTATATGGCATTGAGATGGGCAGTAGCAATCAGTGTAGGGAGATCAGTGTAATATATAGTGTATTGCTGGTTCGTTTGTCTATTTCACTTTACATTACCTATATATAACACTTATCTCTCTACACTGAGCAAGTTTCACATAACACTGACATCTCCTTACATTGGTGGGCAGTGAGAAGGATGTCATAAATGAACACAACATAACAGGTGGAGGTAAGTTGTTATTACACTAATGTATTACAAAAAATATATAGTATGGGCACCTTCTGGCCAATGACCACCAATGTAAGGTGACATTGGATGAACCTTGGGTGTGACCTACTTTTCAATGTGAGAGGGTTTTTAGAAATTAACAGGGGTGCTGAAGGCCCTTGTATTTTGACCACTGGTAAACAAAACACACATGGCCATAATCGCATTTGAACAGCTGGGGAGAGACAACAGTAGATAAACACACTGATGAATGTATTAACCCTTCTAAAGTCACACATATATAACACATGATGAACCCAAAAAATTTTGTTTTTGATATGTGCCCAAATTATTATAAGACACAATACAGAATCATTGCAATTTTTTTTATTGCAGAAATAATATTAGATATATCAAAATTATAATGTGTCAGGCAGAAATTCCTGCCACAAAATAGCCCTTCTCCCCACAAAATATTCGAGATATTGTTGTTGAATATCACAGGCACTTCGGGATGCCAATCCTGAATGGCCGACTTCCACTGATGTCATGGACTCCACTTGCACACGTGGTTGTGCCTCTCCACTCGGCCCTGGTATGGCAGGGTCAGTATCCACTTGCTGCAAACTTATATAGGTCTCAGCATTCCTGCGCAAATAGTTGTGCAAAATGCAGCAACACAGGACCACATGATCGATTTTGTAAAGTGCCAGATGAATGGAAGTCAGGAAAATCCTAAAACGGTTCGACATGATCCCGAAGGCATTCTCCACCACTCTGCGAGCTCTGGATAACCTGTAATTGAAGATCCTTTGCTCGGGGGTGAGGTTCCTCTGAGGGAAGGGCTTCATAAGATGCTCCCCAAGCGCAAAAGCATCATCTGCCAGAAAGATAAAACTGAGCCCCTCAATGGTTTGCTCCCTGGATGGCAAGTTGAGAGTGCCATTCTCAAGCCAACGAGCAAACTCGGTCTGGTCAATAACTCCCCCATCCGAATTGCGGCCATTTTTCCCAATGTCCAAAAACATGAACTCATAGTTAGCATTGACTATGGCTAGCACGACAATACTAAAAAAGCCTTTGTAGTTGAAAAAATATGAGCCAGAATTTGGTGGGGGAACAATCCGGACGTGCTTCCCATCAATAGCACCCCGCAATTGGGAAAATTCCACTGTTCCTGGAATTGACCAGCAATCTCCTGCCACTGCTCTGCGTTGGAGGGAAACTGTGGGGAAAAAATGAAAATACAATTAGTGCTTGAGCACATCACATTATTACACACACACATTTGTCTGTTAAATGCTTATGCAACTTTAAGATAAAAACAACATGAAGGAAATGTTTAACATTTTGGGGTATGACATCTACATACATTTATTTTTCACCTCCTAATGTGATAATATTGTAATTCACCAGCTACAGCTTTGGTATATGCTGACTTTTACATTTAGCGTGGGTGGGTGGGTAGTTAAGTAAAACTATGCCTTTATACATCATTAAGGGCTTGTGCCCACTGAACGTTTTAACATCATAAAATAAACATACACAATCATAGGTTGGAATGGATGGACTGATGTCTTTAAGATAACTCATAAACTAGGTACTAAAACATTTGCAAAGGAATAATTGGTTCTGGAAAAGTCAGAAAATGACACAGATTCAATATACTGTTAACAGGCAATGCGTTTAGGGACACATAGGAGAGAATGCTGGGCTGGTTACTGGGTCATTTTACAAATGGTTATGAAAATATTAAGCTTTACTACTATGTGCATGCGGACAGAGGGTAGTTACAAAATAATGACATCTGTAATTTGCTGTACATCCCAAATAAGCTAAATTAGGATGAGATGACAAATACATGTATTGTAATCTAAAAAAAGGAAACATACCTTGATATAGTCCTTCTGCAAGACTTTGATGATAGCAGAGCAGGTCTCAGGGATGATGACTCCAAGAGCTTGGGGGGAGATGCCTGTGGTAAACTTGAGATCCTGCAGGCTTCTCCCTGTTGCAAGATATCTCAAAGTTGCAATTAACCTTTGTTCAGGAGTAATTGCAACCCGCATACATGTATCCTGCTTCAGAATATAGGGGGACACCAGGGCAAGAAGACGGTGAAAGATGGGATCCGTCATCCTCAAATAATTCCTGAAGTCATCAGGATTATTTTCCTGGAGCTCCCTCAGCAAGGACATGTGGGAAAATTGATCACGGTTAACCACTTGCCGACCGCCGCAAGTACATATACTGCGGCGGTCAGCCCCTCACAGGCAGAGTGACGTATCGGTATGTCACTAGCCTGTGAGGCTCTGGGGAGCGAGCGCGCGCCGCCGGAGGCACGCTCCCACGCGGTCACGGACCCCCCCCCCGCGCGTGTGACCGGCGGACCCGATGTCCGCCGGTCACTCAGCGATCGTCGGGGGAGAGGGAGAAAGGCAGGCGGCTAGTGTAAACAAGTCGCCTGTCATTCTCCCCTGTGTAGGAACAGTGATCATACGGTTCTACTATGTAGGACCGTTGATCATTGTTCCTACAGCTCAAGCCACAGCCAATCACAGTTAGAATCACGCCCCTAGGGACACACACAGCCCCTCCCTCTCAAATAAAGTTAACCCCTTCACTGCCAGTGTAATTTTACAGTAACAGTGCATATGTATAGCACTGATTACTGTCGAAATGTCACTGGTAACCCCAAAAGTGTCAAAAATGTTAGTCAAGGGTCCGATCTTTCCGCCCCAATGTCGCAGTACCGCAAAAAAAATCGCAGATTGCCGCCATTACGCATTAAAAAAAAAACAACAAAAATGACAAAAATCTTTCCCTTTGTTAGTAAACGCGATAACTTTTGCGCAAACCAATCAAAATACGCTTTTTGCGATTTTTTTTACCAAACATATGTAGCATAAAACAAATTGGCCGAAAATGTTAAAAAATTTAGATTTTTACATTTTTTTGGGGGAATTTCATATAAAAAAATGTGAAAAATATTGTTATTTTTGCAAAATTGATGGTCTTTTTTTGTTTATAGCGCATGATCAAAAAATCGCACAGGTGATCAAATACCACCAAAAGAAAGCTCTGTTTGTGGGAAAAAAAGGACGTCAAATTCGTTTAGGTACATCGTCGCACGACCGCACAATTGTCCGTTAAAGTCACGCAGTGCCAAATTGCAAAATACCCCCTGGTCTTTCAGCAGCCAAATCCTCCGGGGCTTAAGTGGTTAAGCAACCAATTTTTGGTCCAGGAGGTCCGCTTCTTCTTCCTCTTGCTAATAACTTGGCTCAGAGCCACAACTCCCAGCGAAACTACAGCAAGAGTCGAATCCTCGGTCTCCATAATAAATTCTCGAACAATCTCTCAGAAACTAGCGAAATGTCGTTAACCAAACAAATGCTACCGAAATCACAGCGAGATGCCCAGAAGGGTCACGTCCAAAAACTCACTTCCTCTTTTGTAGCGTCAGACGTGCGTCGAACGTAGTGACGTCATTTTCTGTCGGCCAACAAAAGTCCAGTGCAGTCTAGAGCACATTCCAACCAACAAAACACAACTCTGGACAAAAGACAGACGATCGGTCGGCCGATAATCGTTGCGTGTGTACGGGGCTTAAGTTTGCGTATCTGGATCTTCAATAGCCCATTGTATCTTTCAATCAAACCAGCTTCCTGTGGATGGTATGGGATGTGGCACAACCAGCACACTCCAGAATCTTTGGTCCATTGCTGTACTGTTGATCCGGTGAATTGTGAGCCGTTATCACTTTGGACTTGTTTGGGACAGCCATAAGCAACAACAATTTTCTGTAGCAGTTGAAGTGTTGTGGCTTGATCTGCACTTTTTTTCAAGGATGAACAAACAAAAGTCCTGAATAGGTGTCCACTGCAGTGCAACAATAGCTCAGTCCATTGTTTCCCCGGGGCAGGGGACCGATGAAGTCAATCTGCCAAATCTCTGCAAGCCTCTCTCCCCTCTTAATCGACCCGGTGGAGTACTTTTGCAATGGCCATTGTCGCACTTCTCCACACACTGTACAGTTCCCTATTACAGTCCTTATCATGTCCATTGATATGGGCAATCCTCTTTGCTGTGCCCATTCATATGTTGCATTCTGCCCCAAATGTCCAGATTGCTTGTGGGCCCATTGGCCAAATTCATCGAGACAGGATCAATTTGCACAACTGCATTCACCTTGGCAATTTCGTCTGCCACTCTGTTATAGTTCTCAAAGTCTGGGACCAGGGGCACATGGGCATCAACATGCCCCACTTATAGAGGGGGAGTGAGCTTCCTTCCAGATGTAGTCCCAGACTTCCTTGCCTCCCCACACCACCTTTCCATGAATCAACCATTCATTGGACTTCCACGTGGGCATCCAAGTTGTCAGTCCTTTAAAGTCCGCCCAGCTGTCAGTGTAGATAGTGACATGGGAAGAAAGATCCTCCTAAAGAGTCATCACTACAGCATCAACTCTGCATACTGACTGGACCCTCCAATTCCGGTCTCCTGCAGGACTGTGTCTGTACTCGGGTTGTAGGCTGCTGCTGTCCATTTACGCCCAGATGAGGTGACTATGGCTGAACCATTCATCTTATCTGACAGAGACTCAAAGGGTGGAGCCTCTTTAATGGGGGATGACTGCAGCACAGGAATTTATGCTTCTGTATGGGTGCTGGTAAAAGTGACAAGCCCAGCCAACTGTTCTGAAATGTCTGACATCCCCAGCTGCAATACCCCCTCTTTCTTGAAGGTACCACTTCCATTTCATCAGTGTTTGGTTCTGGGCTACAGCTGCCCTATTGGTTAGTCCCTTATCTCTCACCCATCCTGCTATTGGCAATGCAGTATGGATGGTGACTGTGTCCTTTCCTGTAATGGTCTCTACATGTTGAAGTGCTGTGTAGGCCCCAAATAGGTACTTCTGTAGGGGCGTGTGTCTCTTCTGTGCCCCTGTCAGTTGCTCTCAGTCCCTTCTTTTCATTTGGCTGCCACAGACTCCAAGATATTGTACCATCCTGCTCAATTACATCCAGCTGAAATGGTACTCCTTGTCTCACAGGTCCCAATCCTTGATGCTGCAAAATGGCTTCTTTAGCAGCCAGGAATGCGGTCCGCTACTCTAAACCCCATGTGAACTCAGTCTTTTTTCTTGTGACATTGTATATAGGCCTCAGAATTAGTCCAAGATGTGGGATGAACGATCTCCAGAATCCCACAACTCCAATGAACTTCGGCGCCTCCTTTTTGGTAGTAGGTGGCAACAATGCCTGGATAGTTTTGCACAACTGTCTCTGGAATTTTCCTCTGTTGTCCAGTCCACATCATTCCCAGGAATTTCACCTCTGTGGCAGGTCCTTGGACTTTGTCTCTGTCGATAGCCCACCCTCTGTTCTCCATGTGCTGTATCAGCAGGTGCAGTGCTTCAGTTACATCTTCCTTTGTTCCAGAGATCATAATGTCATCAATGTAGTGAAACACAGCGACTTTCAGATTCAGGGTGCTTAAATCTCGGGCAATCAGTCCATGACAAATCGTTGGAGAATGAAGGTAGCCTTGAGGAAGGACCGTGAATGTGTATATCGGGTCTATCGAAATCGAAAAGAAAGCATTAGCCAGGTCTATCACAGCATGATATTCTCCTGCCTCTTTAGCAATTTTCTCAATGATTGAGATCATATCAGGTACAGCTGTCTTAATGGAGGTGCCACTTTGTTTAGACCTCTGTAATCCACAGTCATGTCCCATCAGGTTTCTTTACTGGGAACACCGGAGACAAGAATGGACTTACAGCAGGTCTAAGGATCCCTACTCTTAACAGTTCTTGAATAGTCTCCCCAATTTCTTTGTGGCCTCCAGGAAGTCTGTATTGCTTGAGACAGACTGGCTTCTCTGGTGGAGGAATAAAGACAGGGGTCCATTTTGCGTGACCTCAGACCACAGCCTTCACCAGCCTGACCAGATACGTTTTTTTAGAATACCCGGATGTGAATGTACATTGTTCAGTCTGAATAGACTAACCTTGAAGTACATCCATCCCAAGAATATTTTCAGGTAACTCTGATACCAAAACATTTGTCCCAAATCCTGGTCTCTTGCCAATTGCCAATTTCACCCATGTCCTAACTGCTGGTGTGGTTTGCCCTCCCAAACCTTCTACATAAATCACTTCTCCTTTGTGATGGGAAGGATCTCCTTGCAAAAGTGTAACTTCCGCTCCAGTATCCACTAAAGCCATGACATGTGTAGGAGAAGACGACTTCCCCCACCATACAGTGACTGGTGCATATGAGCATCGGTCTCCTGCTGTCACTGCCCTCACTGCAATTACAGGAGACCTACCTTCCCTTCATAAAGGATAAGGAACCTCCCAATCCCCTTTTCTGATTCTCTCTAATTCCTCCCCAGGATAAAGGGATTTGGGTTTGGGTTCATGTCCAGTTTTGGAAATGGGTTTGGGGCTAACAGGAGAGGTCTGTTCTGTTGTCTCTAAATCTAGGCTGATGTTATCTTCACTAGGAGTAGTGTTTCTAACCCTGACCGTTTTCCCCAATAAATGTTTCCACCTCTTCAACATTTCTGCAATAGAGATCCCATCTATTTCATCTTTAGGTACTCCTGCCTTTAATAGGTCCACCCACATTTGTTTTCTAGAGATAACTAGCCTGGTTTTCTCTTCACCTCCTGTCTTCTATCCCACATTCCCTTTCTTCTCTTTAAAAGTTCTTTTCAGCCTGTTCCCTGCCTGTCTGACCTTATCTACTGCCCTGACAGGTTTTGTTTTAGTTCTCTAGCTCCCCCAACTGGCTTAAAAGGGTTGTTTCTTCATGAATCTTGCTGTTTAAACCCAGGCCTCCCAGCAAAGACAATACAGGAGCCCTGAGATTAAGTGGTGCAGATTTCATTAGCTTAGAGTGCAGAGCAGATGTGAAGGGTTCCATATCTTGACCCATCCATTCCAGAAATGTATTTAATGCGGTTATACAACCCATCTCACGTAACCTGGAAATACCCTCTCCTAATGTTCTCCACGAGTAGGTATTTTCCAGGTCACTAGGATTAGCGTATACTCGGACTAGACCATCTCTCACGAGGTCTAAGAGTGAAAAATTCACACTAAACTCTCGGGCTTTTCGCATGGCCTGACGCAATTGTGGATTATGGTTAACACTCCCAAAGCCATTGCTTCCTTGCCTGACAAAACAACACTGTCCGCCCCTTCACCCCACAAACGTAAGAGCCAACTCAATAGGGGTTCCCCGGACCTTTGTGTGCATTTTTTTGCCAGCTCATGGAGTTCAGTTTGTGTAAACTCCCTTATTTCTTCAAATTCAACATCTCTGGGGTTGCGATAATGCACCTCCCCATCTGCTATATCCTCTCTATCATGTTGCCTTTTCCTATGCTTAGTAATGAGAGATCTGGCACACTTTTTCTTTCCCATTGGATGATCATCATCAGAAACATCAAACTCTATCTCCTCCTCCTCACTATCATTGGAAGAGACATCCTCACAATCCCAGTTTTGGGATGGGACAATGGCACATACCTTGGCTTTACTAACAGGTTTACAACCCTTTCTTTTCCTTAAGGCATTCATTGATTTGGTGATGAGGGCTGCACACCGCTCTTGCAAATCATCAGCCCAACTAGCAGTTGAACGCACACACTCTGAAGCAACTGCTAGTTGGCCTTTTAATACCTTAACTTCTGCCTCTGCCTTCTCCCTTCTCTGTGATTCTGTATAGAGAGCATGTAGAAAGTACCAACCCACTGTGGACACTGTCCTCTTCTCTGCTTTACTTAAAACCAACCCCTTAAGGCTAAAATCTACAAAATGATCTGAGACTTTATCACCCCAAGTCTTATTCAAGGGAGAAGCATACTTTGCAAATACTTTAGAAAGAGACTCCCACTCATTGTCTCTGGCCCAGATAGGTAAGCTGCACACCCCCTTTTAGACACCAGAAACCTCTGCAGACTTGCTTTTCCTAAACAGCTTACGCAGCATTGTTGCTTAGCACAAACTACACAATACACCACAGGAAAAAAAAAAAAAAAAAAAACAGGTCTGCTTCAGTTGAAATTATAGCGCAATCCTGGCACAAGCCCCCAAATGTTTTGGATGAGCACACGATTGTTATGGACAAGCCCCCAATTATCTCGGACGAGCCCCCAAATGTTTTGCTTGCATCTATCTAGCAAGGTTACTTTGGGGTGTAATCAAGGAAGCTCAGACCTCTGCAGTGTATAAATGTGCTTTTACTATACAAAAGCAATCTGTACATACAAAACTATTACAATATTAGGAACATAATACAAGACTGGCAGATAAAGATAAAGAAATATATATCAAGAATACTTAACGAAAGATGTTTCTCACCATGGAGTCCCATTTGCTATTATGCAAACATGGCACAGGTAATCAGGACCACCCTCTTGATTAATTTTTCTGTGTGAGACTGACTCTTAATAGCTTGGGCAGTGGTATTTAGACTATACCATCCCCTCCAAGCCAACACCCTTTGTCCTGAGGAGAAAAGGGCTTTCTTATCCATTGTTTAGACAGTGACTAATACTTTAAGGGGGGACGGGGCGGGGGTAGGCTTGGTAATCATTCCTCAAGCCAAGCCTTACATCAGAAAGGATTAGCTATACATATGACCTTATATGGCTTCTTGACCAGAACTTGGAGGCTACAATGCATTAGTGAGCCACTGTATTAATAAGGAAATATGTAATATGCAATTTCCACAACATACCTGTACTGTCCTAATAAATTTAATCAAGCAATACAGAGAGCACTAGATCTTTTCTTATTGTGATTCTATATCACGGAGCTTCATCCCTGACCAAATATCTCATTGGGTGAGCAGTCCCTGATACTATTGAGGTCTGGAATCTGTCAGCTGGCCCTGTGTGTTATCTATGTGGAGAAGGGATCTGTATATTGCTGATTAATTTTATATGCTATCTGGCCCTGTAGAGTCTGTGCTTTGAGGTGAGAGGCAGAGAACGCCAGGTGGTGGGAAGTTTTGAGCACCATATTACACAATACTGTGGATTACATGTCATCTATTGTTGGGATCTCAATCTACATCACCTATCAAGAAGGTTTTCATTTTCCTCTTACTTATCACCCTGCACATTTATGGACGTTCTTATAGCATATGAGATATCTATACATTATGTATGCATTACTGTGTAATGTATTAATAAGGATTGCGCTGCACTTTATTTTTATTTTTATTTATTCAGGAGGTTTTATGCGATTGCCCTTGAGTGTTCAGCTGCTAATCCGTCAATTTTTTCTATTCCCACCTGTAAAGTTCAGCGCTGAATATTTATATATTTTTTATATTCTTTTGTTTCCCTTGGTTTGTCCTCAAGTAGCTTTTTTCTGTCCATGTTCTTTACCTCCTCCTTCACCTTTTCCAACGCACTTTGTATATACCCCTTCTCCTGAAATCTTTTCATCAAGATCTTTGTTTGTTTCTCAAATACCTCCTGGTTTCCACAGTTCAGTTTGATCCGCATAATTTGACCCTTTGCTATCCCCTTGATGCAATTTGGGTGATGACAACTATGGGTTGGGATGTAGCTGTTCCTGTCCGCAGTTTTAAAGTGGGTCCTGATGGATAAGCCTTCATTATCTTGCTGGATTGTGAGGTCCAGGAAGTTTACTTCTTTTCTATCCCAGGTTCCTGTAAATGTATTCTTGTAAGTGTTTGTGTTCCTGGAGAAATTCTTTCAGTGTATCCTCTGATCCTGTCCAGATTATGAAGATATCGTCTATGAATCTTCTGTAAATCCGTAGCTCTTCTCTGTGTTTCCCAAAAATTTCCTCTTTCTCCCATTTACTCAAAAACAGGTTTGCAACACTTGAGGCATACCTAGCCCCCATAGCGACTCCTTTGTGTTGTCTGTGATATGACCCTTGGTGCCAGAAATAATTACTATTCATGGCTGTTTTTAATAGTTTCAGGAGGAATTTCTTTTGTTCTTGCTCCATGTGCAATTGGTCTTCTAAGGCCCATTTTACTGCTAACAATGCGTCATTCTGGTCAATGTTTATATAGAGAGATTCCA
Organism: Pelophylax lessonae; assembly: GCF_965119305.1. NCBI lineage: Eukaryota > Metazoa > Chordata > Amphibia > Anura > Ranidae > Pelophylax > Pelophylax lessonae. The sequence goes on along the minus strand of NC_138777.1, from coordinate 126,520,450 downwards.
TGTCTATGGTTGTGAGGATAACTTCCCCCTCACTTGGTAGTGAGTCTAATAGGTTGATAAGTTGTTTACTGCCTTTTAAATGTGAAGGATATTTATTCACCATAGGTTGCAAGTACGTATCTATATATTCCCCTATACGTCAGAAAAGGGAGTCGATTCGGCTTATAATGGGTCTTCCCAGAGGTTTTTCAGAGTTTTTGTGGACTTTGGGGAGTTGGTAGATGATAGGTAGCTTTGGTGCTTCAGGGAGGAGGTAGCGGTACTCTTTGTTATCTATTATTTCTCTTTTTATGTGCTTTCTTTAAGAGTTCCTTGCATTTATTTCTGTATTTGGATATTGGATATCCAATGTCACAAAGAAAGTATACAAAATAAAAAGCCTTATAACTTGCCAAAGTACTCATGTGACATACCTACTAACCTGCCCGTGCAATTTAAAATATGTGGGGCGTACCACAAGACAACTGAAGGTACGCCTGGGGGAACACATTAATAAAATAAAAAAAGGGATTTCGACAACACAGTGTATCCAACCACTTCCGATTGGCACACAATAGAGACCCTAGTCTCCTCTCATTTTGTGGAATTGATAAGATTGAGCCCAATTGGAGGGGGAAAATTATGCGAATTGCTGTCTCACAAAATGAGTCAAGATGGGTGTAACGGACCGTTTCAGCAGACAAGGGGTTAAAATCCATTTAGGCGATATGCCCCTTTCTGAGAGACAAGCACAGGTACTGCAGAACACCAAACTCCCGAACTGGATACAAAATAGCACTCCAACCTGGAACCTCACGAATAGCTGCTAGCAGACGAACAGGAAAAGCATACATCAGCTTACACTCCTAGAAATCAGTCTCCAACAGCATACAGTGAATCCCCCCAAGAACGAGACAAAGCTCCAAGTTGAGGGTAAAACAGGAACAACAGCAACATTTATTGGAAGAACACAGCACACTTATACACAGAAATTGGAACATCCTTCCCCCAACAACCGCTTTCCCATTGGTCAATTTCACAGTACCTGCAGTCCCCCATAAGGTCCTCTTCCAGCCATGCAAATGAGGGCTTGAAAATGAGTCAGCAGTGATTGGTCAGATAACTTGACCAGAAGGACTGCCATGCAAATGAGGACTTGAAAATGAGTCAACAGGGATTAGTCAGATACAGAACAATGGTTCCCTAACGAGTCCTCAATACACATTACTCTGAGTGTCAATACATCCCTTAGCAGACAACAGGTGAGGTCATTAGCACACCTGACAATGGGTGAATGGAGAGCCACCCCTGACAGTCCGTCTCCTCAGAACTTCCTGGAATGACCATATTAGGAGTTGACTTCCTGTTCAGAGACCTCATGGTAAATGGGAACAAAAATCTTCATATTACAAGGGAGACATTTTTCCTGAATATGACTGTCCCATTTGTAGTAGTCCAAACCATATTTTCAGTGTTCAACACCCTCCTGGTCACCCTGCATTACGAATTAGAACCAGGGGCTCTATACGAATTAGAACCAGGGGCTGTTTGTTCGGTAGATAGAATCTACCGAACGGCTGTGCAGAAAGGGAGAAATAAATCCTTCTGCACCGTAAAATTAACCCTTTAGCTGCCGGTCCATAATCTAAAGGCAGCAGGCGGGCAACCAGGCTCCTCCAATGCAATGTGGCGAGGTTGGTCTCATCACATCGGGTATATGAACTTTCTTTTTTTTTTCCCTTTCTTTCCTTCCTTTTTTTTTTTTTTCCCTTTTTTTTTCTTTTCCTCTTTTTTTTTCTTTTTTTTTTTCTTTCCCTTTTTTCCTTTTTCTTTCCTTTATTTTATTTTCCATATAGGGACCTAAGATATTAATCAATGTCTGGAAATAGTATGTTGTCAGGCCATCCGGTCCGGGTGCCTTCCCCTGTTTCATTGTTTTTAGTGTTTGTTGTATCTCCTCTATGGTGATCCTCGTCGCTAAATACTCTCGATCTTCCTCCTTTAACTTAGGTAGTTGCGATTGAGCTAAGTAACTTTCCATATCTTTTTGCCTAGGCGACGTTTCTCTTAAATTGTATAATGCAGTATAGTAGTTTTTAAATTCCTCTAATATTTGTGCTGGCAAAGATTTCTTAATGCCTTTTGCTGTAGTAATGTGGGGTATATATGACCTTGATTTCTGCCTTTGTATGGATCTAGCCAACGCTTTTCCACATTTGTTACCGGATTCATAGTTTAGCTTATGCCCTTTTTGTATTGCGGCCTTCGCTTTATACTGCAGTAGGTCTGTTATTTGCCTTCTGACTGACTTTAATTCTGCTATTGTTTTATCTGCTATGCTTTGTTTATGCTCTTTCTCTAAAGTTCTGAGTTTTTCCAAAAGTTGTGACAGCTGTTTATTCCTTTCCCTCTTAATACGTGACCCGTGTTTAATAAAAATGCCTCTAACTACTATCTTGTGGGTCTCCCATAACGTTCCTATACTACAGCTAGGCAAGTCATTTATCTTGAAAAAGGCTTTCATCTCTTCCTCTACTTCTTTTAATATCTCCTCTCTCTGTAGCAAACTCTCATTTAGCCACCACATATTCCCCCTGTGAGTAGGGTTTGTTCCTAGGCTATATATTAACGTTATAGGTGCGTGATCAGACCACGTAATATTTTCTATTCCGGTTTCTTTCACTGCCTGAAGCTGACCATGAGGTATAAAAAAAAAAATCGAATTCCTGTGTGGTGTAGAATAAAATGTGTAATCCTTTTCAGATGGATGTTGTAGGCGCCAGACCTCAATCAGTTGGGCATCATATAGAGCCTTTAAAATCCTTTTATTCATTCCCCCTGTAAGTGTTGAGGACCCTGATGAAGTATCAATTTTTGGTGACATAGGTACATTAAAGTCCCCACCTATAATTAATTGGCCTTCTGTAAAATTTACCAGTTCACCTAAAGTTCTAGATATGAACCTGTCTTGTCGGGTTATTCGGTGCATACACCGTTGCCATTGTTACTTGTATATCGCCAAATAGTCCTTTAACAAATAGAAACCTCCCCTCAGGGTCCTGAACACTATCTTGAAGGGTCCATGGGATCTCATTTGCTATTAGTATGGACACCCCCCGTGACTTCGATTTTGAGTACGTAGAGTGATATACATATGGGAAGTGTTTATTTTTTAGAAAGGGTAGTTTATCTGTCCTGAAATGTGTCTCCTGTATGAATGCAACACTGGTGCGTAGACGTCTTAGCTCTGCTACTAGCATATGTCTTTTCTCTGGTACGTTTAACCCTTTGACGTTATATGAGACAATTTTTAAGTCCTCCATCGACAGCCGTGGATCACTAAATAATAAAAAAAAAAAGAAAAAAAAAAGGGAAAATTAAACCCCTCCCTCTCCCTCTAATGACGTGTAAGAGAGACCGGTCTTACACTAAAGACCGCTTCTCTCTCCCGTCACCTTGGATAAATATTTTATTCCTATTTCACACGGCACTTTATAGGTGCCACCTGTGTGACTTTCTCCGTGGGTCTATATGCCCCGGAGTGTTTCTCTGCGGGCTCTCTCGCGCCCCCTCCCGCTCAATCTATCTTCGACCTTTCAATTTATGAAGCCCAAGCTAGTTTCCCTTCTCTCTAAGTATAACATCCCCTTACTTCAACATAGGGATGCGTAAAATAGTTACAACGTGGGGGGGGGGGGGAGAGAGAAGAAGAGAGGAGAGAAAAAAAAAAGGGGAAAAAATCTCTCACCCATGTCTATAAAAATTAGAAGGAGATACACTCTCCTATTTTAGTGAAAAAAAAAAAAAGGGAAAAACAAAAATTTTCTCTCCCCTTTCTCTACCCGTGTAGATAAAAATTAAAAGGAAATACCTTCTTCTATTCTAGTGTTCTACCAAAAAAAAAAAAAGGGAAAAAATCTCTCACCCATGTCTATATAAAAATTTGAAGGAGATACACTCTCCTATTTTAGTGAAAAAAAAAAAAGGGAAAAACAAAACTTTTCTCTCCCCTTCCTCCCTCTCCCCCCTCCTAGCTATGGCAGGCAGCGGGTAGGGATGCTTAAATGCATCTTCCCTCTCCCCCCGCTCTCCCATACTTCCTCCTCTTCCCCTTTCTAGGCCCCAACTCCAGAGAAGTGGCAATTCACTTTCCTCTCTTCCTCCTATTATCCTATATATAAGGGATTCCCCCGAACCTCGTCACATTTCCCCTCTCCACCCCTCCCCTCCACTAGGGGAGGACAGTGGGTAAAAGGCAGAAGCCGGGGGAGGCGGGGGAGGGACCTCAGAGCAACCAGAGCCAAGCCTAAGCTAGCTTTATAGCATCAGTTGATACCAACCCATGCTTGTGCTCGCTTCTGGTTTCCCCCTCCCCCCCCGCCTATGCCCCCGCTTAACCCTTCCCCCATTCCCCTCCAAAAACACAGGGTAAATATATAACTATACAGCGATATCTATCAACGCTCTTGCTCAAGTTGTTTAGAACAGTTGTACTGCAGTTATTTAGAATATATTAATCAAAACAAAACAAAATGTGCTGAATCAGAAGGGGGAGAGAGGAGAAAAAAAAAAATTTAATATTTTAGGTCTTGTGTGATCAGAATATAGGTGAGGTCCCAAAAAAAAGAACCATCCTTAAAGTGAGAAAAAAAAAATTTAATATTTTAGGTCTTGTGTGATCAAAATATAGGGGAGGTCCCAAAAAAAAAGAACCATCCTTAAAGTGAGAGAAAAAAAAAAAAAAGGAAAAAGGGAAACCAAGAAAACACAGTTCTAAAGGGACATTGTTCCTCAAAGCGTTCGGGCAAAAATGAGGGATAAGCAACAGTACTTAGATCACTCAGGGGAATTCCACAATTTTTACGATTATTCGGGGTCTACTCCTCTCTCTCTTCTCTCTTCTTGCTGTTGTAGATACTCCATGCCTTTCCCACGGGATTCGGCCTAACCAATTTATCACCTCTATCGGATCCGTCTCTATGAATCGGAAGAAAGCCCCTCTATCTTGATAGGTTTTGAGGTTAAAATAACGGCCATTTCTACGGAATGTCACGGAGAAGGGGAACCCCCATCTATATGTACACCCAGCCTTCCTCGCCAGATCCAGCAGGGGTCTTATAAGAGCTCTTCTCCGTAGCGTTCCTTTGGATAAGTCTGAATATATTTTCACTGGCATTCCTTCCACTAATATATCCTTAATTTCCCACGCTGCTCTCAGTATGGATTCCTTATGCGTATAGCGGTGTATCCTACAAATCACATCTCTTGGTCTCATTAATTCCATTCTTCTAGGGCCAGGGGCTCTATGTATCCTCTCAATTTCAAAGTTTTCCGGGTACTTTTCTTTTAGAACTTGTTTAAAAATCCCTGTCGCTATTCCCTCCAATTTTTCACTGCTTACAGTCTCCGGTATCCCCCGTAATCGCAGGTTGCTACGGCGACTCCTGTTCTCTATGTCTTCTAATTGCAGTTGTATTATATCTTCCATTTCTCTCTGAGTGTCATTTTTTACCTCTAATGCTGCTAATCTTTCTTTTATTTGGCTGGTGGAGGCCTCCTGTTCTGCTAAATGAGTTTTCATGTTTCGTAAGTCCTTTTTAACTCCTTGTAATTCCTGGCGCTGCTTTTCCTCCAGCCTATTTATCATTTTTTCAATGTCTATTTTTGTTGGTAATACTTGTAGCATTTTTTTAAGTTCAGAGATCTGTGTGAAAGACTGTGTAGGGGTACTTGGAGCTGACGACTCTCCTTGTCTAGGACCTGGGCTATTTGCACTATTCTCTGAAGTAGGGGAAGTGAGCAAGGAATTAGGCCGGTCACCAGCTTCTGGGCTTACTGATGCCATTTTTGCACCTTTAACCGATTTCTGGCTGTTGGTAAAAAATCAACCAATTTCACCTTCCAGCTTGCTTGTATTTGTCTTTTCTGTATTTTTCTTTCCTTTCCTTCTCTTAGTGAGGGTCATCCTATCCTTTCCTGCCCTTCTCCTATATCCAACGTGTAAGGACCTTTATTCTCTCGGTATACTGTTCAAGTGATTCTAGAGAGACAAATTTCTAGCAACTAGTATTTTAACCAGACTCTTTCCGATCTTAGCCTATTTTAGCTCATTCCCCTTCCATTTTAAAGTGTATAGCCCTCGACAACAGGAACACACAGTATATTACTTTCCCTTTAATTCCACGTTACACAGACCACAGTACTCACAAGACCAGATCTCTCCCGAGGATCCAATTTTGTCAGCCGTATTGCTCCTGTCCTCTGTAATCTTGCTCCTTTTTTTTACGGTTCTTTGCCTAAGGGACTGTTGCTCCCCTTATTCTCTTAATGGTGTAGCTTTTCAGACGGGATTACCAGGGGTTTCAGAGGAGTCGTGGCTACCAGGATATACCTGGGGTCCGCCGCGGTAGATGGCCCCGCGGTTCCACTTCCCTCCACTCTGCTGATGGTATAGTACCTGGCTGATCCGGCCGACGAGACCTTCCCGGTCTAGTGCCTTCCGTTTTACACTTCCGGTTTCCTTCGCTACTAGGGTAGAGCTGGTGGAAGTAGCGGGGCGGGTGACGGTGCCGTTCAGCGTCTACTGAACCCGCGGGGAAACCCGCCGATCCGTTCCTCCTGTCCCGCGTCCCACCGCTACCTCTTTTCTCCACTCGCTCCGTGGGACCTCCTTGCGAGAGCGGTTTGTCCGCGGGTTAGTAGTCCGCTAACCCTCCTTGACTAGCTGGCTTGGCTTCAGCGTCTTTGGAAGCTCGAGCGGGGAGAGGTGCACGCCACAGCTGAGAGCCTCGCAGAGCACACTCACATGGCTACTTCCGGGCACGCCCCCGTATATGAACTTTCTACCTTACAACCCATGGCCAGGGGAATAAATATAGATATGGACATAAATTGTTTCATATCTAATCCCTAAGATCCAAAAAGCTATTCACTGCTTAGATACACTGACTTTGGGATGCACCCAGAACACAGGACTATTTACCCAAATTAGTGAATAGCACATGTCACTTATATATTTTCCCTGTTGGGGAGACCAAAAAACAAGCCATTAATGAGAGTAAAAACAGTTACTTGGGGCCAATGGTCATATGATGAGGAATTTAGATACACTCCATTCATTTAATATATATAAGTCATTCATTTTTCATTTTAATTTTAAACTTTATCTTTATATATTTTATCTTTATATATTTTCTTAATAAATCACTAATAAATATATCCTAATTCAATTTAATATTTACACATATATATAAAATAATTTTATGTAATTTTATGTACAGTATTCCTTTAATACACTGATCATGCTAAATTAATTATGTATACCAATTAGAGAGGATAATGGTATGACTCATGCAGATTTAATTTGCTTGCACGATATTATGTACAGTATATGTTGCCATTTATAAACTGTCATTCAATCTTAAAAAACGTTCCTTCTGCCGGAACATGGAGGGTGACACAGGGACTCACGATGCATTGGTGGTGCAGTGGGGACACTCCCGTGTTCCATCCCTTCCGAGGACGAAGTGTATAGGGCGGAGTGAGGGGCTGCGACTGCTGTATATAAATGAGTACCGCATAACGTGCCTTCCTACCTCTGAAGACATCATAGGAAGTGACAAAATGCGTAAGGTTGGAACGCATGGCGTGATGCCAGCACAGCAGGTGGAACGCAAGCCGGAATCTCGGCTCGCCACTCTGCATGTAGTGTGTATAGCTTGTACACTGTCACGTATACCGCAAACCTACTTGCTTTTATTATTTACCCATGGATGGGGAATAAACTTTTTAATCATACATACTACACTATCCGGAGTATTTCTTTTTATACCCTGGCCCTAAACTGATGCAGGGAGAGGAAAGGAGGAATCTACCATCACCCTTATATCGGAGCGCCACGGGGGAACCTACCCTGGCATTGGGGGCCAAACAAGAGTGAGTGGTCTTAGTGCTATAAGGCATATGAGACCCCCTACATCTGGTAAGTTACCCAACTTTACCCATATCACGGTGGAGAGAAACCTGTGACACATACATGTCACAAGGCGGATTGGATAAGATCCACACTGAGCACTTGCACTTTGATTGTATCGGATGAGCATATTTGCACAAAGAAAAATTCTTTTGAACTTTTGATCACTACAGTCACTTTATTTATGGACTTGAATTAACCCATATGAGACACTTGCACTTATAAATTATTCATCACCAATTTATGCACTATTTATTTATTAAATTGGAATATTGTATTGGTTATCTATTCTTTATCCCACAGTTGATGTGTATATATTGATTTAGATTTGCAGTTATTATTCAGCTCACAAATTCAGTTGATTTATATATAATGATTCAATAGTGCAGTTATTATCAAACTATTTATTGCACCCAGCACCTTTATTATTGATTGAACAAGTCACATGATATTTATTGAAGTATACTGCATATTTTCAAGTTGTTGACTACTATTTAGCAAGCCCTGTAGGTAGCCAAAATGTAAAGGCTATTACCGACATTTCCTAATTCCTATTCTCTAGCTGCTGCCTTAATTTTGATATATTATCCCAACACAACACTACACACCATTTGGCGCGGGGGATATACCACTGGTATATTTTTTAATACATTCTACCTCACTTACCCACACAGCCATGGAAATCTGTGATATTTTCAATTATGTGGGCAACATAACCCTAATAAGGACATGGAACAACTATTTAGATTCCTAAAAAACAACATGGACAAACAGAATCACACCTGGTGGGATATACTAACATTAGAAAAATATGCCAAAGACAGCATCACACCAAGAAGGCTTAGGTGTGATGTTGCACCAAATGACGGGATGGAGAACACATAACTTGAGAAGGAATGGTACTCCTTTTTTAAAAACAGTGAGAAAAACCTACTAGGATCAATAGTGATGAGGAGAAAGAAAAAAATGGTTCAAACTGAATGAAAACATAAAAACCGCAAGGAACAACTAGACCCATATGCTAATACGAATGAATACAAGGAGAAATACAAACAACTTAATGAGTTCCTAGATAAACTAGACAAAGATACCCAATATAAAAAGATCAAGAAATACCAAAGGGATATAGGTGATTACAACCGCAATCTAGTATACAAATGGCAAGAGGTTAAAGTTGAGACTAACACTCACTCCAGATCCTCCTCAATTGAAATGGATCATTACCCTAACCCAAGGCTCCCGTAGCCTATCCCACAAGGAGAACCCAAAACCTTCACTCTAACTCCTGGGCAGATAGAGGATGTAAAACAACCAAGAACACCCTACTATCAAAAGGAATGCAATAGAACCAGGCATACATCTAATCAAACTACAGTATAAGGTACAATGTACCCATACACAGTTCAATCCAACCCTTGGAACATACGCAAAGGGAACAACTACACACCAGAAAGACACCGCGATCGGGATTTTCCCAGGTAGGAACCCCCCTATGGGGAATTCATACAGGAACTGGTAACCCTACTACACCCTCCCTTAGAGGGGGAACAGAGGTTGGGACCGCCCGTATTATGGAAGGGGGAGAGGGGGGAGGGGAGGATATTGGCAACCACCACCTCCCCCACAACAATACCAACCCTACTCTCCACCACATTAACAAGGATCAGAGGGGCAAGAAACACAGAGGATGCAGAGGTGGCAGGGGCAAAAAGAAAGAGGGACAACTAGGCCAATGTATTTTTAATTTGAGCGGAGAAAAATTCTCGGACAAGGAATTGGCAGCTTTGGATTTAGGCCTCAAGTATGCCCCTGATAAATGATTTGACCCCTTTAATGTATATATTGACATTCAAAAGTTCATTAGAAAAATCAATATTAAAAAACATTATCTAGGGAAAATTGACAACATCAACACACAAATGAACAGTGAATACATACACAGTGGACTTAGAGGCAGATCCACTTTTAACCCCAAATATGGAATGAATCATTTTCTGGATGTGTTTAAATCAGGGACAGACTGATATGTTTTTTTCAGCGCCAATACCGATACCGATATTTTGGTCACACCGTATCAGTATTGGCCGATATGGGCCGATATTTTGTACATTTAAAGTTTTGAAAAATAAAGAAGATTTTTGACACAAATCTGGTACTGAACATGTTCCTTTTTGTTTAATGCTTAATGGCTGGCTTGCTGGCACCCTGTGGTGGGTGTCTGGCTTGCTGGCACCCTGTGGTGGGTGGCTGGCTGGCACCCTGTGGTGGGTGGTTGGCTTGCTGGCACCCTGTGATGGATGGCTGGCTGGCTGGCACCCTGTGGTGGGTGGCTGGCACCCTGAGGTGGGTGGGTGGCTGGCTTGTTGGCACCCTGTGGTGGGTGGCTGGCTGGCACCCTGTGGTAGGTGGGTGGCTGGCACAGGGGCTGTGGGTGGCTGGCGGGTACAGGGCCTGTGGGCAGCAGGCTGGTGCAGTACCTGTGGCTGGCTGTGGCACAGGGCCTATGGGTGGCTGGCTGTCTGGCACTCTGTCTGTGGGTGGCTGGCTGTCTGGCACCCTGTGATGGGTGGCTGGCCCGCACCCTGTGGTGGGTGGATGACTGGCACAGGGGCTGTGGGTGGCTGGCTGGTACAGGGCCTGTTTGTGGCTGGCTGGTACAGTGCCTGTGGCTAGCTGGTACAGGGCCTGTGGGTGTCTGGCTGGTACAGGGCCTGTGGGTGGGTGGTAAAGGGCCTGTTTTTGGCTGGCTGGTACAGTGCCTGTGGATAGCTGGTACAGGGCCTGTTTGTGGCTGGCTGGTACAGTGCCTGTGGCTAGCTGGTACAGGGCTGGTGGCTGGCTGGCTGGTACAGGGCCTGTGGATGTGGATGGCTGGCTGGCACCAGGCTGCTGTGGGTGGGTGTATGGCTGTGATAAACTCCCGCGAGTCTATTCCCGACTTCAGACAAGGCTGTCCAAGGTGAGGGAGGCGGCCTAAGAAGGCAGAATGATGTCACAAAAAATATTGGCAATGTCGGCCAGTTCCAGGGCGGATACCGATATATCGGCAAAAGTGCATAGGCCCCCGATATATTGGCCTTTGCCGATAATCAGTCTATCCCTAGTTTAAATCCCTTCTGGAACAAGACATAAAAACAATAAAGAAGAAATGGTATAGACCAAAGGAAAATATTTGGGCAGGAATACGTGAACTGGAAAAGAGGAAAAATGTAGTTATCCGCCCGGCGGATAAAGGGGGGGAATTGTGATTTTGAAAATAGAAGACTACTGTGAAGAATTAGGTAGATTAGTACAAGATAAGGAGACCTATGAAAAACTGAAGAGCAACCCTTTATCCAAATACAGAAATAAATGCAAGAAACTCTTAAAGAAAGCACATAAAAAGGGAATTATAGATAACAAAGAGAACCGCTACCTCCTCCCTGAAGCACCAAAACTACCTATCATCTACCAACTCCCCAAAGTCCACAAAAACTCTGACAACCTCCGGGAAGACCTATTATCAGGGGAATCGACTCCCTTTTCTCACGTATAGGGGAATATATAGATACGTATTTGCAACCTATGGTGAATAAATATCCTTCACATTTAAAAGACAGTAAATACATTATCAGCCTATTAGACTCCCACTCAAGTGAGGGGGAAGTTGTCCTCACAACCATAGATGTGGAATCTCTCTATACAGACATTAACCAGAATGACGCATTGTTAGCAGTGAAATGGGCCTTAGAAGACCAATCGCACATGGAAAAAGAACAAAAGAAATTCCTCCTGAAACTTTTAAAACAGTGAATAGTAATTATTTCTGGCACCAAGGGTCATATTACAGACAACACAAAGGAGTCGCTATGGGGGCTAGGTATGCCCCAAGTGTTGCAAACCTGTTTTTGAGTAAATGAGATAAAGAGGACATTTTTGGGAAACACGATATCTTCATAATCTGGACAGGATCAGAGGATACACTGAAAGAATTTCTCCAGGAAATTAACACAAACATTAACAAGATTAAATTTACAGGAACCTGGTATAGAAAAGAAGTAAACTTCCTGGACCTCACAATCCAGCAAGATAATGAAGGCTTATCCACCAGGATCCCCTTTAAAACCACGGACAGGAACAGCTACATCCCAACCCATAGTTGTCATCACCCAAATTGGATCAAGGGGATACCAAAGGGTCAAATGATGCGGATCAAACGGAACTGTGGAAACCCAGAGGTATTTGAGGAACAAACAAAGATCTTGATGAAAATATTTCAGGAGAAGGGGTATAAACAAAGTGTGTTGGAAAAGGTGAAGGAGGAGGTAAAGAACATGGACAGAAAAAAGCAACTTGAGGACAAACCCTGTAGGACTGTAAAGACTAGGAGACGCATAACTATGGAACTTCAATCCAATGTCACAAAGAAAGTATACAAAATAAAAAGCCTTGTAACTTGCCAAAGTACTCATGTGACATACCTACTAACCTGCCCGTGCAATTTACAATATGTACCACAAGACAACTGAAGGTACGCCTGGGGGAACACATTGATAATATAAAAAAGGGATTTAGACACAAGAAAAGCAAATAAACTGCGCTAGCCGTAAAATAAGCTGTTGCACGAAAACACCTGACAAAAATAATTCATCCAATATGGAAAATGGAAAAAAATGTGCAGCGCTAATGAAACATTGCAAATAAAGAAATATAAGCAATCACAAGTGTCCAAATAAAGTCCATGGTGATAAATAAACAAAATCCCCAGTGTGTACAGGTGAAGGAAAAGGTGTCCAAAAATTGTATTAGGTGATTGTGGTGCACGTGAATTCCCAACACCGACAGGGGATGTTATAAGCGCTCACCAGAAGTAGAGGATCCAGAATACCATATATTACCTGGATCTCCAATGCTTAAATGGTAGAAGATGGTTATTCAGGGCCGTACAATGACATCGGGTGCTTCAGTGTAATATGGTTGCCGGTGTATACAGCAGTAGCTCTCAATCAGAAATGATGAACATAAAACAGAAAGGAGCAAAAATAGTGTAATACTGCTACAAGTTTATTATTAAAAATAAAGCAAATACACTTACAGACATCCCAAGATTAGTGTATCAATAGTACATGGATAGGCTGTCCATGGCGTGACCTTGGCGCGTTTCAGCAAACCTGCCTTTCTCTGTTCAGTTGGCTACACCTTTTGGGAAAGGCAGGTTTGCTGAAATGCGTCAAGGTCACGCCACGGACAGCCTATCCATGTACTATTGATGCACTAATCTTGGAATGTCTAAGTGTATTTGCTTTTATTTTTGAATTGCTGTTTTACAAAATGAGTCAAGATGTATATATGAACTTTCTACCTTACAACCCAGGGGAATGAATATACGTAGATATGGACATAAATTGTTTTATATCTAATCCCTAAGATCCCAAAAACCATCCACTGCCTAGATACACCAACTTTGGGATGCACCCAGAACACAGGGCTATTTAACCAAATTAGTGAATCACACACGTCACTTATATATATATTCCCTGTTGGAGAGACCAAAATACAAGCCTGTATTGAGAGCAAAAACAGTTACTTGGGGCCAATAATCATATGATGAGGACTTTAGATACAATCCATTCATTTAATATATAAAGTTAATTAATTTTAATTAATTTTTAATTTTAATTTTAAACTTTATCCTTATATATTTTGTCAATGTTATCTTTATATATTGTCTTAATAAATCACTAATAAATATATCCTAATTTAATTTACTATTTACATATATATATAAAGACCATGAGAACTTTATGTAATTTTATGTATTCCTTTAATACACTGAATCATGCTAAATTAATTATGTATACCAATTAGAGAGGATAATGGTATGACTCATGCAGATTTAATTTGCTTGCACGATATTATGTATATGTTGCCATTTATAAACTGTCATGCAATCTTAAGAAACTTTCCTTCTGCCTAAACATGGAGGGTGACATGGGGACTCACGATGCATTGGTGGTGCAGTGGGAACACTCCCGTGTTCCATCCCTCCCGGGAACTAAGTGTATAGGGCGGAGTAAGGGGCAGCAACTGCCGTATATGAATGAGTACCACATAACGTGCCTTCCTACCTCTGAAGATGTCACAGGAAGTGACAAAACGCGTAAGCTTGGAACGCACAGCGTGACGCCAGCACAGCAGGTGGAACACAAGCTGGAATCTCCGCTCGCCACTCTGCATGTAGCGTGTATAGCTTGTACACTGTCATGTATACCGCAAACCTATTTGCTTTTATTATTTACCCATGGATGGGGAATAAACTTTTTAATCATACATACTACACTATCCGGAGTATTTTTTTTTATACACTGGCCCTAAACTGATGCGGGTAGAGGAAAGGAGGAATCTACCATCACCCTAATATTGGAGCGCCACGGGGGAACCTACCCTGGCCTTGGGGGCCAAACAAACGTGGGTGGTCTTAGTGCTATAAGGCATACAAGACCCACTACATCTGGTAAGTTACCCAACTTTACTCATACCACGGTGGAGAGGAACCTGTGCCAAATACATGTCACAAGGCGGATTGGATAAGATCCACACTGAGCACCTGCACTTTGATTGTATCGGATGAGCATATTTGCACAAAGAAAAATTCTTTTGAACTTTGATCACTACAGTCACTTTATTTATGGACTTGAATTAACCCATATGATACACTTTCACTTATAAATTATTCATTACCAATTTATGCACTATTTATTCGTTACATTGGAATATTTTTTTTTTTTTACAAATAAATTTTTCTTTTATTAAACGTATAAACAGAACAAATAATTACAGTTACAATACATTACTCTGCACAAAAAAAAAAAAAAATATTTTGGGAGAGGAAGGGAAGGGGAATACCAACAAAACAATTTAAGGGCTGAAAAGGAGAGTAAAAAAAAAAAAAAAAATTTTTTTTTTTTAAATAAGTTCCTGCTTCTATCATTATGGAACAGGTGACATTGGCACGCCTACAGCATCAATCCAGGCTGACCACACTTTATCAAATTTTTTTGGGCAATTCCTACTACCGTATGTAAAACGGTAGAATGGAAGTGTCTTAGTAACGGCAGCTATCCAGGTTGATCGGGTGGGAGGTTCGGGTAGCTTCCATCGCAAAAGGATTTCTCTCCTAGCATAAAACAGAGTATACATAATGCACATTTTATCATATTTATCCCCACCCACTTCTGTAAGGTTACTCAATAGAGTTACCTTTGGGTCAAAAGGAATCATAATGTCAAAAATTTCCCCAATAGTATCCGTCACCGCCTTCCAAAAGATTGCCAACTCAGGACACGACCAAACAACATGTATAAAGGTACCAATTTCATGCCCACATCTGGCGCACGAGGGATCCTTCATAGGATATATCCTAGCAAGACGTTGCGGCGTATAGTATGCTCTGTGTAAGAATTTAAGTTGTATAAATCTATCCCTAGCCGCTATCATTGAGGGGATATAATTATTAACCGAATCCTCCCAATCTTCAACCGTCAGGTCTGGGATGTCATCCTTCCATTTATTATAGGTTTTCTCAAGAGACTGACTATGATCTGTTGAAAGTATAAAATATATAGCAGAAAGAGTTTTCCCTATTACCTTGAACGTTAGCATTTTCTCCAAAGGGTCTGATTCCAAGACAACAGGGCCTTGGAACTGAGCCCGCATAGCATGACTAAGCTGGCGGTAACGAAAACCCATAGTGGGAGGCAATGAGTGGGTAAACTGGAGAGCGTCAAACCCTAGAAGTCTTCCATCTTTAATAACATGTTTCATGGTCACAATCCCTCTGGCAGCCCATACCTGGGGATCAGGAAGTTGGTACAAATGTAATAGATTAGGATTACCCCACAACGGAGTGTGGGGGGATATATGTAGAGTTGTGTTATATATCACCCGCGCCCGAGTCCATATCCGCAGCACCGTCTTCATCAGACTGGTTATTTGAGGATGTGCCCGTTCACCCCGGAAAACCAGATTACTAAGGGCCGCATAGGAACCCAGCAATGCTGCTTCTAGTGTAACTGCGGAGTTAGTTTTGGGTTGGGAGAACCACCACCGGACCGTCACCAGTACAGCCGCCCAAAAGTACAGCTTAAAGTTAGGAAACGCTAAACCCCCTCTTGCAAGTGGAAGATATAACGTACGCTTTGCGACTCGTGGAGTACGCCCGGCCCATACAAAAGTTGTTACCATACTATCTAATCTCGAAAAAAAGGTTTTAGTCATATCAATAGGGGAATTACGAAAAAAATACAGAAATTTCGGAAGATAACTCATTTTTAATAGATTGATTCTGCCAACCGGGGATAAGGGAAGCATGCGCCATGACGCACACCTTTTATTTAATTGTAAAACTAAAGGGTCGATGTTATTTTGCTGGTACACATCCAATGTTGGACCCACTTTGATACCCAAGTACACCATATCCTGTACCCATTTCAACGGTGTCTGAGTATCAATTAAAGGTACCGATGGATGTAGTGGAAAGAGGACAGACTTAGACCAGTTAATACATATACCTGAAAAACGACCAAAGATGTCGAATAATTGTAGGGCCCTATGTAATGAGGTGGAAGCATCAGCCAAATAAATCAAGGTGTCGTCTGCATACAAGGACAACTTCTCTTCAATGACACCCACTTTAATGCCTCGGACTTGTGGGTCCGCCCGCAACATAATCGCGAGCGGCTCCAGAGCCAAGGCAAACAAAGCCGGAGATAACGGACATCCCTGCCGGGTACCCCTCAATAGAGGGAATTTATCCGACAGCGATGAGTTAGTGCGGACCCTAGCCGTGGGGTTCCCATAAAGAAGCTTAATCCATGACACAAAGTTAGGGCCAAACCCGAAGCTGGCTAGGATCTTCCAAAGAAATGGCCACTCAACAGAATCAAATGCTTTCTCGGCGTCGAGGGAGGCAACCACACCTGCTCCCTCCCCCGACGCCAAGGCCATATGTGTGAACAATCTCCGGATATTGATATCCGTGCCCCGTTCAGGTATAAATCCGGTTTGGTCCGGATGAATCAAGTCTATAATAACACTATTAAGTCGAGTGGCCAAAATCTTTGAAAGAATCTTCCCATCTACATTTAATAAAGAGATAGGTCTATATGATGAAAATAATGATGGATCCTTCCCTAATTTAGGGATCACGACGATAACCGCTTCGCTCATTGTTTTAGGGAGTTCCCCATCTTTTAGAGATCCTACAAGAGTGGCTAATAAATGCGGGCCCAAGAGGTCCATATGGGCCTTATAGAATTAGACGGGAATTCCATCCGGTCCTGGTGTTTTATCCGGTTGTAAGGACGCCACTACTTCCTGGATCTCCAAAAGAGTAATAGGGGCATCTAATTTGGCCCTATATTTATCGGTTAAGACCGGAAAGTCCACTACCTGCAAATAGTGATCCAATTCATCTCCTGAATAATTGACCCTAGTATTATATAGGGCCTGATAATAGTTAGTGAAATTGTGATTGATGGTTTCTGGATTACAATGAAGAGTGCCTGATTGATCCTGAATGTGTGCTATACTATACCCAGTTGTCTGTTCCCTAGAGATTTGCGCAAGCATTTTACCGTTATACTCTCCTTGTACGAAAATACGTTGGGATTGAGAAAGGAGTTTTTTCTGTGTAAAAACTGTACGTATTTCCATTACCTCCCTGGTCAAAGATTGAAATTGTGTATAATGAGTGGGATCTCTAGTTTGAATATACAAATTTTCCATGTCTCTAGCCTCTTTTTCTTTTTGCAATAATTTTGTTCGCCTACATCGTTGGATCTTCCCAATAGCTGCCTGATAATACCCCCGGGTGCAAACCTTAAAGGCATCCCAGACCATAGCCACTGATGCCGTGCCCGGGTTTATCTCCCAAAAGGCCGCTATTTGGGGCGCCACTAGAGGGTTTATATCAGGATCAGAAATCCAATATCTGGATAATCGCCATAATCTATCAGAGGGGTTGCCAGATAGTTCCATATTTAGGAGAAGTGGAGCATGGTCAGAGATCCCACGAGGAAGAACCCGAATCTCCCGCACCCGAGATAGGAGTGAACCACCTGCAAACATTAAATCAATTCGAGAAAAGGATTTATAAGTGGCGGAATGGCAGGTATATTCCCTAGAGTGGGGATAGTGCCAACGCCATAGATCCGTCAACCCATAAGTCTCAGCCCATTCGGCAAGATCCGATCTAGTGGAAAAATCTCCAGTCATTCTATCCATTTTCGGGTCTGGAACCATATTAAAATCACCCACAATAAGTATGTTATCATTCTCGTATTTTGCAATTTCTTTCAAGATTTTATGCAGCAGCCTGACTGAGGCCGGCGGGGGTATATATAACCCTACCAGCAATAAAGTAAAAGATGATATCTGCAAATTGAGAAAAACAAATCGTCCATCCGGGTCTAGGGAAAGATCCAGTATTCTAAACGGAAGAGACTTATGGATAAGAACGCTGACTCCACGAGCATACGTAGAAAACGTGGAGTGGTAATGATGCCCAACCCATGGTTTCTTGAGAGCCAGCGTTCGGGTACCCAGCAAGTGGGTCTCCTGAAGGACACATATATGGGGATTAAAAGATTTTAAATATTGGAACACTAAGGAGCGTTTCTGCTGGGAATTCAAACCCCTAGTGTTCCAAGAGATCACCCTTAAAGAATCCATATCCACTCATAAAACAGTATATTAAGGATAATGAATGAGTAATAAATATTACAATATTCCCCAGGACCCGGGTGGAGGCTGCTCCATTTGGTATTCATCTGCATTCTTAATAGCAGTTTTGGTATGTATAGATTTGTGTGCCAATGAAAAAAAAAAAAGGAAAAAATTGACTAATAAATACAATAACAGAGTAATGTTCAAACATCCCCATCCCCCCCACCCCACCCATCTCCCCAAAATTGGAGAGGGTTTGTATCCCACCGCGGACCTCATAGTCCACCCTAGAGGGTAAGTGTCAAAAAAGGCACTATATTACCCCCCCCCCCCCCTTAAGAAAAAAAAAAAAGGGAGAGGGGAGAAGACTCCGGCGTTCAAAAAGGACAAAAGTAGTTATATATCAAATCACCCAAATATCGGATAAAATTTGGGAAAGTAAACTGTGAGAGAAAAAAAAAAAAGGGAAAAAAAAAAAACATATACATATATATTATCACTAACCATATATATATATATTATAAATTATCACAATTTATCATGCATTACAGTTTTCCAAGAAGTCCCAAAAAAAAAAAATAAATAAATTCAGTTCCAGTCTTACTTATATGTCTCAACCCAGGATAACACCTCTTTAGGGGAAGAAAAAAAACGCACATGTTCACCATCTTGAACCCGCAATTTAGCCGGGAACAGAGTACTATATTTCAACCCCCTTTCTCTTAACTTAAAACGGGCTTGATCAAACGATTTCCTCTGACGCTGTGTTTCGACAGAATAATCTGGAAAAATAAAAAGTTTACCACCCTCGTATTGCACTTCACCCTGAGAGCGGGCCGCTCGTAAGACAGTGTCCCGGTCACCATAATGAAGGAACCTGAGAATAAATGTGCGGGGAGGGGAGCCAGGAAGCCCTCGTTTCACTGGTATCCGATGCGCACGTACCACTGAAAAAAAAAGCAGAGAACTTAGCTTCTGGAAGGATGGACGGGAGTAAGTGCTCAATAAAGGTCACTGGGTTTACACCCTCGGACCCCTCCGGGAGACCAATAATCCGTAGATTGTTCCTGCGATTGCGGTTCTCTGCATCCTCTGCTCGTATCTCCAGCTGCTTAACCCTGGCTTTAAGCAGCTGAACATCCGAGTTGTAACCTTTCTGTGCGTCCTCTACCCCTGAAACCCGCATTTCCATCTCGGTGACTCTGTCTCGAAAGGTATCCATATCTTTACGGATAAGTCCAATATCTGATTGTACACTATCAATTTTAGAGGTCAAGGCTGTCTTACAGTCTACTATGGCATGCATGAGTGTCTCTAAACTTGCAGGCGGCTCTGCGACCCTAATCGCTGTTGTCTGGTCGGTCTGAGATGCCATAGTTACTGTAGACTTGGACGGTGAGGTCACCGCTACGACTGCACGGCGTGTCTGTACACCCCCTTTATTTTTGGGCATTCCTCCTAAAAAAAAAGAAAAAAAAAGGGGGGGGGGAGGCAACACTCAGACTTCTCAATTCCTTTTCTTTTCCCCCTCCTCTCCCCTTCCCTAGAGTAATATAGCTGGGAATTTGGGGAGGTTTAAGTCCATCCAGTCTTGATATCAATCTGCTCTGTTAGTTTTATTACATAAGTTGTAAATGTTTTTCACTTAGCTTTATGAGATTAGCGGTTTACTGCGTAACCATATGCTGTGCATAGAGAGTAAAAGATAATTGGTGTGGCAAGCTGGCAGTATGCGGTGGAGTGTGCTTAAATGCCGGGAAGAAGCAGAGAAAAAGCCATTTAGATGAGTAAAAAGGGGGACATATCCAGCTTGAGTGTTACTCACTGTTTTACTTCAACCAATCTTTTCTCATAGGATCCAAGCTTATCAGCTTATCAGCGTCCGCAGGGAGGCATGGGAAAAACCGGCCAGTGCAAGCAGTCCAGTGACTATTAGGCAAGTCTACTCCTCTTTGCTTCCTAAATGCGGTGCCCGAGGGTCCTAGCGACAAGATTTAAACAAAAAAAAAAAAAGGAAATATACCCAGCGGGTCTACAGGGAAGCCGTCCAGCCTACCAGCCATCCAGTCCGCACACAGCCCGTGCCCTGCGGCAGCTCACACTGCTCCAGTTGGTTCGGTCGCTCCTATCACTCCAGTCTCAGGCAGTACTACGGCATCCGGTTCCTCAAAGCGGTCATGAAGGAGGGACGAAGGAGTAAATGAGCCGCACAGCCCAGGCAGTCAGGACACAGCCGCACGCTGTCCGCAGCAGCCAATGCAGCCAACGCTGGATATCCTTCCGCCTTCCACCTTCCGCCTATCCTTTCGCTCTGGACACCGGGATCAGAGGGTCCGTGCGACCGCGCACCAGAGGAGTCAACCTGGGTGAGTTGTGAGGATACACGCCGGAGTCGGGAGCTCAGTTAGAGCACGTCTGCTCCCGGCGCCATCTTAGACTCCACCCCTCACATTGGAATATTTTATTGGTTATTTATTCTTTATCACATATTCAGTTGATGTGTATATATTGATTTAGATTTGCAGTTATTATTCAGCTCACAAATTCGATTTATATATATATATATTGATTCAATATTGCAGTTATTATAAAACTATTTATTGCACCCAGCACCTTTATTATTGATTAAACAATTAAATTGATATTTATTGAAGTATACTTCATATTTTCAAGTTGTTGACTACTATTTAGCAAGCACTGTAGGTAGCCAAAATGTAAAGGCTATTACCGACATTTCCTAATTCCCATTCTATAGCTGCTGCCTTAATTTTGATATATTATCCCAACACAACACTACACACCATTTGGCGCGAGGGATATACCACTGGTATATTTTTTAAGATATTGTAGGTGTGTCTGATGTTATGCCTTTCCCTCTTTCTGTGATGGTTGAAGTACAAGAGGAGGTGGAGCCTGACCCAGAGGTTGTGAATACTGAACAGGGTGTTTTGCCTGGCTTTAGTTCTGAAAGTGGATCAAGTGAGATGACTGACTTAGAAGTCAGGAAGGACGATTTCTGTACAGAACAAATAAAAGACTCCACACTAACTAGAGCCACGGAAAACATAAAAATAATAGAGGGGAAACCCATTAACCCGGAGATGAGGATGTATTTCCCCTACATGGTGCAAAAAAAGGATTTGCTGTATCAGGTGATAAAGCAAGGAGTGGACGTAGTGGAACTATTAGTAGTCCCAAAACCATATCACAGGATGGTATTGGACCTTGCTCATGGTCATATAATGTGGGGCACCTGGGTGTAGAAAAAACTAAGGACAGAATAAGCCAGAGATTCTTTTGGCCAGGTTTACAGATGTACTGTGAGTCATGCCCAGAGTGTCAGTATTCAGCACCATCACCCAATTTTCGTAGTCCCTTAGTACCTTTGCCAATTATTGAGGTCCCCTTTGAAAGGATTGTCATAGATCTGGTCGATCTAGTGGTTAAGTCCGCCCGGGGGCACCAGCATATACTAGTAATACTGGACTATGCTACACGGTATCCTGAAGCTATCCCCTTACGCAATACCTCAGCTAAAACTATTGCCAGGGAGCTGGTTCAGTTATTTACTTGTGTGGATATTCCAAAGGAGATTTTAACGGATCAGGGCACACCATTTATGTCTAGAGTGACCAAGGAGTTATGTATTCTTTTAAAAATTTCACACCTATGCATATCCCCAAACTGATGGGCTGGTAGAGAGATTTAATAAAACGCTTAAAAACATGTTAAAAAAGGTGGTCGACAAGGATGGGAAGAATTGGAATTTCTTGTTGCCATATCTCATGTTTGCTATCCGGGAGGTACCTGGCAGGCATCCTAGAGGTCTTCTAGATATTGCTAAAGAAACATGGGAGGGTCATCGAGCATATTTTGATGATGCAAGACCTAATTGCGGCTGTCATGCCCCTAGTACGGGAAAATATGGAGCAAGCACAGGAATCGCAGAGGAGGGTTTATAATCGGGAGCCAAAGTACATATCTTTAACCCCGGGGATAGAGACCTGTTCCTAGTCCCAATACTTGAGAGTAAATTCCTGGCAAAGTGGCAAGGCCCCTATGAAGTAATTGAAAAAACGGGCGAAGTAAACTAGAAAGTTCACCAGCCGGGGAAAAGAAAACCTGAGCTAATTTATCAGGTCAACCTCTTAAAACCCTGGAAAGACAGAGAGGCCCTGCTGGTTGTACCAACCCCTCAAAAAGATACAGGCCCCTCCATTGAGATCCCAATAACTGAAACCTTTTGAGGTCTCATCAGATTGAGGTAAAGGAGTTTCTGAGAGAAAATACAGATTTTTTTTCTCTGAGAAGCCTGGATTGACCACAATCATACAGCATGACATGATTACTGAACCTGGTGTTCCTGTAAATATAAAGCCATATAGAATACCTGAAGCTAGACAAGAAGTGGTCTCAGAAAAAGTCAGGAACATTTTAGAATTGGGGGTGATCGAAGAGTTCCATAGTGATTGGTCAAGTCTGATTGTGCTGGTCCCATAACCAGATGGAAGCCTAAGGTTTTGCAATGATTTTAGAAAGTTAAATAATGTGTCCAAGTTTGATGCTTACCCAATGCCTCAGATAGATGAGCTGATTGACAGACTAGTAACTGCCGGATATATAACCACATTAGATCTGACTAAGGCAGTGGTTCTCAACTCCGGTCCTCAGGACCCACTAACAGGCCAGATTTTAAGTATCACCTTGGAGAGATGCAGACTATAATACTGCAATCACTGAGCAGCAAAACATATCACCTGTGATGTATTTCAGTTACCTTGCAAACCTGGCCTGTTGGTGGGTCCCGAGGCCCGGAGTTGAGAACCACTGCACTAAGGGATACTGGCAGATACCCCTGAAAGACAGTGTGAAAGAGAAAACAGCTTTTTCCACTCCTGAGGGGCACTGGCAGTATAGGAGGATGCCGTTTGGTTAGCATGGTGCCCCTGCCTCTTTCCAAAGAATGATGGATAGAACACTGAAACCACATCAACAATATGCAGTGACCTATTTGAAGGATGTAGTCATACACAGCCCAACTGGCAGTCTCATTTGTCAAGGGTGCAAGCAGTAGTAAACTCTTTTAGGAAGGTGGGACTCACAGCCAACCCAAAAAAATGTGACATGGGGTTGGAGGAAGCAAAATATTTGGGTTATATTATTGATCGGGGTTTAATTAAGCCTCAAATCAATAAGATTGAGGCGATTCAAAAGTGGCCCCAATCCATAAATAAAAAACAAGTGAGAGCATAGCTTGGGATCACGGGCTACTATCGGCGCTTCATCTCCAATTTTGCCACCATTGCAGCTCCACTGACCGATTTGACGAAGGATAAAGGGTCAGTCATGATTACGTGGAATTCTGAGGCTGGTGAGGCATTTAAAAGGTTGAAGCAAGCTTTGTGTGCACAACTGGTGCTTGTGACCCCAGATTTCACAAAAGAGTTTGTAGTGCAGACAGATGCCTCTGACGTGGATCTGGGAGCTGTACTGTCCCAAATCAGAGAGGGGGAGGAGCACCCTGTGGTCTATCTCAGCAGAAAGCTTAACAAGCATGGAAAAAATTATGCCATTGTTGGGAAAGAATGTTTGGCTATAAAATGGGCCCTGGACGCCCACAAGTATAAGGGTCATTATCATGTTGGAATACTGCCCTGCGGCCCAGTCTCCGAAGGGAGAGGATTATGCTCTGTTTCAGTATGTTACAGTGCATGTTGGCATTCATGGTTCACTCAATGAACTGTAGCTCCCCAGTGCCGGTAGCACTCATGTAGCCCCAGACCATGACACTCCTACCACCATACTTTACTGTATGTAAGATACACTTGTCTTTGTATTCCTCACCTGGTTGCCGCCATACATGCTTGACACCATCTGAATCAAATATGTTTATCTTGGTCTCCTCAGACCACAGGACATGGTTCCAGTAATCCATGTCCTTGGTCTGCTTGTCTTCAGCAAACTGTTTGCGGGCTTTCTTGTGCAAAAATGTACCTCTAAAAATTAAGACCTGTATTTTATCTTAATTTTTAGAGGTAAATTTTTAACCATCCTTTTATTCTTTCACTCACATTTTAATTTTATTTTACTTTATTTTTATTTTAAATTTTGTTTTTGTTTTCCATCGTTATTTTTATTTTATTTTACTTTCATTCTATTTTATTTTATTATATTCTTATTTTATTTTATTTTTTCAATATTTTTTATTATTTTTTATAATTTTTCTTCCCCCCCCCCCTTATAATCCCCCCCCCTTTTTCACTGTTACAAAATATGTTTATAGATTTTGAGGTTTTTATCTCATGATGAATGTTTTTAATTTTCAATGATTTCAGGAATTTTTTTAATTATTTACGGGCATTCTATATAAAACAGTGGAGGTCTTTATGGTTCTTTACTTCTTTCTACTTCTTTCTAAGAACCTCCCTAGATTGCCTTATTATAGATGGATTTCTTGGTCTGCTCCTTGAGAGAAGATTTGAGCACCGGAAGATTAGGGAATTTACTTCCTGTTAGATTCTGGTGTCACGAGAAGTGCATCCTCTTCCTGATGTGACCGCTGGTACAGGCTTGTAACGAAACCGGAAGTGCGTCATCGCCCCGGAAGTCTCCATTGCCAAGCTTACTTATGAGAGAGAACAGCAGCGCGGCTTCAGCTCCAGTCCCAGAGGCCGACTTATCAGTAGAAACGCGTCAGGGGGAGCCAGCCGTGCTGCTGCATGTCCCAGATCGCACTGCAGGCGACCGTGACCATACCGAGTATATGCTGTTTACCGTTTTGGATCTTGTAAGTGTCTTTTCACCATATTTTTTTAATAAACTTGGAGGTAATGCACTTAGTCCCTTCTTCTTTTTGGTGTGGTCTCCCTGTTGGCATCCTCACCCCTGGAAGCCTATAGATCCCCCCAACCGGGAAGTTCATGATCCATCCATCCCATTTGACATTCCATCCTATCTGGCTGACCAAGTGGATTCCCTGGTACCACAGTATATGCTCCAATCTCTCTCAAATGTGGTAAGAGTCCACTCACATCACCGGGTGTCACCACAAAATTGTATTTTTTGTTTAAAGTCACGTTTATGGATTGCTTTTTGGTAAGAGGCTAATTCACTTATTCCTCATCACCCATTATTCATCAGTTGGTTTTCCTGCAATATCACCTTGGGAACACTTTCTTCTGGATGAAAAAGAATTTATTTCAAATTGTTGATTCATTTTGATTTCACCTATATGAACATTATAGCTGTAGCGCAGTCGGCTTATTCTGGGAGGGCTTACTATGACGTCCTCCCAGAATTGCGCTGCGTGCGCGCCCCAGACACGGAAGTGTCCGTGCTCGCTAGGTCCCGGGGAACGGGCGCATCACGGATCGTGGTAAAGGGCCAATGACAGCAGCCCTTTACCATGTGATCTCTCCGTCCAATGACAGAGCGTTCACTTGTCAACAAACCAGCGCATATCCGGTTCAGTTCTCTCCTCTCTTCGCACACTGTACACAACGATCAGAGCACCCATCCTCTGCCTCCCCATAACTGAATTATGCCTCATCCATGCCACATTCATGCCACATCCATGCCTCATCTGTGCCCACCCATGCCATCTCAGAGCCCATCCGTGACTCATCCATGCCACATCCATGCTCATCTATGCCCCATCAGTGCTCATACAGTGCTCATCTGTGCCACATCCATGCCATGTCAGTGCTCATCCATGCCACGTCAGTGCTCATCCATGCCACGTCAGTGCTCATCCGTGCCACATTCATGCCATGTCAGTGCTCATCTGTGCCACATACATGCCACATCAGTTCTCATCCGTGCCATGTCAGTGGTCATCCGTGCCTCATTCGTGCCACATCAGTGTTCATCCGTGCCACATCCATGCCACATCAGTGCTCACCCATGCCACATCCATGCCATGTCAGTGCTCATCAGTGCCGCGTCAATGCCACATCAGTGTTCATCTGTGCTACATCAGTGCTCATCCGTGCCACATCCATGCCACGTCAGTGCTCATCCGTGCCACATACATGCCATGTCAGTGCTCATCCATGCCCATACCTCAATTATGCCACGATCATGCATCATCCATGCCAGATTCGTGCCTCATCCATGCCTCATCTGTGCCACATCCATGCCTCATCCATGTCTCATCCATGCCTCATCTGTGCCCACCCATGCCACCTCAGTGCTCATCTGTGCCACATCCATGCCATGTCAGTGCTCATCTGCGCCACATCAGTGCCATGTCAGTGATCATCCGTGCCTCATCCATGCCATGTCAGTGGTCATCCATGGCACATCCATGCCACGTCTGTGGGCATCCATGCCTCATCCATGCCATGTCAGTGCACATCCATGCCACATCCATGCCACGTCAGTGCCACATCAATGACACATCAGAGTTCATCCGTGCCACGTCAGTGCTCATCCGTGCCACATTAATGACACATCAGTGCTCATCGGTTGCCACATCCATGCCACATCAGTGCAACTACAGTGCTCATCAGTACCCTACAGTGCCTCACAAAATTGTAATGGGAAGTCAGTGCTCATCCGTACCTCATCCTTGCCACGTCAGTGCTCATCCGTGCCTCATCCATGCCATGTCAGTGGTCATCCATGGCACATCCATGCCACGTCTGTGGGCATCCATGCCTCATCCATGCCATGTCAGTGCACATCCATGCCCCATCCATGCCACGTCAGTGCCACATCAATGACACATCAGAGTTCATCCGTGCCACGTCAGTGCTCATCCGTGCCACATTAATGACACATCAGTGCTCATCGGTTGCCACATCCATGCCACATCAGTGCAACTACAGTGCTCATCAGTACCCTACAGTGCCTCACAAAATTGTAATGGGAAGTCAGTGCTCATCCGTACCTCATCCTTGCCACGTCAGTGCTCATCCGTGCCACATCCATGCCAAGTCAGTACTCATCCGTGCCACATCCATGCCACATCAGTGCTCATCTGTGTCACATCCATGCCACATAATTGCTCATCCGTGCCACATCCATGCCACATCAGTGCAACTACAGTGCTTATCAGTACCCTACAGTGCCTCACAAAATTGTAATGGGAAGTCAGGAAATGACAGTGCTCCCTGCATGTATGTGGCCAGGCTGTGTAAACGTCTCACACATGATATCTCCATACTCAAGAGGAGTAGCAGAATGTATTTTGGGGTTTCATTTTTGCTATGTACATGCTATGTGTTAGAAATATCTTATAAATTGACAACTTTGTGTTTAAAAAAATGTGTTTTCATTTTCTTTTCACATTTTCCAAAAACTTGTGGAAAAAAATGACATGTTCAAAAGACCCATTATGGCTCCTAGATTATGTAGGGTGTTTGCTTTCCAAAATGGGGTCATTTTGTGGGCATTTTGTAAGTGGTAAGTGGTTAACTAACATGCCTGGGGGTGCCCTAATCCTGCCTGTGAAGGGACGCGTCTCTGATGTACAAAAAGTGCTGCAGCAGGACTGATATTTACAAAGGAAAAAAGTGTTTAAAAATAGCTAGCAAATTACATTTCATGGACAGCTTATTTTAAATATTTAAACCAAGATTGCTTTTATTAACCACTTGCCGACCGCCGCAAGTACATTTACTGTGGCGGTCAGCCCCTCCTGCGCAAAGTGAAGTAGTGCTACGTCGCTCGCCCAGGAGCCTGTAGGGGGCGAGCGTGCGCCGCCAGAGGTGCGCTCCCACCCGCGCTCGTTCCCTGGCATCCCCGCGCGAGTGACCGGCGGCTCCAATGTCCACCGGCCACTCGCGATCTCCCGCTGGAGAGGGAGAAAAGCAGACGGCTGATGTAAACAAAGTCGCCTGTCATTCTCCCTGGTGTAACAGCAGAGACTATACGATCCTGCTATGTAGGATCATATGTTTCTGTGGTTACATCAAAAGCCACGCCCCTTGACAGTTAGAAGCACGCCCCTAGGGACACACTTAACCCCTGGATCTCTAATAAAGTTAACCCCTTCCCTGCCAGTGTCATTTTTACAGTACCAGGGCATATTTATAGCACTGATTACTGTAGTAATGTCACTGCTACCCCCAAAAGTGTCAAAAATGTCAGTCAGGGGTCCCATCTGTCCGCCGCAATGTCGCAGTCCCGCAAAAAAAACCACAGATCGCCGCCATTACTCTTTAAAAAAAAAAAAAACAATAAAAATTACATAAATCTTTCTCGTAGTTATTAAACCCAATAACTTTTGCGCAAACAAATGAAAATACGCTTATTGAGATTTTTTTTTACCAAAAATATGTAGCAGAAAACAAATTGGCCTAAAATGTTTAAAATTTTTGATTTTTAACTTTTTTTTAGAGAATTTCATATAAAAAAAATTTAAAAATATTGTTATTTTTTCAAAATTGTCGCTCTTTTTTTGTTTATAGAGAAAAAAATAAAAATCGCACAGGTGATCAAATACCACCAAAAGAAAACTCTGTTTGCAGGAAAAAAAGAACGTCAATTTTGTTTAGGTACAGCGTCGCATGACCGCGCAATTGTCTGTTAAAGTCACGCAGTGCCGAATCGCAAAATAGTCCCTGGTCTTTGAGCAGCCAAATCCTCCGGGGCTTAAGTGGTTAAACAATATGTGGTAAAAAAAAAGCAAGCAGTGACAGTGTACAGAACTGTACAGCAATCAACAACATAGTACAGATGATACGGTATATGGCACACGTGCAGAGAAATGTATATAGGAATTACAGATACCAAAAGACTGTTCAAAACAATTATTAGGAGTATTCCTAGAGACAGCTACGACTGCCAAATTGTCATATTTCCTAGGACAATTTCTACCAAGATAGGTTAATTTGTACATTGGCAGCGTTGCATCAAGTGCTGATTCCCATTAAGCAAGTGAAGGTGGGAGGGAGAGGTCCTTCTACAAAGAATCTCTTTTTAGCATAATATAACATGTAGCAAATCAGGAGTTTCGTATATCTTGGCCGCTGCATATCATCATGGGCAGTGGTCCTCAACTCCGGTCCTCAGGGCCCACTAACAGGCCAGATTTTAAGTATTACCTTGGGGAGATGCAGACTAGAGTAATGCAATCACTGAGCAGCAAATGATATCACCTGGGATGTATTTCAGTTATCTTGCAAACCTGGCCTGTTAGTGGGCCCTGAGGACCAGGGTTGGGGACCAGGGATCATGGGTGCCTAATAAGGTCAGTTCGGGAGTCATTGGGGGTAGTCAGTTGCAGATGGTTGTTGATAAGATCAAAAATATCCATCCAGAACTGGGCCACCATAGAGAAGGTTTGGAACATATAGAGAAAGGAAACAACAGAAGAGTAACAGTGAGGCATGTAGTATACTTTGTGAAGGAATTTAGTTTGGAGTAGCTTATCTTTGGAAGAGATGACCAGTCTAGACTTGTATTCAAAATATTCCTCCCAATTCTCCCTGTCTAAAGTAGGAATATCCACACTCCACCGCTCCCAAAGTTTTTCTATCTTAGGAGAGTTTTGGAGAGCTGCTCCTGTGCAAGAAGGTCTTCAGTTGGGTCTGAAACAAAAGAAGGTGGGTCAGGGAATCGCGATTGAGCTGTGTGATGCAATTGCTGATAGTAGATATACATCCAACAGGGCAGTTTATACTTGAGAGAAAGATCAGGAAAAGACAACAGAGTAGCTCCTGGCAAAAAATTCCCTAAGCATGTTGATACCATAACAGGCCCAAACCTGAGGGTTGGGAATTAATCTGAGACCACTCATTGGGACGTTGAAAGCATTTCCTAGCCACAGCCCAGACTCTAAGCTTTATTCTGGTAGAATATGGTAGGGAGACATAAGCTATAGGTCCACAATAGACCAAACTCGCCAATTCCCGTAAGGGAGCATAGTATGGCAGCTTCTAGGCAAACTGTCGCATTCATTCTCGACCTAGTGAACCACCATCTAACGGTGACCAAAATAGCGGCCCAATAATATACACGGAGATTAGGTAAAGTCAACCCTCTGCACCTAACCGGTAACGGAAATGTGGACCTTGCCAGTCAAGGGGCAGCACCACGCCAAAGAAAAGAGCCCACACAGCAATCAACCTCCCTAAAAAAGGCCCTCCCTGGGGAAGATGATCATTTTAATTATATTTATATACACACCATAAGGTTTAGAGGTAGCGAGACCCAGGAAATGCATTTGTCCTACAACTGCTGAAGCAGAGGGGAGAGATTGAGATGAAAGAATCTGCAGAGATCATTCTGAATCCTAATGGCCAGATATTTTAACTCATCTGCCCAAAGTAATGTAGTAGAGATCGCTGACTCCCTAGCCCTAGAGTCCAAGGGGAAAAGAACCAATTTATTCTAGTTGATCCATACTCCCAAACTCATCTAAGATGGAAAGGGTAGCTCGCAAACAGTCGTGCGCATCGAGGAGGTATAGTAAGGTGCCATCAGCATAGAGCAAAATTTTCTCCTCCAAGTGGCCAACCCGCCAACCGCTTAATGAGCTTGGAGTCTCGTACCAAAATGGCCAGGGGCTCCAGGGCGTGCTGTTTTTTTTAATGGAATGTATTTGTCAGCAGTTTCAACTTTCATTTTTTTCCTTTGTAAATGTCAAATTTGCTGTAGCACATCATACAGCAAGAATAAAAAAAAACTTGTGTAGCGATCCCCTAAAAATCTATACCAGACCTTTAATCCAAGCAAGCAGACTGGCAGGACAGGAAAGGGGAAGAAGAGCATACCAGGTCACCTACCCTCAACTTGGGGGTGCCTTGTGAGGAGGGACACGCCCTGGCAAAGCATCTTGATCACATCTTGTAGAGGACAAGGGCCTCTTACCCACAAACCTGGCTGGTGGTTTGAGAGAGTCTGCAGACAGGGGGCTTATCAGAATTTGGAAGTCCTCTTTAATAAAAAGGTGGCCACTAGATACCACCCCCCACTTGAATGAATATAAGGTACACCAACTCCACTGCTGATGTGCTTCTACACTCATTTGATTCTGAAGCTCTTGATGGCCCAAAACTCATTATTCCAACCACTTGCATCCTAACCTACGTAAGAGGAGTAAGGATGGGAAAAAAGAACATAAGATTGCAGCCTATGCAGATGATCTGCTGTTTTACATCACAATTCCCAGGATCACCCTCCCGAATATTCAAAAAGAATTAAAAGAATATGGAGAGTGGTAAAAATAAATCCAGTAAAATCTGAAATCCTCAATATAAGCTTAAGTAGCAAAGAAGAACAAGTTTTGAAATCCCATTTTCCATATACCTGGGCAAAATCTAAATTAAAGTATCTATGGATATATATAACGCCACAAATAGAAAAGCTATATCAGACTAACTATATACCCTATAAATGAAATAAAAACAGATATAGGGAAAAGATCGAATAATCAAATCTCATGGGTTGGAAGAATAAACGTGGTCAAGATGTTTTTGTTGCCCAAGATTCTATATAAGTTCTCAATGCTTCCAATAGACATACCGTCCTCCTTCTTTAGAATTGTGAAAACCATGATACTGAAATACATATGGCAACGGAAAAAACCCAGAGTACAACATGCGGTTCTCACAAGGGATAAGACACAGGGAGGGTTAGCAGCACCAGATATGGAAAGGTATTATAGGGCAGTGATTATCTCACGAATGATTGAATGGACAAAAGGGACAGCAGGGAAAAGATGGGTCGAAATTTAATGCACACATAATAATACACAATTACACAAAACAATTTGGATCCCACCAAAATTTAGAGAATCACAAGGAACACATGAATTGACAAGAGTGGTGTATAAAATATGGGATAAGGTTAATAAACAGTTAAAATGGGAATACAACTCCCCATTGATTTCACTAAAAAGGCACAAAATATTTCCCACGGGAAATGAGGAAAAATTTGGAAATTGGATAGGTAACACTCAATTAAAATATATTTTTCACAAGGGGGATATAAGGTCATTTCAAGAGCTAAACAATAGCGATATGAAACTGAATGAATGGAGGTATCTCCAGTTGAGCCACTTTGTGAAGTCTTTACCACAACCGATAAGATCAGAGACAACACTAAACACTATTGAAAAATTATGTAACACAACTGCTAGATTAAAACATGGAATATCACAAAACATACAAGATGTTAACTGAGGGGCAGTGCCAGGGGAGACCTCCATTCATGGCAAAATGGGAAAAAGAGATTGGGTCACAAGTGTCAAAAAAAGAATTGGATGCTGTATTAAGGGCTACACGTTGCACGGCTATAGATGTATGTACCATAGAACTAAACTATAAATGTTTGACAAGATGGTACATTACACCTGTACTAGCACATAAATACCAACCAGACAAAACAAATAAATGCTGGAGGGAATGTGGAGGTATCAGGTCAGTGTACCACATTTGGTGGGAATGTCCCAAGATCAGGGAATATTGGATAGGGGTGCGACAAATCATCGGTGAGATCACAGAAATAGTCATTCCCAATGATCCATGAGTCTGCCTATTTCACAAAATGACACTTTCACTATAACAATATAAAACAACCCTGGTCCCAACTTTATTAAATGCAGCAAAGAGAACGATCCCTAGAATATGGGGTGAAGTAGAAAGCCCAAATCTAAAATAATGGTGCAGTAGAATTAACTATGTGTATAATATGGAGTATGTCAATAGTAGACAAGAGGAATACCCAACGTACATATTTAAAAAATGGGGAAAATGGGTGGAATTTAAAAAAATAGTAAATATGTGGAAATTAATATTTAGCTCCTACTGATGTAATAGAAATGTAGGACTATTAGAAGAGTTGAAGGTAATATTCCTAATAGGTGGAGAATTACTGAGAAAGGTGTTCAGGTTAAAATATCCAACCATTATGAAAAACTTAAAAAACGTAATAAACTTGGAAAGAAGTAGAGGTAGCCTTAAGGATATAATAAGGAGGTAAAAGGGGGAGGGGGTAAGATAGGATGGGTTTGCTTGTGAAGTACATTGAAAATTTGTATTATTAAAAAGATTTTTCCTTGTTATCTATCCCAAGAGAGCAGATAAAAAAACAATCTATAACTCACCCTGTAGCCCCATTGCAAACTCCAGCCATTGTTATTTGGGTGGTGTAAGCAGGCTGTTGTGCTAAGTGACAGGGTAGACTCTGGGTTATCAGCTGCAGGCAATAAGTAGCATGTGGAGTCTTTAATGCTGCAGTGCCTATGGAAGGACCCTTGCATGTGTCATCAACAATAGGGATCCACATTGGGTGGCCACCCTCTTAGATCCATGCTATGAAGCCAAAATGGCAGATCACCTTTCATCATCCCAAAGGGAGTCCAACGTGTGGTACTTTGAAGGTTTCCTTTAAACGAGTGGCTGGGGTATTTCCTAATGGTGACACTGATTCTGCTGCTGATTATTTCACATCGTGGCCTGATTAGCAGCAGCTGATACCTCGCCAAGGTCTTTCACTGCTTTTTCTTCTTTTTTTTTTCTAGGCTACAGTGGCCCAGCCAGTCATAGGTACAGTTGTGTTCAAAATAATAGCAGTTCAAAATAATTTGGACAAATCCCAAATTCTTCCCATAGACATTTTTCCCCTCTCAGCAGATCAAGCTACTTTACCATTGACGAGAGTCAGCTCCTTTAAGTATTTGGGTATCCAGGTGTCTAGAATGCTGTTGGAATTTATTCCACTGAATACAGAGCCTCTCATACCGCTGCTTAAGAATAAAATACAGGTATGGGCAAAATTACCACTGGGGGTTATGGGTCGAACAAGCCTAGTTAAAATGGTGTTGCTGCCAAAGATTTTATATGTCATATGGCATTCCCTGATGTATCTACTGTTTAAATATTTTTAAATTATGGACAAATTAATAAAGTCATTCATCTGGGGTACCAATAGGCGCAGATTATCTTGAAAGCCTTAATGAACCCCACGTCTCTGGGTGGATTGGCAGTTCCTGACCTGGGATTGTACTACCTGGCAGCTCAGATGTCTCATCTCTATCATTTTGACAAATATGACAAGCTGAGATATCTCTCTTTGGTCTCCCAGAACTCTGAGGCCCATCTCCCACATCCATTATGTGACATACGGAGGGGTCTCCGCGGCTCCACTTGTTATTCAAGTCGCTCTGGTCTCCTCTTTCGGCACCAACGGATTTGGGATCTGGCTATGGCGAAAATGAATTGCCCTCTGATTCATGCGGATGCTCCCTTATGGTACAATAAGCAATTAAGCAAGCTTTTGCAGATCCCTAATCCGAAGGTCTGAATATTAAATGGCATATTTAGATTATCAAAACAAAAAAGGGCAGCACCAATGTAGATAAATATAATACAATAGAGGTGGTCATAGTCCAATTAAAAGTCCATGATGGAAAAAGTAACAGAAAGAGCTTCTCCATACACCAGTGAATAGGATGAAGAGAACTAACGTCAAACCACCACGTGAGAATAAGATGGACTCTTACCAGATGGCATTGACCCTCAAAAGATAGAGAGGTCAACACCCACAAAGATCATAAATATAAATTATTCCAGAAATGGCTATGGTGAATCCAGCTGATTCAGGGAAGGCTTTATTGGTGACCAAAGGATCATCTCATTCACATCCAGGAACACAAGTAGCAGAATACCTCAGGGTAAAAACAGGCCACAATAGTGTAGTATGTCCAAACTGGCAGAAAGTTTATTATAAAGTATTGCACTTACAATGAGGTAGATTAAAACAGCATGTACACATCCAATATTCAAGGACCACAGTAAAAAAGCGTGCTTACGTCATACGCTCAGTCCCCCCATATTTAAATTATCGCATGCCTTTCAGAATGGTACGCAAAACATTTGATCATCTAAAACTGGAGTTTACTCAGCCAAATCACATGTTCTTTAGCTACCTTCAGCTGCGTCATGCCCTATGAGCACAGTTTGATTTTAGCAGAATTAGCTCATTATATTAATATATTCTGTTTTCAGGAACCTCATCCCTAGTCAAATTGAGAGAATATGGAAAACTGGGGCATGGATTGGGATTTTAAGGGGTACCGTTATGGAACCAATAAAAATGTTATTTTTCTTAAAAATTACTTTTATTATTCACATGTATTTCCCTTTGTTGGGAAATACATGTGAATAATAAAAGTAATTTTAAAGAAAAATAACATTTTTATTGGTTCCATAACGGTACCCCTTAAAATCCCAATCCATGCCCCAGTTTTCCATATTCTCACAGTTTGATTTTAATTATCCACCTTTACCTTCCCTTGATGTTTTAGCTGTACTGAAGGGGGATCAGCCTCGTAAGCTAATCTCCATTTTTTATGACATGTTACTTACCCCATCCGCAACTCAGTTGGCCTCTCAAGCCTAAATGGGAAGTGGATGGGGCGAAATGGATGATGAGGATTGGAGTGAGGTGTTGGAAGTGGGTAAGCTGGTGTCTCCTAGGATGTCTGGCAGACTGACACACATATATATTCTCCATAGATCGTACCTTACACCAAAACAATCGGCTTAATTTTGTCCTTCTGGGAGCCCTGAGTGTCCTAAATGCTTGATCTCTGCTGGCACGTTTGGACATTTAGTCTGCCACTGTCCCCAGGTTATTGGATTCTGGAAACAAGTGGTACAATTGCATCAGGACCAGATGGGCTCGCTGGTGACAATGGATTCTAGGCAATGTTTATTGGGACTATTCCCGGACTCTGGCATGGATAAATATACCTTAACATTTCTGTATGAAACCTTGTTCACTGTCAGAAAGTTAGTGGCAAGGAGTTGGATACAGTCTACAACCCCTACTCTTGACAAAGGGTTATCCTCAGCCAGAGCCCCCTAGAGGAGGTGCCACATCCCTGGTAAGCAAATACAGCAAAATAAGGGGGTTCCCCTAAGGGATTGGGACTTTTAAGGCACTCAGATAAGTATGAAACAAGTAGAGTAGTAGAGTATGTTTTGAAAAAAATATATCAAAATTTTTTTATTAAACAACCATGAAAATCTAAAAACAACAAAAATAAGTACATGGAAAATACACATACAGAAAATGCAATACAGTACAGCTACAGAGACGTGCAATTGGATTCACAACCAAATACCCAACGCGTTTCGAAGCAAATCGCTTCTTCTTCAGGGGTAATGTAAAGTATTGCACATAAATTTTTGTAGGGTCTCTGTCTGTATTAGAAGAAATTTCTGCATGCATGGATTTAAAATCAGTTCGGCAGGCTCAGCATTCTCTCTGTGTGTCCACTAGGGGGTATAATTCATAAACAGATGCATACAAGGTCAAGGGACCTGTATCTGGAGGGGTGAACCCCTTTCAAATTTTGTGTGGAGCTCACATAGAACCATCCAAAGGAAACTGTGTGCGGCTGGAGTCCAAAACAAAAAGCAGGCTCAGGTGTAAGGAAGATGTATAGGCTGTTTCAATTTGTTCAAGATATCCAAAGTGAAGCCAGACCGAAGTGTAACCGTGACAGAGGCACGGTTACCCCTACTCTTGCAGCATGGATTGCCGAGGTAAATACCACTTTTCCCTATAAGAAAGCCATTTACACCAACAGGGGATGTCCAGGTAAATATAATAAAATATGGGATAGATGGTTACAATCCTCACTGATATGTACCCCATAACAATATCCTGGCAATTGATATATACACCCTCTAGGCAGTCACATTCTAAGTTGGGTTAAGTGTGTATGGACTGTGAACACAAGTGTCTTACTACACTCAGGGCGGTTATTGATTATCTGATGAGCACTGGTGTATGGCTTCCTCTCAGTTAAGTGGTCTACACATGCATTTAACTCTGCCCTACTCTCCCATGTTGATGATTATCTGTTATATTGTAATGCATGACGTGCACCATATGTGGAATTTACTATTCCTATTGCAGCTTAAAAATAAATATTTTTTGTTCAAAAATGTTTCTTTTTTTTTTTTCTTTTATACTGTTTTGTACTTCTGTGATGTATACGCAACTGTGCTGTGTTGCTGTTTTTAAATGCAATGTATATTTGTTACGCAACTTAATAAAGCTTGTTTACTGATTAAAAAAAAAAAAAACAATAGCAGTCCAACATCATTATTTGAAAGGGGCATGTTCAAAATAATAGCAATGTGGAGTTCAGTTAGTGAGGTCATTCAGTCTGTGAAAATATAGGTGTCAAACAGGGGGCCCTTATTTAAGGATGAAGGCAACAAATGTTGTACATGCTGGGTATATCACATTTCTCTCTGAAGTAAAACGGAGTAAAATGGGTCGTTTCAGACATCCTTCAGAAGAACAGCGTACTTTGAATAAAAAGTTGCTTGGAGAAGGGAAACAGTGAAAAAAGTGCAGAAACTGACAGGCTGCTCAGCTAAAATTATTTCTAATGCTTTAAAATGGCAACCAAAACTAGAAAGACCTGGAAGAAAATGGAGAACTACCATTAGAATGGATCAAAGAATAGCCATAATGGCAAAGTCTCAGCCAATGATCAGCTCCAGGGTGATCAAAGGAGGTCTAAAGTTACCCGTGAGTACTGTAACAATTGGAAGACGCCTATGTGAAGCCAAGTTATAGGTAAGAAGCAGCCGCAAAGTTCTATTGTTGAAAAACGACATGTGCTGAATAGGTTATAATTTGCCCAAGAACACACTGACTACATCAGAATACCAAGAGAGGTCATGTTGCCTTATGCCAAAGTGGCAATGCCCTTGAAATGCATGTTTCAACAAGACAACAACGCCAAACACACCAGCAAGCAAGCAGCATCTTGGTTCCTGACCAACAAGATTAACAATATGGAGTAGCCAGCCCAATCCCTGAACCTTAATCCAATAGAATACTCACAAATGCGGTTTCTGAGGTAAAACCAAGAGATGCAGAAGAATTGTGGAATATAGTGCAATTGTCCTGGGCTGGAATACCTGTTCACAGGTGCCAGAAATTGGTAGACTCCATACAACACAGATGTGAAGCAGTTCTCAGAAACAGTGGCTATACAACTAAATATTAGTTCAGTGATTCACAGGAAAGCTAAACCTTTGAGCATATTTCAGTTTATGCAGTAAATGTTTGAGTTTGTAAAGAAAAATGCAGACACTGCTTCTTTTGGAAAAGCCTAATATTCCTTTTTCTTCACTTTCTGTACAGCAATAACAAATTAAAAAAATGTTTTGATTTAGAATAGACTGTGCAGTGTTCCCAATGCATTTGCGTGTATGGAAATAAAAGCTATTATAAGGATTTTAAGCTTTACTCACTTTTTTAAACACACTATTATTTTTAACACAACTGTAACTAGCAGTTAGCGATTATATGGGGTTCAAGGCAGACACTGACACCCTGAGGAGTAAGAACATCATGGACTATTTCATTTTTAGAATGGACCACTGGCTGAAGCTGGCCTACCCTGCTTCAAGGGTCATGTCTTTATTGCAGCAAGAGATGTTGTTACTGAAAAGCACATCCTCTCCTCTAAGAATGTGGACAGGCTATCTGTTATTAAAATGAACCAGGCTTGAATATTTTTTTTCAAGCAGCACCACATGGAAAAAATAGAGGCTAATATAATTGAAATTGTGTTAAAGGAGGGATGATTGAAGGAAGCAGCTAGAGGTGCTCTGTGTTCCCGGCGGTTTCAAGCTCCTCTGTTATGCGCACCTGTGGAGTGTGCGGTTTGCAGTCTATAGGTCTATAGGTCGATAGGTGGTTTTCTCCGGTCTCACTGGTATCATTGATCTTGTTTTATCCCCTGACATCCGTTCAGCTGCTGGTCGGATTGGATTCACTGAGTGCAGGGACCTGCATCGGCATTCATCAGTCTACATCAGTTTTTCACGTACTTTAATTATCCTTCCCTGATCATCCGAGAATAGGGATGATCGAACGGTTCGGGTCGACCATCGGTTCGACCCGAACATTGACTGTACGAAATTTGGCCGAATTTCAAACTTTTTGCTGAAAAAGTTTGGAATTCGGCAACCAGAACCGACCAAAATGCAATGGGACAGGAACTGGGCTTTAAAAGCCCGTGATTGGACCAGAACCATCAAGAATAGCCAATAGAGGGGGCAGGAGAATGCTAGGAATTTGATTGGAGTGACTAGGGGGTCCATAGGCCAATCATTAGTGAATACGCCCCCCAGTATATAAGATAGCCCCCGCCAAATTCCTGGCATTGTAATACAGGGACGTGGAAGAGAGTGGAAGCAGTTCTGTTACTTCTGCTTCAAAGTGTCATTTAGCAATTTTTAGTGTGATGAAAGGGATATCTAGTGTAGTTAGGGTGCTATTTTCCACTTTAGTTAGCTTTAA
The DNA here is from genome assembly GCF_965119305.1 of Pelophylax lessonae. Lineage (NCBI taxonomy): Eukaryota > Metazoa > Chordata > Amphibia > Anura > Ranidae > Pelophylax > Pelophylax lessonae. The sequence continues at coordinate 126,480,510 of NC_138777.1, read as the reverse complement.
TAATCTAGTTTCTGTAGGGAAAGTGTTAAGTGCCAGTGTGACCGTAGTGTAGTGTAGGGTTAACTGACTCTGACTGCTATGGCAGGGTGACCAAACCCTTCCATGTCAGGGTGACCGCCATAGATAAAAGATTGTTTCTATTAGAATTGCAGTAGAGCAGGATAGTGGCTTCGCTACTTTCACACCTGGCCATTTTTGTTGCAGGTGTTTTATTGGGCTTTTTTTTGGGCATCTTTGGAGGCGGGCATGACATCTGAACTTCTGTATAGGGGTATATATACACACACACATGTATGTATATATACACATACACATATATAGGTGTGAAAGTAGCAGAACCCTATGCCTGCGCTAATGAAATTATTTGCAGGCATAGGACTTCGCTCCTATCACACCTATATGTGTGTATGTGTATAAATACATATAAGTGTGTGTGTATATATACCCCTATACAGAAGTTCAGATGTTATGCCTGCCTCCAAAGACGCCCAAAAAATGCCAAAAAAAAACGCCTGCAACAACACACCTGGGCGTTTTTGTTGCAGGCATTTTTTTGGGCATTTTTTGGGTGTCTTTGTAGGCAGGCATGACATCTGAACTTCTGTGTAGGGGTATATATACACACACACATGTATGTATATATACACATACACATATATAGGTGTGAAAGTAGCAGAACCCTATGCCTGCGCTAATGAAATTATTTGCAGGCATAGGACTTCGCTCCTATCACACCTATATGTGTGTATGTGTATAAATACATATAAGTGTGTGTGTATATATACCCCTATACAGAAGTTCAGATGTTATGCCTGCCTCCAAAGACGCCCAAAAAATGCCAAAAAAAACCGCCTGCAACAACACACCTGGGCGTTTTTGTTGCAGGCATTTTTTTTGGGCATTTTTTGGGTGTCTTTGTAGGCAGGCATGACATCTGAACTTCTGTGTAGGGGTATATATACACACACACATGTATGTATATATACACATACACATATATAGGTGTGAAAGTAGCAGAACCCTATGCCTGCGCTAATGAAATTATTTGCAGGCATAGGACTTCGCGCCTATCACACCTATATGTGTGTATGTGTATAAATACATATATGTGTGTGTGTGTATATATACCCCTATACAGAAGTTCAGATGTTATGCCTGCCTCCAAAGACGCCCAAAAAATGCCCAAAAAAACGCCTGCAACAAAAACGCCCAGGTGTGTTGTTGCAGGCGTTTTTTTGGGGCATTTTTTGGGCGTCTTTGGAGGCAGGCATAACATCTGAAATTCTGTATAGGGGTATATATACACACACACTTAGCCCAATAAACGCCTGCAACATAAACGGCCGGGTGTGAAAATAGCGGAGCCACTATCCTGCTCTACTGCAATTCTAATACAAACAATCTTTTTTTTTTCTGGTTCTGGACATGCTACAGAGCTGAAACTTCACAGGTACACATCTAAAGACACTAAATCTAAAGAAATCTCTTTTTCTTTTTTCAATAATTTTTTAAATAATTGGCTCTCTATCAAAAATGACAATTTTTAAGAACTTTTTTTGTGTGATTAATAGTCCCTGGGGCATGACCCAGAACCCTAGGCACTTTTTAGGGGCATTTATTTGGTTTTAGGGCTTCAAAATGGTGTTTTTTGATTACCGAAGTTCGGGTCCCATTGATTTCAATGGGGTTCTGAAATCCGGGCTGAACTTTCGGGAAGTTCGGGTGTTCTGGTCGAACCGAACTTTTCAAAAGTTCAATCATCCCTATCCGAGACGTGAGTGCATGTAATCTGTAGTATCAGTAGTACAGGGTGGACAGCTGACAAGAAACTGAAACTGCTAACTTTGCTATGGCTTGTGTCATGCTGTCTCATGCTGACTGGTACACGCTGCTGATAAGAAACTCTTAAAAACTGCTACTGTGTGTCTCGTGCCGGTCTCATGCTGCCTGGCTCACGTTACAGATAAGAAACTTATGTTGCCAAGCTTAAGAAACTTACAAAGCTTAGGAAAACTCTTGATAAGGAAACTCCATTAATCTTGCTTGCTAATTTTGTTTCTGCCGACAAGAAATCTTGCTAAATTCTAGATTGTAAACTCTAGCGAGCAGGGCCCTCTGATTCCTCCTGCATTGAATTGTACAGTAACTGTATTGTCTTCCCCCACAATTTAAAGCACTGCGCAAACTGTTGGCGCTATATAAATCCTGTATAATAATAATAATAACTCTGCTGCTAACCCTGTTATTACCTCTCTCATGCTGCCTATCTTACACTGCAGACAAGAAACCTTGCTAGCCCTGCTGTTGTCTACGTGTCTTACATTGTCTGTCTGTTATTTGCATTGATATCTGTAACGATATGGACTAATTCAGATGGCGATTGGGATGTTGGGCTGAGACTTTAATCCTCCATATCTTCAGGTCCCTCACCTCAAGCCCCAGGCTTCTAGGTCTCCAGATTTTGTTGGTTCCCTGTTGTTCCTGCCGATGCATCGGTATATGTTGCACATCTGACACAAAAAACTCTATTAGAGAAGTCAGGAAAACTAGATAAGTTGGACAAGTCGTATAAGGAAGACAAGTTGGATAGGATGACATCAGGTCATTCTAATATTAAGGCAAAATGGAAGTCAGTAGTCACTCACCTTATTTCAATCTCAAACAGCAGCGGCAACAATAACTGAGGTTAACATGGTGCATATGCAACATTCAAATCGACAAGATCAATCAGACTGGTTAGACCACCCGTCCGCACAGAGCTCACAGCACTCACAGTATTCACAACCTCAAGACCTTCTAGATCAACCAGACCGCCCAGACTATTTAGTCTCCGGGACAATGAACTGTACTTCATTACAAGCAGAAGTTGACCCTGATTTTATGGGGAGTTCAACCTCTCCTGCCTCTGATGCTACATCTTTATTATCTGCTTTTAGGGCAGATTTTGATTCATGGGCTGTTAAGACAGAGTCATCATAGCAGGTGGAATTAAATTCCCTGAAAGAAAAAGTTAAAAAAACTGAGGATATGCAGTGGTGTATTTAGGTTTTGTGCTGCCCTAGGCCTGACTAAACTTGTGCACCCCCTAATTTAAATATGACCCACCCCTTCCTGTAAAGGCCACACCCCTTCCTGTTTATGACCCACCCTGTCATCTGTATACCACGGACCATAACTACAGTCTATCAGTGCCCATCAGCATAGCTTCATCAGTTCCCATAAGTTCAGCCTCTTCAGTGCAGCCTTATCAGTGCTGCCTCTTTACTGCCCATCAGTGCAGCATATCAGTGTGGCCTCATCAGTGGTCACCAGTGCAGCCCCATCAGTGGCCACCAGTGCAGCCTATCAGTGCCCATTAGTACAGCCTTATGTCATGGGATTAGTAAGATTACTCTTTTAAGATATTTGGACTTGTGTTTCCTGCTACTGATTGTAATTATAGGACGATTTCACATATTTGTATAAAAAATAGGAAGTCCATAGTCATTATACAAATAATGAAATATTTTTTTCGCTGCCCCCCTGCAAAGTGCCGCCCTAGGCCTGGGCCTTGTTGGCCTAGGCCAGGATACAGCACTGAGGATATGATCACAGGGGTGGTAAATATTCAACAGGATCATGCGACTCGCATCGCAGCGCTAGAAGCAACTTCTAATGTTTATCTTCGTCGCTTGCGCCAACAGCAGTTACGTATTGAGGATGGGGAAAATAGAAGCCGTAGGAATAATATCCGGCTTCAAGGCATCCCAGAGGCTATAATAGGGGCCGACCTGTGGCGCACCACTGTTTCTATCTTAAATCAGGTGCTAGGAAGGGAGGCCTCTACATCTATTGAACTAGACTGGGTTCATCGAGTAGGAAGACTAGGTGGTAACTGTGATGGCCGGCCAAGAGATGTGCTATGTAGAATCCATTACTACATCCTGGAAATTTTACAGAAGGCTTGGCATCTAGGGACATTTGACTTTGATGGGTCGAAAATACAGCTGTACCCCGATCTCTCCCGCAACACTGAGACGGGTGGTTCACCCCCTTCTGGATCTCATCCGACAGGCTGGTGCAACATATACGTGGGGTCATCCTTTCAGTGTAAAAGAGACAAGAAATGGAAACAAGTTTACACTTGTGGACCCTGAACAACTTCCTGATTTTTTTTTTTTTTTTGGAACAAGAGTCTATTGATATAGTGCACTGGTTGGATTTTTTTTTTTTTTTGTAATGGTATTATCTAGATTATATGGTCTTGATTAATTGAAGGAACTACTCTATAAAGGGCTTCTCCTGCCCTTCGCCAGATAATTAGTGTTGGCTGGGGTTCGGAGTGGCCTAAGGAGGGTTTTTTTTTCTCTTCCCCTCTGTGAAAATGTTGTTAATGGTATATATGTGGAATATGTAAGCTACAGTCATATTATGTTTTGCTTCCGTAATTTATGTTGTTTTTTTTTTTTTCTTCTTTCTTAGGTATGAAAACAAATATATTATATGATTTTGTTCTGGGGGAGGGGGATTGTCTCCCTACTTCGTTATTTATATATGCCTCTCAAAGGTGCAGTTGTTTGATGGTGTTTTTTTTTATTTTATGCTTGTTATGCCGCCGGGATTACGGATCAGATTCCTTTTTATTAATTTTTTTTTCTCCCTGTTTCTATTTATTTTTTCCTTCACCTTTTTTTCCAAAATTAGGCTAGGCACGGTTTGTGCCTTCGACGTGATATTCACGTAGTGTTGTGCTTAGTCTGTTAAGCTTACACTATAGTTTTGATGTACTCCTATCTTGGAGTACCTTCTGTTTTCTACTGCGCTTTTTCTGTTTTTTTGGGTTTTTTTTAACGCACTCCGCTATGATACCTACAAACCTCTCTCAGACCCGGCTGAAGCTGGGGTCTTATATTGTCAATGGCATAAATAGGGCCTCTAAAAGGGGGCAAATTTTGTATCAAATGCATAAAAAATCAAGTAAACTTACTACTATTACAGGAAACACATTTTCGGTCTGACTCTGTACCCTCATGTTCCAATAAACATTTTAACAGGTGGTTTCATAGTACCAATCCATTGCAGAAGTCAAAAGGAGTATCTATTGCAATTCATAAATCGCTACCTATTGAGGTGATAGACCAGGTATCTGACCCACAAGGAAGGTATGTGTTTATAAAATTCTTACTTTGGGAGACTAAATTTACAGTAGCAAATCAGGTAACAACAGCCCTGAAGTTTTTAGAGCTTCTGTCCAGTTTTGCAGAAGGGAAAATTCTATTGGGGGGGGGACTTTAACATCCCGCTGGAACCCCTGTTAGATTCATCGGCTTTGAGATCCGCAATTTCCTTCACTAAACTAAGGGCTTTTAAGCGGGCTCTATTTAATCTGCACTTGGTAGACGTCTGGCGGATCCTGCATCCAAAAACTCGGAATTATACATATTTTTCATCAGTTCACCAAACTTATAGTCGCATAGATAATTTTTTTGTGGATCATAGTCATGGCCACTAGGCAAACTAGGCAGCGGCCTAGGGCGCACTGCTGCCTAGGGCGCAGCCACGGCCGCTGGTTGTCATGGAGAGTCTTGGTTCAGGGGTGGTAGAAGCAGGGAAGCAAACAGCAGCATTCGTGTGGAGTAAGCATCTGTCTCCACCTGTGAGCGGATGGCCCCGGAGATGGATGACGCTGAGAAGGTAAACAGTGAGGGGCAGCTAGGCCTGAGAGCTTGGGATGGGAAGAGAGCAGCAGTGGGGTGGCGGTGCCTCCCAGAATGTCTTCTCCACCCTCCACTCCAACATCATGTGACAGCGGCCCGGTGGACTAGGATGGGAGCAGTGGAGGTGCGGTATGGGGGTGGGGGTGCGGCTCACACCTAGGTGACACCCGCAGAGAGGTGACACCATCCCAAGGGCAGCCGAGGGTCCCGGAATCAGCCAGGACATGCCGGCGCCATGCTAGCCCTGAGTGAGACTCCTCAGTCTCACTCTTACTGCTGCTGCGGCTGCCTCCTGTCACAAGCCTCCTGACCGGAGATGGACAGTCAGAGCAAGAAACTCTCAAGGCAGCAGCTACACACTGTATCCTCCCCAGCCCGCTGCCCAGTTGCAATAGGGGGGTCTGTAATGAGAGGGGGGTCTGTACTGAGGGGGGTATGTGCTGAGTGAAAGGGGGGGTCTGTAATGAGAGGGGGGGGTCTGTACTAGGGGAGTCTGTAATGAGAGGGGGGGTCTGTAATGAGAGGGGGGGTCTGTACTGTCAGAGGGGGTCAATACTTAGTGGAGAGTGGGGTCTGTACTGATGGAGGGATCTGTACTGAGGGGGGTCTGTACTGACAGAGGGGGGTTAATACTTAGTCGAGAGTGGGGTCTGTACTGAGGAGCGACTATAGTTGGTAGAGAGAGATGACACCATGTTTTATCACACCGGGTGACACCAACCCTAACAACGCCACTGGACGGAAGGTGCAGACAGCCAGGGGTCTGCTGAAAGGAGCAGAGCACCTCCGGTTCAAGGAAAACAGGCCCTGCCCACTGCTGGCCATCATGAACATCCTACTGCTGGCGTGGAAGGTAACATTTTATACACCATCATACACACCAAACCCGCAGAAAGAGATTGGGACAGGGCTAATGGGTCTCTCTCTCACCCCCTTTTCTCTCTCTCTAACCCCACCCCCCTCTTTCTCTCTCCCCCTTCTCTCTCTCTCACCCACATCCCCCTCTCTCTCTCACCCCTATCCCCTCTCACCCCCCTCTCTCTGATGTTATATCAATAATTTTTTTGTAATGGCACACAGTAAAATACAAAAAAAAAAGTGCCATTAGAAAAACAAAACAAAAAACACTAACAGACTAATAGGTTGCCCTCCACATTTATGCTTAATTTAGATAATTTAGTTTTACTGTTTTTTTTCTGGGGGGGGGGGGGGGCAAGTAGCCGATCTTGGCTAGGCGCAGCGTAGTCTAATGCCAATGCCAATGGGGCTGCAAAATTAGGTTTCGCCTAGGACGTCAAAAATCCTTGCACCAGCCCTGATCATAGTTGTTTAGACTGGTCCCCTATATGTGATATAGACTCTTTGGTATGGTCTGATCACTCTCCAATATACTTAACATTTCTCCTACCGGCTTCACCGACACGAGAATGGACCTGGCGCTTAAATGACACTTTATTGATAAATTCAGAATGTATAAATCTGATTGAGGAGACTATTACTAATTTTTACAGTGACCATTTTTCTGATGAGACTTCTCTCCCCATTCAATGGGAGGCGCTTAAGGCTGTTCTCCGTGGCTTTTTTATTCAGATAGGGTCTAGATTGAAGAGGGAACGTTCAGCGGCCAGAGAGGCCGCAGTTACACGCCTCCGTATTCTGGAAACAGAACATAAAAAAGCGCCCACAATGCAATCGTTGGCTGATGTATCGACGGCTCGTCTACATCTTAGAGAGCTGTATGAGACATCTGCCCGCAGATATTCTGATAAAATAGCTTTGCATCAATACAAATCTCAAGATAAGTATGGAAAGTCCTTAGCTAGGACTCTGCATCCTAGGTCTCCATTTACTTTTATAACTCATATCTGTGATGCTAGTGGAGAATTAGTATTCTCCCCTAATAATATCGGGCAAACGTTTAAAGAATTTTACCACTCTATATAATATTCCGTCAACACTGACTTCAGATCAGTATGCCCTTTTGGAAGCAGACAAACGTTCCTATATTATGAAGACCGCTCTTCCGAGCTTAGAAGGAGATGTAGTGGAAGAACTTGAATCACCTATTACAGTAGAAGAGGTGGCGAGAGCGATCTTGACCACTCCTTCAGGGAAAAGTCCAGGTCCAGACGGTTTTACCCCTAAATTTTTTAAAGCTTTTTCTTCTCTTCTTGCTCCCTTCATGACTAAAATGTTTAATTCTCTGTCAGAAGACGTTTTGTTTGCGCCTCAAATGTTGGAGGCTCACATATCTCTTATCCCGAAACCAGACAAAGACCCATCTTTCTGGGCAAATTATCGCCCCATATCTTTGATGGGGTGGATCTTAAAATCTATGCCAGAGTTTTAGCAAATAGGCTGCAGTTGGTAATGCCCAAGATGATCCATTTGGATCAGGTGGGTTTTGTTGGGGGTCGGGAGGTAAGAGATAACACTTTAAAGACTCTACTTCTGATGGATTATGTGCGTTCCCACAATATTCCAATGTGCCTTCTTACGGTGGATGCCGAAAAAGCGTTTGATCGGGTAGATTGGCAATTTCTCCAGTTGACTTTGCAACAGATTGGTTTGGGATCTCATATGATATCAAGGATCATGCCTTTGTACTTCTCTCCTTCTGCAAGAATTCAAATTAATGGTTCGTTATCTACCTCATTTAGGATTCGTAATGGGACACGGCAGGGGTGCCCCCTCTCTCCTCTTTTGTATGCACTGACAATGGAGCACCTAGCCGTAGCTCTACGGAATAACCCCTCTATATGTGGGGTTACAACTTGTCCTATTCATTCAAAATTGGCTCTCTATGCGGATGACCTATTGTTGTTTGTTACTCGCCCCCATAATTCACTACCTGCAATTATACAGGAGTTTGAGGAGTTCTGGAGAATGAGTAACTTTAAAGTTAATTTTATCAAATCTGAAATTCTAAATGTGTCTCTATCTATAAGTACCCTACAGCAGCTTTCATCTTCCTTCCCATTTAAGACAAATTCTACTTTGGTTCGTTATCTAGGGATTATCCTCCCCACTAAGGCATCTGAGCATTTTGCAGTAAATTTTGAGCCCTTATTTTGTAAAACTCGAACAGATCTGTTGTCCTATTCTAATAAAAGACTTTCCTGGTTTGGAAGGATAAACGTTTTGAAGATGGATGTTCATCCACGCTTTTTATACCTGTTTCGGAGGATCCCCATTTCTATTCCATCTGTATATTTCATTAAACTTCGTCGATTGTTTTCTCAGTTTATATGAAACTCAAGCCGACCTAGATTATGATATTAGACCTTGTCCCTTCCGAAAGATAAGGGGGGTGCTGGAGCACCTGACCCTTCTCTTTATTACAAAGCGGCAGTGTTGACACGAATAGTAGATTGGTTCCATGGCTTATCATCTAAGCTATGGGTTCAATTGGAGCAATATATCAACCCCTATGACTTACGAGCCATGCCCTGGGTGCCAGCAACTCAACGAGGAGATTTATCTCTATTTGCTGGAATGACATGTCAGACCTTACGGATTTGGGACAATGTGGTGGAATCTAGTTCAATCTCTAAGATTCGGGGACCAATGTCACCATTCTTTGGGACCACAGAATTCCCGGTGGCTGTTAAGAGTACACGATTTGGCCCATGGAATAAGAAGGATCATCGTCCAGTGGCCCAATTATTACAAGCAGATCGTACATTATTATTGAATGACCCTTCAACTCAAAAATGTTCTCAAAAGATGACAGCATGGATGTGGAGACAACAGTTTCATACCTACGTACTTTTTCTTCCCTGGCAGATGTCCGAGGGGAACCATCGGAACTTGAGGGTATGCTTCTTCATACAGACCCTCCTAAGCATATACTCTCTTCTTTATACGGATTACTGATTAAGGCCTTTAGCCCAGAATTCCCTTCCTACACTAGGGTGTGGGAACGGAAACTCGGGCATGCTTTATCCCCTTTGGACTGGCATAAGTGCTTTGTTCTAACCCATGGATTTTCTGTGGATATTAGGATTCAAGAAAAGGGGTTTAAACTACTAACAAGATGGTATTGATGCCCGGCTACTATCAAAAATAAAGATTCTACAGCGTCCGAGGTATGTTGGAGATGTTCCTCAGATAAGGGCACAATACTACATATGTGGTGGCACTGCCCCCAAATCCTGAAGTTATGGGAAAATGTTTTTGTTTTGTATTGCAGGTTGACAGAGACCACAATGACTCCTTCCCCTGAGATAGCTCTGTTATCCTTGATACCGGGACCTCTCAGGTTGGTTAAATTAGATACCCTACGCCATTTTTTGGCTGCTATGAGAAATGTGATCCCTAGATACTGAAGACAATCAGAAGTGCCCTCTCTGATGGAGTGGGCGACAGAGGGGGATAAAATAAAGCCTTGGAACGTTTACTTGCGCAAGAACTTGATGATTTGTAAGATTTTGCAAATACTTGGTCTGTGTGGGCTGAGTTTCGGGATTCAGCTGAGTTTGTTAAATGGGTCACTGATCTATCATCATAGCGGAGTGCGTACTTTCTGTGCATATTTTTTGTGTTTTTGTTTTTTTTTTTTGGTTCTTATTTATTTATTTATTTATATATATATATATATATATATATTTTTTTTTCTTCTTTTTTCTTTTTCCCCCTGTTCGGTTAAGAATGTTTTACATCATGTCATTAAGCCAACTAAGACATTTTGACGTATTTGTAAATCAGGATTAAGTGATATACTCAGAGGAGCATTTGGGATTATAATTATGATATGAGTTGGTCTTACTACAATATATTTAGGTTTTGTAAGATAAAGTACTCTGTGTAGCTATAATGTTTGATAGATATTAAATGTTTGATATCTATATTTCTAACAATAACATGAAATACTTGGTATCATGTTACGTGGTATTAAGTAAGATGGTTCTGGAGAGAATTTTTGTCTTCCCTTTTTTCTTGTGTTTACTTGTATTTTCTAATAAAAATAAGATTGAAAACAAATTGTGTTAAAAAATTGACATTTTGCAGCAAATTCAATTTAATTAAAATCATTCTGCTCAAACATGATACTGAATTGCACACACTCAGTGTTCCTTTAGCATCCCTAGTTTAGTGCCTTAAAGTTGTCTCAATACCCTGCATTACTATCTGAGTGAAAAGGTTCCTATTTTTTCGGGATTGGTTTATGTGCTGCTCAACACCTATCCCAAACCTAATTCTCTCTGCTGAGTTCTTCCAATGAATTTCGCTTCAGACTAAGCATTTCTTTACAATGGATGGAGGACCATGTCCTAAATGGACCTAAAATGGAATAGTAGTGTGGTCACGCGTATTCATAGTTCAGTGAGCATGTAGCTGACACAAAAAGCTGCAAAGTCGCAGGGTATGTGATTTATGGTAAATCACAACTGCACATTTTTGTAAGGTAATACAGCTCATACAAATATTGTGTATTTCATCTGTGTATTTACCCATTATCTGGTATTTTCAACTTAAGTGTGTTATTACCCAAAATATTTTTTTCGATCCTGGTCATTCCTTTTTATCACTGTTGTGTTGTGTGTAACCCCTATGATTCTGTTATTTTCTACACTCTGCAGTTTAAAAATAGAAATCCCGTGTCTAGTTTTTTTTCTCTATGTCTCCATTCCACTAAGAGATGGTTTGTAGGTCACTGACGGATTATTCCAGATTACATCTACAAAGAATAGGTCAGGCTTAAGTACCCCATGTGCACTGCAAATGTATATTTAACTAAACAATAATGAATACCCTACAGCTAATGAAATACTTAGATTTATTTTTATTTTTTTATTTTGTAAGTGTAAGGATGCATAGAGCTAAGTACTTTTATATATACCCATGCGTATGCACACATTTACCTTTTTTGCATTGGCCAGTCATGAGACACATCCTCAAGAATACTTTAAAAAGCAAAAGTATAAAGGTTTTGTACTTGTTTTTTAGCCAGGGTAAAATAAATATTGTTTTTCTTCGATAGGTAAATATCACATATGAATATTTTGAGTGACAGGCACTCTCTTCTCCTCCTCACATTTTTTAGTTTTCTTTTTACTGCTACATTATTTTTGGCTACAGTGCTCAATGTTAGTGGCAAAAGCAACTAAATAAAAAAAAAAAAATCAGCAAAAAATTATAGCTAAGGGGAAAAGTGAGGAAGGAGTTACTAAGGCCCGAATAGGGTGAACTAAGGGGTTACAATGTAATGCTTTTGTTTTAAACATTTTTTTCTACTTGTAATAGTTTTCTTGGAGCTGGGCTTTAAACCAGAGGTTGTTCCAGTATTCAGTACATAGATCCAATTTAGTTTACTAAAAGTAAGTAGACTGTTCACTTAGCAAGGAAAATTGAACTTTGCAAGGGAATTTGCCCCAAAGCTTAGCAAATGAGGTAAACCTCTGCTGACTTCCATCATCCAATCATGGGCAAGCAAAACTGCTATATTTTATTTATTTTCCTTTCCGGCAGACTCAGAGATCGATTGATGCAGTAGCCTCTGAAGCAGCCGGGATGCCTGGCGAAACCAGTCAGGCTTAGTTAACAGCCCAGCCACCTGCTCCTATGGCCATGCTGACTCTTGGAAGCCGAAACATGATGGATCCTCCCAGGGATGATTATACTTTGTGAGGACATCTTACTACGCATACCTGGATAAGCACAGAGTGCTATATGAACCATTTATTAATATGAGTACCAATATATACATTATCTCACAAAAGTGAGTACACCCCTCTAATTTTTGTAAATATTTTATTATATCTTTTCGTGTGACAAAACTGAAGAAATTACACTTTGCTACAATGTAAAGTAATGAGTGTACAGCTTGTATAAATTTGCTGTCCCCTCAAAATAACTCAACACACAACCATTATTGTCTAAACCGCTGGCAACAAAAGTGAGTACACCCCTAAGTGAAAATGTCCAAATTGGGCCCAATTAGCTATTTTCTCTCCCCGGTGTCATGTGACTCGTTAAGTGTTACGAGGCCTCAGGTGTGAATGGGGAGCAGGTGGGTTAAATTCGGTGTTATCACTCTCACTCTCTCATACTGGTCACTGGAAGTTCAACATGGCACCTCTTATCAAAGAACTCTCTGAGGATCTGAAAAAAAGAATTGTTGTTCTACATAAAGATGGCCTAGGCTATAAGAAGATTGCTAAGACCCTGAAATTGAGCTGCAGCACGGTGGCCAAGACCATACAGCGGTTTAACAGGACAGGTTCCACTCAGAACAGGCTTCGCCATGGTTGAACAAAGAGGTTCAGTGCACATGCTCAGCGCCATATCCAGAGATTGTCTTCGGGAAATAGACATATGAGTGCTGCCAGCATTGCTGCAGAGATTGAAGGGGTGGGAGGTTAGCCTGTCAGTGCTCAGACCATACACCTCACACTGCATCAAATTGGTCTGCATGACTGTCGTCTCACAAGGAAGCCTCTTCTAAAGAAGGTGCACGAGAAAGCTTGCAAACAGTTTGCTGATGACAAGCAGACTAAGGACATGGATTACTGGAACCATGTCCTGTGGTCTGATGAGACTAAGATAAACTTATTTGGTTCACATGGTGTCAAGCGTGGGTGGCGGAAACCAGGTGAGGAGTACAAAGACAAGTGTATCTTGCCTACAGTCAAGCATGGTGGTGGAAGTGTTATGGTCTTGGGCTGCATGAGTGCTGCTAGCACTGGGCAGCTACAGTTCATTGAGGGAACCATGAATGTCAACATGAACTGTGACATACTGATGCAGAGCATGATCCTCTCCCTTCAGAGACTGGGCCACAGGGCAGTATTTCAATATGATACTGACCCCAAACACACCTTCAAGGCGACCAATGCCTTGCTAAAGAAGCTGAGGGTAAAGGTGATGGACTGGCCAAGCATGTCTCCAGACCTAAACCCTATTGAGCATCTGTGGGGGATCCAAAATGGAAGGTGGAAGAGCGCAAGGTCTCTAACATCCACCAGCCCTGTGATGTCGTCATGTAGGAGTGGAAGAGGACTCTAGTGGCAACCTGTGAAGGTCTGGTCAACTCCATGCCCAAGAGGGTTAAAGCAGTGTTGGAAAATAATAATCGCCACACCAAATATAGACACTTTGGGCCCACTTTGGACATGTTCACTTAGGAGTGTACTCACTTTTGTTGCCAGCAGTTTAGACATTAATGGCTGTGTGTTGAGTTATTTTGAGGGGACAGCAAGTTTACACTGTTATGCAAACTGTACACTCACTACTTTACATTGTAGCTAAAGCCCCGTACACACGTACCGATCGTCGGCATACAAACGTTCGTCTTTTCTCCCCGGGATGTCGGTGTCTGTTGAAAAGTGCAAAGACTGCCCAAGAATTTTGTCCGCCGACTACAGCCGACTGCAGAAGTGATGTCATGTAATGGTTAACTTTACCTGTGTTTTTTCTTTTCTGAGCATGCCCAGTCTTGCAAATCTGCGGTCTGTCGGCAGAATTCTGTACTGACTGGCGAACAATCGTCCGTTCTGGTGTCGGCATACAAAAATTTTCATGTGTGCAAGAAAGACTCTTGTCCGCAGAATGTGCGCAGACAGATGTCGGAGGCACCATACTAACAAGCGTACAATCGGCAGATCTTTCGTCCGCCGACGTTTGTATGACGACGATCGGTACGTGTGTACGGGGCTTAGGTGTAATTTCTTCAGTGTTGTCACATGAAAAGGTATAATAAGATATTTCCAAAAGGTTGAGGGGTGTACTTACTTTTGTGAGATACTTTAGATATGGAACATACATTTACAGCCTGCATGGATATAAGAACATTTCCTAATCTAATGGAATCAGTGCTGTGATTTGTGACTTGGATATATTGACTTTGCTTTTATATTCAGTAGAAGAACATACACAATTCAATACATGCTTATATGCTAAGTATACAGTAATGTGTCTCTTTGAAGCTTGTTCATAATTTCTGTGAAAGAAGGACTGTATTACATGCGGAGGTTCATCCACTATACATGTGACCTCCTCTAGACCAGGAACAAAAATCTACACTAGGATAGAAATACACCTGTTTGAGGTGAGGAGCCACGTATCTCTATTGAAAATTCACCCACTGTGGACCATAGGTGTTGTAATCCTCAATCACAAGCCTGATAGCTTTTCTGAGTGACATTGCAATTTATTAATCAGTATTATTGGACTGTGTACATCTGCTTTATCATAATTGATAAGGAAAACCATTGATATAAGGAGTATATGCACATTTGTTTCTATGAAAGTAATGAGTCTATCTTCCAGACCACAATAGCCTTAATTACCTCACAGTCTTTCCATTGGATGAACTTCCTTTTCCCAACACATACTATAGGGGTGGCCACCTTTTACAATTGAGATAGATGTATGCTATAGGAATGTTACTATCAATGTATGACTGACTAATCTATAGAGTCTTTTTAATGGATTTAGTACATCTATGAGCCCATTTGTTTTGACCAGGGCTTCTGTTTTTACATGTCATGTGATTCATGTTTTTGAAGGTATTTTGCAATAAAGGTCAATTGTTTACTATGTGAATAAGGGTATTATCACATTAATTTTTGTTATCCTTTCTCTCTCTCGTCCCCTCTTTTTGATGAATATATTGGGACCTCCAATATATGTTTGGAGCCCTTTTCTTTTTCCACAAGCATTTACATGAGTAGGAAGGGCTAGAGCTATGTTTTTTTAATTTTGATGACAGGTTATTTTCCTAACAAAAAATATTCATTTTGGATCCTCTCAAATTTGGCATGGAGCACAATTATTTTTATTATGGACATGAGTTTTATTGGCTATGGGAGCAAAATTTGCTCCTAGTCTCACCAATCTGTTCATGGCCTATTGGGAAGATGAAGCCATTTACAAACATCATTTTGGTTGTCTAAAATTCTGGCGGAGGTACATTGATGATGCCATTTGGCAGGGAAATGAACATTCCCTGCATGAATATATGGCTCGATTGAATTCTAATACATGAGGCATTCATTTTTCCTATGAATGGAGTGATGTATCAGTTCACTTCCTTGATTTGGTTATTTAAAGAACAGTTCTTTATTAACCAAAACCTATTTTAAATCCACTGACAGGAATGACTTCATTCCATTGGGAGTTGTCATTACCCCATCTGGTTAAAGGCCATTCCCAAAGGGCAATTCTGGTGTATTCGCTGAAACTGTTCTAAACAGGAGGATTTTGCATCACAAGCAGAAATACTTAAAAGGAGGTTCCTAGAAAAGGTATCAACCCTACCTAGGAACTCTCTTCTGGCACTAAAAAACTGGATTTTTTACTTACCTTAAAATCCTTTTCTCTGAAGTTCATTGACAGACGCAGCTTCGTATCTTCTTGACCATCGGGTTATGCTGCCCCCTACAGGAGTAGGACAGTAGGTAGGAAAAAGCTTTCACCACGCCTGGTACACCTGAGAGGCCAGGGGAACCGAGGGATACCCGAGGGTCTGACTATTCCATGGATGGGGCCCACGTCCACCCCGAGACCACCAGAGAATTGGGACCCTTACTCACTATACCACGATATCAGGTGGGCTCCGCTATGAACAGACTACCTCCCACCCTGTGATAATTAGAGGGGCAGGTGCTGCGTCTGTCAATGAACTTCAGAGAAAAGGATTTTACGGTAAGTCAAAAATCCAGTTTTCTCATCATTCATTGATGGACGCAGCTTCGTATCTTCTTGACCATTGGGAAGTCCCAAAGCTGTATTCGCCTGAGGGGTGGGAAAATATAACGCAAAGAAGAACGCAACTTTCCAAGGCTAAACATAGCCAACCATGTAACAAGGAACTCAAGCAGGAACAACTGGAGCTCACCTAGAACAAACAAACCCTCAGAGAAAAAAAAAGTTCTCTTAGACAGCAGCCTGCAAAACCTTGCAGCCAAAAGAGGCATCTGAAGACGCCAATACACATCTACCTTGTAGAATTTTGTGAACGTGTGCACCGACGACCAGTTTGCCACCTTGCAATCTTGCATCACTGACGCCTGATGGAGAAAGGCCCAAGAGCCACTCATCGCTCTAGTAGAATGCGCCTTCACCGGCAAAGGAGGAACCTGACCCTTTAGTGAATAAGCCTGAACCACCGTCTGCCTGATCCATCTGGATATGGTCGCAGCAGACGCAGCCATTCCTTTACGAGGTCCTTATGTAAGGACAAAAAGACAGTCCGATTTCCTGAAAGATTCAGTAGCTGCCAGGTAAACTCTAATTGCCCGAACCACATCCAAAGAATGCAAAGCAATTTCCTTGGGATTCTTGGGCTTAGGACAGAGTGAAGGCTGTACAATGTCCTCATTCAAATGGAAATCAGAAACCACCTTATGAAGAAACAACTGGATTAGGTCGAAGTACCATTTTATCTCTGTGGACCACCAGATAAGGTGAATGGCAAGAGAACACCGCCAATTCAGAAACCCTGCAGGCAGAAGTGATAGTGACCGGCAGGTGGTGCTGTGGAGCAGAGGAGCAGAGCAGAGCGCGGGACCAGTGGCTGCGTGCGAGTGAGAGGAGCGGGTGTGTGACCAGCCGTGTGTGAGTGTGTGAGTAACCCCCCCCAGTAGTGTTGGAGATACAACAACTTTAAGCTTAGCCTATTAACTGCAGTTCACAAATAGGACACTAGATGTCGCTAATGCTCAGTGATATGCTATGCATTTTCTATGATGTGTTGTAATTTCCTGTACTGTGCTCGTTGGTTATCTCTTATTGTCTGTTTTCTCACCATGAGAAGGTGATATCTTTGCTATCTGTGGTAATGTTCCAATAAAGAAGCCAGTTCCTGTTACTCCACAATGTCTGATCTGAATAGACTCCGCTGCACCCAGTGATCGCAATATGCAACAGGTTATGGGCCCAGGATCCGGATATAGATCGACATAAGGAAGGTTTCCAGTGACATCTCCTATAGACAAGTAAGACTGTTCATATATAAAGGAGGGAAAAATGTCCGGAAACTCAGAACTTAAACTCTCAGTGACCAAGCTGAACAATGACATTTATCAGCTATGGAAGTTTAAAGTGGAAATGCTATTATCTAGAGACGACTTGTGGGAGGTTACCACCACAGAGAGGCCACAGGACAGTAATCAGGACTGGTACTAGAAAAACAGACAGACAGACAGGCACGGGCCACATAAGCTTACTAGTGGAGGATGATCAGCTCATACATATACGCCATGAGTACACAGCAAAAGGCATGTGGGACGTACTAAAAAGACTGCATGAAAGATCCAGTTTAAACAGCAAGCTGTTTCTACTGTGGAAACTTTACAGAATGAGACTTAGCAGAGAACAGGACATGCAGGAGCATATAAACGCAATGCTGGAATTGATTGCGCAACTCAGCTCAATCGGGGAGAATATAACAGACAGCCACGCAGCAGCCATGTTGTTATGCAGTTTGCCCGATACATATACTGCACTGATCAATGCACTGGAGACACGGCCTGAGACAGATCTGACGCTAGCATTTGTAAAAACCAGGCTCATAGATGAGTATCAGAGAAGAAAGGAATTACTGCATGACTCCACAGAAACCGATACCAGAACCACTCTTAAAGTTACAGATGCAAGGTTACACAGGAAAGAGACCAGAGTGTGTTTCAGATGCCACAAACAGGGACACATAAAGAAAGACTGTACTATATGGAAAGCAGAGCAAAGAAGACGGCGTCCCTTTTATGCTAAACAAAAGGTCAAAGCCACAATCAATGATCCATGGGAAGGAAACTGGAATGCCACATTTAAAGCGACAGGCAACAATAAATGTCAAGGCTGGTGCATTGATTCGGGGGCAACCAGTCACATGACGAGTGATAGAAGTTTTTTCACAGAACTTGATCTGAACAACAAAGAAACTATTTATCTTGCAGATGGAAGCAAAATACATGCAGAAGGATATGGACATGGAACCCTTGTATGCCCTGATGATGCGGGACACAATCTAGCCATACCAGTGAAAGATGTGCTTTATGTTCCTAATCTAGAAGGAGGACTCTTATCTGTGAAGCGTCTAACAGCCAGAGGACTCACTGTAAAATTCCAAGGTGACAAGTGTTCAATCCTAAACGGCAACCAAACAGTAGCAAGTGCCAAGCTGGATGATCATCTATATCACCTCGACACAGTGAAGGAAAAGGTGAGACTATGTACACACAAGCACAATGACTGTATACATATATGGCACAGACGTCTAGGTCACAGACACCCAGAATGCATACAGGAACTACAGAGGAGGAATCTGACAAGGGATCTAACAATATCCCCTTGTCCAGTTACTGTTAAGTGTGAATGTTGCATTAAATCCAAAGCTACAAGAGCAACACTTCCCAAAGTCAGTCAGAAGAGAGCTTCAAGACCACTTGACTTAGTTCACAGTGATGTGTGTGGTCCCCTAAACCCACCTACACCTGGAGGCAAAAGGTACATAGTGACTTTTATAAACGACTATTCAAGATACACAGTCGCCTACCTAATGCAACACAAGAGTGACGTTTTTGACAAATTACAAGACTATATAATAAAGACCAGTAACAAGTTTCAGAGGAAGCCTCTCATACTTCGGAGTGACAATGGAGGTGAATTCACAGGATGTAAGATACAAGAGTACTTAAAACAGAATGGAATAGAACATCAAAAGACAGTCCCATATACACCAGAACAAAATGGAGTAGCTGAAAGAAAGAACAGAACTCTGACTGAAATGATCAGATGTATGCTGACAGACTCTGGACTACCACAAAAATACTGGGGTGAAGCAGCTATGACAGCTACATATTTGCAGAACAGACTTCTTTCCAGAACAATAGAGAAAACTCCATATGAACTATGGCACAATGAGAAGCCAAATGTAAAACACCTAAGAGTTTTTGGATGCAAAGCAATCATCTACATACCTGAAGAAAAAACGCACCAAACTCCAAAACAGAGCATTTGAAAGTATCTTTGTTGGATACAGTGACAATAGGCAAAAAATTTGGGGGAGCATACCCATGTATTTCCAAAGCTGCTGCAGCTATGAACCAAAAGACATGTATATTAAAAAAGGGTTAGAAGGGCTGGATTCATCTCTTTTTCATGGATAGTGTAGGACCCACTGATAATGGGGTACTTTGACGCAGTAGTGGGCTTGAGCACGATATGGCCATATGGTGGGACCAAACCCCCATTTTTATTTATGGACTCTCTTCAGATTTGGTAGTAATTTCTTTTGCATTTGCGCGCTAATCTTTTTTAATATTTTAGGATACAGTGACAATGTCAAAGGTTACAGAATCCTTAATCCCAAAACAAACAAGGTTACAATTAGCAACAGCATAACTTTTGTTGAAGATTTAAGAGACAATGTAATGACAACAGTAGAAGCAAGAATAGAAGGGAAAACTGACATTGACCAGCCCATCTCTATAACTTCTGAACAAACAGTTGAAGTGAGTGCAGACTCTACCAGTACCGAAGAGCAGACACAAGAAGACTCAGACACAAAAACGAGACGTTCAACAAGAGAAAACAAAGGTAAACCACCTGTACGTCTCTCATACAAAGCAAGTACTGCCAGTATCAACGGACCTGCAACCTGGGAAGAAATATCTCAGCTTTCAGAACAAGAAGCAAGTAAATGGATAAAGGCTGCTGATGAAGAGATAAAATCCATGCATGACACTAAAACATGGACACTTACAGAACTACCACTCGGAAGGAAAGCCATAGGCTGTAAATGGACTTTTAAAGTGAAATACAATGCAGATGGCACAATTGAGCGATACAAAGCAAGACTAGTAGCCAAGGGCTATTCTCAAAAATACGGAGAGGACTATGATGAGACATTCGCACCAGTAGTCAAGCACACTACAATACAGACTTTACTGACAGTAGCCGTCACAAGGAAAATGCAAGTGAAACATTTTGATGTGAAAACCGCGTTTCTACATGGCGAGCTAACACAAGATATTTACATGGAACAGCCGCCAGGGTTCAAAGATGAACAAAGGCCAGACCTAGCATTCAAACTTCGCAGAAGTATATATGGTCTAAAGCAGCCAGAGCGTGGAATATAAAAATAAATGAAGGGCTTACACATCAAAACTTTCTGAGGAGTAAAGCAGACCTCTGCTTATACACAAAGAAATTGACAGACAGATGGGTCTATATGCTTATTTATGTGGATGATATCCTGATTTGCTTTGAGCAAGAAGGGGATGAAGCAGAAATACTAGAAAATTTTAATCAGAACTTCAACACTAAAGATCTTGACAACATAAAGAATTACCTCGGCATCCAGATCGAGAGAGAGGAAGATGGCAGCTTTCTTCTGAACCAAAAACACAAAATACAAGAAGTAATTGAAACATTTGGAATGGAAGATGCCAAACCAGTAAAGTCTCCTATGGAAACCAACTACCTAAAGGAGATGAATTGCCAAGATAACCCAGTACCTACCCAGTACCTACTAATACTCAATACAGGAAGGCAATAGGGAAATTGCTGTATCTTACCACTGCTACAAGGCCGGACATTGCAGCAACTTTTGGAATCCTATGCAGAAAGGTTTCAATGCCAAGTCAAAAGGACTGGAATGCTGTAAAGCGAATCATTCGCTATCTTAAAGGGACTTCGCACTACAAGTTAAAGTTACCATCAAGTGATGAAAGCACCTTAACGGGATATGTTCCAATAAAGAAGCCAGTTCCTGTTACTCCACAATGTCTGATCTGAATAGACTCCACTGCACCCAGTTATCGCAATATGCAACAAGTAGAGCTGCGGCGAGTGGTGCTAGAACCCCCCCAGAAGAAAAAGCGGGTGGGTGGCGAGCGGGTCGGTAACCCCCCCTCCCTTGTTGCGGGCGGCGAGCGGTGCAGTAAACCCCCCCCTTTTGCGGTGGACGGCGAGCGGTGCAGTAACCCCCCCCTCTCCCCGGACAGAGAGGGAGAAGAGGAGACTAGCAGAACAAAGGCTGACCGGGAAGGTGCAGAGAGGAAGACTGACCGAGGAGGGAGGAACTGCAAGTGACAGGCTTAAAGGGACACACACTAGGTAAGTAAGACTGGTGACTGGTGACTGAGATTAAACACTTACTGAGGGTGTAGTGTAGTACCTGAGTAATTAGATTAGATTAGTAGGTACAATGCCCGGCGGGTGTGGAGATGTGACTCGGTGTAAATCTTGTGATATGTATGCGTTCCTCGATCATGCGATTGAGGGCGAATATAAATGCGCAAAATGTAAGCACGTTGCTTCCCTGGAAGCTCAGGTCCTGAATCTAGGGAAGCAGCTGGCAACACTAAGCCAAATGTCCATACCGAGGGAGAGCTGGGAACGTACCCGTCAGGCGCGGGCAGGGGCCTGCACATAGGTGGGCGGAGTAATGGAGGTGCAGGCATCAGAGCAGAGTAGAGGGGTGACAGTTAGGAGGGGTAGAAGGGGACAAGGCAAGGAAGCCGGTCCTGGGCTGGAGCACCCCAATAGTTACGTCCCGTTGCGTGATGTTGGGGAAACCAGTCAGGGACCAGCATTGCTGGAGCAGAGCAAGGCCCCTAGCTGCCAGGGGAAGAACTCCTCCAGTGAGGCTGGGAGAAAGGGAAAGGAAAGACAGGTGCTGGTGGTAGGGGACTCAATCATTAGAAGGACAAATGCAATCTGTCACAAAGACCGTGGGCGCCGAACAGTCTGTTGTTTACCGGGCGCTCGGGTTCGGCACATCGCGGATCGGGTGGACAGATAATTGGGTGGGGCTGGGGAAGACCCAGCTGTCATGGTACACGTGGGTACCAATGACAAAGGCAGAGGAAGATGGAGAGTCCTAAATGATTTCAGGGACTTGGGCGCTAAGTTGAGGAGTAGGACCTCCAAGGTAGTATTTTCAGAAATAATACCTTACATAGTTACATAGTTACATAGTTAGTGAGGCTGAAAAAAGACACAAGTCCATCCAGTTCAACCTATGATGTGTGTGTGTGTTTGCTTTTAACCGTACATTGTATACCCCTGTATGTTGTGATCTTTAAGGTGTCCATCCAATAGTTTTTTGAAACTATCAATGCTCCCCGCTGATACGACAGCTTGTGGAAGAGAATTCCACATCCTTACCGCTCTTACAGTGAAGAACCCCTTACGCACTTTAAGGTTAAACCGCCTTTCCTCAAGTTTTAGTGAGTGGCCACGTGTCTTATTGTATCTCCTTTCTCTGAATAGTTTGTTCCTTATGCTAGGGTCGCCAGTACAGTATTTGTACATTGATATCATATCCCCCCTCAATCGTCTCTTCTCCAGAGAGAATAGGTTCAGTGCTTGTAGTCTTTCCTCATAGCTGATGTCCTCCATTCCCCTAATTATTTTTGTTGCCCTTCTCTGGACTTTCTCCAGTTCCAGCACATCCTTCCTGAGGACCGGTGCCCAGAACTGGACAGCATACTCCAGATGTGGCCGGACCAGAGTCTTGTAGAGTGGAAGAATAATCTCTTTATTTCTGGAGTGAATCCCCTTTTTTATACAACCCAGTTTTCTGTTGGCTTTGCTTGCGGCGGCTTGGCATTGCATGCCACTGCCAAGCCTGTTGTCTACCAGTACCCACAGGTCCCTTTCCATCCTAGACTCACCCAGAGGTTCCCCCCCTAGTGAGTAGCTTGCTTTCTGGTTTCTGGCCCCCAAGTGCATTACTTTACATTTTTCTACATTAAATCTCATCTGCCATGTAGTTGCCCACCCCGTTATTTTGTTCAGGTCTGCTTGCAAGATTTCCACATCCTGCATAGAAGATATTGGCATGCCTAATTTAGTATCATCCGCAAATACTGAGATTGTACTAGATCATTTATGAATAAATTAAACAGGATTGGTCCCAGGACAGAACCCTGGGGGACCCCACTTTCCACACCCACGCAATCCGAGTACTCCCCATTAATCACCACCCTCTGTACTCTCCCCTGGAGCCAGTTCTCTATCCAGGTACTCACCTTATGGTCCATACCTACCTTCCTTAGTTTGTACAGTAAGCGTTTGTGGGGAACGGTGTCAAAGGCCTTTGCAAAGTCCAGATACACCACATCCACAGGCTTACCTTTATCTAAGTGGCAGCTCACTTCATCGTGGAAGGTTAATAGATTGGTTTGGCATGAACGATTTTTCATGAATCCATGCTGATTACTACTTATAATACCGTTTTCATTACTAAAGTCTTGTATGTGGTCCCTTAACATCCCCTCCAAAATTTTGCAGACTACTGATGTTAGGCTGACCGGCCTATAGTTACCCGGGATATATCTCGGCCCCTTTTTAAATATTGGTACCACGTTGGCTTTTTTCCAGTCAGCTGGCACCATACCCGTCTGTAAACTATCCTTAAAGATCAAGAATAATGGTCTGGCAATCACCTGGCTGAGCTCATTAAGAACCTTTGGGTGCAAGCCATCCGGTCCCGGGGATTTATTTATGTTAAGTTTCTCTAGTTTAGTTCTAAGTCTATCCTCTGTTAGCCATGGCGGCACTTCCTGAGGTGTATTATTTAGTTCGGCCTTACAAGCGGGGTTCGTGTAGCCCCCCGATTCCTTTGTGAAGACTGAAGAAAAGAAATTATTTAACACTTCCGCCTTTTCTCTGTCCTCTGTGGCCATTTTACCTTTATCATCTTTTATGGGGCCAATGTGCTCTGGCCTCGCTTTCCTACTGTTTATATACTTAAAGAACTTCTTGGGGTTCTTTTTACTCTCCTCCGCTATATGTCTCTCGTGTTCTATTTTAGCCACCCTGATTTCGTCTTTATATTTCTTATTACACTCTTTGTAGTGCTTAAATGCTGCCAATGACCCCTCAGTCTTGTATTTTTTGAAGGCCTTTTCTTTAGCTCTAATATACATTTTTATGTTGGAGTTTAGCCACCCAGGGTTTAGTTTTGCTCTTTTAAATTTATTTCCCTGTGGAATGCACTGCCCCACCCCCTTGTTAAGTATGCTCTTGAAGCACTCCCATTTTTCCTCCGTGTTCTTTGTTCCCAGGGTTCTATCCCATTTGATATTTTCTAGCAGCGAGCGCAGTTTAGGGAAATTGGCTCTTTTGAAATTCAGTGTCCTTATATTACCCTTGTGTTTCCTATTACTGTAATTAATACTGAAACCAATTGACCTATGGTCACTGTTCCCTAAGTTGTCCCGTATTTCTATATCCGTGAGCAGGTCTGTATTGTTGGTAATCAGTAGGTCAAGTACCGCATTGTTTCTTGTCGGTGCATTCACCATCTGACCCATGAAATTGTCCTGCAAAACATTTAGGAACTGCCGAGCCTTGGCTGAATGCGCGGTTCCTTCTGCCCAGTCTATATCAGGATAATTAAAGTCCCCAATTATAATGACATTTCCCAATACTTACTGCCAATCCTATCTGTAACATGAGGTCCGCCTCACCCTCCTCCCTCTGGTTGGGGGGCCTATAGCATACGCCCAATATTACCTTCCCCACCGTGCCTTTCCTTTGAAGCTCTAACCATAGGGATTCTGCCTCGTCCATAGCTCCATTATTAATATCATCCCTCATATTTACCTGTATACTGTTCTTAATATACAAACATACCCCTCCCCCTTTTTTACCCTCTCTATCTCTGCGATAAAGGGAATACCCCTGAATGGTCGCCATCCAGTCATGAGAGCTGTCAAACCAAGTCTCAGTTATCCCCACAAAATCTAAGTCCTCCTTAAACATCAGCAGCTCCAGCTCTCCCATCTTGTTGGCCAGGCTTCTGGCATTGGTATACAAGCCTCGTAATTTTGATGTTTTTAGGCTGCTCTCTTGATTTTTCCCCGTACCCATCCTGGGTATAGGAGCTCCGAACACCCTACCGCTAATGCCCCCATTTCTGCCCTCTGAAACTTGCTTTCCACTGGCTAATTCTACATCTGTACCCTCCCCCCCATTCCCTAGTTTAAAAGCCCCTCTAACTTTTTGGCCATCCTCGCACCCAGTACGGCTGCACCCACCCCATTTAGGTGCAATCCGTCCCTACCAAAGAGCCGGTGACCGACTGAGAAGTCGGCCCAGTTCTCCAGGAACCCGAAACCCTCCTTACTACACCAGCTCCTCAGCCACTTGTTAACTTCCCTAATCTCCCACTGCCTCTCTGGTGTGGCTCGAGGTACAGGTAGTATTTCGGAAAATACTACCTTGGAGGTCCTAGTCCTCAACTTAGCGCCTAAGTCCCTGAACTCGTTTAGGACTCTCCGTCTTCCTCTACCCATGTCATTGGTACCCACGTGTACCATGACAGCTGGGTCTTCCCCAGCCCCACCCAATAATCTGTTCACCCGATCTGCGATGTGCCGAACCCGAGCGCCCGGCAAACAACAGACTGTTCGGCGCACACGGTCTTGGTCACAGATTACACTATCTGTCCTTCTAATAATTGAGTCCCCTACCACCAGCACCTGTCTTTCCTTTCCCTTTCTCCCGGCCTCACTGGAGGAGTTTTTCCCCTGGCAGCTAGGGGCGTCGCTCTGCTCCAGCAATGCTGGTCCCTGACTGGTTTCCCCAACATCACACAACGGGGCGTATCTATTGGGGTGCTCCAGCCCAGGATCAGCCTCCTTGCCTTGTCCCCTTCTACCCCTCCTAACTGTCACCCCTCTACTCTGCTCTGATGCCTGCACCTCCAATACTCCGCCCACCTCTGTGCAGACCCCTGCCTGCATCTGACTGGTACAATCCTGGCTCTCCTCCGGTATGGACATTCGTCTCAGTGTTGCCAGCTGCTTCCCTAGATTCAGGACCTGAGCTTCCAGGGAAGCAACGTGCTTACATTTTGCGCATTTGTATTCGCCCTCGATCACATGTCCGAGGAACGCATACATATCACAAGATGTACACCGAGTCGCATCTCCACACCCGCCGGGCATTGTACCTACTATCTAATCTAATGGGGATTCAGCGATTTAAGTCTATCCTATGTGGCTATTTCCTGGCTTCCTAACGCTACCTTCTCACCCTCTGGTATTCCGCTCCACTCACTTGACACCGGTCAGTCACCCAACACTCACAATCTCACAGCCCGGTCAGACGCACAACGCTGAGTCGCACAGCCCGGTCAGACGCACAACACTAAGTCGCACAGCCCGGTAAAACGCACAACACTCAGTCGCACAGCCCGGTCAGACGCACAACACTGAGTCGCACAGCCCGGTCAGACGCACAACACTGAGTCGCACAGCCCAGTCAAACGCACAACACTGAGTCGCACAGCCCGGTAAAACGCACAACACTGAGTCGCACAGCCCGGTCAGACGCACAACACTGAGTCGCACAGGCCGGTCAGACGCACAACACTGAGTCGCACAGCCCGGTCAGACGCACAACACTGAGTCGCACAACCCGTTCAGACGCACAACACTGAGTCGCACAGCCCGTTCAGACGCACATCACTCAGTCGCACAGCCCGTTCAGACGCACAACACTCGGTCGCACAGCCCGGTCAGACGCACAACACTCGGTCGCACAGCCCGGTCAGACGCACAACACTCAGTCGCACAGCCTGGTCAGACGCACAACACTGAGTCGCACAGCCAGGTCAGACGCACAACACTGAGTCGCACCGCCCGGTCAGACGCACAACACTGAGTCGCACCGCCCGGTCAGACGCACAACACTGAGTCGCACCGCCCGGTCAGACGCACAACACTCAGTCGCACCGCCCGGTCAGACGCACAACACTCAGTCGCACCGCCCGGTCAGACGCACAACACTCAGTCGCACCGCCCGGTCAGACGCACAACACTCAGTTGCACCGCCCGGTCAGACGCACAACACTCAGTCGCACAGCCCGGTCAGACGCACAACACTCAGTCGCACAGCCCGGTCAGACGCACAACACTCAGTCGCACAGCCCGGTCAGACGCACAACACTCAGTCGCACAGCCCGGTCAGACGCACAACACTCAGTCGCACAGCCCGGTCAGACGCACAACACTCAGGTAGTGATAGGTACTCCCAGACACTCAGGTAGCAACAGGTACTCCCAGATACTCAGGTAGTAACAAGTACTCACAGATACTCAGGTAGTAACAGGTACTCACAGATACTCAGGTACTCACAGATACTCAGGTACTCACAGATACTCAGGTACTCACAGATACTCAGGTACTCACAGATACCTGTACCTCGAGCCACACCAGAGAGGCAGCGGGGGATTAGGGAAGTTAACAAGTGGCTGAGGAGCTGATGTAGTAAGGAGGGTTTTGGGTTCCTGGAGAACTGGGCCGACTTCTC
Organism: Pelophylax lessonae; assembly: GCF_965119305.1. NCBI lineage: Eukaryota > Metazoa > Chordata > Amphibia > Anura > Ranidae > Pelophylax > Pelophylax lessonae. The sequence goes on along the minus strand of NC_138777.1, from coordinate 126,452,542 downwards.
AGTCGGCCACCAGCTCTATGGTAGGGACGGATCGCACCTAAATGGGGAGGGTGCAGCCGTACTGGGTGAGAAGATGGCCGAAAAAGTTAGAGGGGCTTTTAAACTAGGTGATGGGGGGGGGGGGTACAGATGTAGAATTAGCCAGTGGAAAGCAAGATTCAGAGGGCACAAATGGGGACATTAGCGGTAGGGTGTTCGGAGCTCCTAAACCCAGGGTGGGTATGGGGAAAAATCACAAGAGCAGACTAAAAACATCATACGAGGATATATGTAAATGGCCAAAATTACAAGGTTTGTATACCAATGCCAGAAGACTAGCTAACAAGATGGGAGAGCTGGAGCTGCTGATGTTTGAGGAGGACTTAGATTTTGTGGGGATAACAGAGACTTGGTTCGACAACTCTCATGATTGGATGGATCCATTCAGGGGTATTCCCTTTATCGCAGAGATAGAGAAGGTAAAAAAGGGGGAGGGGTATGTCTCTATATTAAGAACAGTGTACAGGTAAATATGAGGGATGATATTAATAATGGAGCTATGGACGAGGCAGAATCCCTATGGGTAGAACTTCAAAGGGAAGGCACTGTGGGGAAGGTAATATTGGGCGTATGCTATAGGCCCCCCAAAGTGAGGGAGGAGGGGGAGGCGGACCTCCTTTTGCAGATAGGATTGGCAGCAAGGATGGGAAATGTCAGTATAATGGGGGTCTTTAATTATCCAGATATAGACTGGGCAGAAGGAACTGCACACTCAGCCAAGGCTCGGCAGTTCCTAAATGTTTTGCAGGACAATTTAATGGGTCAGATGGTGAATGCACCGACAAGAAACAATGCGGTACTTGACCTACTGATCACCAACAATACAGACCTGCTCACGGATATAGAAATACAGGGCAACTTAGGAAACAGTGACCATAGGTTAATTAGTTTTATTATTAATCATAGTAATAGGAAACATAAGGGTAATATAAGGACACTGAATTTCAAAAGAGCCAATTTCCCAAAACTGCGCTCTCTGCTAGAAAATATCAAATGGGATAGAGCCCTGGGAACAAAGAACAAGGAGGAAAAATGGGAGTGCTTCAAGAGCATACTAAACAAAGGGATTGACCAGTGCATTCCAAAGGGAAATCAATTTAAAAGAGCAAAACTAAACCCTGGGTGGCTAAACTCCAACTTAAAAATGCATATTAATGCTAAAGAAAAGGCCTTCAAAAAATACAAGACTGAGGGGTCATTGGCAGCATTCAGGCATTACAAAGAGTGTAATAAGAAATGTAAAGACGAAATCAGGGTGGCTAAAATAGAGACATATAGCGGAAGAGAGTAAAAAAAAAAATATTTAAGTATATAAATAGAGTAAAAAAAGAATTAAGTATATAAATAGTAAGAAAGCGAGGCCAGAACACATTGGCCCCATAAAAGACGACAAGGGAGATTTGGCCACAGAAGACAGGAAAAAGGCGGTAGTGTTAAATGATTTCTTCTCTTCAGTCTTTACAAAAGAATCGGGGGGCTACACTAACCCAGCTTGTAAGGCCAAAGTAAATAATACACCTCAGGAAGTACCGCCATGGCTAACAGAAGATAGACTTAGAACTAAACTAGAGAAACTTAACATAAATAAATCACCGGGACCGGATGGCTTGCACCCGAGGGTTCTTAAAGAGCTCAGCCAGGTGATTGCCAGACCATTATTCATGATTTTTTAGGATAGTTTACAGACGGTATGGTGCCAGCCGATTGGAAAAAAGCCAACGCGGTACCAATATTTAAAAAAGGGCCAAGATATATCCCGGGTAAATATAGGCCAGTCAGCCTAACATCAGTAGTCTGCAAGATTTTGGAGGGGATGTTAAGGGACCACATACAAGACTTTAGTAATTAAAATGGTATTAGTAGTAGTAATCAGCATGGATTCATGAAAAATCGTTCTTGCCGAACCAATCTATTAACCTTCTATGATGAAGTGAGCTGCCACCTAGATAAAGGTAAGCCTGTGGATGTGGTGTATCTGGACTTTGACACCGTTCCCTACAAACGCTTACTGTTCAAACTAAGAAAGGTAGGTATGGACCATAAGGTGAGTACCTGGATAGAGAACTGGCTCCAGGGGAGAGTGCAAAGGGTGGTGATTAATGGGGAGTACTTGGATTGGGCGGGTGTGGAAAGTGGGGTCCCCGGGGGTTCTGTCCTAGGACCAATCCTGTTTAATTTATTCATAAATGATCTAGAGGAGGGGATATCTAGTATAATCTCAGTATTTGCGGATGATACTAAACTAAGCATGCCAATATCTTCTATGCAGGATGTGGAAACCTTACAAGCGGACCTGAACAAAATAATGGGATGGGCAACTACATGGCAGATGAGGTTTAATGTTGAAAAATGTAAAGTAATGCACTTGGGTGCCAGAAACCAGAAAGCAAGCTACTCACTAGGGGGGGGGGGGAACCTTTGGGTGAATCTAAGATGGAATAGGACCTGGGGGTACTGGTAGACAACAGGCTTGGAAGTGGCATGCAATGCCAAGCCGCTGCAAGTAAAGCCAACAGAATACTGGGATGTATAAAAAAGGGGATTCACTCCAGAAATAAAGAGATTATTGTCCCACTCTACAAGACACTGGTCCGGCCGCATCTGGAGTATGCTGTCCAGTTCTGGGCACCGGTCCTCAGGAAGGATGTGCTGGAACTGGAAAGAGTCCAGAGAAGGGCAACAAAAATAATTAGGGGAATGGAGGACATCAGCTATGAGGAAAGACTACAAGCACTAAACGTATTCTCTGTGGAGAAAAGACGATTGAGGGGGGATATGATATCAATGTACAAATACTGTACTGGCGACCCTAGCATAAGGAACAAACTATTCAGAGAAAGGGAATACAATAAGACACGTGGTCACTCACTAAAACTAGAGGAAAGGCTGTTTAACCTTAAAGTACGTAGGGGGTTCTTTACTGTCAGAGCAGTAAGGATGTGGAATTCTCTTCCGCAAACAGTCGTATCAGCAGGGAGCATCGATATTTTCAAAAAAACATTAGATGGGCACCTTAAAGACCACAACATACAGGGGTATACAATGTACGGTTAACAGCAAACACACACACACATCATAGGTTGAACTAGATGGACTGATGTCTTTTTTCAACCTCACTAACTATGTAAATATGATGGCAACCTTTTGAGATAACTTAAGCAGGGGAATTTCCCTAATGTTCTCAAAAGGAGGATTTTGAAGAACCAATAACACTAAATTCAGATTCCACGGAGGTAACGGGGATCGCCTGGGAGGCACCATATGATGCCCCCCCTGAATATAAGTGCAAATCAGGGCATGCATAGCTAAAGGATGTTGGAAAGACACAGCCAAAACCAACACTTGGCCTTTGAGAGTGCTCAAAGCCAAACACTGTTCAACCCCTTTTTGAAGAAAAGTGAAAACCCTAGCTACCGAAAACGAGCGAGGGTGCACTTTCAACGATTCACACTATGAAATGTACAATTTCCACATACGATGATAGATCTTCCTGGAAGTAGACTTCGGGGCCTAGGAATCACATATTCAAAAAACCTCTATCCCTTAATACTTGGCTGTCAATAGCCACGCCATTAAAGCCAGCGACTGTAAAGCAGGATGGAAGATTGGCCCTTGAGACAGCAGATTTTCTCTGAGAGGAAGTCTCCAATGAACATCAGTGACCAACCTTATCAGGTATGCGTACCAAGACTGGCGAGGCCAGTCTGGGGCCACCAGAATGACTGGAATCCCTTCCATCTCTATTCTGTGCAGCAGCTTTGGCAAGAGTTTTAGTGGAGGGAACGCATAGATCAGCCGATACTGACCCCCAAGGAGACACCAGTGCGTCTGTGGCATCGACGAGAGGATCCCTTGACCTGGCCACAAACCTCTCAATCCTTTTGTTGAGTCAAAAAGCAAACAGGTCGACATCGGGTGTCCCCCACCGGACACACAGGAGGTGAAACACCTCCGGGTGTAGGGACCACCTGATTCAACACCTGAGGACTCCGCCTGCCAGTTCTTCACACCTTGGATGTGCACAGCAGAGAGAGCTGATACAAACTTCTCCACCCAATCCAGAATCTCGGCCACCTCCCAGGCCGCCAAGACACTCTTGGTGCCCCCTTGATGATTGATGTACGCCACAGCCGTTGCATTGTCCAATTGAATCTGGACCAGGCAACCTTGCAGACGAGCATCCAATGACTAAGGCAAAGCTTTATCGCTCTGAGCTCTAAGATATTTATGGGCAGCTTGGACTCTTCCAACATCAATGATCCCTGGGCGCAGAGTTTCCCCAGCCCTCCATCCCAGTCTGACAGGCTGGCATCCGTGGTTACCACTGTCCAATACAATGGCAGGAAGGACTTACCTTGGCAATGTGCTGACGCGTGAAACCACCACAGAAGAGTAGACTTTGTGTTGCAACTCAACCGAATCAAAGTATCCAAGGATTTTGGATCCTTGTTCCATTTTACTAGAATCTCCTTTTGTAAAGGTCTTGTGTGAAACTGAGCAAAACAAAACTGCCTCGAAGGTTGATACCAGCAGACCCAAGTCCCGCATGCAAGTCCGCAGAGAGTACAGATTGTTTGCTAAAAACAAACAGATCACCCCCTGCAATTTTTGCAATTCGTCTGAGGAAAGAAAGACCCTCACCAAAGCGGAGTCCAGAGTCAGGCCCAGATATTCCAATTTTTTAAATTGATGTTCCAACTGAACTCTTGCAGTGTTCGGACAGTGATCGTCAAGTCGTTCAACAGGGCTGAGTGAGTCCACCCTCAAAAGGAGATCGTCCAGGTACCCCAGTACAGAAATCCCCCATTGGCACATTAATGCCAACACTGGAGCCAGCATCTTGGTAAAGATCCTGGGAGCGGAGGTGAGACCAAAGGGTAACGTCGCAAATTGATAATGCTCCTCTCCTATAGTGAAGCCGTGGAGAAAACGCTGGTGTCCAGCGTAGATAGGGATGTGTAGATATGCATCCTTGATATCTATGGAGGCCAAAATGTTTCACTGGTGAAGGGATGCCACTACCGTATGAATGGACTCCATTTGAGTAAACAGTAAACATGTTTGAATAAAACCCCTGAAAACGTTCCTGAGAGGGAACCGTCACAATCACCCTTTGCGACAGTAGATCTTGTACTGGCACAGGAGATCCCTTAAACGGTCTGCAGATAGGTTCAGATTGGACGGGAAGAACCTGTCCGACGGTCGAGACTGGAATTCGATCTTGTACCCTGATCGGATCAGTTTGTAAACCCATTTGTCCTGAAACAAGGAAGTCCATGGTTTCAAAAAGAAGTGAAGACGTCCCCACACCCCAGAATCGGGTGAGGGCGCCCCTTCAGGCAGAGGAGGATTTGTCTGCAGATCCAAATTTACCTGGCTTTGGTTTACCTGACCGTGTCTTCTTGGAACTCTCAGAAGACCTGAATGGCTTTTCTTTTTTTTTTTCGACCCGGAGGTATGAAAAAGCCACCTATGAGCAGTAAAAGAAACCCCCTGTCTAGTACGTGGTGCCTTGCCCTTAGAGGATTGAGAAAGAAGAGAACTCTTCCCACCCATAAGGCCTTTGATCAACTCATCCAGGGAGGATCCAAGCAACCTCCCCCCCATAAATGCAAGGTCAGAAAGAGCCTTTTTGGAAGCCTGGTCCGCAGACCAGCTTTTTAACTGCACCATGCATCTAATAGCAATCCCAACAGCAGACACTCTGGCCACCAGGGGAGCCGCATCCAATGACTCATCATATATATACAGCAGAGCTTGAGCCATTTGATCCATGAGCTCAATCACCCCCCGGTGAGAGCTGTTCCGTTTCCAAGACATCTTTAAGTAACTTCACCCATTCTGTGAGGGTCTGTGACATCAGGGTGGTCACAAAAATGCGTCTGCGGCGGCCATATCTTCCTCCGAATCTGAAGATACAGCAGAGGGAGGGGGAAGGCAAAGGGCACTTATGGCTAGCGTTACTTTTTAAAACTAAATCTATTGTTGACACCAGGCTTTCCAAAACTGCTGTAAAAGCTGACAGGGGCACTCAGGGGGTCTGTAGGTGAAATTTTGTCCTGGGACACCATTTACACTGAATTTAAAAAGGAAGTGTCTCTTTAAAAAAGTCTCAAAAACGCGATCGCTCCGCTGCACTGGCGGTACAGCAAGTCCCAGCTGAACACAGTCTGTTAGCCGTGCGTGTAAGGAAACCCACAAGAGACCCCAAAAAACGTTACCAAGCCGATCAGGAGGGTTGCAGAAACAATTGTTACAGCAGAAAGAACGATCTGACACAAGAAATGAAAAGCACCTGGGTCATGCCTAGAGTGTCTAGTGTCTGCCTATGCTGTCCAGCACCGTGGACTACAAGAAAATGGCCATCCCATGCATCACTATGGGGAAGATTTAAAAAAATGGCTGCCCAAGCATTACAATGAAGGATTCTGACATTAATGCAGGGCAAGTCTACAGCAAAATGGCGGCCCCCATGGCGCGCCATGCGGTCTCCAGTACCCCCGGGGGAGTCTGCAAACAAAGGCATCAGATGGTCCCCATGAGAGGATCCCACCAGAGAAACGCCCCCCCCCCCCCCTGTAGAACCACTGCAGCGGCCGCAATATATCCGCCCCCCCAGAGGTAGGAACCTGTTATGAGAGGGGGAAACAGCTGAAGGGGGGGTGGTAAACCTGAGAGGCCAGGGGAACCAAGGGATACCCGAGGGTCCGACTATTCCATGGAGGGGGCCCACGTTCACCCTGAGACTGCTAAAGAATTGGGGGGACACTTACTCACCATACCACGATATATCAGGTGGGCTCCACCTTGAACAGACTACCTCCCACCTGTTGATGTGGGTGGTGCCAGCCAAGGGGTACGCTGCGACTCAGGGCGTTCCAGGTCATTTGCGTCTCTCGGGGGCTCGTCCCCATCCAACAGGGCTCTGTTGTGGCGAGGCCTAGTGCTGGACTATAACCTGCTCATGCTTGCTGGCCAGGCTGGGAGACCTTAAGGATCAAGAATATCCAGTCTGAAACCCAGCCGGCTGTTGTAGTTCTCCAGGCACTCTACTAAAAGAATAAACTACAAAAAAGGTTCCCAAAAAATAACAGATAAGACCTAAGTCCCAGCAGGGAACTAGGTCCTACTCCTAAACTAGGCAGAAACAAACTGAGGGCTATAGCAGATTGTGTGGGGTTATGCCTGTAGGGACAGCCCCGTAGGCGTGGTGAAAGCTTTTTCCTGCCTAGTGTTCTACACCTGTAGGGGGGAAGTATAACCCAATGATCGAGAAAGATATGAAGCTGCGTCTGTCAATGAACGATAGAGAAAGAAACAATTATCCACTAATAAGTTTGAATGGTTCTTTCTTACCACTTTTTCAAACCAAACCAACATAGGTGGGTGGGTAAAATTCTGAACAAACATTGGACTATGCTAAGGGACGATGTTGGGGTCAGTAATTCCTGAATGGCCACAAGTTATTTTTTAAAAAACACGCTCCCTTAGAAATTTTATAGCTCCCCATCCATAGCTCCTCCTTCAAAACCAAAAATGTTCAAAAAATCGAAAAGGTTTCTTCCCTGATAAAAAAATATGCAAAACTTCACAGACCATTCGCACGTCTTTGTTTTATTCCTCTTCTACATCCAAAAAGTATGAAATACAACATTTCATCACGTCAGACCCAATGAGTGGTATACTTGTTGCGCTGTACATGTGGACCACAATATGTGGGGAGGAACACACGGGCAATAAACGTTTGTATATGTGAACACCTGAACAACATTAGAAAAGGACGCCCTTCTCATAATGTGTCCAAACACTTTGACAAATTTCATAATAGAGATCCCACCTCTTTACATGTTGTAGGCATAGAAAAATACTCTCCCCATCGGAGAGGTGGCAATCTCAAAAGACGTATCTCCCATCGTGAAATACAATAAATGTATGACTTGAGATGCTACCATCGAATGAGACATTAATTCATTTATTAAAGCGGAAGTCCAGCCTAATACCTTAAATTCTCCCCTGCAATCATTATTGTGAACGGAGTTCAGCCTTATGTGTCAAAATGAAAAAATCCCATTTTTTTTTACCTAGATTCTGCAGTTTTCAGTGCTGTCACATGATTTCAATTCCACTTTCTGCTGAGTCCATGAGAAGCAAGTGGGTGTGTTTACTGAAAGCCAAGGACATCACTTCCAGGGGGGGACACAGTTCCTGTGTAGCCAGTGGTTGTATACCGAATGGGAGGAGCTGATCATAGGTCCCCCCCCCCCCCAGTGTTCCCATCAGTAAGGATGCAGTTTGCATCCTAATTCATGAGAGAATGAAGAAATAATCCACACAGGACACGGGGGGGGGGGGGGGGCACATATACAGTATAGCTGTGCTGGGGGGAGGGGCATATATACAGTATAGTTGTGCTGGGGGAGGGGCACATATATAGTATAGCTGTGCTGGGGGGAGGGGCATATATACAGTATAGCTGTGCTGGGGGGAGGGGCATATATACAGTATAGTTGTGCTGGGGGAGGGGCACATATACAGTATAGCTGTGCTGGGGGGAGGGGCATATATACAGTATAGCTGTGCTGGGGGGAGGGGCATATATACAGTATAGCTGTGCTGGGGGAGGGGCACATATACAGCATAGCTGTGCTGGGGGGAGGGGCATATATACAGTATAGCTGTGCTGGGGGGGGCACATATACAATATAGCTGTGCTGGGGGGGCACATATACAGCATAGCTGTGCTGGGGGGAGGGGCATATATACAGTATAGCTGTGCTGGGGGAGGGGCACATATACAGCATAGCTGTGCTGGGGGGAGGGGCACGTATACAGTATAGCTGTGCTGGGGGGGGGGGGCACATATACAGTATAGCTGTGCTGGGGGGGCACATATACAGTATAGCTGTGCTGGGGGGGGCACATATACAGTATAGCTGTGCTGGGGGGGGCACATATACAGTATAGCTGTGCTGGGGGGGGGCACATATACAATATAGCTGTGCTGGGGGGGGCACATATACAGTATAGCTGTGCTGGGGGGGGCACATATACAGTATAGCTGTGCTGGGCTTTGAATGAAGACTACCATAGGAGAAGGAAGCTGGACACAGGAGGGGGGGGGGGCTGTCAGTGTAGCTGGAAGTGCTCTGGGGTCTCAGCTCACAGTCTATAATGATCATAGTACAGGCAACCACATTAATTCTTCCACTAGTGCGACTAATCAATGGCACCCATTGCCATCTATGCGACTTTGAAAATCAGCGACCTTGAAACGGTTGCTGCACTACTTTGAGGAATTTTTTGATGCGACTTTGATCCAGAGAGTGTAAAGTTGGATCAAAGTTGCATCAAAGTCCCACTCTAATGCCCCGTACACACGTACCGATCGTCGGCCGAACGATCGGCCGTCTTTTGTCCAGGGCTGTCGGTGTCTGTTGAAAAGTGCAAAAGACTGCACAAGAATTTTGTCCGCCGACTACAGCCGACTGCAGAAGTGATGTCATGTAATGGTTAACTTTCCGTGTGTTTTTTCTTTTCTGAGCATGCCCAGTCTTGCAAATCTGCTGTCTGTCGGCCGAATTCTGTACTGACTGGTGAACAATCGTCCGTTCTGGTGTCGGCATACAAAAATTTTCATGCTTGCAAGACAGATTCTTTTCGGCCGAAAGTGCGCTGTCGGCTGTCGGAAGCATCATACTAACAAGCCTACAATCGGCAGATCGGTCGTCGGCCGAAAAGCTTCGGCCGACGACCGATCTGCCGATTGTAGGCTTGTTAGTATGATGCCTTGTGTACGGGCCTTAAGTCGCAAAAGTGGAAACGTAGACTAAAGCTACATTTCCACTAGTGCGACATATCATGCGACTTTGTACAAAGTTGCAAGAAAAGTCGCAGCCCATTGATTTCAATGACACCCATTCCCATCTATGCGACTTTGAAAATCAGTGACTTTGAAAAGGTGCCTGCACTACTTTGATGCAACTTTTGATGCGACTTTAAACCAGAGAGTATTAAGTTGGATCAAATTTGCATCAAGGTCGCACTCTAAGTCGCAATAGTGGAAACATAGCCGAAGGCCCCTTTCACACTTGTGCGACTTTTCCTGCAATTTGGGACTGCAAAGTCGCATGACAAGTCACACTCCATGATTTCCAATGAGTACCGTTCATATCTGTGCAACTTCAAGTTGCAACGACTTCAAAGTAGTCCCTGCACTACTTTCATCTGACTTTGATGCGTTTTGAGGTCCAAAGACGTAGGCATTGCTTCAAGTCCAGTCAAAATGGCGGCAAAAAATTGTGTCATAAAATCGCAACATAAATCGTGGCAAAATCACACGACTTTTAGGCCGCACAATTGGGAAAAGGGCCTTAAGCCACATTTCCACTAGTGCATCTAATTAATGACAGCCATTCCCATCTATGTGACTTTGAAAATCAGCGACTTTGAAAAGGTACCTGCACTACTTTGATGTGACTTTGATCCAGAGAGTGTAAAGTTGGATCAAAGTTGCATCAAAGTCGCACTCTTAATCGTGGTAGTGGAAATGTATACTAAGGCCCCTTACATACTTATGCAACCTAAAAGTCACGCAATTTTACTGATGCGATTGTACGCAATTTTGCCACAATTTTGACTGGATTTGAAGCAATGCCTATGTTTTTTGGATCTCAAAACGCATTAAAATTGTCCCAAAGTACTGCAGAGACTACTTTGAAGTCGTTGCGACTTGAAGTTTTACAGATATGAATGGCACTCATTGGAAATCATGGAGTACGACTTGTCATGCGACTTTGCAGTCCCAAATCGCAGGACAAGTCGCACAACTGTGAAAGGGGCCTTAAGCTCCATTTCCACTACTGCGACTTATAATGCGACTTTGGACACAAAAAGTTACATGAAAAGTCACAGCACATTGATTTCAATGACACCCTTTCCCATATATGCGACTTAGAAAATTAACAACCTTGAAAAGGTACCTGCACTGCTTTGATGCAACTTTTAAAGCGACTTTGATCCAGAGAGTGTAACGTTGGATCAAAGTTGCATTCCAAAGTCGCTGATTTTCAAAGTGGCATAGATGGGAACGGGTGCTATTGAAATCAATGGGCTGTGACTTGTCATGCGACTTAATGTGTCCAAAGTTGCATGACAAGTGGCACTAGTGGAAACGGTGCCTAAAACTTATTAGTCACATGTAATGAGCAATAGAAATCGATCTGTACCCTTCTAAACTTTCACAAATGTTCCTTTGTACCTCATTTCTTTCATTTATTGTGCCGGTCACATGACCCCCCTCCCCCTCTCTCTATCAGGAGAAGCTGTTAGCCTAAACAAGGCTATGAAGACCGGAGGAGATCATGGTGAAGGATAGGAGGGATGGGATAACGGCCAATAATAATAACAGCTAAATCATCAGTTTGGAATTTCAATCTCCTTTTCCAACCATTTCCTGCCAGTTGAATTTATAAGAGGGTTGGTTTATAGGAGAATCATTTTACATTTAGTATACAATAACCTATATACATATACATGTATTCAAACGAATGAAAAAAATGAGCGCTGGTAATATAGTGGGCTTGTGTGTATATCTTGTGAGGATAAATAAATATATATTCAAGATAAGTGATATAAATAGTATCTGTATCAAAAATGTATAACCAATGTATAAATAGTTTATGATACCTAATAAAATGATAAAATATACCAAATAATATACGCACTGTAGTAATATATATTGTGACTTAGGTGATGATTTAAATCATAAATGTGACAATGGTGATAAAATATAAATAATTAAATTACTGGATTTGCATAAAATCGCATATGACTGACAGTAAAATCCTTAATATATAAAATTATTAGTGCAACTGGTGAAATAGTCCGTGATAGTAAATAAATAAATAAATAGAATCTTCAAAGTGCTTTTGTGCTCTTGGTAAAAGTAGGCAATTTTGGCTTCTTACCAGATCGCTTTAGGTCGCAAGGACCTAAATCGCCTTTGATCCCTTTAACCACTTGCCGACTGCCGCCCGACTATATACGACGGCAGTCAGCCCCTCACAGGCAAAGTGACGTAGGGGTACTTCACTAGCCTGTGAGGCTCTGGGGAGCGCGCTCCCACTCCGTCACGGACCCCCCCCCCCCCGCACGTGTGCCCGGCGGACCCCACTCACGATCGTCTGTTACACCGGGAGAAAGGCAGGCGGCTAATGTAAACAAAGCCGCCTGTCATTCTCCCCTGTGTAAGAATAGTGATCATACGGTTCTGCTATGTAGGACCATTGATCACTGTTCTTACACACACAGCCACAGCCAATCACAGTTAGAATCACTCCCCTATGGACACACGTAACCCCTCCCTCTCAAAAAAGTTAACCCCTTCACTACCGCAAAAAAAATCGCAGATCACCACCATTACGCGTTAAAAAACAAAAACAACAAAAATTACAAAAATCTTCCCCTTCCCTTTATGCTCTTTTTTTATTTATAGCGCATGATCAAAAAATCGCACAGGTGATCAAATACCACCAAAAGAAAGCTCTGTTTGTGGGAAAAAAAGAACGTCAAATTCATTTAGGTACAGCGTCGCACGACCACGCAATTGTCCATTAAAGTCACGCAGTGCTGAATCGCAAAATAGGCCCTGGTCAGGAAGGGGGTTAAATCTTCCGGGGCTTAAGTGGTTAAAGGATGGATCAATCCTCCAACAAACTTGTCCACTCCTGATAAGTAGTTGATGTTCTAGGGTGGATCAGGATAGTGGTCTCAGGCAGATGTATGTAAAAAGAAATGGTGGGGAAGCCAAAAAAATTGTGTAATTCCGTTTTTTATTAGAGAAATAAAATAAAAGTAAGAATTGGCTGCTTACAATGTGAAGTGCCTAGCCTGGCAATGGGTGGAAGCGCTGTTTGCAAATTGGGATCGTGGAGATGACACTCTAGGTGTTCTGTCCTAGACAGTGTCTCACACACAGCCTCTGGTGGCTTTGCAGCGGTGGCGTGCGTTCGAGACAAAGCAGAAGTGACGTCGCTGGCTCTCTCGATTTCCGGATTACAGAAGACCACAATACATTTCGCGTTTATCGCGTCCTCAGGTAGGTTCTACTATGCACCACATTGATGGTTGTCTTCTACATCTCCCCTTTTTTTAGACTTTTTCTAAACTATTTTTTAGGACTTTTTATATATAATTAATATTAAAAACAATATATACAGCTTGCACTATATTACTATATTACTATGATTTCAATAGGGTGCCTTGCAATTTTAAATAGTATATGTGATACCTTCTTCATGTAACCACTAGATGGCAACAATGCATATATATATATATATATATATATATATATATATATATATATATATATAATTTTTACGATCTGGATTACTTATGCTTTTATCGAAATGTTTTCTTCTTTCTCGTTTTATTAACCACTTCCATACCAGGCCAATTCTGACACTCCACTCCTACATGTAAAAAAACATATTTTTTTTTTGCTAGAAAAACTACTCACAACACCTAAACATTATACCTGTTTTTTAGCAGAGACCCTAAGGAATAAAATGGCAGGCATTGCAACTTTTTATGTCACGCGGTATTTGCGCAGCAATTTTTCAAACGCGTTTTTTTTTTTTAAAAGAATGGATTTTTGACTTACCATAAAATCCATTTCTCTGATGTTCATTGACGGACACAGCACCTGATTCTTCTTAACCATTGGGTTATACTGCCCCCTACAGGAGTAGGACACTAGGCAGGAAAAAGCTTGAGTACACCTATGGGCAGTGCCAGGGGGTATACACCCACTCTCAGCTATAGGCGTTTTGTTTCAAGCAGGGTCAGAAAAAAGCCAACTCCACAGAGGGGTGGGTGCTGTGTCTATCAATGAACTTTTGAGAAAAGGGATTTCACAGTAAGTCAAAAATCCCATTTTCTTTTTGTTCATTGACAGACACAGCTCCTGATTCTTCTTAACCATTAGGACATCCCAAAGCAGTGTCAAATATGAGGGGAGGGACACAGCAGAAAAAAATTCCCAAGGCTAACCAGGTAATCTGGAGCTCAACCATAAACGACTGGAGCTCACCTGAAAAAAACAATACACCCTCAAAGAGGACCAGATCCTCTAAACAGCAGCCAGCAAAACCTTGCAGCTAAAAGAAGCATCTGCAGATGCCAGCACATCCACTATACAAAAAACTGTGTAAAGGTGTGAACCGATGACCAGGTGGCCGCCTTGCAAACCTGCGTCACTGACGCTGGATGACGGAAAGCCCAGGAGACACTAAGCGCCCTAGTAGAGTGCGCTTTCACAAGGAAAGGGGGAACCTGACCCTTGATGATGTTTATGAACCATTGTCTGATCCAACTGGAAATGATCGCAAAAGAAGTGGATAACCCTTCGTGAAGTCCGTCCGTGAGCACAAATAGAGTCTGACTTCCTAAATGACTCCGCAGCTGTCAGGTACACCCTAATTGCCCAAACCACATTCAAGGAATGCAAGGCAATTTCCTTTGGATGTTTACGCCTGGGATATGGGAGGCCACACAATGTCTTCATTCAAATGACAGTCAGAGACCACCTTAGGAAGGAATGACGGACAGAGGCAAAGCACCACCTTATCATGAGGTGAACAACAGGATAACGCCACCAGTTCCGACACCCTGCGCACATAGCCACCAAAGGAGGCCACCTTCTGGGACAATAAAGCAGGGGAACCTCTGGAATATTTTCAAAGGGAGGCTTCTGTAGAGCTGAAAGCACCACATTAAGATTCCAGGGTGGCAACGAAGACCGCACTGAAGGATCCAAATGTCGGACATCCTGAAGAAAAGATACGCACCAGGGAGTGCGTGGCCAAAGATCGTTGGAAAAAGACTGCCAAAAAACGATTTCTGGCCCTTGATGTTACTCAAGGCCAAATTCTGTTCAACCCCCCATTGAAAGAAGGTTAAGATCTGTTTCACCAAGAATGAGCAAGGATGAACCCCGAGAGACTCACACCATGCAATCTACATCTTCCACGTACGATGGTAGATCTTCCTAGGAATCACCGACTCAGACAATCCTCCATCCTTCAGCACCTGGGGTTCAACAGTCAAGCCATCAAACCAAGTGACTGTAAAGCAGGATGGAAGATTGGTCCTTGGGACAGCAGATCCTCACTGAGAGGAAGTCCCCAAGGAGCATCGGTGACTAGCCGTACCCGATTGGCGTACTAAGACCGGCGAGGCCAGTCCGGAGCGACTAGAATGACTGGAATCCCTTCTGCTTGGATCCTGCTCAGGACTCATGGCAGAAGTTGATGAGGCTGAAACAAATCAGTCAGCTACTTACCGAGCCGCCAGGACACTTCTTGTGCCCCCTTTGGTGATTGACATGGACCACAGCCGTGGCACTGTCCGAATGAATTCATAGCGTACACCCCTGAAGACAAACTGTCCAATGAGCCAGACAAAGTCTGATCTCTCGGAGTTCCAGTACATTAATCGGCAGTCTGGACTCTGCCAGAGTCCGGACCCCCTGAGTACTTATGTGCTGAAGACGCCTTCCCTCCTGGACAAGCTGGCATCCGTGGTGACAACCATCCAGTACAGAGAGGGAAAGGATTTTCCCCGTCGAAATGCCGGAGAATGAAGCCAACTCTAGAGACAGTGGATCCTGTCCCATTTTACCAGAATCTGTTTAGCAGAGATCTTATGTGGGACTGTGTAAACAGACCGCCTCGAGGGTGGACACCATCAGACCCAGCACCTGCATGCAAGCCTGGAGGGATGACTGTCTGCTGAAGCTGAATTGCCACCTGCAATGTCTGGAGTTTTTTCCAGAGGAAGAAACACTCTGGCTGAGGCCAAGTCCTGAGTCAGAACCAGATGGTCCACTTTTTGTGGATAGAACCAAAGCAGACTTCTGAAGGTTCAGAATCCAACCAAACTCCCTCAGAGTTCGCAGAGCAATCTCCAGTTGGCCATCAGAGCAGTCGGAGACTCTGCTCGCAGAAGAAGATCGTCCAGGTACCCCAGTACCATGATCCCCTCCACTGACTCAAACAATGCAAGCACCGGGGCCAACACTCCTATGAAGACCCGAGGAGCGGAGGCGAGACCAAGGTCAACGCCACAAACTGATAATACTCCCCGCCCATGGCAAAACAGAGGAAGCGCTGTTGACCGGAACATATTGGAATAAGCAGGTAGGCGTCCTTCATGCTCATAGAAGCGAGAAGAAATCCCCCTGATATAGGGACGCCACTACCATGTGAATGGCCTCCATACGGAACTTCTGTACTCGCACAAAGCAGTTTTGCACCTTGAGGTCCAGAATTGGACTCCATGCGGAACTTCTGTACTCACACAAAGCAGTTTTGCACCTTGATGTCCAGAATTGGGCGTACCTTGACTTCCTACCTGGGGACTGTAAAGAGGCTTGAGTAAAAACTAGTGATCGACCGATATCAGTTTTTTTATTGCCCAACACTAATATTTTGGTAATCGCATATCGGTATCGGCTGATATTTTCATACATTAAAAAAAAATATTTATTTTTTCTTGACAGGTACTCTTGTGGAGGCATCTGAGGGTCTAAAAGACCCCAAACCCCAAAATGACATCACTTCCAAGTTTTTACCTGGAGACCCGATCAGAGCCGAATGCGGCTTTGATTGGGTCTTCAGGGGCCGTGCAGGCTGGTTGCCCGGGTCTCCCAGTGGGACGGGAAACCCAGACGAGCCGTGGAAGGCGGCGGGAGGGGGGGGGAAATGTAATGACAGCCGAGCGGCTTCTCAGCTGCATCGGTTGTCATTACAAGACAGCCGACTGTCCGCTATGGATGGCGGTACCGGGGTGATGCCTCTAGCTGCAGGCAGGCATCACTCCGGCACAAGCAATTTTCCGGCAATATCGGTAACCTCAGGGGCTGATTCCAATATATCGGGGAAAGTGCATATCAGCCCCCAATATATCGGCTTGCCGATAATCGGTCACGGCCCTACGACGGAGGTCTTTGCCCTTGGTAGCATGCAGAAGAAGAGTACTCTTCCCCACTGCGGGACAATTAACAATGTCATCCAAGGAAGCTCCAAACAGGCCAACCCCTACAAGGCGGAGATCAGATAAGGCCTTCTTAGAAGTCTGGTCCGCAGACCAGCAGTTCAGCCAGATAATATGCTGAAGGACCACTGCTGATACTGACAGCCTAGAAATCAAAGGAGTAGCATCCAAAATAGCATCACAGATAAACTGTAGCCCCTGGACCAACTGATCTACCAGCACTGCAAAGACGGAGGGAAGTTGTTTCCCCTCCAGGTCCTGGCATAAAAGTTTAGCCCACTCTGTCAGAGTTTGCGACACCAGGGCAATAGTAAATACCGGCCTAAGTGCCGAACCAGCCACAGTAAATTTATGGCGGGCCAGAGCCTCCGACACAGCATCAGCCGCAACCTCCATTTTCAAAGTGTCACACACTGACACAAATAGTGCATCCACCAGCGCCTTTTCATGCGTGGCTAGAGGAGCAGAGGATTCATCTTCACTATCTGAACACTCACGGTGCATGGACAGCAGATCCAGTAGGGTTGCTATATACCAAGCTCACCCCGAAAACATAACAATCAGGAGAGGCTGCCACTGCGATCTCACAAAGGGGACACCGACCAAAGGCCCACAAATGAACCACCTACTGGACCCCGCAAAAAAACAAGGGGGTCTGAGCTCCCCATAGAGGGATGGTTCTGCAGCACTAAAAGCACTAAAAGGGGCAGGTGCCCCACACAATAATGGCGGCTCGGCTGTCATTCCCAAATGAAGCGCCCCCACAGTACCACCCCTTCAAAGGGAGGTGCCAAGCTGACCAAGCAGGCCGTGGCCTAAATTTTTGTGGAGGCCCAGCTGCAAGCGCACAGATCCTCAGCCCGGCAGATGCCCAAAGAAGAGCGGGGGCTTCAGCTAAACGCACTGGGGCCGCCCCCCATCAAAGGCGCCCGACTCAGCCACATGGCCTAGTAGGTGGCAAAGCCGCAGCCTACATTTTTGTGGGGGCGCCCAGCCGCTTGGATGCGAGCCCAGCGGAGCTGACCACCCAGGGGCAGCAGAGGGTAAGGATGCCCAAATGGGAGGAAGTGGTCTCAGCCACCCTCACAGGGACCAACTCACAAAGTTTCTAAGGGGTAGGTCGCAATATTTTCTGCCTGTTCTGGCCGCGTGAGGCGCGTACCCACGAATGTTAAACCCAGGATGGCAGGGAACCCTGCTTAACCCCCGTTGCACACCAGGAAAACCTGGTCAGCAGCAACTACAACCAGCCCCCCTTAGGAGCAAGTGGCAACAGCCAGCTCATAACTTCACCCAGGGAGGGGGTTGGGGCCGAAAGACCCACAGTTACCATCAAAATTTTAGAGGGGCTGGGGGAAAGGAGGGGAACCCGAGGGTCCCACCGTCCAAGGGAGAGGCCCACATCCATCCCAAAACCCTCCGGGGGTAGAGGGGGTACAGCTACTTACCACACCAGGAACACGGTGGGATACTCTGGATAGGACATCGCTCCATCGTAATGTGGGTGCTGTCGGCCGGGAGGAAATGTTGCGACTCATGCCGAAGCCAATTAGTATGCGCCCTCGCAAGACATTTAACTTGCAGGCTAGCCCCCATCCAGTGGGGCTATGTTGCGGCCAACCTAGAGCAGAGCTGTGGTCTGCACGCGCTCACTTGCCGGACTGGGGGGACCCTAAGGATCTAGGTTATCCAGTTCATCGCCCAGTCAGGCACTTGATTGTAGATCACAGGAACAAAATAATAAAAGGGGGAAAAAACGGAATTTTTGTAAAATCTTACCTGTAAAATTCCTTTCTCTGAGTCCTCCGACAGTCGCCGCCTCTCCATATTCGTCACTATGGGGTTATTGACCTTTGCTCCGTAGGAGTAGCTAGGCAACAGAATATGTCAATATTAAAGCTTTTAGCATATCCCACCCCCAGGGGGTGGTCCCCTCAGTCAATACCCTCCTGCTTCCTGTATCCATACCTCAGTTTCAGTAGAATAGCAGTAGAGTACATAAACAAACCCCAAAAGAGGGGCGGGGGCGGCGACTGTCGGAGGACTCAGAGAAAGGAATTTTACAGGTAAGATTTTACAAAAATTCAGTTTTCTCTTACGTCCTCCGACAGTCGCCGCCTCTCCATATTCGTCACTATGGGGACGTCCCAAAGCAGTGCAAAAACATGAGGGGTGGGAAACGCAGCTGCGCCTAAGGCAACGCAGGACCCACATCAGAGAAAGGAACCTTACCAAAGGAAGGAAACCAACTGGGCAACATGAAAATAAAGTTTTGCTCAACAGGAGCAACAACCCAGGAAGAACAAATAACCTAGGGATAAAAACATCCCAAACAGCCAAGGGCCCAAAAAAACAAGGGAACCTAAGGTACTGCCGCACTAAGAACCTTGCGGCCAAAGGAAGCATCTGCCGATGCCTGAACATCCACTTTGTAGAACTTTGAGAAGGTGTGAACGGACGACCAAGTCGCCGCCTTACACACCTGGGCCACAGAAGCCCGATGATGACAGGCCCAAGACGTACTCAGAGATCTTGTAGAGTGCGCCTTCACAGGCATAGGGGGAACTTTTCCCTTCAAAGCATATGCCTGTTCAATGGTCTGTCTGATCCATTTGGCGATGGTAGAAGCCGACGCCGCCAAGCCCTTCCGAGGCCCCTCAGGAAGGACAAAGAGGGAATCCGTCTTGCGAAAAGACTTAGTCGCCGACAGGTAAACCCTGATCGCCCGAACAACATCCAAGGAATGTAAGGCCACCTCCTTCGGATGCTTAGGCTTCGCGCAAAGCGAAGGCAAGACAATGTCCTCATTGAGGTGAAACTCCGAGATCCTTTTCGGAAGAAAAGAAGGATTAGGTCGCAAGACCACCTTATCCAAGTGGAGCACCAGATACGGAGACCTGCAGGACAAAGCTGCCAGCTCCGATACTCTGCGAGCCAAAGTGATCGCCACCAAATGGCGACCTTCTTGGACAACAGAGGCAACGAGATCTCCCTGATCTTTTCAAAAGGAGCATGTTGTAACACGGACAGAACGAGGTTCAAGTCCCACGGAGGCAAAGGCTCCCTCCGAGGAGGGACCAGGTGTCGCACCCCTTGAACAAAGGTGCCAACCAGAGAATTAGACGCCACAGGGCGTTGAAAAAGAACGGCCAGCGCAGAAATCTGACCCTTAATCGTGGCCAACGCCAAACGCTGGTCCACACCCGCTTGAAGGAAAGACAACACCCTAGACACCGAGTATGAGCGAGGGGAAAACCCCCTGGACTCACACCAGGCAAAATAGGCCTTCCAAGTACGGTAGTATATCTTCCCCGAAGAGGTCTTTCTAGCATTGATCAAAGTATGAATGACCTCTGGGGAGAGACCCCTATCCTTCAGGACCTCGGTTTCAAAAGCCAGGCTGTCAAAGCCAGCGACTGTAAAGCAGGATGGAATATCGGTCCTTGAGACAGAAGGTCTTCTCGAAGAGGCAGATGCCACGGAGTGCCGACCGCCAGATTCACGAGGTTTGCGTACCAAGACCGGCGGGGCCAGTCCGGCGCCACCAGAATCACCGTTTTTGGTTCCGAGGACAGTCTGCGAAGGAACCGGGATAGCAACTGAATTGGTGGGAATGCATACATCAGTCGATACTGATGCCACGGAGCCACTAAACGCGTCTGACGCGTCTGCCCGAGGATCGCGCGTCCTTGCCACGAACCTTCCCACCTTGTTCTTCAGACGAGACGCGAATAGGTCCACATCCGGAAGACCCCACTTCGCGCACAACATCTGGAAGACATCCGGGTGGAGCGACCATTCCCCCTGGTCCAGAGTCTGGCGGCTCAGATAATCCGCCTGCCAGTTCTCCACCCCCGGAATGTGAACTGCCGTTATCGCCGGGACGTGTGTCTCGGCCCAAGACAGAATGTCGGCTACTTCCCGAGCCGCTCGGGCACTCCTGGTGCCCCCTTGGTGGTTGATGTAGGCCACCGCTGTGGCATTGTCCGTCTGCACCCGAACCGGATGGCCCTCCTGAAAGCTAGACAATGAAACTGAGGTATGGATACAGGAAGCAGGAGGGTATTGACTGAGGGGACCACCCCCTGGGGGTGGGATATGCTAAAAGCTTTAATATTGACATATTCTGTTGCCTAGCTACTCCTACGGAGCAAAGGTCAATAACCCCATAGTGACGAATATGGAGAGGCGGCAACTGTCGGAGGACGTAAGAGAAAATTACATTTAAAAAGGAAAATCTGCCAGGACCGGAGATCCCTGCAAGTAATTAGGTCCTTACTCCTGACTAGGCAGAAAAAAAATAAATGCCTAAAGCTGGAAGTGGGTGTATAACCCCTGGGACTGCCGCATAGTCAAGCTTTCTCCTGCCTAGTGTCCTACTCCTGTAGGGGGCAGTATAAGCAAATGGTTGAGAAGAATCAGGAGCTGTGTCTGTCAATGAACAGAAGAAAAAAACATTAATTAATTAAAAAAAAAAAAAACCACTAACGTTAGCCAATTTTTTTGTATATGAAAGATGAGTAAATAGATACCGAACATTGATAAAAAGAAAATTCCGCGCGAATGGATCTGATTAATTGATTGGCTGCAGCCTACCCCAAAAATATAGTAAAACTATATCAGGATAGTGGGAAATTGATAGGGTAATTGGCGCTGCCAATATTTGTAAAAAAATATATATATATATGTACGAGGGAGTAGTGTATCTCACAAATACTGGGTAAATATAGATGATGAATATATAATACCAATGGTATAGATTATGGTCCTTATAAATACCCAATGATTCTGATATTATGCCACAGTATGTATCCTAGCCAACAGTTGATAAACTTATAGCACTAGTAAATAGTTAATATCCAATAAATAATTAATATCCAATAAATAAGGTGAAATAACATAAATAAATAAACTGTGAACAGTGCCTGAAAGCAATAGATATAATACAATTAATAAGAGATATGTGAGTCTAAAATAAATAATTAAAGTGACTCGTGTAATAAATAATGTAGACACTAGGTGGCAGTGCTGGTAAAAAATGACAAGTGTGGATATCCGAGTAAAACAATTATTAAGTGATAAAACGTGCCAAGTGGTGTATTAATATCAAGAGTAAATATCGAAAAAAATCTCCCAATATGATGAAATAATGGATATCCGGGTGAAGATAAATATATAAAAAATATTCTGAAAAATTATAAATATTGTGCCAAGTGAAATAAAAAGTGTTGGGATCTATAAAAACACTTATAGGGATTCCAAGGATAAATAAATAGTATCTAGTGAATTAAATAAATATGCAAAAAGAATTAAATAGTCCGTAATAAATATAAAGTGAAAAAAGTCCAAAGATTTTGATCAATATAGTGATCTTCCAAAAATGTGCAACAATATAGTGATATAAAGTGCCAGAAGAAATTTCTTGGATGGAGGGGGTGCTTCCCAGTGATGGATCAGGATGTGGGTGCCGGGTGAGGGATTCCGTGCTCCCCTTCCTATATAACCTGCACTCACCAGAGAGCGGTACCCCTACAGGGGTAACCAGCGTTGGATTAATGGGGTATACCCCAATAAATCGCGGTGAACCTCTCCACTCCTCCTGGGGTTGATTGCACTTCCTCCCTCCAGTGGTTAGGCAAGCGGTGTATAATATGGGATCAGAAGGCAGCTCTCCGAAGTATTGGGAATGATGTCCGAGGTTATATGGATAGAAAACGCTAATATAGTGATGTACCGTAAAATGTATCCATTTATTAGACAAATTGCAAAAAGTACTCACATTTAAAACAATGATACAACATCCGTAAGCAAGTAGGGACCGCGAACCCCTCGTGTAGCGGTATTTCCGGACGCCGTGCGTCTCAACAACCGGATGTGCGTCTCACAGGGCGGAACTGACGTGCCTACGCTCTACGCGTTTCGTCATCAAGCGACGAATATACGATACCGAACATGTCATTCCTAAAAAATTCTTCGTGGAATGGCCCCAAACTTCAGTACTTAAAAATCTCTAAAGGCAGCGCTTTAAAAATTTTTACAGGTTATCTGTTTAGAGTTGCCGAGGAGGTCTTGGGCTAGGATTGTTACAGATGTCTCTGTATTTGTACCATTCCCCCAAGAGAATAATAGGAGTAGTGGGCAAAAGACAAACCGCGAGGTCCCCATCCACAGAACCCATGGAGACATCTGCATATCCCTTAAGGCTGTATACAAGAAAGTGTCAAGTAAGAGGCCAATCACATAGATAGGTGGCACCCCACTGAATATCACCTGCACTTTCTTCTACAACCCTGGTTACGGAAGAATCCACAAGCTGCATGTTTCCCTTGGACATAGATTACCTAGATTGCACAGTATCTGATACTAGGACACGTCCTCAATTATAGAATTACATGTGAAGATAAGACCTGGAGTCAAATCACTTTAAAAAATTACCCAGTCACTGTTAAAGGACACTGAGCACTTTGAAGATATTTATTTATATATAATACATTTTTTGCACACCATTTTGTTCAGGCATAAGCAATTTTGGCTCATACTCACGTATCACATGGTCATTTTTTTTTTTTCACGAGCCACTAATTGATAGTATACCATTTGCACCTAGGGATTGACTTTTTCAGCACCTTATTTACATATTCACAGTATTTATTTGTTGATTATATTTTTGATTGTTTTATGTATTTATTCTATAATCGACAATGAATTGCATTATGTTGATTATCAGTGATTGTAGCACTTTATAGGATTGATACGCCTACCACGCTTTATTTATCTATCTATTTATATTTTAAATCAATATTTATTTTATTAGTGATTGTAGCATTTTATAGGATTGATATGCCAATAATGTTTTATTTATTTATCGATTTACATTTATTTAATCAATATTTATTTATTTATTTATTGTGCCACACTGTTATATTTTGAGAAGAGGCTGCACAGCACTACACATCTCATTATTTCTCCACCAAGTTTAAAGATAAGGTTTCAGTGCTAGCCACAGCCTCACCACATTTATAAAACGCCAAAAATATTTTTCATAAATTTAAAACAATATAAAAAATATATTAAATGGTCCCCTGCGCACATAAATGACCTGTATGGGATAACCCAGATGTTTAATGTCCACTAATGGACATGTTGCTGCTATTTAAAGTTATAACGACAATCAAATAAATACCAATTTAACAGCTGAAAAAAAGCATTAGTAGCACAAACACAACAAGGTCAGAAAAGACAGATGCTCATCCACAACAGACAACCGCCAGCAAAATAATATTGCAATCCATCAAAAACCCATATAATCCTTCATAAAGTCTCTAAATAGATGTAAAAGTAATCCAGGAAAGAAGAATTAAGATCCCAGGTGTGCAGCTTGAAGGAATACACCTCACACTCCTCCACCAATTAATGTCTCAATCCAGAGAAGATGGCAACTCACCAGACTGTGTTGCCTATCCACTCTCATGGAAAGGCTCACAAGCGTAGCTACTAATCACCAACAGGGGCACTGGATTCTACTGCTCACTCGTGGTCCTGATTCGACAGCCTCTGGATTTATTTTAGAATATAATTCTGGATATAGGAAAAATCCTTTTCTTCACCCCTTGCACACAGTACACTCAGGATAAAATGTGGCAATTCTTTCTTTTATCCTGAGTGTAATGTGTGCAAGGGGTGGAGAAAAGGATTTTTCCTATATCCAGAATTATATTCCAAAATAAGTCCAGAGGCTGTCGAATCAGGACCAGGAGTGAGAAGTAGGATCCAGTGTCCTTGTTGGCGTCACAGTCTGGTGAGTTGCCATCTTCTCTGGATTGAGACTCTAATTGGTGGAGGAGTGTCAGGTGTATTCCTTCAAGCTGCACACCTGGGATCTTGATTCTTCTTTCCTGGATTACTTTTACATCTATTTAAATACTTTATCAAGGATTATATGGGTTGTTGATGGATTGCAATATTATTTTGCTGGTGGATGTCTGTTGTGGATGAGCATCTGTCTTTTCTGACCTTGTTGTGTTTGCACTTCTAATGCCTTTTTTCAGCTGTTAAATTGGTATTTGATAGCCTCACCACATTCATTTTTCTCCCACGTACACACCACCCATAACAGCGTTAGAGTCCTCTTTGCATTAGATCCATGATTAGGTTCCCTAAAGAAGGGTTCAAATCTATTACTAAAAAAGATCCATCATCACCACATGGTGACCTAGGACCTTGAAATTGCATATTATTATTATTTCGATGGGGAGTGAATTGTTGATACTGGCCGATTATGATTTTTCCCCCATTGACTTTGGGGGCATAATGGAATTGAGTAGATGAACCCCCTCCTCTAGGTACAGGTTTGCGATAGGTGTTCCCACCTGGAGCATGTTCCCATCCCCTCCCTGAAGGGGTAGAGGGTTTTTTAAATGTCGCAGAGGAGCAAGTAGAACCAGTGTTTTGGTTAGGCACACCAACACCATTCCGCAACACTTCATCCTTCTTCTTCAGCCATTTAAAAACCATGTTGTTTTTATAATCATCCAGGTCTCTAAGGTATGGAGCGGGGGTGCTGCGCCTTTAGTTGTACCATTTCGGGTTCAATATATGTTTGCGCTACTTCGGAGTGTTATGTTTACTCCGGTGGAATGCAACTTGCAGGTGCCGCACTTCCTGGTGTATCATTTCCGGTCATTAGATATTTATAGCGTGCTTGCGCCCGGCCGCCACGCCTCTGAAGAAGTCATTGGATGACAAAACGTGCAAGATGGGTCAGGACGTTAGACGTAAGCACGCTAATAGCTGTGGTTTCTTACTGTGTACACATGCCTGTTTTTATACAATTCTTGTAAGTGCCCTACTTTTTGTAATAAATTTGCCAGATTGTTTAGATATACACCATTGTAGTCTATTCTTTCTGAGGTACTTTGGATGCTGGTGGACCTGAGAGGGTCACGGTCATTGATCTATACATCCCTATGAACCTTGAGGATATTGTTGGAACATCTCATATTTTTGTACAAACATGCTGGTGTTGACTTTTCTATAATTTGAGAGCCAACAACATCTGGTAAGCAGTTTACCTATATCCACGTGGTGTTTGGGGATTGTATTTCATCCTCATTGCTTTCATTGCCACTCACTGGTGTGTGGAGGTGGAGGACTCTTCCCGGTTACTCTTCATATGGAATTTATATGAACTTTCAATACTATTTCATCATGTTCACCATATGAACTTTCATCATTGTTTTAGGATATATTTGCGCTGCCCTTTTGTAAACATTTCTCTAACTTGCCCCTCCTTAACCACAGAGCACTTTCACCCCCTTTCTGCCCAGGATAATTTTCAGCTTTCAGCACTGTTACACTTTGAATAACAATCGCATGGTCATGCAATGCTGTACCCAAATTCATTTTTTTTATAATTTTTTTTACCACAAATAGAGCTTTCTTTTGGTGGTATTTAATCACCACTGGGTTTTTAATTTTTTGCTAAAAAAAACAAACAAAAAGACAGAAAATTTTGAAAACAAAAAAAAAAAAGTTTAGTTTCTGAAAATTTTGTAAATAAGTAATTTCTCTTCTTCACTGATGAGGCACTAAAATACAGCACTGATAGGTGGCACAGACTTGCATCACTGATGGGCACTGTTGGGGCTGCCCTGATTATCTGTACAGGTCACCCTTCAGGTGATGCCACTGATCAGCTCTCCTCACACTCTGTTAGTGTGAAGCAAGGAGAGACAATCACCGGTACTTCCGTGTTTACATGTGATCGGGTGTGAGTGGACACTAGCCTGTACCTTTAGCAGAGAAACAGCCCCACCAAAGCATAATATTTTCACCTCCATGCTTGACTGTAGGGATGGTTTTCTTAGGGTCATAGCATTTTTTTTTCCTCCAAACACGGCGAGTCCCCCTCTTCAAGAAGGCACATATACAGTCATGCGAATGAAAATGTAAATGATTCAGAGAAAGTGCTGTGGTCAGATAAGACCACAATTGAGCTCTTTGGCATTGACTCACTGTGTTTGGAGGAAAAAGAAATGCTTACTATGACCCTAAGAACACCGTATCTACAGTCAAGCACGGAGGTGGAAACATGATACTTTGGGGTCGTTTCTCTGCTAAAGGTACAGGCCGACTTTGCTGCATTGAGGGGCGATGTATTGTAAAATCTTGGATGAGAGCCTTCTTCCCTCAGCCAGAACACTGAAGATGGGTCATGGAAGGGTCTTCCAGCAAGACACTGACCCCAAAACATACCGCAAAGGCAACAAAGGAGTGGCTCAAGAAGAAGCACATTAAGGCCACAGAGTACCCTAGTCAGTCTCCAGGCCTTAATCCTAGAGAAAATTTATGGAGGGAGCTGAAATTTCCAGTTGCCAAGAGACAGCCAAGAATCTTTAAGGATTTAGAGCTCTGTAAAGAAGAGTGGCCCAAAATCCCTCCTGAGATGTGTGCAAACCTGGTCACCAACTATAAGAAACGTCTTATCTCTGTACTTGCCAACAAGGGTTTCTCCACCAAGTACTAAGTCGTGTTTGGCTTGGGGATCAAATAATTATTTTTACTCAATGAACTGCAAGTTAATATATAGAATTTGTTTAATGTATTTTTTTTTTTCTGGATTTTTGGTTGATATTCTGTCTTTAAATACACAGAAATATGACAAAAATTATAGACCCTTAATTTCTTTGTAAGTGGGCAAACTTACAAAATCTGCAGGGCATCAAATAATTATTTTCTGCACTATATGTGAGAAGTGTCAAAATAGTCCCAGAGCTGAAGTGGTTAATGCATTTCTTGCATTAAAGCGGAGTTCCGGGCACAGATGTCATTTTTTAATGAACATTCCACAATGGCTAGCCTCTGATCTGTCCCGGTTCGCACTTACCTTTTAGAAGAAATACTTACTTATAAAATTTCTTCCACAGCGTTTCCATCTCTCTTGTGGGCAGCTGAAGCCGGCGCGGTCCTCTTCTGCGTCTTCTTCCGCGTCTTCTTCTCCCAGAATGCGCCGCACCGGCCCCTCTCGTCACTTCCGATGCGGCGCCGCATTCCTAAACAGCTTCTGGGCATGCCCAGAAGCTGTTTAGCAGGGGAATGCGGCGTCGCCCGGAAGTGACGAGCGGGGCCGGTGCCGTCGCATTGATTCCTGGGAGCGATGACGTTTAGCTCCCAGGAATCATCGCAGCGCAGGAAGTGACAGCGGAGCCGCGGCGCTGAGGGAGGAAGTACCCTGAGGTGAGTATTTACGATCGTCAATTACAAGGAGAGTTTTTTTTTAAAAAAAATCTAACTATCCAATTCCTTTTCAGGTTAGGCTGAACTAGCGGACGGGCACAAAAAAAAAATATTGTTTTTGTGCCCGGAACTCCGCTTTAAGGTAAAAAATGTTTAGGCGTCAGTATCACTCCCTCACCCCCCTTACTTCCCTGAGCACTTATTTGATCAAACCCTGTGCACATCTGCAGCTCTTCGCTCTCCTCACTTCCTGGTCTCACAGGTTTTGACTTCCACTGCTCAAAGCCAGTGATGAAGGAGTAGGGGGCTATAGACGCACTAAGTGAGGCCCAGAAGCAGCTTCCTATGGGGGCACTTACCAGAGAAGAGTAGCCAGAACTGCAACACTCTTCTCACTGGCCTACCTTTCCACATGCTATCCACTTTTCAGTCTATAATGAGTGCTGCTGCTAGACTTTTGCCAATCACAGTCTCCCTTTTGCCACAAAATCAGCCCTGGCCTGTGGGTAGGGCCTCCATGGATCAGACTTGTTTTTCCCACACATCCCAAGAAGGCTAAATTGATAAACGGATAAATTGACATCTGGAGACTTTGGAGGTCAAGTCAACACCCCAAACTCCCGTTTAACAAACCATTCTTGAACCAATTTTTCAGTGAGGAAAGGGCGCGTTATCTGGTTGAAAGAGGCCACTGCCATTAGGGAATACGGTTTCCATAAAGGGTACTGTATGTTCTTGGATCAGCAACATTTATATAGGTGGTATGTGTCAAAGCAACATCCACATGAATGGCAGGACAAAGGTTTCCCAGCAGAAGATTGCCAACAGCACTGCTTTCATTTGGCTTGCTTTATTTCCATACTGCATCCTGGTGCCATCTCTTCCCCAGGTAAGTGACGCACACCCATCTGGCCATCTACATGACCGAAAAGTAAAACATGTGTCATCAGACCAGACAACCTTTTCCATTGTTCCGTAGTCGAGTTTTGCTGCTCAAATGCCCACTGCAGGCGCTTTTAGCTGTGGACATGGGTCAGCATGGGGAACATGACCAGTCTGCAGCTACTACGATGCCCATATTTTTTTTGCTTTCAACACACCAATTTCATGGACAACATGTTTACTTGCTGCCTAAATTTATCCCATTGACATTCAAATGCCATGGTAACGATATACTCAAAGTTATTCACTGTACCTGTCTGTGACCTTAATGGTATGGCTGATCTCTGTATATGCAGCCCCATAGATAAAGAACCACTTCCATGAGGCCATGGGAAGGATTAAAGAGTAACAATATTTCCAACTTAAAGTGTTACCCTAAAAATACAAAAAATAAATAAATATAGTGATCCTGTTTCCTTATAGCAGGTTAAACAGCACAGTGCTTGTGACCCTCTGGAAACTGTATAAAAAAAAAAAAAAAAACCCTGGCTGATCCTTCTAGTTTCTGCCGTCCCCCTGTAAACTGACCACAGTATATCATGGCTGCTGAGCCCTGACACCGTGGTCAGTTTATGTGCCTCTGTCAACCGCTGTGTCTCCTCTCTGCTCTCCCCCCCCCCTGCCTGTCAGCTCAGAGTTTGGGTCTTCCATTCAACCCCCCCCCCCCCGCTGCCAACAAAAAAGAGAATGTCACTGCCAGCCCCTCTTTTTTAAGCTCCCTTCCTGCACTGTATAAGTGTTTTTTAGAAACAGAAATTGGATTGTAAAAGCAGAGCAGCCGGGAGTCACGTGACCGCCCTAAAGCTACAGCACAAAAAAAAACACTTATACAGTGCAGGATGGGAGCTTAAAAGAGGGGCTGGCAGAAAAAAATTGGATTTTTGTCTTACCGTAAAATCCTTTTCTGTGATGTTCATTGATGGACACACAGAATCTTCTTAACAATTGGGTTATGTTGCCCACCTTCAGGAGTAGGAATCTAAGAAAAAGCTTTACCACCCCTATGGGGCAGTCCCAGCAGATATACTTCCACACTCTGCTATAAGTATTCAGTTTTGTAGCAAGCAGTGTCAGAGGAAAAATAACCCAATAGAGGGGTGGGTGCTGTGTCTGTCAATAAACAGCAGAGAAAAGGATTTTACGGTAAGACAAAAATCCAATTTTCTCCTTCATTCATTGACGGACACAGCTCCAGAATCTTTCTAACCATTGGGATGTCCCAAAGCAGTGTTAAACATGAGGGGTGGGAAAAACACAGCAGAAAAAAATTGCAAAAGGCTAAACCTAGCCAACCAGGTAACATGGAGCTCATCCAGGAACAACTAAAGCTCACGTGAAAACAACACACCCTCAAAGAGGACCAGGTCCTCTCAAACAGCGACATGCAAAACCTTGCGGCCAAAAGCCTTGCAAACCTGTATCACTGACGCCTGATGGCGGAAAGCCCAAGAGGCACTAAGCGCCCATGGAGAAAGAGCCTTAACAGGGAACAGAGGAACCTGACCTTTGATGGAATAGGCCTGCACCACCGTCTGTCTTGTCCATCTGGAAATGGTTGCGGCAGACACGACCAACCCTTTGCTAGGTCCATCCGTAAGGACTAACAGTAAGGTTGATTTCCTAAATGACTCGGTTGCTGCAGGGTACACCCTGAGCGCCTGTCCCACATCCAGAGTGCAAGGCAATCCCGCTAGGATATTTAGACTTAGGAGACAGGAAAGGCAACACAATGTCTTCATTTAGATGGAAACCAAAAACAACCTTAGGAAGGAAAGACTGACAAAGGCAAAGCAGCACTTTATCTCTGTGAGCAACCAGGTAAGGTGAACGACAAGACAACACTACCAGCTCTGGCACCCTGCATGCAGAAATAATAGCCACCAAGGCGGCTACCTTCTGGGACAATGTAAGCAGAGGAAGTTAGCAAATATTTTTGAAAGGGGGTTACTGGAGAATCGACAGCACCAAATTGAGATCCCACGGAGGCAACAGAGACCGTACTGTACCCCCTGAATAAAGGTATGAACCACAGAATGCGTAGTCCAAGGACGGTAAAAGAAGACTGCCAGGGCCGAAAAAACCTGGCCCTTGATGGTACCCAAGGCCAGGCGCTGCTCAACATCTTGTTGGAGGAATGCCAAAATCTGAACCACCGAAAGGGAACGGGGAATGCCCCTCAAGAGACTCACACCCGCAATGTACGTCTTCCAGGCGCAATGGTAAATCTTCCTAAAGTTAGATTTTCTAGTCTTTAACAGCGTGGGAATCACCGATTTCCCCCTATCCTTCAGCACCTGGCTTTCAACAGCCAAGCCGTCAAAGCCAGCAACTGTAAAGCATAATGAAAGATTGGCCCTTGGGCCAACAGATCTTCTCTGAGAGGAAGTCTTCAAGGGGCTTAGGCGACCAGCTGTACCAGATCTGTATACCAAGATCGGCGAAGCCAGTCTGGAGCCACTAGGATGACCAGATCCCTTCTGCTTCTATCCAGAAGACTTGGCAGAAATTTTAGTGGGGGAAAGGCATATATCAGATGATACTGGCCCCAAGGAGCCACTAGTGCGTCTGTGGCGTCGACCAAAGAATCCCGAGACCTTGCCTCAATTCTATGTGCCTTCCAGTTGAGACAAGAGGCCAACAGGTCCACCTCGGAAGTTCCCCACCGGAGACACGGCTGTACCTTAGAACTCCGGCTACCTCCTGAGCCGCCAGGACACTTCTTGTGCCCATTTGGTGATTGACATACACCACAGCCATTGCATTATCCCATTTAATCCTTACTGATTTGTCTGGCTCATTGGACAAATCTCCTTTATCGCCCAAAGTTCCAGAATATTGATCGGTAGTCTTGACTCCCCCAAAGTCCAGTCCCCTTGAGTACATCTGTGCCCAAAACGTCTCCCTACCCAGACAGGCTGGCAACCATGGAGACCACCGTCCAGTACAGGGGAAGAAGGATTTGCCCTGTCGAAGCACCGGAGATCGAAGCCACCATATCAGGGACCCTTTCGTATCCCGACTCAACAGGATCAGATTATCTAAAGACTGTGGGGATTCCTGTCCCACTTGGCAAGAATCTCTCTTTGCAGAGGTCTCGAGTGGAACTGTGCAAATGGAACTGCCTCAAAAGGTAGACACCATCAAGCACAGCTGCATGTAAGTCCTTAAAGACGACCGACTGCTGGACAACAGGAGCCAAATCGCATCCTGCAGCTTTTTAAGTTTTTTCATCTGGAAGAAACACCCTGGCTGAAGCCAAGTCCAGAGTCAGACCCAGATACTCCAACATGGTGAATGAAACCAGAGCAGATTTTTGGAAGTTAAATTTCCAACCTAACTCCTGCAGAGTCTGTACAGTAATTTCCAGGTTGTCCTTTAGAGCAGTCGGAGACTCTGCTCGCAGAAAAGCGTTCATCTACCCAGTACCGCAATCTCCGCTGCCGCTACAATGCCAACACCGGGGCCAACACTTTTGTGAATACCCGAGGAGCTGAGGCGAGACCAAAGGGTAATGCCATTAAATG
The DNA here is from genome assembly GCF_965119305.1 of Pelophylax lessonae. NCBI lineage: Eukaryota > Metazoa > Chordata > Amphibia > Anura > Ranidae > Pelophylax > Pelophylax lessonae. The sequence goes on along the minus strand of NC_138777.1, from coordinate 126,419,750 downwards.
ATAATGCTCCTCGCCCATGACAAAGCGGAGGAAACACTGATGACGGACATATACTGGAATATGAAGGTAAGCATCCTTTGATGTGGGAATTCCACTACCGCACGAATGGGACTCCATTCAGAACTTCTGTACCTGCACAAAGCGGTTCAAAGCCCTGAGGTCCAGGATTGGATTTACCTTGCCTTCCTTCCTGGGAACTGTAAACAGTGTGGTGGAAATTAATGGGGTCTGGCGCATAGAAATTCGCTCAGGGCGCGGAGAACTTTGCTGCGCTGAAAAGCGCACTTGCGGATCTTAATACGCACCAAGCTTCATTAATCCCTTGTACTGAAAATTACAATGTGCAGCTCCTTTGTAAAAAGGAATCCTAGCCCGCTCGGCGACAAAAGAGAGAAACAGGAAAAAAGCCTGTGTCATGGTTGATGTCAACAGAATAAGTCCTGCTCCAACACAGGACTTGTTTATTTATAGTCAGGAAACAATGGGAGGTGGCGACTATATAACCAGTCACAGACATGTATATTTTCAAAAGTACAATAGAAATGGGAGTGTATGTTAATGGACAAACTGAGCCATGTGCAAGAGTTTCCAGTCAAAAGGAACCATGCACTATTGCTAACAATAGGACCCACGTATAGGAAAATGGCTGCCAAACACTATACAATGGAACTATCGTGGATTCTCATGAATGCGGCTACGCCAGTACATACGCATGCACTGCCGCCATAACCTGTTAGAGAGAATCCTATATAATATAGTTCATAAAAACCATATTTGATAGTGATTATGCTACTGTTCCAGTAAAAAAGACTATACCTGCAAAAGGAAATAGCAGCAGTATTTCAATCATGCGGATCAAGCATAATAGAAAGCTACCAGCCATTATTGTAGCTAAAGGGCAGATACTTATCAAAATGATAATTCCACATCACAAACATATCTTTGCCAGTGAATACCGGGGTCCCGGCGGGCTGATCTACATTTGCGCGGCAAAGTTTGCATCGCACTGCCATAGATCCGGACCGGCGGTCCCTCGTTCGCTAGCCGTTCAGAGCGCCCGCCGTTCGGGAGATCAGGCGAGTGGTATGCAGTCTCCATTTAATGGAAGGTTTCCACAACTACGGGGCTTTCCTCAATGCCGGTTAAAAGCATATTCGCTGTACATAGCGAATACCGGTAAACTGAGATTAGGGCTTGTCTGCAGGTCTGGAAGAACCCGCTCTCGGCTTACCAGACCAGGTCCTCTTGGAACCTCCGGAGGAGGTCCTGACAGACTTTGATCCTTTGAATGGGGTTTAAAAAATGTTGGTATATGGCGCTACCACTGTGCACAAACCAAATTGTGCAAAAACTATACAATGTTAAAATGTATATGATATGAGCCTTTGTAAAAAGTGCACTGTGCTTAGAAGGTTAACCTGTAGGCCAACATGTGCTGAAATGAAAAACAGAAAGTACAATGTGCTGCAGAATATAATTGTATCTGCTTGCTGGACCACAGTCAATGAATAAAGTGCACCTGTGCTAAAATTGATGAGAAAAAATAGATTAATGTGCCAACTTTCTATAATCAATACAAAAGTGTGAAAGAACCAGCTGGTGTTGCTTATATAAAGTGCTAAAATAGTGCAAAAAGGTAAATAAATAGGTGAACCGTGCTGCAAATATATTTATTGTGGTGTCCCCATATTGGGGGTGAAAACTGTAAAATTGTAGCCGTTAGAGTGATAAGATATCAATCTGTGCTTGAGTAGCACCCACTGGGCGCGTGCTGAAAGTGCAAGTGCTAATACCCGTGGTAAAGCACTTACCAGGCTTACTCCCCTGTTCCAAGTAGGGCTCGGTTGGTAATTGTCCCACTGTTTCACTCTGCCTCTAGTGATGCTGCACACTTGGAGCTGCTGTGTGAGGCTCGGCTATTAACAATTTCTCAGTGGTAATCCTCTAAAGAGTCAATATACAAAAGGACTTCTATGGCGTAGTAAAACTGTATATCGGGGAAAATGTGGTATCAACTCACTGTTGGGAAGTTCATGATCAGCTTCTCGGATGTGCTCAGGTGCTCGGCCACCCGGTGCTTCCGTGTTCCACGGTCCGAAACCACCGGCTTTTGGCAGGGGTTTTCCCCAGGTAAGCAATCCCAAGCAGCAGCATGTCTCCAGCCACCATGCAGCACACAAACACACTTGTTTCAGCAGCTCAGTCTCCCCCAGGTGTATATCCAGCTCCTACTCTCTGTTGATCCTTTGCCTTGAGATCCTGAGAGACGAAAAGACCGCATATGACCCGAGGAAAAAAAAGGGCCCACGTCTGCTGAGACTCCTTGCCCCTGGCAGCCTGTGAAAGAAGAGTACTCTTTCCACCTGTAAGACCCTTAATGATATCATCCATATAAAGGAGCACTGCTGTCATGGACAGCCTAGAAACGAAGGGAGCCGCATCCAGAGAGGCATAACAAACTGAAACCCCTGGACCAACTGGTCCGCCAGCTTTGCAAAGGCAGGGGGAAGCTGTTCCCCCTGCAGATCCTGGCGCAAAAGCTTTGCCCACTCCATTAAATTCTGGGACACCAATGGTATGGTGAACACCGAACCAGCCACAGTAAACGTGGCGGACCAAAGTCTCGGCTCTCCTGTCAAAGTGGTCTTTAAGAGCTGGAGACTCTTCCACCAGATTAGAGTGGATTCATTCAGCCTGGAACTTGAGAATCCACCACAGGTGGGACTGTCCACTTTAACAGGGACTCTTCAAAGGGATACTGTCTAGGGAAACGCTTATGCATTGACTTATGGCGTTTAGGTCACTGACTCGCGACAATTTTGTCAAAATAGGCAGGAAAAGGGAATACCTTTCTCAGTTTTGGGAGCTAAAAAGGAAGCACGAAGACCAAGAGAGGTCCAGAAAAGCGGGACTATATCGGCATGCGTATGGTTGGAGGGATGCAATCACAACACCACTATATAAAAAACATATACAACTTTATTGCCATATGGTTAAAACAAACAAAAATGACATTACAAAGTAATAGACATATTTAAAAACATAGATCCGTGATTTCTAAATGCTTGTGATGGATACAAATATACCACACCAACGGATCTCAATGTATGTGCAGTCTAGCGGTCCCTGAAAAACCAACGCGTTTTGCAATTGTAGCTTCGTCAGGGTACTACAAAGACCCAATAGATGCTGCACTAAATAAATATGAAAGAGATATATACAGTGGGTACGGAAAGTATTCAGACCCCCTTAAATTTTTCACTCTTTGTTATATTGCAGCCATTTGCTAAAATCATTTAAGTTCATTCTTCTTCCTCATGAATGTACACGTAGCACCCCATACTGACAGAAAAACACAGAATTGTTGACATTGTTGCAGATTTATTAAAAAAGAAAAACTGAAACATCACATGGTCCTAAGTATTCAGACCCTTTGCTGTGACACTCATATATTTAACTCAGGTGCTTTCCATTTCTTCTGATCATCCTTGAGATGGTTCTACACCTTCATTTGAGTCCAGCTGTGTTTGATTATACTGATTGGACTTGATTAGGAAAGCCACACACCTGTCTATATAAGACCTTCCAGATCACAATGCATGTCAGAGCAAATGAGAATCATGAGGTCAAAGGAACTGCCTGAAGAGCTCAGAGACAGAATTGTGGCAAGGAACAGATCTGGCCAAGGTTACAAAAAGATTTCTGCTGCACTTAAGGTTCCTAAGAGCACAGTTGCCTCCATAATCCTCAAATGGAAGACGTTTGGGACGACCAGAACCCTTCCTAGAGCTGGCCGTCCGGCCAAACTGAGCTATCGGGGGGAGAAGAGCCTTGGTGAGAGAGGTAAAGAAGAACCCAAAGATCACTGTGGCTGAGCTCCAGAGATGCAGTCAGGAGATGGGAGAAAGTTGTAGAAAGTCAACCATCACTGCAGCCCTCCACCAGTCGGGGCTTTATGGCAGAGTGGCCCGTCGGAAGCCTCTCCTCAGTGTAAGACACATGAAAGCCCGCATGGAGTTTGCTAAAAAACACCTGAAGGACTCCAAGATGGTGAGAAATAAGATTCTCTGGTCTGATGAGACCAAAATAGAACTTTTTGGCCTTAATTCTAAGCGGTATGTGTGGAGAAAACCAGGCACTGCTCATCACCTGTCCAATACAGTCCCAACAGTGAAGCATGGTGGTGGCAGCATCATGCTGTGGGGGTGTTTTTCAGCTGCAGGGACAGGACGACTGGTTGCAATCGAGGGAAAGATGAATGCGGCCAAGTACAGGGATATCCTGGACAAAAAAATCTTCTCCAGAGTGCTCTGGACCTCAGACTGGGCCGAAGGTTTACCTTCCAACAAGACAATGACCCTAAGCACACAGCTAAAATAACTAAGGAGTGGCTTCACAACAACTCCGTGACTGTTCTTGAATGGCCCAGCCAGAGCCCTGACTTAAACCCAATTGAGCATCTCTGGAGAGACCTAAAAATGGCTGTCCACCAACGTTTACCATCCAACCTGACAGAACTGGAGAGGATCTGCAAGGAGGAATGGCAGAGGATCCCCAAATCCAGGTGTGAAAGACTTGTTGCATCTTTCCCAAAAAGACTCCTGGCTGTATTAGATCAAAAGGGGGCTTCTACTAAATACTGAGCAAAGGGTCTGAATACTTAGGACCATGTGATATTTCAGTTTTTCTTTTTTAATAAATCTGCAACAATGTCAACAATTCTGTGTTTTTCTGTCAGTATGGGGTGCTATGTGTACATTCATGAGGAAGAAGAATGCACTTAAATGATTTTAGCAAATGGCTGCAATATAAGAAAGAGTGAAAAATTTAAGGGGGTCTGAATACTTTCCGTACCGACTGTACATTATAATCATAATTTCACATCACATCAAATATTACATTGATATACACTTTCATGATGATGCTGACCTGTAGATAAGGCAGGCAGAAGAACCAATATTGGAGGCAAAATAAGCCCCCACACGAAAAATAAAGGCTGGTTATGTTACAGAGTACCAGGGAAGTCTCTGAATATATATCATAGGCAATGATGAATTAGATCCTTACTGGTCACACATGGAAAGGTGTACCAGCCACCATGGATTCTGTTTAAAAAATAGATATTATGAGTGTATGGTTAATATACGCAAATAAGAGGGAGGGAAGGGGGGGGGGGGGGGAGAAAAAGTGTTCCACAAATATTGAGATCATAATGGCATACCTTTCAATCCTATGACTTTGGAACCAGAAGGACCAGAAAGCCTATTATAGTGTCCTGTTAGGGACTCAAAGAGTACAAAGCCCGGCAAAATTGAATCACCATCCCACCTAAAGACAGATCCAAAAGAGCATATGCTAGTAAATATAATTAGGGATGGCTTACATAGAGGAAAAAACAGCCTCCGTTCGTTACCCCCAGAAAAAGCTTCTCATACCTTGCCGCCCAGCGTCTCCAGTGTGTACTGCCTTGCTCTTTCCGGTCATGTAACCGGCTTATAAAGGGCGCCACCTCTGCCTATTGGGCAAATCAAGTCAGCTGTGGTAGAGACCAAATTGTCCACAGCCTACAGCTGTAAGATGAGCCCGTGTGTCACGTCCACACAAAGGTGGAAGTGACGTCGGCAGAGCGGCGGAAGTCCAGAGAGGACTAGACACAGAGAGAGCCTCTCTGTGACCGCCGCAGCCCATCCGCCCCCTAGAGGGCGGAGGATGAACTTACCACCAAACGCCTGCCAAAAGTACAGATGATCCCATGCCTGCCGAATCCCAGCCTGCAATTAAACATACAAAATACCTATCAAGGCGATAACATTACATCACTGTTACATTGCGTTATTGCGGATATAAATCCATATGAATATTTTTTGGCACGTTAAATATTTTGAAAAGTACATTGAGGAAGGGCTGAACCCGAAGGGTTTGAGGGTTCAGGTATTCCCCAATGTCTGGGAGACCAGCCCAGAGTTTAAGGGTCAATGGGAGGTGAATTTGAGAACATGTTCTAACACTATGATGAAATTACTAATGGACTATTACAAAAAAACAGGTTGAATCGATTGACAAAGAAATTAATGTGATGAAAGTGGAGTATGGGCAGATCTTTACCAAAATTTTGTTTAAAGAGAGGGAAATAGAATTGTGAGAATATATAGAAAAATATACTAGAGAGCTCATTCATAGAAAAGAACAAAAGTTCTCCAGAGACAAGTTGGCATTTAGAGGGGGTTACACATATATGTTACATAGTAGGTGAGGTTGAATAAAGACAATAGTCCATCCAGTTCAACCTTTGTAGGTGTGTGTGGCTGTAATCATCTCACATAGCCCTGAATGTTCTGATCCTTGAGATGTACGTCTAAGAGACTTTTGAAAGCCACAATCTTGTAGCCCTAACAGTATAGAACCCCCCACGTTGCCTGAGGTTAAAATGCTTCTCCTCTAATCGCATTGTATGCCCTCGAGTCCTCATGCAATCCCTTCGACTGAATAGCTGTTTTTCTATGCCGAGATCCCCATTGAGATATTTATAAATTGCTATCATGTCCCCCCTCAGGCGTCTCTTCTCCAGGGAGAATAAATCAAGCCCCAAAACTCTAACAGTAGAAATGCAAAAAATCCAAATAAAAGGAATATACCAAATCGGGACTTTGATAGTGAATCAGACTCTAATTTATCTCAAACTTCTCTTCCCTCTCATTTTTCTGAAACAAACCAGCCTAGGAATAGATCATCCAGGAAAAGGAATAAGACTCCAGATGATTGAGGAAATTCGGACAAAAAAAGAAAGGTGGAGGGTATCACACCTATTCACACTATGCACAGTAATGGTGAAGGGATGAATCACGCAAGTAATGGCATGGGCATGGCCTTTGGACCTCAACTTTTCAATATGGAGATAAGTAACACTGTGAAATCTAAAAAGACAAGCACTTTAGCTGAATCACATACTAATTGCACACAACAGGCTCTCATTAGCACTTATACAGGGGTACCCTCACCAAATATGTTGGAAGAGACACCAAAAATTCTACCTTAACAAACAGAAAAAGAACTATGACATGAAGCGCTGCCCAATAATTTAAGCACTATCCATGCACCAGATATAGACGCACTCACGATTATTAATTTATCGTCATATAAACTATCCCCTAATGAAGAGGACCTCCTCAAAAGAGGTCTTAGTTTTTGCCCGGACCATAAACCTACCCATTTCGACACTGTTAAAGATCTTAATTTATTCGCTCGAAGACTAACCTACAAATATATTTTTGATAAACAACGCATTAAGGCCAGGAAGGATAGAGAAATGTCAGAAATGTGGAAGGACTTCACGGTCCGGGATTTCCAGGCATTGGAAGGACCTCATGCAGCTTCTGGACGAAAATGAAGATTTTGAGGAGGGCATTACATCTGATAACGAACCTACTGATAGTGATACATATGTGGTGTCCCTGAGTCTGGTGGTCAGCACGGGATATCATATGTATCTGACAGTATTCCCTCAGTCAAAAAGAAATCTACATAGTTCCCTCCCCTTCAAACCAATTCCAATATTTGGGCTTTCGTAAACAAAACTACAGCAGACATCAATCGGTTAGTCATTAAACAACAAGAAAATGCCAACCTGTCCCCCCCTCTTAAGCAGGCCATTACATCTTAAGCAAAAATCAGGATATCGTGCTCAAGCCCTCTGATAAAGGGGGAAATATAGTCATAATGGACCATTTACAATACATAAATATGTGCTGGAATATCCTGAAAAACCGTGAATGGTATAGAACTATTGGGGAGGATCAGATACTGATAGCCCAAAACAAATACACTACAATAATCAATAGGGCATACTCGCAAGGTATCAGACAAAAATACTTATGAATATATTAAAATAGACCATCCGATCACCCCAACATTTTGTGCGTTACCGAAAACGCATAAAAGTCGTGTTGACCCCCCGGACACCCAATAATATCGGGCGTCGGATCATACCCTGAGTCCGCTAGCAGACTCATTGATGAGTATCTACGTCCTCAGGTAGTCAGGCTACCATCCTATATTCAGGACACTCCCGATCTTTTGCGAACACTATATGACAAAGTGATGACTGCGGGTAGCCTATTGATCGCCTTGGATATAGAGGCATTATATTCCTCTAGACCCCATGATTTGGGATTAGAGACTATTCACATGTATTTACGTGAAAGAGGCCCCATGTTTGAGGCATACAATAACTTTGTTATTGAGATTTTATCTCATATATTGAAACACAACATTTTCACATTTGATGGCTCCCACCTCCTCCAGGTTCAGGGTGTAGCCATGGGCACTTGTTGTGCCCCTGCCTATGCCAATCTGCACCTGGGGAGGTGGGAGCGTGAATTATTCTCTGATGAGGATCTCTCAATGTACCTGGACCACATTGTTTCGTGGTCCAGGTACATTGATGATGTCCTCATCATTTGGGATGCGAGGGCTTACCTCTTCCAGGATTTTTTTCAACTACTACAAGTAAATAGGTTTCATTTGAAATTTACGATGTCCTGGAGTAAAGAACAAATTGACTTTCTTGACATCACCTTATAAGTACAGGATGATGGAAGGGTAGGAACCACCCTTTTCAGGAAACCAACGGCGGGAAAACGGAATTTTTGTAAAATCTTACCTGTAAAATTCCTTTCTCTGAGTCCTCCGACAGTCGCCGCCTCATCATATTCGTCACAATTGGGTAATTGACTTCCGCTTCATAGGAGTAGCTAGGCAACAGAATATGTTAATATTAAAGCTTTCAACATATCCCACCCCCAGGGGGTGGTCCCCTCAGGCAATTACCTCCCTGCTTCCTGATTCCTCTCCAGTTTCAGTAGAATAGCAGTAGAGTATACCAAGAAAACCCCAAAAGAGGGGCAGGGGTGGCGACTGTCAGAGGACTGAGAGAAAGGAATTTTACAGGTAAGATTTTACAAAAATTCCGTTTTCTCTTACGTCCTCTGACAGTCGCCGCCTCATCATATTCGTCACAATTGGGACGTCCCAAAGCAGTGTAAACATGAGGGGTGGGAAACGTAACCGCGCCTAAGGCAACGCAGCCTCCCATCAGAGAAAGGAAGCTTACCAAAGGAAGGAAACCAGCAGGGCAGCATGAAAAAAACATGCTCAACAGGAGTAACAACCTAGGAAAAAAGCAAACAACCTAGGGATAAAAACATATCCCAAACAGGCAGGGGTCCAAGGAAACAAGGGACCCTAAGGAACTGCCGCACTAAGAACCTTGCGGCCAAAAGGAAGCATCTGCTGATGCCTGAACATCCACTTGTAGAACTTCGAGAAGGTGTGAACGGACGACCAAGTCGCCGCCTTACACACCTGGGCCACAGAAGCCCGATGATGACAGGCCCAAGACGTACTCAGAGACCTGGTAGAATGCGCCTTCACAGGCATGGGAGGAACTTTCCCCTTCAGAGCATAGGCCTGTTCAATGGTCTGTCTGATCCATTCGGCGATGGTGGAAGCCGAGGCCGCCATCCCCTGTCGAGGACCTTCTGGCAGAACAAACAAGGCATCCATCTTGCGAAAAGATTCAGTCGACTTTAGGTAAACCCTAATCGCCCGAACAACATCCAAGAAGTGCAAGTCCACCTCCTTCGGATGTTTAGGCCTCGCACAGAGCGAAGGCAAGACAATGTCCTCATTGAGGTGAAATTCCGAAAACCTCTTCGGAAGGAAGGAAGGGTTAGGTCGCAAGACCACCTTATTCAAGTGAATGACCAAATACGGAGACCTGCAAGACAGAATGTCGGCTACTTCCCGAGCCGCTCGGGCACTCCTGGTGCCCCCTTGGTGGTAGATGTAGGCCACCGCCGTGGCATTGTCCGGCTGTACCCGAACCGGACGGCCCTGCAGCCTGTCCGTCCAACGACGCAGGCAGACATTTATCGCCCGCAATTCCAGAATGTTGATCGGAAGGGGGGACTCTTCCTCCGACCAAGTCCCCTGGGCGGACAGAACCCCCAGAACACCACCCCAGTCCGACAGGCTGGCATCCGTAGTGACGACCGTCCATGAGAGAGGACGAAAAGACTTGCCCCCCGACACCGTTGAGGACCGGAGCCACCACAGAAGACCCCTTCTGGTGCGAAGACTCAATGAAATCTGGAGATCCAGAGACTGTGGTCGCCCGTCCCACCTGGTCAGGATCTCCGCCTGGAGGCCCCGCGTGTGAAACCGGGCGAAAGGAATCGCCTCGAAAGCCGAGACCATCAATCCCAAACATCGCATGCACGTCCGGAGAGACGAGCACGGAACGTCCCTGAGGGACCTGACTTCTTCCTGAAGAGTCCTGATTTTGTCGTCCGGTAGGAAGACCCTCGCCTGGACCGAGTCCCGAATCATTCCCAGGTAGGGAAGACGAACCGATGGACACAGGGTCGATTTTGAAAAATTTATCGTCCAACCGAACTCCTGCAGAGTTTGCATCGTGACAGACAAGTCCTTCGCCAGACCCTGGCTGGTCGTAGACCGAACCAGAATGTCGTCCAGATATCCCAGGACAGAGATGCCTTGGGCTCTCAACAAAGCCAAAACCGGTGCAAGCACCTCGGTGAACACCCTTGGAGCCGAAGCGAGACCAAAGGGTAGCGCCACGAATTGGTAATGATCCTCCGCAATGGCGAATCGAAGGTACCTCTGGTGACCTTCGAAAATTGGAATATGAAGGTACGCATCCTTCAATTCGATGGAGGCCATGTATACCCCCGGAACCAGGGCAGCCACCACCGACCGCAGGGATTCCATGCGGAACTTGCGAACCCGCACAAAGCGGTTCAGAGCTTTTAAGTCCAGAAGTGGACGCACCTTGCCCTCCTTCCTGGGCACGGTGAACAGATTGGAAAAGAACCCCCGAAATCTGTCCCGATGAGACACCAGAACCACTACTCCCTGAGCTCGCAGGTCCCGCACCGCCAGGTGTAGATCCCGCAACCGCCCCGGGGACAGTTGAAGATTTGAGGGAAAAAATCTGCTCGCCGGCCGAGAGAGAAACTCGATCTTGTAGCCAGATCGAACGATTTCCTGAACCCACCTGTCCCGAATGCGGGTCAGCCAGGGTCGAAGAAAAAAACGAGCAAACGTCCCCCCACCCCAGAACTGGGTGAGGGCGCCCCTTCAGGCCGCATTGTTACGGGCAGCGGATCCGGACTGACCGGACTTTTGCTTACCTGTCCACGGCTTCTTTTGGGAGCCTTGACCTGTGAAGGGCCTGCCCTTATAGTGTGACCGAAAGGCACGAAAAGAAGCATGCGTCTTACCCGGGGGAACCATAGCCTTGTGGGCTTGGGGTAAGAGCGAGCTCTTACCACCCGTGATCCCTTTAAACAGTGCATCCAAGGGTTCGCCAAAAAAGGGCGAGAACCCGTATATGGCAGAATAGCCAAGGTGTTGCGCGAAGATTGGTTCACAGACCAACACTTCAGCCAAATCAAGCGGCGTGACAACACCACCACGCAGTGCACCCGTGCAGCCAACGGGACTAAATCTAAGTCCGCGTCACACAAATACATGACACCCTGGTGGATTTGATCTACCAAAACCAGTGTTCCACTGGAGGCGGCACACACCAACGCTCATCAGTAGCGGGTGAGAAAAGACAACGCAGCTTGAACCTGCTCGGCACAGCAAATGGTTTCACAATATTGTGTCGTTGTACACTAACAGCGCGCTGAAAATCCTCAGTGTAAGGAAAAAACTGCGAAGATTTGCGTCTTCGTTGCATCCCATAAGAGGCCAGAACGGTAGGAGCACAAGGCTCATCCTGCAAACGCAGCGTTTGTTTGATAGAAGCAACTAAGCTATCCACGAGTGCAAGCTCTTCAGACGAGCCAGGGGGAGAATAATCAACCCCTTCAATCCCAGCCTCCACATCGGACCCTAACAGGTCCAGGGACGAACGGGACCCCGATAAGGAAACCCCAGCCATAGCAGCCCCCGCACCATCACCCTCTGAAGCAGAGGAAATTGAAACTCCGGGCCTTTTTGTGGATTGAGCAGCTAAAAGCATGTGCACCTGAGCAGCAAGGTTAGCCACCACAGTAGCCAAATCACCCCCTTCGGGGGAAGCAGCAGCAGTCCCCTGGCCCCCCACCAAAGTGAAAGGAAATTTGCTTTCCTGAGAATCCATGCCCCCAAACAAAATAAGTGTGTTAACAAAAAAAAGGGAGCACTGCCCCTTTAACAGCGCGGCGAGCGCAGCCCACCGCAACACAAGCACACACTGACCCCCACAGGGATTACAGAAACTTAGGCAAGGAATACCGGGGGAAGGAAAATAAACCTGAAGAGACCACTTAGCTGCTGCACCGATCACTGTAGCACAGGGAAGGAAATGATGCAAGTACAGATCGCTCCTGTAAGCCCATTGAAAGCTCCACAAAAATGGCCGCCGGTGAGGGACAAGAAAGAAAAGCAGAGCATGCAGCGCTGACATGTGGCCCGAGCGATCGCTGCCAAAATGGCGGCGATTGGCGCCAAAAGACCCCGCTCCTATCTCATAGAGATGGCCAGCACACGCCTGCAGTCATAATAAAAATGGCGGACCGCCATAGCGGCCGCCGCATGTATGTACTAACATGTAATAAAAACATGCCCCATACACATACAGCCTGTCACACATATCTTCATACAAGTAACACTGAGCAGTGTACAGCAGCCCCCCTCCTTGCAGCCCACAGCAGCATTAGGTCAGACAGGGAGCCCAGCAGTATGAACAGGCATGCAGGTTACACAGTCCCAGACTGACACCCACTACATATACAGGTCCCCACAGAAAAGTACACTTACCTCCATGCATGGCGTGAGGAACCCGCACAGGCGAACAAGCCACTGTACATTGTGACAGGGAGAGTCGCAGTCAGGACGCAGCAGAACCGCGGTGCGAAACCGCATGGCGTCCAGTGAGGTAGCCACCTCACCATAGCATCCCTGCAGCGAACAGGGATGGGTCGTTCACATATGCCAGGAAAAATACCTGACTAAACGCTTGATGGCAGGCTGGGAAGCCACTGGCCCACAACCTGCAAGCAGGGGGATCAGCCCGAGACCCAGCCCGCATGATCCTCTTCATCAGAAGACTAACTAAAGCTGACAAAAGAAACAGCTAAGTAAAGAGAGAGAAAAAACTCAAATAAAATCCAAAAAAGAAAGAAAGGCTGAGACAGAATGTCCAAGCACAGAAACCTCCAGCCACTCCTTACAAGATAGACAATGAAACTGGAGAGGAATCAGGAAGGTAATTGCCTGAGGGGACCACCCCCTGGGGGTGGGATATGTTGAAAGCTTTAATATTAACATATTCTGTTGCCTAGCTACTCCTATGAAGCGGAAGTCAATTACCCAATTGTGACGAATATGATGAGGCGGCGACTGTCGGAGGACGTAAGAGAAACACAATTTTGCACTCAGATAGTGCCCATCCTAGAAATCTAGTAAACAGTATACCATACTCACAATATCTCCGACTTAGGAGAAATTTTTCAGATGATGCCCTCTTCAAACAAGAATCTGCTAAACTTAGAATTAGACTCATGCAAAGAGGATATACCAAGTCGATATTGCGCAAAGCATATAATAAAGCTACACTAAAAACGCGCCATGAATTACTGTTTGACAAGAATGAGAAGGAGGGTGAGGATAGAACGAGGTTTATTACTACGTATTCTGGGCAGCACTCTGAGATTTATGAGATACTTAGAAAAAATTGGAGCATCCTTACAGATGCTAAATGGGTGAGTATCAGCGCTGCTCATTAATGAATAAATCAATAATGTGTGGTTAATGCCAATATAATAAATTAAATCCAAAATTGTCCTTTAAATAAATATCTTATTATATAAATACCATACCATGTGTTATAAAGTGCTAAGTGATATAAACCTCATAATCATGAACATATAAATGCAAACAAATATCCCAAAAATGTCCAAAAATATTAAAAATTATAAAGTGCTGTATATTATTGCCTTTAAGGTCATTAGTGTAAACATATGATTAATATCAATATTAAAGTGTCCAGTACTCAGTGACAATGAATAAATAAATATCCTCTTCATATAAGAAGTGCTTTGTGCTTGTCTGCTGTCTTACACCAAAAGCTTTTGAGAACGCTCTGATTGGCAGAGTGAAACGCGTCAAGCCGTTACTCTCACGCACTACGTCACTTCCGGTACGAGCGGGTTGAACGCAGAAGAAAGATTGGCGTCCCCGAGTTAGGAACTGTTACCGCATACTGTGATCTGATACGCTGTAAGTGCAATCTTAATTGATTTTCAATAAAGTTGATAGTACTGCACGATGAGGTCTTTCTCCATTTGACTTTTATGGTGGATCTATTCCTGGATGTTTTTTTCGGTTACTGCTGCGATCCATTGGTGAGGAGGTTGATCTGAGGTGCTGATAATCTGGTGATTTCCCGGGATCCTGGCCGATGGTTTATGCTTATAAGGCTTGAACCCTCTAAAGGGCCATACACACTATAAGATTTTCTGAAGACTTTTTCCTTCATATTTACCTTTTCTATGTAGTGCAAGGGCCTGCCAGATTGCATACAAATTGAAAGTTTTTAGGTTTGACCTCATATTATATGGTTTTGGTAAATCTAAAGGAAAAAGTCTTCAGAAAATCTTATAGTGTGTATGGCCCATTACAGTCCGGTGAGTAGGGGACTGAGAGGGGAGCACCCGGACACTTGAGCACTGAGCACTTTTGGTGTAAGACAGCAGACAAGCACAAAGCACTTCTTATATGAAGAGGATATTTATTTATTCATTGTCACTGAGCACTGGACACTTTAATATTGATATTTATCATATGTTTACACCAGTGTTAATTTCGTCGACTAAAACCGACTAAAACGTTTTCGTCGACTAAATTAACACAATTTTAGTCGACTAAAATACGACTAAAACAATTCAGATGACTAAAATACGACTAAAACTAAAATGGCATTTTAGTCTTAAGACTAAAATACGACTAAAACTAAAATGGCATTTTAGACATAAGACTATAACTAAAACGAAAAAAAAAATTGACATCATCAAAATTAACACTCCTCTGCTGGCCATTTCTATATCGGCAACACAATTCCATCCAGAGCATGTAATAATAGCACATTAAAATTTAAACATGTATTGCACCACCGCATACGCATAAGTAAGGAGCATCTACTAAGCTGCTGAAAACTAAACAATTAAGAAAAAGGCTTTTCTTATGTTTTTCCCTAATATTTAATGCTGGTAATATATTCAGGTCATATGTGCAATGACATTACAGCCAATGGAGTTTACAGCAGTGTTAATTTCGTCAACGAAAACGTTTTCGTCACCGCTTTCGTCACTGGCGTTTTTCAACTGACGAAAACGAGTCGCAAAGTATAGCACATTTTGGTCAAATGACGACAACTATGGCGAAAATCAAATCCGTTTTCGTTAACGAACGAAAACTAAACGAGAATGTGAGGCAGGGACGTTTACCCAACTTCCGGTTTTCACAGAGCTCCGCCTGTGTGGTGTCTTGCGTGGCGTGCCCCGTGACGTCCGACGTGAGGAGTGGACTACTATAAGAGAGTCACCTGACCTCACCAGAGCACTGCAGCTGCAGCACTACAACCAGACGCACCAGGCCCGACTCATCACACGGCACTGGCACCCGGCCACCACCACATCCAGAGCAGAGCACCCACTGTGAGTTAACAGCCAGACCAGCTATTACTGCCTCCCTGAGTCCCCTCAGACCACTCACCAGTAACCACTGGCATCCCATTCCGCCATCCATCCAGGACTGTGTGCGTGCATATAGGCCGCTGAGGCCCGCCCGGCCCATCCTGTTCAACAACTTCAGTTCAGAGTCAGGCCAGAGACCACCCTTAAACCTGAGACCCCAATACAGAACTCTGAGCAGCACTGTGTGCACTCACTGCACTGACTGCAGGCAGCAGCATTACAGGCCTCCTCTCTGACCTGACCATGACCATTTAGATGACTAAAATGAGTTTTAGTCGACTAAAATTTACTGGTGTTTTAGTCTACTAAATACAACTAAAACTAAAACACTTGCAGAAGACTAAAATGGGACTAAAACTAAAATGCCATTTTAGTCCTAAGACTAAAACTAAATTGAAACGTGCTGCCAAAATTAACACTGGTTTACACTAATGAACTTAAAGGCAATAATATACAGCACTTTATAATTTTTAATATTTTTGTACATTTTTGGGATATTTGTTTGCATTTATATGTTCATGATTATGAGTTTTATATCACTTAGCACTTTATAACACATGGTATGGTATTTATATAATAAGATATTTATTTAAAGGACAATTTTGGATTTAATTTATTATATTAGCATTAACCACACATTATTGATTTATTCATTAATGAGCAGCGCTGATACTCACCCATTTAGTTTATGTAAAAGGCTCCTCCTTTTTTTCAGCAGCAGCTTATGCTTTGTTTATATTCATTTCCTAAGCGCAGGCACTTTTGGTATATAATCCTTACAGATGACCCAGTACTTTGTAGATACCTTGGACAATCTCCGAGTGTTACATATAGGAGGGCAAAATCACTACGAGATAGTATGGTACATAGTCACTATGCTAGACCTCAAAAGAATGATCAATTACCCAAAGGGATGTTCAAGTGCGGAAATTGTGAGTTTTGCCCTTGGATCCTGAAAGGGTCATCCTATAGGCTACCATCTGGGCGTATACACCATATAAATGAACACGTAACCTGTCAAACAAAAAATGTAGTATATATTATGTTCTGCATTTGCGGATCATTTTATGTAGGAAAAACGATCAGATTTTTACGTAAACGTATCTCGGATCATATTTCCTATATATCTACAGGACAGATTAATGCGCCGATTGGAGGGCATGTAGGTCTAAGGCATAGGTTGGATTAAATTCACAGTTTTGGAGGTAATACATCAGGACTCTAGGGGGGGGGAATGTCAACAAGAAAGTACTATGCAAGGAGGCAAAGTGGATTTTTGACTTAAGGGCCACTCAGTCTCCAGGCCTCAACGATGTCTTGAGCTATAAGTCATTCCTATAGCCCCCACTAAAGGGCGCTATGGGAGTGAAATACATATATTTGTGTTTTGTTTTTTGCTTTTTCATATTCTTATGAATAAGTCTCTTCCCTTATTCACATGGATTTATATCTGCAATAACGCCATGTAACAGTGATGTAATGTTACTGCCTTGATAGGTATTTTGTATGTTTAATTGAAGGCTGGGATTCGGGAGGCATGGGATCATATGTACTTTTGGCAGGCGTTCGGTGGTAAGTTCATCCTCCGCCCTCTAGGGGGCGGATGGGCTGTGGCGGTCACAGAGAGGCTCTCTCTGTGGCTAGTCCTCTCTGGACTTCCTCCGCTCTGCCGACGTCACTTCTGCCTTTGTGTGGACGTGACACACGGGCTCATCTTACAGCTGTAGGCTGTGGACAATTTGGTCTCTACCGCAGCGGACTTGATTTTCCCAATAGGCAGAGGTGGCGCCCTTTATAAGCCGGTCACATGACCGGAAAGAGCAAGGCAGTACACACTGGAGACGCTGTGCAGCGAGGTATGAGAAGCTTTTTCTGGGGGTAACGAACGGAGGCTGTTTTTTCCTCTATGTAAGCCATCCCTAATTATATTTACTAGCATATGCTCTTTTGGATCTGTCTTTAGGTGGGATGGTGATTCAATTTTGCCGGGCTTTGTACTCTTTGAGTCCCTAACAACCCCCCCCCCCCCTTCCCTCCCTCTTATTTGCGTATATTTACCATACACTCAAAATATCTATTATTTTAAACAGAATCCATGGTGGCTGGTACACCTTTCCATATGTGACCAGTGAGGATCTAATTCATCATTGCCTATGATATATATTCAGAGACTTCCCTGGTACTCTGTAACATAACCAGCCTTTATTTTTCGTGTGGGGGCTTATTTTGCCTCCAATATGAAATTTATTCCCCACTATTGACATTGGTCCACTTTAAAGGGCTCCCGTCACCTGCACAAGAGTGTAGTTCTCCTGCCTGCCTTATCTACAGGTCAGCATCATCATGAAAGTGTATATCAATGTAATATTTGATGTGATGTAAAATTATGATTATAATGTATATATCTCTTTCATATTTCTTTAGTGGAGCATCTATTTGGTCTTTGTAGTACCCTGACAAAGCTACAATTGCGAAACGCGTTGGTTTTTCAGGGACCTCTAGACTGCACATACATTGAGATCCGTTGGTGTGGTATATTTGTATCCATCACAAGCATATAGTAATCACGGATCCATGTATTTTAATATGTCTATTACTTTGTAATGTTATTTTTGTTTGTTTTAACCATATGGCAATTGTGACAAACGCCCATTTGGTGGGACGTTTGTCACGGGTTACTGGAGGAGTGTGGAGGCCAGCCTCCTGCCCAAGGACTATGGGCCCTGGCTTGTAGGGCAGTGCACCTCTGTGTGGGGGTATATGCTGGGGGACAATGGGAGTAGTTTTGCTTTGGACTAAAATCCCTGTCACCCCAAGCGACACAGACTTTGGGCCTGTTAGAAGAGAGACTAAACAGCTGCTAATGACATAAGACTCAGCTTTGGTATACTGGGGGGATGTGTATTGACAGTTCTACGAAGGTGTGTTGTATATGTAGACGGGCTGTCTGAGAGCCTATGTCTCCTGCTTTCATCTGTTTAGAGGTTAAGTGTGTTCACACTTCTAGGAATGTGTATTCGGCTATGTTTTGGGTTTGTTGTTTGTTGAATTAATTATGATAATGTTGCAGTCTCATTCACCTGTGTCTGTCCAGATGACCAGGTATGTTAATTACTGGATATATATTGCAAGTGAGTTGGTAAATAAAGTGTCATTTGTTTTAACCTTCATCAAGCTGGAGGCTGATGTTTGGGGGGAATTGAGGGGCCAGGACTGCATCACTGGAGATTCTGGGGACTTAAGACAGAAATACTTGGTCCACGTATTGGGGATCTGTTACAGCAATAAAGTTGTATATGTTTTTTATATAGTGGTGTTGTGATTGCATCCCTCCAACCATACACATGCCGATATAGTCCCGCTTTTCTGGACCTCTCTTGGTCTTCGTGCTCCCTTTTTTGTTCTATTATTGGGGATGATGGCATGTATATCACGGCATTATATTTTAGTTTTGGGGAGCTGCGGGCACCGAAGGGGACAGATGTCTCTGACGTAGCAGCAGCAGCTGCATCCTCCATTTTGAAAAGTTGCCCGCACCGATACAATCGGTGCATCCACCAGCACCGTTTCATGCGTGGCTGCAGTAGAAGAGAAATCATCCTCACTAACAGAGCACTTGAAGTGTGTGGACGCAGACCCAGTAGGGTCGCTACATACTAAGCCCACCCCACATAATCAGGGAAGAATGCCGACTGCGATCCTGCAAGGGAATGCCGGCCAAGGGTCCACAAATGGACCACCTTTTAGACCCCACAAAAGACAAGGGGGTCACCTTAAGAGCCCACCTCAGAGG
Source organism: Pelophylax lessonae (assembly GCF_965119305.1). Classification (NCBI taxonomy): domain Eukaryota; kingdom Metazoa; phylum Chordata; class Amphibia; order Anura; family Ranidae; genus Pelophylax; species Pelophylax lessonae. The sequence continues at coordinate 126,400,193 of NC_138777.1, read as the reverse complement.
ACATAATAGAACATAGCCCCCCTCCTTAAAGGTGGGCTGGCCGCCATTACGCGGACGCGCAGGCAAGGAACCCCCGCTCCCACAATAATGGCAGCAAGACTGTCACTAAAAAAGAAGTGCCCCCACGGAACCACCCATTTCAGGGGAGGTGCCAAGCTGACCATAAGGCCCAAGCTGCGGCCTAAATTTTTGCGGGGGGCCCAGCTGCAAATAGCACAGATCCTCAGTCTGGCAGATGCCCAAAGGGGAGTTGAGGGCTTCAGCTAGACTCACTGAGGCCACCCCCCACCGGCGGCGCCCGACTTGGCCGCATGGCCTAGTAGGCCGCAGCCTAAATATTGAGAGCGCTCTGCCGCCAGCCCAAGCAGATCTGACCACACAGGGTAGCGGAGGGGAAGGCGGATGCCTACACGGGAGGCAGTGGCTTCAGCCATCCTCACAGGGGCCGCCTGACACAGGTTCTGCCGATTAGGCTGCAAAGCCGTGACCTAAATTTTAGACCGGATCCGGCTGCGTGAGTCGCTTAAATCTGCTCCCCCAGCCCAACAACCGCCACAGGGAGCCCTGAGGACATTCCTGCTCTAGTCACCAACCCCTAGGATGGCAGGGAACCCTGCTCAACCTCATGTTGCGCCCCAGGAACAACCCGGTCAGCAGCCCAGCCAGCATCAGCAGCTCGGCCAGCAGCAACTACAGCCAACTCCCCATAGGAGCATGCGGCAAAGCCAGCTCACAACCGCAAGGCTTGGGTGACGCGAGGGTCTGATTGTTGCAGGGAGGGGCCCACGTCCACCCCAAAACACCACCATGGGAGAGGGGGGACTCTACTTACCTCACCATGGAACCAGGTGGGCACCGCTCTGAGCAGACCACTGCACCATCGGAATAAGGGTGCTCTTGGCCAAGAGGCACACTGCGACTTAGGCCAGAACCAGGTCGTATGCGCCCTCGCGAGACATTTAGCAGGCCAGCCCCTGTCCAGTGGGGCTATGTCACGGACCACCTAGCGCGGAGCTGAGGCCTGCGCCCGCGTGCTGGCTGGACTGGGGAGACCTTAAGGATCTAGAATATCCAGTCCGTCGCCCAGTCCAGCAGTTGGTTGTAGTTCTCACAGGAACAGAAAATAATAAAAGAGGAAAAAATCCAATTTAAAAAGGAAAAAATGCTAGGACCAGAGATCCCAGCAAGGAACTAGGTCCATACTCCTGACTAGGCAGAAAAAAAAAAACGTAATGCTTATAGAAGAGTGTGGGAGTATATCCCCTGGGACTGCCCCATAGGCATGGTAAAGCTTTTTCCAGCCTAGTGTCCTTACTCCTGTGGTTAAGAAGATTCTGGAGCTGTGCCCATCAATGAACGAAAGAGAAATAGAGAATAGAGTAACACCTCTATTTGTCCCCCATATGTTATGAATACCCCCTAAATACCTTTCGATACTAGGTTCCAGAGTACCAATTAGGAACACTGGAAACATGGAGTTTGCACATGATACACAATTAGGTCTACCGGCCTGCACTAGTTTTGACTCTCTGTGGATCTGTATTTATTCATCAGTAATCCTTTTATTAAATCTGTTTTTGCACACATATTGCTGAAACTCACTAGTCTCACTTAGGACCAAAAGCCTTGGTTCCATGAACCAACTTTGATCTCCCAATCCCACTATGGAATTTGGAACATCACCAGTGTCCTTGCTTTGAGATCCCCATCCAGCAATATAATTTGCCAAAGGTTCTGTATTTAAGGATTTTTTTCAACCAAGCTGTGTAAAAAACATTGTGGAATATCCTGCTTGTTATTGAACTGCTTGTTCTTTTTTTTTTTTTGCTTTCAAGTTCCAATGGAGAAACCTAGATACAGTCCACCTCCACATACCTGCATTGGAGGTTTCACTGGTTTCCCCTCTCTGTGAGGGGGTTGTGTTTGATACTTATCATCAACAAGTAGAATGAGGAAGGTCCCAAATGTGGAGGGCAGTATTACTTTAATGATTAATAATCACAATCATGACAAAATACCCTTTATTAGATACTTTCTGAATGAAAATGAACAATCGATAAAATGTTACTTAAAACCATTTAATATTTACAACATAAGTTATTTAAACAGGCTAAAGCTACATCTTTGGGAACACCTTGTTTCCACTCATGGCACATGAAATAAGAAGTTTTCTGCATTCCAGTGGTAAATGTCTTTCAATAAGTACATTGAAGGAAGTAGTATCAGTCACCAAGCGCTGCCTATAATTAGGAGAAAAACATCTTGATTAAATCACCACTCGTACACAATTGACAGAACAATTATTTCACTATGTACACTAAAACAGTTGGGTTTCATTGCTAATTTTCAGTTTGAGATCGGGTAATTCAAACAAATAAAATGTTCTACTTGATGTATACATGCAAGTCTTTTTTAAAATGGAAATTGAACAGGAATTACAATTGACAGCACAAACAAGCCAAGATTAATATAGTTAGGTTGAAAAAAAGACACAAGCCCATCTAGTTCAAACAATAAAAGAAAAAAAAAATCCCATTTACACATTCCTATACCCACAGTTTATCCAGAGGAAGGCAAAAAACAGCATGGAGAGCAAAGCATGATCAAATTTGCTCCAGCAGGGGAAAGAAAATCCTTCTTGATCCCCCGAGAGGCGATTGAATATTCCTTGGATCAGCTTTACCTATAAATGTTAGTATCCAGTTATAATATGTACATTTAAAAAAGAATCCAGTCCTTTTTGAAAGCAACTACTACTGAACTAACCAGGACCAGCTCTTGAGGGAGTTTATTCCACATTTTCACAGCTCTTACTGCGCAGAAACCTTGCTGTATTTGGAGATTAAATCTCTTTTCCTCCAGATGTAAAGAGTACTCCCTTGTCCTCTGCAATGAACTTACACAGCAGTTACACCCCCTTCCTGCCCAGACCAATTTTCAGCTTTCGGCTGAATGATAATTACTCAGTCATACAACTCTGTACCCAATCAAAATTTTTATCTTTTTTCACACAAATAGAGCTTTCTTTTGGTGGTATTTAATCACCACTGGGTTTTTTATTTTTTGCGATATAAGTGAAAAAAGAGCGAAAATTTGGAAAAAAACAACACATTTTGTTTTAGTTTCTATTATAAAATTTTGCAAATAAGTAATTTTTTTCATAAATTTGGGCCAAAATTTATACTTCTACATATCTTTGGTACAAATAACCCAAATTAGTTATTATTTAGTCTGTGTGAAAGTTAGAGTCTACAAGCTATGGTGCCAATCATTGAAAATTGATCACACCTAATGTACCGACGGCCTATCTCATTTCTTGAGGCTCTGAAATGTCAGGACAGTACAAATACCCCCCAAATGACCCCTTTTTGGGTAGACATTCCAGGGTATTTAGTAAGAGGCATGGTGAGTTTTTTGAAGTTGTAATTTTTTCCCAAAATGTTTGGGAAAATTAAGAAATAATTTTTTTTTTTTTTTACACAAAATTGTCATAATAACAAGTTATTTCTCACACACAGTATATGCATACATGCAATTACACCCCAAAATACATTCTGCTACTCCTCCTGAGTATGGCAATACCACATGTGTGAGACTTTTACACAGCCTGGCCACATACAGAGGCCCAACATTCAAGGAGCACCGTCAGGTGTTCTAGGAGCATAAATTACACATATAATTTCCTAATGACCTATCACACTTTTGAAGGCCCTGGAGCACCAGGACAATGGAATTACCCACAAAATGACCCCATTTTGTAAAGCAAACATCCCCAACATATATTCTATGAGGCATAATGAGTCTTTTGAACATGTCATTTTTTTCCACAGGTTTTTGGAAAATGTGGCAAGAAAATGAAAACGCATATTTTTTTTTTTACACAAAGTTGTCAATTTATAAGATATTTCTAACACATAGCATGTACATAGCAAAAATTACACCCCAAAATACATTCCGCTACTCCTCCTGAGTATAGCGATACCACATATGTGAGACTTTGTCACAGCATAGCCACATACAGAGGACCAACATGCAAGGAGCACCGTCAGGTGTTCTAGGAGCATAAATTACACATATAATTGCATTACAACCTATCACACTTTTGAAGGCCCTGGAACACCAGGACAATGGCAACCCCCATAAAATTACCCTATTTTGGAAAGCAAACACCCCAACACATAATCTAGGAGGCATGGGCTGCAGATAGGTACTCAGGTACACTGATCGGCTTCAGAAAGGTACTCTGATGAGCTTCAGAGAGGTACTCTGATGGGCTAGAGACAGGTACTCGGGTAATCTGATGGGGTGCAGATTGGTACTCGGGCACTCTGGGCTGGAGACAGGTACTCGGGCACTCTGATGACAGGTACTCCGATGATAGGTACTCAAAGTACCCGAGTACCTGTCATCAAGAGTACCCGAGTACCTGTCACCAGCCCATCATGTACTCTGATGACAGGTACTCGGGTACTCTGATGGGCTGGTGACAGGTACCCGGGTACTCTGATGGGCTGGTGACAGGTACTTGGGTACTCCGATGACAGGTACTCGGGTACTCCGATGACAGGTACTCGGGTACTCCGATGACAGGTACTCGGGTACTCCGATGACAGGTACTCGGGTACTCCGATGACAGGTACTCGGGTACTCCGATGACAGGTACTCGGGTACTCCGATGACAGGTACTCGGGTACTCCGATGACAGGTACTCGGGTACTCTGATGACAGGTACTCGGGTACTCTGATGACAGGTACTCGGGTACTCTGATGACAGGTACTCGGGTGCTCTGATGACAGGTACTCGGGTGATTTGAGTACCTGTCATCGGAGTACCCGAGTACCTGTCACCGGTCCATCAGAGTAACCGAGTACCTGTCAGAGTGCCCGAGTACCTGTCATCAGAGTACCCGAGTACCTGTCATCAGAGTACCCGAGTACCTGTCATCAGAGTACCCGAGTACCTGTCACCGGTCCATCAGAGTAACCGAGTACCTGTCATCAGAGTGCCCGAGTACCTGTCATCAGAGTGCCCGAGTACCTGTCATCGGAGTACCCGAGTACCTGTCACCGGTCCATCAGAGTAACCGAGTACCTGTCATCAGAGTGCCCGAGTACCTGTCATCAGAGTGCCCGAGTACCTGTCATCGGAGTACCCGAGTACCTGTCACCGGTCCATCAGAGTAACCGAGTACCTGTCATCAGAGTGCCCGAGTACCTGTCATCAGAGTGCCCGAGTACCTGTCACCGGTCCATCAGAGTAACCGAGTACCTGTCATCAGAGTGCCCGAGTACCTGTCATCAGGGTACCCGAGTACCTGTCATCAGAGTACCCAAGTACCTGTCACCGGTCCATCAGAGTAACCGAGTACCTGTCATCAGAGTGCCCGAGTACCTGTCATCAGAGTGCCCGAGTACCTGTCATCAGAGTGCCCGAGTACCTGTCATCGGAGTACCCGAGTACCTGTCACCGGTCCATCAGAGTAACCAAGTACCTGTCATCAGAGTGCCCGAGTACCTGTCACCGGAGTACCTGTCATCAGAGTACCCGAGTACCTGTCATCAGAGTACCCGAGTACCTGTCATCAGAGTACCCGAGTACCTGTCATCAGAGTACCCGAGTACCTGTCATCAGAGTACCCGAGTACCTGTCACCAGCCCATCAGAGTACCCGAGTACCTGTCATCAGAGTACCTGATGGGCTAGTGACAGGTACTCGGGTACTCCGGTGACAGGTGCTCGGGTACAGGTGCTCGGGTACTCCGGTGACAGGTGCTCGGGTACTCCGGTGACAGGTGCTCAAAGTACTCAAGTACCTGTCATCAGAGTACCCGAGTACCTGTTACCAGCCCATCAGAGTACCCGAGTACCTGTCATCAGAGTACCCAAGTACCTGTCCCTAGCCCATCAGAGTTCCCGAGTACCTGTCATCAGAGTACCTGATGGGCTGGTGACAGGTACCAGGGTACTCCAATGACAGGTACCCGGGTACTCCGATGACAGGTACTCGGGTACTCCGATGACAGGTACTCGGGTACATTGAGTAACTGTCATCGGAGTACCCGAGTACCTGTCACCGGTCCATCAGAGTAACCGAGTACCTGTCATCAGAGTGCCCGAGTACCTGTCACCGGTCCATCAGAGTAACCAAGTACCTGTCATCAGAGTGCCCGAGTACCTGTCACCGGTCCATCAGAGTAACCAAGTACCTGTCATCAGAGTGCCTGAGTACCTGTCATCAGAGTACCCGAGTACCTGTCATCAGAGTACCCGAGTACCTGTCATCAGAGTCCCCGAGTACCTGTCATCAGAGTACCCGAGTACCTGTCATCAGAGTACCCGAGTACCTGTCATCAGAGTACCCGAGTACCTGTCATCAGAGTACCCGAGTACCTGTCATCAGAGTACCCGAGTACCTGTCATCAGAGTACCCGAGTACCTGTCACCAGCCCATGAGAGTACCCGAGTACCTGTCATCAGAGTACCTGATGGGCTAGTGACAGGTACTCGGGTACTCCGGTGACAGGTGCTCGGGTACTCCGATGACAGGTACTCGGGTACATTGAGTACCTGTCATCGGAGTACCCGAGTACCTGTCACCGGTCCATCAGAGTAACCGAGTACCTGTCATCAGAGTGCCTGAGTACCTGTCATCAGAGTGCCCGAGCACCTGTCATCAGAGTGCCCGAGCACCTGTCATCAGAGTGCCCGAGCACCTGTCATCAGAGTGCCCGAGCACCTGTCATCAGAGTGCCCGAGCACCTGTCATCAGAGTGCCCGAGCACCTGTCATCAGAGTGCCCGAGCACCTGTCATCAGAGTAACCGAGCACCTGTCATCAGAGTGCCCGAGCACCTGTCATCAGAGTGCCCGAGTACCTGTCATCAGAGTGCCCGAGTACCTGTCATCAGAGTGCCCGAGTACCTGTCATCAGAGTGCCCGAGTACCTGTCATCAGAGTGCCCGAGTACCTGTCATCAGAGTGCCCGAGTACCTGTCATCAGAGTGCCCGAGTACCTGTCACCGGTCCATCAGAGTAACCGAGTACCTGTCATCAGAGTGCCCGAGTACCTGTCATCAGAGTACCCGAGTACCTGTTACCAGCCCATCAGAGTACCCGAGTACCTGTCATCAGAGTACCTGATTGGCTGGTGACAGGTACCAGGGTACTCCAATGACAGGTACCCGGGTACTCCGATGACAGGTACTCGGGTACTCTGATGACAGGTACTCGGGTACTTTGAGTACCTGTCATCGGAGTACCCGAGTACCTGTCACCGGTCCATCAGAGTAACCGAGTACCTGTCATCAGAGTGCCCGAGTACCTGTCATCAGAGTACCCGAGTACCTGTCATCAGAGTACCCGAGTACCTGTCATCAGAGTACCCAAGTACCTGTCAACAGCCCATCAGAGTACCCGAGTACCTGTCATCAGAGTACCTGATGGGCTAGTGACAGGTACTCGGGTACTCCGGTGACAGGTGCTCGGGTACTCCGGTGACAGGTGCTCGGGTACTCCGGTGACAGGTGCTCGGGTACTCCGGTGACAGGTACTCAAAGTACTCAAGTACCTGTCATCAGAGTACCCGAGTACCTGTCATCAGAGTACCCGAGTACCTGTTACCAGCCCATCAGAGTACCCGAGTACCTGTCATCAGAGTACCCAAGTACCTGTCTTTAGAGTACCTGTCCCCAGCCCATCAGAGTTCCCGAGTACCTGTCATCAGAGTACCTGATGGGCTGGTGACAGGTACCAGGGTACTCCAATGACAGGTACCCGGGTACTCCGATGACAGGTACTCGGGTACTCCGATGACAGGTACTCGGGTACATTGAGTACCTGTCATCGGAGTACCCGAGTACCTGTCACCGGTCCATCAGAGTAACCGAGTACCTGTCATCAGAGTACCTGATGGGCTAGTGACAGGTGCTCGGGTACTCCGGTGACAGGTGCTCGGGTACTCCGGTGACAGGTGCTCGGGTACTCCGGTGACAGGTACTCAAAGTACTCAAGTACCTGTCATCAGAGTACCCAAGTACCTGTTACCAGCCCATCAGAGTACCTGAGTACCTGTCCCCAGCACATCAGAGTTCCCGAGTACTTGTCATCAGAGTACCTGATGGGCTGGTGACAGGTACCTGGGTACTCTGATGACAGGTACCCGGGTACTCCGATGACAGGTACTCAAAGTACCCGAGTACCTGTCATCAGAGTACCCGAGTACCCGTCATCAGAGTACCCGAATACCTGTCACCAGCCCATCAGAGTACCCGAGTACCTGTCATCAGAGTACCTGATGGGCTGGTGACAGGTACTTTGAATGTAAGAGATTAGATCCTGTGAGCAACCTTAAGGTTCTAGATGAATAGGCTATCTGCTGCAGACACTCCACTTCTCATAACAGTGTAGATAACTTCAAATAAATAAATAGGAAGTGATAGGAAAGTCTTACAAATTAAGGATATTTAATGGGGACCCCCAGAGCTAGTGTCCCCATGGGAAGATTTCCCCTCCATTACTTTTCTGGGGACAATCCAAAAATTGGGATTTTCTTTTACTTTCAACTTCAATGATAATGGTAAACAGGAAAAATAGAGAGGGTTAATCTCCTTAACGGGGTCACAGACAGCAAGTTTTTCCTTTAGTTATACTTTAAGCTTACGATCTATAAAAACACCCAGATCCTTCTCCACCATTGATCCTCCCTAGAATGTATGATGCATGCATATTCTTAGCCCCAAAGTGCATAACTTTACATTTATCAACATTAAACCTTAATTGCAACATATTTGTCCAATTAAACAGTGCATTGAGGTTGGCTTGTAAGTTGTAGACAGCCTGTAAGGACGTTATTCCACTGCATAGCTTGGTGTCACCTGTGAACACTGAAATGGTACTTTTAATTCCAGACCCTGTATCATTTATGAATATATTAAAAATAAAGGGTCCCAACACTGAACCTTGGGGAACACCACTAAGAACCTTAGACCATTCAGAGTATGAATCATTAACCGCTACTCTCTAAATACTGTCTTTTAGCCCGTTTCCTTTCCATTTACAAAAGGAATTTTCCAGACCTGTAGACTTAACCCTAACACATTAGCCATGGGTGGGGAACTGTGCCAAACACTTTTGCACAATTCAAGTATACCATGTCAACAGCCACCCCTCTGTCTGAAGTTTGATTTCCCTCCTCATAAAAAAAAAATCTGATTTGTCTGACAACTTCTCTCTTTCACTAATCCATGCTGTCTGTTGCTTAAAATAATTTTTCCAGAAATAACTCATCTATGTGGTCTTTTAATAAACTCTCCAGTATCTTCCCAATTACAGTATAGAAGGTAAACCAACAGGTCTATAGATGCTTGGTAAAGACTTTGATCCTTTTTTAAGTCTAGACACCACGCTGGTCTTAAGCCAATCTAATGGTACTATTCCAGTCATTAAAAAATCCCTAAAAATTAGAAACAATGGCTTTTAAATGAAAGAGCTTAATTCTTTTAGGATGCGTGGGTCCATGCCATCTGGTCGAGGTGCTTTATCCACATTTATTCTGTCTAAATATTTCTGGACCATATCACTTTTGAGCCATTGTGGATCATTTGGGGCTGTGTCAATACCATCCTCAATATGGACATGAGCTACCCCATGCTCCTTTGTAAACACAGAGCTAAAAAGAAGGTATTCAATAAACTTGCCTTCCCTATGTCCCCAGTCACCCACTCTAGATTATTTTGTAAAGTGTCTACATGCCCTGACCTGACCTTTTTACTATTAATATAGTTGAAGAATTTTTGAGGTTTGTCCTATCTTTTGTTGTTCATTTTGAATTTTTTAGTTCTCGATTTCCTTTTTACATATTCTGTAATATTCTTTGTAACATTTGAACAATGATTATGACAGTGTTCCATAATTTCCTGAAAAAAAGCTGTAGCCAAGAGACAGACTCACAGAGAGCGTACCACATCAAGACAGTGGAGAGAAATGTCCTTGAAATGTTCTGGAACAGGGTTTGGAGAGGGAAACACAATTTCCTGGTTAAAGTGAAAGGAAAAAAATACTTTGGGAGAAAATGAAGCCCCAAGACAGCCTTATCCTGTAAGGTGCCCTTCTCAGGGTTGCAAAAAGGCAGGGCCACTAACTCAGAGACCCTCCACCCAAAGGTGGTGCCAACAAGAAACGTGACTTTGTGAGTGAGGTCTGACAAAGAAATATCCCTATTAGGTTAAAAAAGGTGCCTTCTGAAGAGCAGAGAACCAGATTTAGGTCCCAAGGAGAAACATTAGAGCGTACCCAGAAAAGACATTTGCAACACCCTGAACAAAACTAAGGATAGGCCAGGAACATTTGAAACAGAATAGCCAAGGCAGAGATTTGTCCTTTAATCGTATTCAAAGCCAGATACTCATTCAGACCAGACTGGAGAAAGGACAGAATACATTCCACCGAGTATTTTCTATGATTAAAGTTCCTCGACTTGAACTAGCCAAAGTTAGACTTTGTGAGAAGTAAACTTTCTTCAATAGGGTAAGGATGATTGAGTCCGAAAGACCCCTGTCATGAACACAGATTTAACATCAATGGTGGCTCTAAAGAAGAGGAAATCCTCGAAACGTGTCAGTTCACTGGGTCTACAGTTTCTGTTGTATATGATGATACAATTGGATGGAACATGCTGAGATCTGTGATGCTCTTTTAACAATTGCAACTTTGTGAGTATAATACTTACCATGTTTTTTTTTATTTTTTTTTATAAATGTTATTCATTTTTCACTCCAAAATATACAAAACAAATCAAGCAACTCAAAATACTTTACAGTTTACAATAATATAATCCCCCTATCCCCTCATGCCCAGTGTCCTATCAACGCACCCTCCCCTTTTCTTATACCTCTTATTCCCAATATTGTGCCAATTCTCCTACCTTTCCTTTAACTCAGTCTTCCCCCCTAATCCACCCATGCTTCTATATATTTGTTAGTCTTTTTAAAGTCTGCCCATTTTCTCCTTTTATTTGAGAAGCACTCAGCCTGTTCTGCATCTCTACTGCCTAAATACTCAATATTGTATATATATTCAGTTCTGTTGAACCAGTCTCTAAGAGTGGGGCTCTCCATTTCTAACCATTTTTGTATTGCCCCTTTTGCTGCGTTTATCAGGTTTGGAACGAGTGTATTTTTATACTGCCTATATGGTTTATCCGTTTTATGAAATAAGCACGACCATGGGACGTCCAAAAATGTACACTCCTGTAATTGCCCTGGTATATTGTAGTACCTTTTGCCAATAAACACAATCCCATCAGATATGATACATCATACCCCGCGCATTGCAGCCCCTCCAACATAATTCCGATTTCTCTGGATGGTGTTTATGTGCTTTTACCGGTGTTCTATACCATCTCGATATGCTTTTATAATTAATTTCAATGGTGTTCGCATCTATCGCATAACAGTGTACAGCTCTCAGTATAGTGCTCACTTTAAATGTGATCCTATCTCTTTTTTCAATGTTTCTCTGAATGGAGGTCTCCCCAGGCCCACCATCTCGGTTAACATCTTGTATATCTGAGAGATACCATGTTTTATCACTATTAGTGGATTACATCATTTTTTCACTAGATACAGATCCTTCACAGTTGTGGCAGGGATCTCACAAAGAGTTTTAACTGCAGATATCTCCATTCATTTAAAGAGGAAGTAAACCCTCCTCGGGAAGTTGTACCTATAGGTAAGCCTATGATAAGGCTTACCTATAGGTACTGTAAATATCTCCTAAACATGTACCGTTTAGGAGATATTTACCTTTAATGCAGCCAGTGACGTCACTGGCGCATGCGCTCTGAAGGAACGGCTGATCGTGCCGTTCCTTCAGAGCCCCGTGCCGTGACCGTCGGCTCCCGCGCGCGTGCGCGGGAGTGACGTCACCGCGGCTCCGGCCAATCAGATGGCCGGATGCCGCGATCCCGGAAGACGGGCGACTGAACATGTCGCTCGTCATACAGGTGAGTGAGCGGCACGGCGGGGGCTCGTTCTAAGGTAAGTATTTCATAATGAGCTAGTATGCGATGCATACTAGCTCATTATGTGTTTCTCTTGCAGGATGTAAAAAAAAAAAAAAAATTTTAAACGGGTTTACAACCTCTTTAACTAAGTTTCCTCCCCAATTCTTAAGTTTATGATATGGCCTAATCTTCCCACCTTGCAATATATCTTTTAACTGCCTGTTTTTTATCCAATTCCCAAATTGTGTCTCATCTCCCGGTGCAAAATATTTTGTGCCATCTAATGATATTTATGAGAATTATATTCCTATTTAGCCTGCCTATAAGTCAAATCTCATATTTTAAATACCACTCTCGTCAATTTGTGTGTATTTGCTTAGTGTGGTTTCAATATTTACCCATCTTTTATCTGTATTCATCTTTGTACACTCTAACATACGTGAAATTATGACTGCGGTATAAAATCTTATTATCTGGTACCGGCAATCCACCCTGTAATTTATCCCTACTGAAAGTCGAATACTGTATTCTAGGCTTCTTCACCTGCCAGATGCATTTTAGTAACATTGTTTTAATTATTCTAAAGTACACCGATAGAATAGCAATTGGTAACATTTGAGGCAGTATAATCATTTTGATTGTATTTATTCTCCACAACCAAGGAGAGTGGGTGACAAGTAGTGATGAGCCGAATGAAACCCTGTTTAGTTCGCACCACAACACCGCGAAGAGAGGAAAAGTTTGTTCGAACAAACGAACGCCAATGAAGTCTATGGGACTCAAATGTCAAGAATCAAACTCTCATTTTGAAGGCTCAATTGCAAGTTATTGCCCAAATAAAGTGTCCGAGGGTCCGGGTATTGACCTGGGGAACATGTAGCAATGTAAAAATAAAAAAGCCTGGGACTCCATAATTAAATTACCAAAAATGGAGTGCTGTCACTTCAAGAAGCGCCGATCGATGTTCCCACCACCGATCGCAGCAGTCTGCAGAGTCCCCCCTTGAAATACACTAACAGCAGAGTGTGCAGGGATATACCCGCAAAGACCCCAGTACTGTACCACTGCCAGAGAAACCCTTCTGATCATCCTCAGCACATGGAGAAAAGAGAGGAAATGACCTCAGCCAGTAGCAGGAAGCAGAAGCACAGGAAGTGATCATGCCTGGATGTAAAAGGTCATGCTGCTTAGTAAAGACTACAAAAAAATGGTTACCAATACATTACAATAGGAAGCTCAGGGAAAATGGCTGCGCCATACAAGTCAATGTGAAAAAGCTGTACATTGCCCACAATTAAGATGGGGGCACCCACAGCGAGCCATGCGGCCAGGGACCAACACAATGAAGGCCTACAGGATCCACAAGACCCAGCAATCCACAAGGTATGATGCTACCCCCTCAGGGCGCCAGGCTCCACCAGTCACATAGCCCCCCACGGGGATGGGAGAGAGAGACAGGCACAAAGACCTGGTACCGGGCAGGCCAGAGGGATCTTTTAGGAGGTACAGGTCCTATTATCCACGGGAGAGGGCCCACATCCCCCCAAGGCCACCAGGGGCAAAGGGGGTCACATTTACTCACCATACCATGGACCGGGTGGGCTCCGCTTCGGACAGACCTCCTCACACCTTCACACCTGAAGTGGGGGTGCTGCCAGCCAAGGGGTACGCTGCGACTCAGGGCATTCCAGGTCGTCGCATCCTGGGGAGGTTTCTGCTCGCAGGCTTGTCCCCATCTGGAAAGGGGCACCGTCGTGGCGAGGTATAGTGCGAGACTATGACCTGCTCATAGGCCAGGCTGGGGAGACCATAAGGATCTAGAATATCCAGTGCGAGGCCCCAGTCAGCATTGCTTGTAGATCACCAGGAGAATTCCCCTGACATTAGCTAGCAAGTGAGTAAAGAGAAATAAAAAACTTTTCTGAAAAGAATAAAAAAAGCAGCAGGAAAACTAGGTCCTATGACTGACAGGGACGAAGCACCACTTTGTCCCTGTGAGCCACCAGGTAAGGCGACCGACAGGACAACGCAGCCAACTCCGAAACCCTGCGTGCAGAAGTAACAGCCACCAAGAAAGACACTTTCTGTGACAAGGTTAAGTGAAGGAATTTCACAAATATTCTCAAATGGTGGTCTCTGAAGGATCGACCATACTAGGTTGAGGTCCCACGGGGGGCCGCACCGGGGGAGCCAAATGGCGAACTCCCTGCAGGAATGTGCGAACCAAGGAATTCATTGCCAACGGTCTTTGGAAGAAGACTGCCAAAGCCGATATCTGGCCCTTAATGGTGCCCAAAGCCAAACGTTGATCAACACATAGTTACATAGTAGGCAAGGTTGAATAAAGACAATAGTCCATCCAGTTCAACCTGTGTAGGTGTGTGTGGCCGTAATCATCTCTCATACCCCTGAATGTTCTGATCCTTGAGATGTACGTCTAAGAGTCTTTTGAAAGCCTCCATACTTCCCGCAGAAACCACCTCTTGTGGTAGAGAACTCCACAATCTTGTAGCCCTAACAGTGAAGAACCCCCTACGTTGCCTGAGGCTAAAATGCTTCTCCTCTAATCGCATTGTATGCCCTTGAGTCCTCATGCAATCATTTCGACTGAATAGCTTTTTTTCTATGCTGAGATCACCATTGAGATATTTATAAATGAAAACCCTTTTTTGTAAAAACTCCTAAAGACGTGATACCAAAAAGGAGCGGGGGGAATCCCCCGAGACTAACACCAAGTAATATATGCTTTCCAAACTCAATGGTAAATTTTTCGAGAGGTATATTTTCTAGCTTTTAACAGGGTAGGAATCACCGATTACAACAAACCCCTATCCTTCAGTATCTGGCTTTCAAGGCCATTAAAGCCAGTGAGCATAAAGCAGGATGGAAGATCGGACCTTGAGACAGAAGATCTTCCCTAAGGGGAAGCCGCCAGGGGGCATCGGCTTCCAATCTTACCAGGACCGACTAGGCCAGTCTGGTGCCACCAGACTCACTGGAATCCCTTCTGCCTCGATTCTGCGCAGAAGTCTCAGCAGAAGTTGTATTGGAGGGAATGCATAAATCAGACAATACCGGCCCCAAGTGGATCTGCCAGAGGATCCCGAGACCTTGCAATGAATCTCGGAACCTTCCAGTTGAGACGAGAGGCCAACAGGTCCACATCTGGTGTCCCCCACTGAAGACACAGTTGCTGGAAAACTTCTGGGTGAAGGGACCATTCGCCCGGACACAACCTGGCGACTCAGGTAGTCCACCTGCCTATTTTCCATCCCTGGAGTGTGAACTGTCTATAGTAGCGGAACAAGATGTTCCACCCACTGTAGAATACCGACCACTTCTGGTGCCCCCTTGGTGATTAATATATGCCACAGCCATGGCATTGTCCGATTGAATCCTCACCGGACACCCTGGCAGACGACCCTGATGGCTCAAAGTTCTGGTTACGCCTATGCACAGTCCCGGAGGGTACACCATCTCTCTTCCTGCATAGGATGTCAGTTTTGTATCAAAGCAGTGTCAGAAAGTAACACCAACCCAACTCAAAATAGAGGAGCGGGTACTGCGCCCGTCAATGAACTTAAGAGAAAAGGATTTTACGGTAAGTCAAAAATCCAGTTTTCTCTATCGTTCATTGACGGACGCAGTTCTCTCGGATTCATATCAGTAGGGACGTCCCAAAGCAGTGCCCTATAATGAGGGGTGGGAACGGCAGAAAAGAAAAAGTCCCCAAGGCCAAAAACAGCCAACCAGGCAACATAGGACTCATCGGAACAAAAGATGAGGCCCATCTGAAAACAAACAGTAAACACCCTCAAGGAAGGCCAAAAGCCCTCTAAACAGCAGCCAGCAAAAAACCTTGCGGCCGAAAAGAGGCATCTGCAGACGCCAGCACATCCACCTCATAAAACGTAGCAAAGGTGTGAACAAACGACTAGGTAGTCGTCTTACAACCTGAAGAACAGATGCCTGTACGGCAAAAAGCCCAGGAAGCACTAGGCGCCCAAGTAGAAAGCGCCAAAACAGGGAAAGGTAGGACCTGACCCATAAATAAAGAAGCCTGAACCACCGACTGTCCGATTCACCTGGAAATAGTCGCAGCAGACACAGACAGCCCTGTCCTTGGGTCATACATGAGCACAGAGAGCGAACCTGACTACGGGAAGACTCAGTAGTCGCCAAGTACCTCTCGAGTGCCCGAACTCCATCCAGAGTATGCAGCGCACATTCCATAGGAAGAGGGGGCTCACAAGATGGCAATACAATGGGCCCCGTGCAAGTGAACACTAGAAACCACCTTCGGAGGGAAGGACGGATCCGGGCGAAGTACCACCTGGCCCCATGAACCAACAGATAGGGAGAATGACAGGACAATGTCGCCAGTGCTGACACCCCGTGTGCAGAGTGACAGCAACCAAGGCCCCCTTCTACAATAAGGTAAGCAGGGGATACCCACGATACTCGCAAAGGAGGGTCTTGAAGAACCGACTGCACCAACCAAGGTCCCCAGTTGGCTACGGAGGTCGCACCGGAAGAACCAAGTGTCGCACCCCCTGGAAATAGTTACGCACATGGGAACGGGCGGCCAACGGCTTGTGGAATAAAAATTATCAAAGCCGAAACCAAACCTGACCCTTGACAGTACTCGAGGCCTACTTTCCCCCGTTGAGGGAAGCCAAGATCCGGCCACTGAGCAAGAGCGAGGGGGAGCCCAAGAAGACTCACACCACGCAATACGCGACTTTCTCATATGATGAAAAAAATCATAGAAGACGCTTCCCACGCTTTACGCAGGGTGGGAATCACCGAAGCAGACAACCCCCCGTCCTTTGACACCTGGCTTACAACAGGCAAGCCGTTGAACGTAAAGCTGGACAGGAGATCGGCCCAGGGAGAGAAGAAACCCAAGGAGTGTCAGCGGCAAGCCTGACCAGGTCAGCGTACAAAGCTCGGCGAGGCAAGTCCGGAGCCACGAGAATGACCGAAATCTCTGCCGCCTCGATCCTGCAAAGGATTCTTGGCAGCAACAGGAGAGGAGGAAAAGCAGACAGCAGCTGACACTGACCTCGGCCCATCCGCGAGCACTCTCGCACGACCATGCCGGCGTCAGCCTTGCATAGGTGACCACGCCAAACATCTCAGCATTGAACATGTTGAACCTAGCGAATGTTCTTCCCATGTCTTGCTCATGACAGAACCCATGAGGCCACCATTGCACCCGCCACAGGGTCCCGGGAGCGGGCCAAGACATCTGCACTATCCTGTAGATGCGATGCCAACAGGCCCGCGTCCGGAGTGCCCCCAAACGAAGGCACAACTGCTGGAATGACTCCGGATGAAGGGACCATTGCCCTGCATCCAGGGCCTGTCGACTGAGGCAAACCGCCTACCAATTGTGTTGTTTCCCCCCTGGAAAGGGAACAGCGGATAGAGCCGGAACCAGGCGCTATGCCCAACGAAGAAACATCACTTCCAAGGCAGCAAGGACACTTATGGTGCCCCCATGGTGAATGACACAAGCCACAGTCGCGGCGTAGTCAATTGAAAGTGCACCGGACAACTGCAGGTGCCCGATCCAGTGAAATAGACAAAGCTGGAACACTCTCAGCCCCAGGACAATAAGTGGTAACCTGGATCCTCCAGGGACCATACTCCCGAAGCAGAAAACCTGCCGAGGACTGCTCCCTACCCGGACAAGCTTGCATCCCTGGTGACAATTGTCCAGTAGACGGGGAGGAAGGATTCCAGAGCAAGACTCCCCGGGGCAACCGGCCCAGCCAGATCCGCAAGTCCAGAGAGTTTGGATTCAAGTCGCCATCGAGAAGGAGTGCCTCCTGGGGGATCCCCAGAGGGATTGAGTGAAAGGGACCGTGTTGAAAAACAACACCATCAGTCCCAGAACCCGCATGCAGGTCCAAAGAGAAGACCATGTGTAGAACAGCAACGGTGGACCGCAGTCTAAAGTGCCAAGAGTTTTGGCCCCCGGAGGGAGAAACACCCTGACAGAGGACAAGTCCAAAACCAAGAGATCCTTCCCCACTGCAAAAAACGGAGAACCCGTAGCTGTCCAGAACATAACGGGACGTGAAGGTAGGCAGCTCGATGTCTATGGAGGCCAGGAAGCCCCCTTATGTAGAGAAGTCACCACCGTGCAAACAAATACCAACTTGAATTTGTGATCTGCACGGAACCAACAAAAGACCAGTAGGTCCAGCTTGTTGAACCAGAGCCTGAACTGCCCCACAGAGCGCCTGTAAGCGATCCGGAGACAGCCGCACATTGGAAGGGAAAAACCTTTCTGGAAATAACCGGATCGAAACTCGATCTTGCAACTGGACCGCATGACCTCCTGAACCCAGTCAGCCTGGGATCCGGCCAGCCACAGGTCTTCGACGCCCTAGATGGGAGAGGCCTTGTCCACAGGTCTGGAAAAAAACAAAACCATGTACGCCAGACCAGGGTCGTCTGGAACCCACGCGGAAGTCTGGAAGGACTTCGCCACATCGACTGTCCCCGAGGGACGAATAAACTATTTGCGAGCCGCAAAGGGAGGAACCCCGATTGCGACGAAGGCCCTCACCCCTGACAGCCTGTGTCATCCAGGGCAGCGCCAAAACAGGCGATCCCCCTGAAAAGGGAGATCCATTAAGACCTTCTTAGAAGTTTGATCCGCAGACCAACACTCCGGTCAAGTAGACTCCGGTCAACCACCGCCAAAAACTACAAGGTGTTATACAAGGGAGCCTCGACCAGAGCGGCATCGCAAACAAAATGCAGCCCCTGCGCCAGCTGGTCCAACAGCTCCCCCAGAGCAAGAGGGACATGCCCCACACCAAATTGCGGTGTTGGGACTCTGCCCATCAGGCAGAGTCTGCGTGGCAAGGGCAAACATGAACACTGTTCCCAGTGCAGCTATGCCAGGGAGCACAGAGCGCAGGCCACAGCCTGTGCCACCCTATTCCCCAAGTCCTTAAAGGATGGGGATTCCTCCACCGGAACAATGGTAGTCCCATTCAGCTAGAGACCGAACGTCCTCCAGAGGCGGAAACAGTCCTCTGTACCAGAGACTCCCCAAAAAGGGCAACGGCTAACGGCCGCTTAGACACCCCAGGGGAAGGTCTCAGACGGTTCAAATCCTACATGAGCAGCCAACAAAATGAGCAGCTCCGGGTGGCATGTGAGTGCCAGATGCCACCTGTGACCCCCAAATCGCAGGGTGCCACGCACCGAAAACAGCCAGTGTGTCCACCAGCTCCTGTCGCGGCATCTGAGGAGACAGGGCGCTAGGTAACAGATCCGGCAGGGAGGCCTATGTCAGGCCCACTCCTGCGGCGCCTAAGCCAGACTCAGACTCCGAGACATCAGAAGAGGCAGGGGTAGGTGGAGAAACGTTTTAGCGCACCTACCACCACCCCCCGGGCCCAAATGCGTCCCGAACTGCCGAAAGGCATAGACGGACAGTGGAGATCTGGAAGGCCCTGCGGCCTCCGTGAGGGGGTCAGGTGGGAAAAAAAAACCTGCAGGGTCCATACTGAACTTGAGTAATTAAAAAAAAAAAAATGAAAAAATTACTTTTTTTTTTCTAAAACGGCCCCACAGCGCTACAGCCCCCCCCCCCGGAGGTCAGACATGCGCTAATGGACCCCCACAGAGAGGGAGAGACCACCCTCAAGACTCACTGTCCTTTAGGCACTCCCACCGGCCTTAACTGCAAAAAATCTCCAGCAAAATGGCCGAAAACGGGTGTACCAAGATAGCCGCCTCCATAGAAGCAGACAGAGGCTACAACAAAATGGTGGCCCCGCCCGAAAATCGCAGTATTCGGGACCCACAAACGCCCATCCGCACCATCCACTTCAGAAGAACCCCAGCAAGGCCCTCCCCGTACAATCATTGAGCACCGGGGACAGCGCACACTCGCCCAGCCCCCCATGCAGCCTGCACACTAGGCCCCAGGCTCAGGTAGGCCCAAACAGTCCCCCACGTGGGGGGGGGGGGGGCAGGGGGGGTAGATAGGAGGGGGGTCACAATAGAAAAGAGGGAAACCCAGGAGTGCGAGGGTCCGACCGTCCCAGGGAGAGGACCCGCGTCCACTGCAAAATCCGCCAGGGAGGGGGGGGGGAGCATTTACTCACCATACCAGGAACACAGGCGGGCCCCATGTCTTGACAGGACCCCACACCACCGGAGTAGGGGGGCTGTCTGCCAAATAGGAACGCTGCGACCTCAGCCTAGACCAGGGGTGGGGATCCTTTTTTCTGCCAAGGGCCATTTGGATTTTTGTAATATCATTCGGGGGTCGAACAAAATGTATGCATAAATGTAATCGGCATTGCTTTGCGGCAAAAAACGCTGTAAAAAATTGAGTGACTTTGAGGTCACAAAAGTGTGAAAGGGGCCTTCAGTAATCAAGGTATAGTGTGCCCCTTTTCAATGAAGACTGGCCACAGCGTGCCCCCTTTCAATGCAGAGTGACCACAGCGTGCCCACTTTCAATGCAGAGTGACCACAGCGTGCCCCCTTTCAATGCCGACTGACCACAGGGTGCCCCCTTTCAATGCAGACTGACCACAGTGTGCCCCCTTTCAATGCAGACTGACCACTAGGGATGATCGAACGGTTCGGGTCGACCATCGGTTCGCCCCGAGCATTGGGTGTTCGAAATTCGGCCGAATTCCGAACTTTTTACGGTAAAAGTTCGGAATTCGGGTCACCCGAACCGCCCAAAATGCAATGGGACAGGAAGTGGGCTTTAAAAGCCAGTGATTGGCCCAGAAACGTCAGTAAAAGCCAATGAGGGGGCAGTAGTCTGCTAGGAATGTGATTGGAGTGACTACGGGGACCAGAGGCCAATCAGGAGTAAATACGCCCCCCAGTACATAACATAGCCCCGCCTAACCTCTAGCACTGTAATACAGAGGCTTTGGAAGAGACTGGAAGCATTTGTGTTTCTCCTGCTGTGTTAAACAACGTTTGCTGCATAGCCGATTGCTTGTAAAGCTCCAGATCAGCAGAAGAGCAGTCAGCTTACAGAAAGATTGTCAGTGTAGTTAGAAATACAGCGATTGTGCTGTTTGAGTTAGAAAAAAAAAATTTTAAAGGGACAGTGTTAGTTAGAAATGATCTTCTGCTGTATGGAGCTGTTCTTTTAGTGTGAGGAAAGGCATATGCAGTGTAGTTAGGGTACTATATACCACCATAGTTAGATTCAATAATCTAGTTTTTGTAGGGATAGTTTTAAGTGTCAGGGTTCCGTCTAGTGAGCACGTTGCGCTGCTGATATATCTACAGCAGGTATACGTGCTTGCTAGTCAACTATTGTGCAAAATACATTTCAGCGATGCACACATCTGCTGTATTTAGCGACAACTTTGGGTCGCATAGTGTGCGTCTTGCAGGTGATTTTCACATCACACAGTTGATAAAGCCTCAGTGACAAGTTAACGCCTGTTCTTGTTGTAAGCGTTAAGTCCACTGAAAAAGGCTTTGCTACTCTGCGTCACACACATCTGCTTTATTTAGCGACAACTTTGGGTCGCATAGCAGTGTGCGTCTTGCAGGTGATTTTCAAATCGCAGTTGATAAAGCCTCAGTGACAACTATGTCAGGTAGACCAAGGAAAGGCATACGTGGCCCTGCTGCGGATATTACCAAACCCTCATCATCGTCATCATCAACTACAGTGACCCAGGCAGAGAAAAGTGGTCAGTCTTCTGCAGTTGGCAGAGCAAATAAAGATGAGTCCATGTCCACCTCAAGTCCTCCCTTAGACCCAACTTCAGACATGGCAGAGGAGTCAGCTGAGCTGTTTGACCACAGTGTCGGCCATCTACTCCTGCCTGATGCTCAGTCCTTTATGGAGTCTGATGTTGGGTCTGAGGTTCAGGAGGAGGCAGAGCAAGCAAGA
Organism: Pelophylax lessonae; assembly: GCF_965119305.1. Classification (NCBI taxonomy): domain Eukaryota; kingdom Metazoa; phylum Chordata; class Amphibia; order Anura; family Ranidae; genus Pelophylax; species Pelophylax lessonae. The sequence goes on along the minus strand of NC_138777.1, from coordinate 126,378,286 downwards.
GGGGAGAGCAGACGGCCCACTCCATCTAAGGCCGCACCTGTTGTCTCCCGGGCCACTATACAAACCTCTTCTTGCTGGGCCTTTTTTGAGACATCTCATGCAGATCGAACAGTTGCGATCTGCAAGATTTGTCATAAGGGAATAAAACATGGCAAAAAGGTCAACCACTTGGGTAAAAGCTGCCTAACCAGGCATTTGACAACCCACCACTTGGCCCGTTGGCAGGAGCATTTGAAGAACCCGCAAAAGGGCCAAAGATCGGTCAGTTGGCCTCCTAGTCCTCCTCGCACTCCTCTTCGTGCTCCACCTGCACATTAGTCTGTCCCTGCTATAGTCAATCATCACCTGTTGGCAGCCTCCACTGACAGGGATGATGATATAGCACGCAGTGTCGCATCTACCTCCAGCGCACCACCAGCTGTAACATCTAGACGGCAAATTTCGATTCCACACATGCTGGAACGAAAAAAAAAAAAAGTATACTCCCCGCCACCCACATGCCCAGCGTCTAAACAGTAGTTTGGCAAAACTACTGGCTCTGCAACTCTTACCATTTAACCTGGTAGAGTCTGCTACCTTCCGCGACTTTGCAAAATGTAAGAGGGAATCATACTGGATATTTACTCTAGGGTCCCTATCACCAGGGGGTATTAATGAGGATCTTGAGATCCATGGGGTCATGTAGGGCCAAGGAGTACATATAATTTGAATAGCCCCTAGGACGAAAGGCCCATGGGTTCTTTATATGTCAGGCAGGATACAGGGTCCGTTGGCTGAGTAGTGCCACGAATACCCTTTATTCGGTCCGTTCATTTCTCTGCTTTCTGATATATTTTTATAAAAAATATTTTTATGAGAATTTAATATTTTTAATATCATTAATATTTATAATTTTATCTGGCGTTTCTAGAACAATATGTATTGATGTTGCCTGGAATTCCAGAATTACACCTCAAATTATAGTCCCAACTAGTTGCAATTAGCCGTGCAGTCACGGGTCTGAATTAAACCTGTGACTGTCAGTGAACGAGGTTATCGGTTCACCCAGTCTGGAGGACAGGTTTTCCCCTGGAAGGACAGATTGGTCTACCCCCCGGGTCAACCCCCAAAAGTAGATGTATATGTATATTCATGCATTCTCCTTGGTTATAACATTTTATTTATATACATTGATTTTAATTGTAATTTTAATTGTTTTCCTATTTTGTGACTATGCTGAGTCTGTGTTGTGCAGTTTTGGATGTGCGGTGTGGCATATGTGCATGTGTACATGTGTATATATCTGTCCTTATTATTATTATTATTATTTTTATATGGGTGCACATGTCTTTGTGGATATTTGATCAGGTGGCGATGCACTGGGGGGCAGCATTGTGATTGAGGTGTTTATGTAGGATTTATGCACCAGGTGGAGCCCCGAGATGAAGCTAGGTGGAGACATGATGCTATGCTGAAGGGGCGTGGTTGTTTCTGGTCGGACCCAATGGAGGGCTAGGCTGAGTTGCCTTGGGGATAGATCGTTCCCCTTTACACAAACATCTCTCGTGAGAGGAAGTGACGTCAGCGGAAGTGACGTCGGATGGAACGCATGACGCGACAACCCGGAAGTTGTCTAGCGGCGTGCGTTCCACGGGGCCGGTGATCGGTATACAGTGACCGATCGGCTCCCTATTTCCTCCGTGTCTCCCCCGCTTTTATTACAGATCCCACCCCCCTCCCCTCTTTAACATCAGCTAGTGGAAGAGCTTACTATGCTCTTATGAGTAAGACAACTACCATACAGGGACAGGGATATGGCTTGGACCACACTGGAGACCTCAGCATATAGAAGACCAGGGGAGACTATATACCAGGTAACATTCCAGCTGCCCTCCATTGTTAGTCTGAAAAGAATCTACTATGCCCCAGTGTGGATTGATGAAGCAGTCTTATTAGCCTCTAACATTGCAGTGTATTGATTTTTATTGGTCCTATATTGGATGCTATATGTATGTATATACATTTTTTATGTATATGGTTCTAATCATATGCCTTCATATTTTTGTATTATACTCTAACTGCACGATCGATATATGCTATTGTATATTACCCCAATGGGGAGACTATCACCAAAGATGTCATGAGGGAGAATGTAATGGTGTTCAGACCACTCCCCGGGGGAGGGGATACTCCCACCTGGGGGTGGGGACTGGACCATTGCCTTATTATTTAAACCAAGGAGATAGCCATGACACAGTAGCTCTGAGGAAGAGGCTGAGCCTCGAAACGCGTCAGCCATCATCTCATCGGTCATGGACATTTACATGGACTGACCCGGACATTTGAGCAGTTAAGCTCGACATGCTTTACTATAATCTACGTCTGTGAGTAGCCATTTTTAATGTTACACAATAAAGCCTGTTATTGAGGATAATGCGCTAGGTCGGTGCGCCCTCTTTTTGTTCTCTTTGCTTTCAGTATCGGTGGACTACCCCAGTCCGTTTTGGGCAGCAAGACCATAGCCATTTGAGAAGCCAGGATTGAGTCCCGTGAGGAGTGTGGTAGAGGGGCTGGGATACCAAGCGCAGGAGAAAGGTGGTCGCACCATATGGTCTTTTGGAGACTTTGCAAAATGTGCAGTTCCACAGTGGCAGGTGCCAAGTCGGCATTACTTTGCCCGTAAGGCCCTGCCATCCCTATACCAACATGTGGAAGGCAATGTAGTGTTGTCCCTGGCCAAGTCAGTCAGCCGTAAGATACACCTGACGGCTGACACTTGGTCAAGCAAACATGGGCAGGGACGGTACATTTCTGTCACTGCTCATTGGGTGACACTGCTTGCCAGCGGAAGGGATTGTGGCCAGGGCTCGGTGCTGCAGCCAGTATTGCCCCCACGTCTGCAAACAGCTGGTGGTGTCGCTGATCCGGGTAGATCGATCACTTCTACCCCCTCCTGCTCCTCCTCCTCATCCTCCTCCATGCCCTCCTCTGCAGAATGGTCCTTTGAATATGATGAGGAACCACGTAAGCGTTCAAAGGGCTATTCTATGTCTCAGGCCAAAAGGTGTCACGCAGTACTGCAGCTTGTGTGTCTAGGGGACAGGCAGCACACTGCCCCTGAGATTCTTGGGGCTCTGCAGGCACAGGCCCAGAGGTGGTTGACACCACGCCAGCTGCAGCCAGGCAGGGAAAGTTGACCCATGTGCCACGCCTGGCGCATGCCCTGAATCTCGTGGTACAGCGGTTTTTGAACTCGTACCCGGGAATGCAGGATGTGCTAAGGTTGGCAAGAAGAGTGTGCAGTCACTTCAGGCAGTCGTACAGTGCCACTGCATGTTTGGCCTTAGTGCAGCGCGAGTTTCATCTGCCGGTACACGTCTGTGACATGCCCACCCGCTGGAACTCCACCTTGACTATGCTGCAGCGCCTGTACACGCAGCAGAGGGCCCTCAATGAATATCTCTGCGAGTACGGCACCAGCATTGGCTCAGCGTACCTGGGCCTTTTTTCGCCACGGCAGTGGCTTTTGATTAAGGATGCATGCGCTGTCCTCTCGCCATTTGAGGAGGCCACAAGGATGGTCAGCCGGGACAGCGCATGCATCAGTGACACCCTACCAGTACTGTTTTTGTTGGAGCACACTCTGCGTGGCATTATGGACAGGGCACTGGAGGCAGAGCAGCAGGAGGAAGAGGAGGACTTCCTTGCCTCTCAAGGCCCCCTTTATCCTGACCCCATTATGCCTAGCTCCCAGAGGCCCGAGCAGGATCCAGGGGTGGAAGAGGAGGAGGATGATGATTCTTCAGGAATTTTTGCAGGCTTTGAGGAGGAGGAGGAAGACATGCGGCAATCTGCAAGGCATAGTTTGACTCCCTCTGGACACTTTGGAGTAGTACGTGGCTGGGAGGAGGAGGAGCACGTCCAAGAACATGTCGTTTTGAGTGACCCCGAGGAGGCAGCTTCTCAGGCCTTTGCAAATTTGCGACGCATGGCAAACATCATGCTTTAGAGCCTGCGAAAGGACCCCAGAATCAAGGCCATTAAAGAGAATGACCACTATTGTTTGGCCACCCTACTTGACCACCGGTACAAGTCAAAAGTCTCAGGGCTTTTCCCATCCACCCAGAGAGTCAACTCCCTCTCCCTCCCACACAGGATCAAATCCCTTGAGGACAGTCTCAAGAGGATTCTGGTGAACATGTTCCCCGACTCCCGTAGGGTGCAGGGGCGGGGACAACCTACCATGGACTCTATGCGGGTCACGAGAGGAGTGTTGGAGAAGGCGTGCTGTTGACGAATGCCTTTCGGCCTTTTTTTAGTCCTCACCGCCCAGGCCTCTCAGCTGCCACATCGCATCGACAGCGTCTGCATCACATGGTGGACGATTACATCAGGGCACAAAGTGACACAGAGGGCTATAATGTGACGAATCCGATCCACTGGCATACTGGGTCTTAAGATTAGACCACTGGCAAGAACTGGCCCAGTATGCCATGGAGTTGTTGGCCTGCCCTGCTTCCAGTATCCTATCGGAACGGGCATTCAGCGCATGAGGATTCGTCACAGACCATCGAACAAGACTCTTCACCGACTCAGTCGACTGTTTGACATTCATTAAAATGAATCAGTTGTGGATATCAAGCTTTGATGCACCTGATGCAGACCTTGTAGACTAGTCTATCGTTGCGATGTGGCAGCTGAGCCTCAGTTTAAGCCTGGACCAGGGTGCCACCCTCCAACCCTCCTCTCGTTCTGTTTAGGTTCACAGAACCTCATTTTAGTTTCCACTAGAAAAGATTAATTTTTTTTTTTGGCCTTCTGCAACACCAGCTGTTTGGGCTTACGGTGGGGAGGCTCCGCCGGCACTAAAAATACCATGTTTGCGCACCTGTTCCACAGGTGCACACCTTCATAATTTTTACGCCTTCTTCAAAGCCAGCTCTTTGGGCTTACAGTGGGGAGGCTCCGCCAACACCCAAAACACAATGTTTGCTCACCTGATCCACAGGTACACGTCTTCTTAATTTTTTCGCCTACTTCAACACCAGCTCTTTGGGCTTACAGTGGTATGGCTCCGCCAACACCCAAACAACAATTTTTGCGCACCTGTTTCACAGATGCATATCATTGCAATTTTTTTCCTTACAAAGGCAATTATTGCCTTCATGACCAGCACTTTCATAGGGTTATGGTGTCAAGGCATCGTCGGCACCACCAAAGGCCCAACTTTTAAGCATCCTTTACTTCTATTCAAAGTCAAGAGACAACTGTTTTCATCCAAAACATCTCTAATCTTGTTCACTGTGCACTACATTGTGGCCCCTACCCCTAACCCTCAATGTATCCGTGCATATATGTCTGTTTCTTGTGAGAATTCAAATTAAAGTGCACCAAACACCATTTTACATGAAATAAAGTGCATCTACATACATCTTTTGACTTCTTGAAAACATTTGGTAATAATAGCCCCATTGTGAAAATACACCCGTTAAAGCGGAGTTCCACCCAAAAGTGGAACTTCCGCTTTAAATAGTCCTAACCCCCTGACATGCCACATTTGGCATGTCATTTTTTTTTGGGGGGGGGGGGGGGAGCGGGTACCTAGATTTGACATGTACCTGCTCCCACTTCCGCTCGGAGCGCCGCGGCGCCCTAAGCGGAAGTTCTCCTCTCTCCCTCCCTCCCTGCAATCTTCTGGGACACATCAGAGGTCCCAGAAGATTGCCGGCCAATCACGACGCATAGCGCAACTCGCTCATGCGCAGTGCGTACCCGGCTGTGAACCCGCAAACTGTCACAGCCGGGTGCCCACATCAGTGATGCCGGCGCCGCGGAGCAGAGAGGGAGAAGACGGCGCATCGCTGGACCGTGGGACAGGTGAGTGTGCGGTTAGGCTGGAACTCCGCTTTAATTATATCCACATTTAAAGAGACAGCACCTTTTTCCAAAAAAAACCTCTAATCTTGTTCCAAGTGCACTGCATTATGTCCCCATCATACACATTGGCTGTGCAGTTGATTAGGAGAAAAGAAAGGCACGGTTAAGCAAAAAAGTCATTTTTGAAGGTTTGGCATGCTATAATTCGGACACTAAATCCAAAGAAATCTCATTTTTTTTTTCCAATAATTGGCTCTTTATCAAAAACGACAATTTTTAAGAACTTTATTTTGCCTGATTCATAGTCCCTGGGGCATGACCCTGAACCCTAGGCACTTTTTAGGGGCATTTATTAGGTTTTAGGGCTTCAAAATGGTGTTTTTTGGTCGAACCAAACTTTTCAAAAGTTCGATCATCCCTACTGACCACAGAGTGCCCCCTTTCAATGCAGACTGACCACAGCGTGCCCCCTTTCAATGCAGACTGACCACAGCGTGCCCCCTTTCAAAGCAGACTGACCACAGCGTGCCCCCTTTCAATGCAGAGTGACCACAGCGTGCCCCCTTTCAATGCAGAGTGACCACAGCGTGCCCCCTTTCAATGCAGAGTGACCACAGCGTGCCCCCTTTCAATGCAGACTGACCACAGCATGCCCCCTTTCAATGCAGACTGACCACAGCGTGCCCCCTTTCAATGCAGACTGACCACAGCGTGCCCCCTTTCAATGCAGACTGACCACAGCGTGCCCCCTTTCAATGCAGACTGACCACAGCGTGCCCCCTTTCAATGCAGACTGACCACTGCGTGCCCCCTTTCAATGCAGACTGACCACTGCGTGCCCCCTTTCAATGCAGACTGACCATTGCGTGCCCCCTTTCAATGCAGACTGACCACAGCGTGCCCCCTTTCAATGCAGACTGACCACAGCGTGCCCCCTTTCAATGCAGACAGGCCACAGCGTGCCCCCTTTCAATGCAGAGAGATCACAGCGTGCCCCCTTTCAATGCAGAGAGACCACAGCGTGCCCCCTTTCAATGCAGAGCGACCAGAGCATGCCCCCTTTCAATGCAGAGAGACCACAGCGCGCCCCCTTTTAATGCAGAAAGCCAGTGCACTTACCTGCAGCGGCGGCTTCTCCTTGAGTCCTTACGCCTCCTCCTCGACCAATGGCATGGGTTCGCCTTTCGGCCAATCAGGAGGAGGATCCGTGTCACAATTAGGGCTGCGCATTTTCACTTCCCTCTCGATTCGATTACTATTATTAGGGTCACGATTTGATGCGATTCGCTTACGCGATGCATCACGATTACTGCCCAATGCCCAGCCCATAGTGCACTGCAAACATATAGGAGGTCTCCACAGGGATGTGATAAATACATGGCGGTGTATGGAGGTCTCCTCAGGGATGTGATAAATACATAGCGGTGTATGTACACCATGTATATATCACATCCTTGAGAAGACCCCCATACACCGCCATGTATATATCACATCCCTGAGGAGACCCCCCATACACCGCCATGTATACATCACATCCTGGATATTCCTGAGGAGACCCCCATACACCGCCATGTATATGTCACATCCCTGAGGAGACCCCCATACACCGCCATGTATATATCACATCCTGGATGTGTATGGAGGTCTCCTCAGGTATATCAGGGATGTGATATATATATATATATTATATACATGGCATTGGATGGGGGTCTCCTCAGGGATATCCGGGTTGGAGAATCTCCGATGCTGTGAACATGCCGGATAGTCCAGCTCCCCCTCTCCCTCAGTGTGGTCCCCCTGTCCGCCCCCTCAACTGGCCCTGCCGCTCCCCCTGGCAGTGTCATGTCAACAACATTTGTAATAGTATTTGAAGACTTAAATTAGTACCTGATCAGTGATGAGTGATGATAACAGAGTCACTGCAGATTGCAGACGCCCAAGCCAAGGAGGACTGGGAGTTGGGGTCCGGGACGCTCACTCTGGGGTCTCCCTCTGCCCACAGAGGCCTGTGTGAGGAGGATGGAGGACAGTGGACATGGACTCGCTGGAGGACGGAGGACACTCGCTGGAGGACGGAGGACACTCGCTGGAGGACGGAGGACACTCGCTGGAGGACGGAGGACACTCGCTGGAGGACGGAGGGCACTCCCTGGAGGATGGAGGACACTTGCTGGAGGATGGAGGACACTCGCTGGAGGACGGTCAGGACAGACACTCGCTGGAGGACGGTCAGGACAGACACTCGCTGGAGGAAGAGGAGGACCAGCGCGCATGTGGGAGCGGGGGATGTTCGCTCCGACACTCAAATATCCCGCAGCAGACTGAGTGTCCGAGAGTAGAGATGACAGTCCTCATGTGCCCGATCCCGCCAGGAAGCCGACACTGCAGTCCGGTAATCACAGGCAGTGAGATATTTCCCAATCTGTGCAGCTGCTGATTAGCGGAGTGCAGTGTCTGCTTACTGGAGGGATCAGGCATGTGTAAACATGAACAGTGCAAACTGTAGTCCATCTCTATCCAACAGTCAGGGACACTCGCTCCTCGTGTCTCCTCTTGCATCGACGCCGGGCGGCTGGGGATGACGTCAGAAGGAGGCGGGAAAAACTGAATTTTTGTAAAATCTTACAGTAAAATTCCTTTCTCTGAGTCCTCTGACAGTCGCCGCCCACTCATACAGTCTTCACCAATGGGTATTGACCTCTTATTCACAGGAGCAAGCTAGGCATAAGACTTGTTAAAAACAAAGCAATTTACATAGACACACCTACAGGGGCTGTCCCTGTGGTCCAATACCCCCGGCTAGCCTAATTCCCAATTCAGTTTGGTAGCAAGCAGTAGATAGTCCATGAACCCCAAAAGAGGGGTGGGGGCGGCGACTGTCAGAGGACTCAGAGAAAGGAATTTTACGGTAAGATTTCACAAAAATTCCATTTTCTCTTACGTCCTCTGACAGTCGCCGCCCACTCATACAGTCTACACCAATGGGATGTCCCAAAGCAGTGTAGACATGAGGGGTGGGAAGCGCAACCGTCACAAAGGCAATGCAGCACCCACGTCAGAGAACAGAAAGGTAAACCCTCTGGGCAACCGAAAAGCTCAACTGGAGCAACAACCCAGGAAGGCAAATAACCAAGGGGAAAAGGACCCCAACAGACAGGGACCGGCAAAGCCAGGGCCCCCTCAAGGTACTGCCGCACACAGAACTTTGCGGACAAAGGAGGCATCCGCTGATGCCAAAACATCAAGTTTATAAAATTTGGAGAAGGTGTGCATGGACGACCAAGTCGCAGCCTTGCACACTTGGGCCACCGAAGCCTGATGCCGGAAGGCCCATGATGCCCTCACCACTCTGGTAGAGTGCGCCTTGACAGGGTAGGGTGAAACCCGTTCCTTAAGCGAATAGGCCTGTACAAACGTCTGTCTGATCCATCATGAAATGGTTGCCGCAGACGCAGCCGTACCCTTCCGAGGTCCCTCAGGAAGGACAAAAAGAGAATCCGACTTCCTAAAGGATTCAGTGGACGACAGGTAAACCCTGATCGCCCGGACAAAATCCAAGGAATGCAAGGCAAACTCCTTAGGATGCTTAGGATTCGCACACAGCGAAGGCAAGACAATATCCTCGTTAAGGTGAAAATCTGAAACCACCTTAGGAAGGAAAGATTCGTTAGGTCGCAAGACCACCTTATCCCTATGAACCACCAGGTAAGGGGATCGGCAAGACAGGGCCACCAACTCCCACACTCTGCGGGATGGCAGATGTGATCGCCACCAGAAAGGCAACCTTTCGTGACAGCAGAGGCAGAGAAAACTTCCTGATGTTTTCAAAGGGAGGACGTTGCAAAACGGACAGAACCAAGTTCAAGTCCCAAGGAGGTAAAGGTGCTCTCCGAGGAGGAGCCAAATGATGCACCCATTGAATAAAGGTGCGTTGCAGATAACTGGCCCTTAATCGTGGTCAACGCAAGGCGCTGGTCCACACCAAAGTGCAGGAAGGCCAACACCCTTGCCACCGAAAAGGAGCGAGGATGAATGCCCCTGGATTCACACCAGGTAAAATAAACCTTCCAGGTACGGTAATAAATCTTACCGGAAGAGGCCTTCCTAGCCTTGAGCAGGGCAGGAATGACCGCCGACGAGAGACCCTGATCTCTTAAGACCTGGCTTTCAACAGCCATGCCGTTAAAGCCAGCGACAGTAAAGCAGGATGGAAGATCGGCCCGAGATAGCAGATCGTCTCATAACGGGAGCCGCCATGGAGTCTCGACGACCAGTTGGACGATGGCCGCGTACCAAGAGCGGCGCGGCCAGTCTGGGGCCACCCGAATCACCAACTTCGGTTCCTAGACTAACCTGCGAAGGAACCTGGACAACAACCGAATCGGAGGAAAGGCATAAAGCAGGCGATACTGATTCCAAGGCACCACCAGCACATCCGAGGCAAATGCCAGAGGATCGCGCGTTCGTGCCATGAACTTTCCCACCTTGTTGGTTAACCGAGAGGCGAACAGATCCACATCCGGGGATCCCCATCTCGCACACAGCATCTGAAAAACCTCCGGGTGTAGGGACCATTCTCTCTGGCCCAGGGTCTGGCGGCTCAGATAATCAGCCTGCCAATTCTCCACACCCAGAATGTGAACTGCTGAAATCGCCGGGACGTGCGTCTCGGCCCAAGACAGAATCTTGGTCACCTCCTGGGCCGCCCGGGCACTCCTTGTGCCCCCTTGATGATTGATGGAAGCCCCCGCAGTGGCGTTGTCCGTCTGGACGCGGACAGGGCAGCCCGGAAGATGAGCAGACCAATGGAGCAAGCATAATCTGATCGTTCGCAATTCCAAGATGTTCATCGGCAGGGAGGATTCCTCCTCCGACCAAGTGCCCTGGGCAGACAGAATGCCCAGAACGCCACCCCAGCCTGACAGGCTGGCGTCCGTGGGGATCACCATCCAAAACAACGGGCGGAAGGATTTTCCCTCCGACAGAGCCGGGGACAGGAGCCACCTTTACAAGGATTGAGGATGCCTGTCCCACCTGTCCAAGATCTCTGCTTGAAGAGATCATGTGTGGAACTGTGCAAACGGTATTGCCTCGAAGGCTGACACCATCAACCCCAGGGACCACATGCAGTGACGAGGAATCCTTGTCCCGGAGGGACCTGACCTCGTCCTGTAGAGTCCGGAGCATTTTCTTCCGGCAGAAAAACCTTTGTTTGGGCAGAGTCCAGGACCATTCCCAGGTAAGGGAGACGAACAGAAGGAGACAAGGTCGACTTCTCAACGCTGATGGTCCATCCGAACTCCCGGAGCGTCTGAATGGTAGTTGACAGATCGCGTAAGAGACTCGGGCTGGCACTCGATCTTAACAGGAGATCGTCCACATATCCCAAGACCGCACTCCCCTGCGCCCGCAACAGGGCCAGAACAGGAGCCAGCACTTTGGTAAACACCCTTGGAGCCGAAGTGAGACCGAAAGGTAACGCCACAAACTGATAGTGATCCTCCGCGATTGCGAATCGAAGGAACCGCGGATGACCCGCGAATATGGGGATGCGTAAATACGCATCCTTGAGGTCGATGGAAGCCAGGAAATCTCCTGGACTTAAGGAGGCTATCACCGAACAGAGGGATTCCATGCGGAACTTTTGACCCGCACTAAGCGGTTCAGAGCTTTCAAGTACAGAAATGGACGTACCTTGCCCTCCTTCCTGGGCACAGTGAACAGATTTGAGTAAAACCCCCGAAACCTGTCCCGATGAGGCACCGGGACGACCACCCCTTGGGCGAGGAGATCCTGAACCGCCCGATGAAGATCGTGCAACCGATCTGGGGTCAAATGAAGATTTGAGGGAAAGAATCTGTCCATTGGCCACAAAAGGAATTCAATCTTGTATCCCGATCTAATGATTTCCCGAACCCACCTGACCGGTTCCCGGAGCAGCCAAGGGACTAGAAACCACGCCCTTCAGGTGAAGGCGGAAGGACCCGCCGGGCCGGCATGGGTGGATGTTTGCTTGCCCGCCCAGGGCTTCCTCTGACCACCCTGGCCCTTAAAGGGTTTCCCCTTGTCTCGTGCCTTGAAGGCACGAAAGGACCCCTGATTCGGTTTAACGGAAGGGCCCCGCTTACCGTAGAAAAACGTACCCCTGGGGTTCTGGGGCAGCAGAGTGCTCTTGCCCCCAGTGCCCCCTTTAACCAACTCGTCCAGGGAATCCCCAAAAAGACAATTCCCCTCATAAGGGATGTCAGACACCGTCTTCCCGAAAGTCTGTCAGCCCAACAGCCCTTCAGCCACATTAAACGATGGAGCAGCACCGTGACACCAGACTGCCGAGCCGCTAGAGGAGCCTCCTCCAAGGCCGCGTCACACAGGTACAAAACCTGCCAGATGCATCTGCTCCACCATCTCCACAGTAGTCGGAGGGGCGTAATCCGCCTCCAGACTGCGTTTGAGCACTGAACACCGGAGGATCCTCCGAGGGCATGAGAGTGGCTTTGTTAAACCTGGACACCGTGTGATCCACTTTAGGGGACACGGTCAATCGCGAATCCGTAAGAGACGCGAAAGGGCAACGGAGTTGAAACCGTTTTGGTACCACAAAAGGGCGCATTAAATGACGCCATTGTTCGTTTCCCATTTCGTGAAACTCAGCAGGACAAGGAAACACCTGTGCCGCTTTTCGGGTTCTGCGAGTCCCAAAGGAAGACTGCTTACCTGGTGGGTTGGGCTCATCCTCTAAATGTAGTGTCTCTTTAACAGAAGCAAAAAGCGCAGAAACAGCAGCGCGTTCTTTAGCCGCATCAGGAGAAGGATCATCCTCCTCCTCCCCCTGCACCTTCACATCAGCATGAAAGGACTGAGACCCCTCTGGGGGTAAACTGTCCAGAGCAACCATATCAGACTCACAAACAGAGGATAATGAAATCCTAGCTCTTTTTCTAGAACCCCGCTCTGACATCAAATAAAACCACCTTGGACGCTAAAGTCGCAAGTGCAGCAGAAAGAGAAGGTGAAGATTCAGGAGTACCTGAATCAGTCACCAAGGCTGGGGGGAATGTGCAGTCCTGGGACTCTATAAGAAAAATACTATGGTGCTGGCCCTTTAAGACGCGATTGCGGCGACCCACCGCAATAAAGATTACACTAAGGTACCCCCCTGAGATGGGAAAAGCACTGAAAACAGAAGAATATTCCCCAAAACCAGCAAAAAGAACCCCCAGAAGAGTTACCACACTTCTGGAAACGATCTCTGCATACAGGAAAGGAAGTGATGTCACCTGCTAGAGGCTGAAGAGGAACTGGTCTAAGGGAAAATGGTTGCCAATGCATCTGAATGGGAGGCTCCGGGAAAATGGCCGCCGAACATGTGCAAAGAAGAACACCTTGCCACACACAAAATGGCGCACGAAGGTGCCAAAAACACTACATAGAGAGCTGCAGAAAGTGCCCACAGTGAGGCCAGAGCAGCTGCCCATACCCAAAATGGCAGACCCGCGGTTTTTTGCACAGCAGCGGTCCGCACCACCATGTCTGCACCCCCAAACACACTGATAAAGTGGACAGGGATAGGGATGCGAGCCCCGGACACAGACATGAGGGGTAAGCACAGACATCAGCCGACTGTCATCCCAAAACAGAGGCCCCACACAGAAGTTACTTACCGCTCCATATGGTGTGGTCGCCTCGATATCGCGTGAACCCCCCACCCCAGATGGCGGGGGAGCCGTCAGCCGAAATAGGATGCGTTGCAAGGTTAAAACCGCATGTTGAGGCATCCCAGCGAGATAGCCACCTCACAGGCTTTTGCCCCTGAGGACAGGGGCAGGTCGTTTGCTAGGCCAGGGCGCACGCATAGCCCACTAAACGCTCGATGGTGGGCTGGGATTCCATAAGATCCTCTGTCCTGGAGTACCAGGACGATCAGTCCGATTCCCAGCTCCGCAAACGCTGTAGTCTTCCGAAGATCCGACTAACTAAGCGCAGAACAAATAAAAAGCTAGTAGTGCAAAGAAAACACTTTTGCAGAAAATAAAAGTACTAAAACAGAAGAAAGGCTGAGACATGTAGCCCCAGCACAGGGAAAGCCTATCTTACTCCTTACTAGGCAGAAGACAAACTGAATTGGGAATGAGGCTAGCCAGGGGTATTGGACCAGAGGGACAGCCCCTGTAGGTGTGTCTACAATGTAAATGTAATGTTTACAATGTAAATTGCTTTGTTTTTAACAAGTCTTATGCCTAGCTTGCTCCTGTGGATAAGAGGTCAATACCCATTGGTGAAGACTGTATGAGTGGGCGGCGACTGTCAGAGGACGTAAGAGAAAGAATGCACGGCTACAAATTTTATAGAGCCATCGATGTGCGGAGAGGGAGGGGTGACACTTCATGACGTCATTAGGACATTGATTAAAGCCGGTCGCAGCATCGATGCAAAATCGCGGGTGGCTAAATCGCGATGCATCGATGCTATGATTAAATTCAACACCCCTAGTGACGAGAGCGAACTTTCATTCGCTATTGTCACACAAATGGGTGGGCTCGGGGCGCACTGCTCTGTGCCCCGGGTCCACCCTTTTCTGAAGCTTTTCTGTGACTCATACTGTCAGGACGGAGCCATCGGCTCCTTCTGACAGCTCCGCTGGCATACACAAGCTCAGCGGCACGGGGAGGGGGGTATGGGGGGTTGGGCCGGACGCCATGATTGTGCGGGCCGCAGGCTCCCCACCCCTGGCCTAGACGCTGTCGTGTGCGTCCTGGCAAGACGTTTAACTCGCGGGGCCAGTCCCCGTCCAGTGAGACTATGTCGCGGCCGACCCAGCGCGGAGCTAAGGCCTGCACGCGCTCGCTGGCGAGACGCGTATGGGTGACCAATGGATATGGGGGTGACCACTGGATATGGGGGTCTAGTCTGTCACCCTGCCCGGCATAATAGATCTCACAGGAAAAAAATTTCCGGAGCAAAAAAGGCTAACTAAAGAAATTCTACATAAAAAAATACTTTATATGCCAGGACCAGAGATCCCAGCAAGGAACTAGGTCCTTACTCCTTACTAGGCAGATTAAAACTGACATCCTATGCAGGAAGAGAGAGGGTGTACCCTCCGGGACTGCCCATAGGCGTAGCCAGAACTTTTTCCTGCCTAGTGTCCTACTCCTGTAGGGGGCAGTATAACCCTACTGATATGAATCAGAGAGAACTGCGTCCATCAATGAATGATAGAGAAATATTTATACTCTCAGTCACTGGGGATAGGCGAAACCTATAATTGCGTTCCGACAGCCGGAAGTAACCTTGCTCCGGCATGCGTTCCATCGGCTGGATAATGTAACAAACTACTCAGCATCCTATATGTATTATATCCAGCTTGCACTTTGCCGGACTCAACCAATTATAGCAAAGCAATCCCCAAAGGGAATTTCAAAACCACAATAGGCAGATACCGATGGGCACTAATAATATAGTAAACATAAAATTATATATTACTCATGATTAACACAAAAGTTAAATTTAGCAGACCGGGAAACAGCGCCATTTTTAACATATTTAATCAAATTGAATAATTAAACCTGATGTTATATTTGTGCTCTTAATAAAAGGTTGTTTAACACATACAAGCCTTACATAAATATTGAGAATACAATATTACACCAAAAATAAAAAAGAAAAGAAAAAGGCCAATAGAAATCCTAGTTAAAATTTAAATGTTTAACTTAAGCATTGTTGATAAAAGCATTTACATCCCACTCAATGTTTATGCCGAATGGGGTATATATGTTAGCTTTATAAATTCAATTTGTCACGAGTCTAGAAACTCCCCTAACAGTATTGCTACCCCTCCAGCTCCCAGAAAACTTGTCAATCCCCAAGAACACACTACCAGCTGGATTTCTCCAATGGCATAAATCATAATGCTTGGAGACGCTGTGTTTAGGGTAGCCTTTAAGGATATTTGCTACATGTTCTTTTAGTCTAAATTACAACATCCGTCTAGTCCAACCGATGTATTCCAATCCACAAGGACATAGTTACATAGTTAGTCAGGTTGAAAAAAGTCCATTCGGTTCAACCATAACAAAAAAAAAAAAAAACAGTATTGAAAACCCAACTATACAATCCCATATACACAATCCTATACCCGCTGTTGATCTAGAGGAAGGCGAAAATAAACCCCAGCAAAGCATGATCCAATTTGCTACAGCAGGAGAAAAAAATTCCTTCCTGATCCCCCGAGAGGCAATCGGATATTCCCTGGATCAACTTTATCTAAAAAAAAAAATGTTAGTATCCATTTATATTATGTACACCTAGGAAAGAATCCAGGCCTTTTTTAAAGCAATCTAGTGAGCTAGCCAGAACCACCTCTGGAGGGAGACTATTCCACATTTTCACAGCTCTTACGGTGAAGAAACCTTTCCGTATTTGGAGACTAAATCTTTTTTCCTCTAGACGTAAAGAGTGCCCCCTTGTCCTCTGTGTTGACCTTAAAGTGAACAACTCAACACCAAGTTCACTATATGGACCCCTTATGTATTTATACATGTTGATTATATCCCCCCTTAATCTCCTCTTCTCAAGAGAGAATAAATTCAGTTCCTCTAATCTTTTCTGATAGCTGAGGTCCTCCATGCCTATCAGTTTGGTTGCCCTTCTCCGCACTTTCTCCAGTTACCAGATATCCTATTTAAGAACTGGTGCCCAAAACTAAACTGCATATTCCAGATGAGGTCTTACTAATGATTTGTACAGGGGCAAAATGATATCTCTCTCTCTCTCTCTGGAGTCCATTGCCTCTGTTAATACAAGAAAGGACTTTGCTTGCTTTGGAAACAGCAGCTTGGCATTGCATGCTATTATCAAGCTTATGATCTACCAGAACACCCAGATCCTTCTCCGCTATAGATTCCCCCAGTTCTACTCCACCTAGTATGGATGATGCATGCATATTCTTAGCCCCCAAGTGCATAACTTAACATTTATTAACATTAAACCTCATTCGCCACATACAGTGCTTTGTGAAAGTATTCGGCCCCCTTGAACTGTAATTTTTTGTGAAGACTCAACAACAAGTGGGACATAATCATGAAGTGGAACAACATTTATTGGATATTTCAAACTTTTTTAACAAATAAACTGAAAAATTGGGCGTGCAAAATTATTCAGCCCCTTTACTTTCAGTGCAGCAAACTCTCTCCAGAAGTTCAGTGAGGATCTCTGAATGATCCAATGTTGACCTAAATGACTAATGATGATAAATAGAATCCACCTGTGTGTAATCAAGTCTCCGTATAAATGCACCTGCACTGTGATAGTCTCAGAGGTCCGTTTAAAGGGCAGAGACTATCATGAAGAACAAGGAACACACCAGGCAGGTCCGAGATACTGTTGTGGAGAAGTTTAAAGCCGGATTTGGATACAAAAAGATTTTCCAAGCTTTAAACATCCCAAGGAGCACTGTTCAAGCGATAATATTGAAATGGGAGTATCAGACCACTGCAAATCTATGAAGATCTGGCCCTCCCTCTAAACTTTCAGCTCATACAAGGAGAAGAGAGCAGAGATCTACAGCTGAGGTGGAAGACTCTGTCCATAGGACAACAATCAGTCGTATACTGCACAAATCTGGCCTTTATGAAAGAGCGCCAAGAAGAAAGCCATTTCTTGAAGATATCCATAAAAAGTGTCGTTTAAAGTTTGCCACAAGCCACCTGAGAGACACACCAAACGTGGAAGAAGGTGCTCTAGTCAGATGAAACCAAAATTGAACTTTTTGGCAACAATGCAAAACGTTATGTTTGGCATAAAAGCAACACAGCTCATCACCCTGAACACACCATCCCCACTGTCAAACATGGTGCTGGCAGCATCATGGTTTGGGCCTGCTTTTCTTCAGCAGGGACAGGGAAGATGGTTAAAATTGATGGGAATATGGATGGAGCCAAATACAGGTGAATTCTGGAAGAAAACCCATTGGAGTCTGCAAAAGACCTGAGACTGGGACGGAGATTTGTCTTCCAACAAGACAATGATACAAAACATAAAGCAAAATCTACGAAGGAATGGTTCACAAATAAACATATCCATGGCCAAGTCAAAGTCCAGACCTGAATCCAATCGAGAATCTGTGGAAAGAACTGAAAACTGCTGTTCACAAACGCTCTCCATCCAACCTCACTGAGTTCGAGCTGTTTTGCAAGGAGGAATGGGCCAAAATTTCAGTCTCTCGATGTGCAAAACTGATAGAGACATACCCCAAGCGACTTACAGCTGTAATCGCAGCAAAAGGTGGCGCTACAAAGTATTAACTTAAGGGGGCTGAATAATTTTGCAGGCCCAATTTTTCAGTTTTTTATTTGTTAAAAAAGTTTGAAATATCCAATAAATTTCGTTCCACTTCATGATTGTGTCCCACTTGTTGATTCTTCACAAAAAATTACAGTTTTATATCTTTATGTTTGAAGCCTAAATTTGTGGCAAAAGGTCGAAAAGTTCAAGGGGGCCGAATACTTTCGCAAAGCACTGTAGTTGCCAAATGAAACAGTGCATTGAGGTCAGCTTGTAAGTTGGAGACATCCTGTAAATATGTTATTCCACTGCAAAGCTTGGTGTCATCTGCAAAGACTGAAATGCTACTTTTAATCCCAGGCCCTATATCATTTATAAGTAAGGGTTCCAACACTGAACCTTGGGGTACACCACTGATAACTTTAGACCATTCAGAGTAAGAATCATTAACCACTACTCTCTGAATTCTATCTTTTAGCCAATTTTCTATCCAATTACAAACTGATCTTTCCAAGCCTGTAGACTTTACCTTACACATTAGCCATGTGTGGGGAACTGTGTCAAACGCTTTTGCAAAACCAAGTATACTACGTCCACAGCAACCCCTCTGTCCAAGGTTTTACTTACCTTCTCATAAAAAGAAATCAGGTTTGTTTGACAACTTCGGTCTCTCATGAAACCATGCTGTCTGTTGCTTAAAATATTTTTTTTCAGCAAGAACTCATCGATGTGGTCTTTTATTAAACTCTCCAATATCTTCCCGACTATAGAAGTTAAACTAACAGGTCTATAGTTACTTGGCAAATACTTTCATCCCTTTTTAAATATAGGCACCACATTGGCCCTACGCCAATCCAGTGGTACTATTTCAGTCCTTAACGACACCTAATGAGGTATACCACACGTTTTGTTGTACATGTAATTAAGGGTTTAAGATCAAATTGTTGATGGGGAGAGTTGGACTGAAAGACATCAACTCTCCTATATTTTATAGCATTATTTTGCATATAGCACATTTCCTACATGGGAAGAAACCTCCCATGTTATGGAAAAAGGAGACAGTCTTCGGGGGATCTAACACATTCGAGGCTATCTGCAACCGTAAACCTTAAAAAAAAAAAAACAACTGGAGGGGTGTCAGGTAAATGGAGACCCAATATTCCATCATTCCGCAGCACATACCAGTGTTTATGCAATTTTTTTTTTTTAACGGAGTAATGTTGAAGAGAGAAGTGGAAAATAAAGCATATTTGAATGAATCATTGACTTTGGTGGGTCTAGGCTTTAATAATTCCTCCCTACTTCTTCGATCTGCACTAACAAGGGCATTACCCAACTTCGCAACATCATACCCTTTTTCCACAAACTTTTCTTTCTGAGAAGAAACTTCACACAGAAAATCATCCCAATAAGTATAATTTCTCTTTAACCTCAAGAACTGACTGACAGGAATGGATCTCAACCATGCTGAATGATGACAGCTAGTGGTATTAATAAATCAGTTCCTGTGAGTCTCCTTAACCACTTCAGCCCCAGAAGGTTTTACCCCCTTAATGACCAGGCCATTTTTTGCAAATCTGCACTGAGTTGCTTTAACCCAAATACAATTGAAGTCCTTTTTTTCCCCACAAATTGAGCTTTCTTTTGGTGGTATTTGAACACCTCTACGGTTTTTCGTTTTTGCGCTATAAACAAAAAAAGCATCAATTTTGAAAAAGCACCAATATTTTCTAGTTTCTATTATGAAACATTCCCAATAAATATTTAAAAAAATTGAATTTTAGCAGTTTAACCATTTGCGGCCCGGAGGGTGCGGCTATTATCCTGGGCGGACGTCATATGACGTGACCCAGGAAATGCAGGGCAGGCGCGCAATCGCGTGCGCGCCGCCGTGCACTGCCGGTGTCGGCGTGTCCCCGGGACACAGCCGGTCACCGGCAGGGGGGAAACAGCCAATAGGCATGGCTGTTTCCCACGTGATCGGCTATGTTGCAATGACATAGCTGATCACAACAGTAGATGCCGGAAGAAGACCGCGCATGCGCGATCGGGAGCGCGCAGCGTGGTCATGTCGGTGGCTATGTATTCCTTAGGAACACAGCTAGTCACCAACAGTGTAAAACAGCCAATGACAGTGGCTGATTACCATGTGATGGGCTGTGAAGCCATTCACAGCCCATCACAAATGTAAACAAAGAGCAGTAACTGACTGTTACTAGCTCATCTTCACCGTTTCCAGTGTGAGGAGAGCTGAGCCAGAAACAGTGAGTTACTGATCTGTGTCTGTCAGTGTAAAAAAAAGTGTCATCAGCCCCCCCCAATTTCACCTGTCACCCAACAGTCACCTGTCACCATCGGTGCCCAAAAATCGCTACCTATAAAGTGCACCTGTCACCAGAGACTGCCATCAGTATCGCCAGCGGTGCACCTGTCACCCATCGGTGACCAGCGCCCGTCACCTGTCACCCCATCAATCACCGTCACCTGTCACCCCATCAGTCATCGTCACTTGTCACCCCATCAGTGATCGTCATCTGTCACCCCATCAATCACCGTCACCTGTCACCCCATCAATCACCGTCACCTGTCACCCCATCAGTCATCGTCATCTGTCAGCCCATCAGTCATCGTCATCTGCCACCTATCAGTCACCTGCCACCCATCAGTGATCATCCGCAGTCACCCGTCGCACAGCCATAATGTCAAAAAGGATGTACAGCAGCAAGGAGGCGTTTGAGATCATCTCTATGTCTAATGAGGGCACCGGGGAGCTCTCATCAGGATCCGAGTCCAATTCCGAATCCGATTCGGAATTTGAAGTCGCTAATAGTAGCGGATCGGAGATGGACTCGGAGGAAGAATGGGTCCCTCCCAAAAGGGCACGGCGCTCTGGAAACCAGGCAGCCACAAGGGAAACACCCCAGGATCCTATGCCTAGCACCAGCACTGCCACCACCAGTACACCCCAGGATCCTATGCCCAGGCCCAGTACCCGCTCTGCCCCCAGCGAAACACCCCAGGAGCGAATGCCCAGGCCCAGCACCAGAGCTGCGGCATCACTCCCAATTTCGAATCCCCCTTCTACCAGCACTGGAATGTCACATCCCCCAAGAGCCAGGGCCACTATCCACCTCCCAGATGCTCTTGCCAACCCAAGATGGCTGCCCTCCAACTCGGGATCAGCAAATATTCCCCCTTTTACCGCACAGCCAGGTGTGCAGGCCAATACAGAAAATTTTTCTTTTATTGATTTTCTCCATTTATTTTTGCCCAACGATTTTCTGCAATACATCGTGGACCAAACGAATCTGTATGCCCAGCAGTTTATTGTTAACAACTCCCAATCTTCCTATTCCCGTCCGTTTGAGTGGAGAGAGTTAACCTTGGAGGAATTCAAAAATGAAGGACATGCCTATTGGTCCACCCACCCCATACACAGTATGCCCATATATTCTGCCCTATTGTCCAGGTCCAGGTATGAAATTATCATGCGCTTCCTTCATTTTAGTGACAACAGCCAGTGCCCCCCCCCAAAATCATCCAAATTTTGACAAGCTATATAAAATTCGCCCCCTCATAAATTTTCTTTCCCAAAGTTTTGCAGAAGTTTACGTCCCTGATCAAAACATATGTGTAGATGAGTCCCTGCTACACTTCACAGGCCGGCTAGGAATAAAGCAATACATTCCTAGCAAAAGGTCCAAATATGGGGTCAAACTATAAAAACTGTGCGACAGAGCTACGGGATATCTGTATGCGTTCCGCATATACGAAGGAAGAGATTCCCAGCTCAATCCCCCTGACTGCCCGGCCTACATGGGCACAAATGGAGAGGTTGTATGTGACCTGGCGTACCCACTGCTGAGGAAAGGCTACCACCTTTACCTGGATAATTATTATACCAGCCTGCCCCTTTTCAGACATCTGTACCTTGAAGGAACCCTGGCCTGCGGAACCACCAGGAAGAACAGGAAGGGCTTCCCACAGTCCTTAGTAAATAAAAGAATGAGGAAGGGGGAAATAGCAGCCTTGAGAAACAACGAGGTGCTGGCCTTGAGATGGAAGGATAATGGAAATGTGTACATGATGTCCACCATTCATGACGACACCACAGTGGAGGTTCGGAGAAGAAGAGGTCCTATCCAAAAACCATCATGTGTGCAGGATTACAATCTTTACATGGGGGGGGGGGATTTTAACGACCAAATGATTCAGCCCTACTTGGCCACAAGGAAGTCCCGATTCTGGTATAAGAAAGTTGCAATTTATTTATTTCAATTGGCCTTTTAAAACGCTTATGTAATCTACTCCTAATCCACTGAAAGCCCCATCTCCTTCCTAAAATTCATTGAGGAAAATGTCACGACCCTCGTCTAACCACAAGGACTCCCCCAAGAAAACCTTTGCTCTGAGGCTGTTAGCCGACTTAGTGAGCACCACTTCCCAGACTACCTTCCACCGTCTGAAGGAGGCCAAAGACGCCAAAAAAGATGCCGTGTGTTCAGCAGAAGGGGGTTTCGTAAAGACACCAGCTTCTATTGTCGGTACTGTCCCTCCCAACCTGGCCTGTGCATTGGAGAATGCTTCACACGGTACCATACATTCGTAAATTACTAGCCCATTTCCCCGTTTTCATCTGTGCTGACCAATTTTCCTCATGCCACTGCCTTCCACATAAACTGACCCTGGCCTGTTTTTCCACTATGCCTCTGCCTACTGTTTGGACTGCTTTCACGTGAACTGACCCTGGCTTGTTTTACCGATTACGCTTCTTCTTACTGTTTGGATTGCTTCCCTGTGAACTGACCCTTGCCTGTTTTTTCAACGACGCTTCTGCATGCCGCTTGGATTGCTTGCACGTGAACTGACCCTGGCTTGTTTTACTGACTATTCTTCTGCCTACCGCTTGAACTGATCTGTCGCCCCCTGCTACTGTAGTACACAGGGGTCTCACATATGTGAGGGGCTCCAGAGTTGTTTTTCCGGATAGAGAAAACCAATTTTTTTGGTTCTCTCTGGGTTTCGTAAATTCCGGATTAGGGTCTGGAGTCCGGAGGCTTCAAAGAGATTTGGGTGGGAGAAGCCTCTACCCCTGTCCCCAGGTCTCACCTGACCAAGGCCCTCAGCTTACTACCATCATGCCTCTGCCTGCTGCATGATATTAGCTGGAGAGTGGTACAATGATTGTCTGCAGTGTACCGGGACCAATATTATGGCTGTGCTGACCATGTCTCTGCCTGGAAAATTTCTTTGGACAAATGCTGCGGCTGTGCTGACAATATCCCAGTATTGACTATAGACTATATTCCTGCCTGCTGCCTGGAAAATTGCTATTGTCGTCGCTAAGCATGTCCCAGCCTGCTGCCTGGACTAATGCTCTCCTCTGTGGACAACTGCACTACTACAACCACAGGTAATAATTTTTTTTTACACTTTCCTTTATAGAATGTATTTTGTAATGTATTTCTTGCTATGTACATGCTATGTGTTAAAAATGCCTTCAAAAATGATAGGTTGTCAGGAAATTAGATGTGCATTTTATGTAAAAGTCTCACACATGTGGTATTGCCATAATTAGGAGGAGTAGCAGAATGTATTTTGCGGTACAATTTTTGCCATATACATGCAACCACTTACCGACCGCCTAACGACTATATACATCGGCCATTTAAAGCTAAATACTGGGGTTATGGCAGCAGATAGCTGCCATAACCCCGGTATTTTTTTAAACGGCGGGCGGTCGGCTTTCAGATAAGGGTGGTCCCAGTGGCAGATTCGCAGCCGAATCCGCCGCAACGGTGCATGGGAAGAGGTGCCCCCCCCCCTTTTTTTTAGTGTACAGTAAACCCCCCTCCATTGCGGGGGTTACGTTCCGGACCCAACCGCAAAAACTGAAATTCCGCGAAATAGAAAAACCCTATTAAAATGCATTGTACGCATGTTTATTTTACTGTCACTGTACGTGTAGAAGCATTTTAAGGTCTTTAAACACACTTTTAAAACAATAGAAACTCATTTAAACACATAAAAGATACTGAGAGACATAGCAAGAGCTATGGAAAACACAAAAATATTCAATTTTTAATGATTTATATAGTAAAATAACATTACAAAAAAAAAACCGCGAATTACCGGGACCGCAAAAACTGAACCGCGATGGAGCGGGGGATTACTGTAGTTGTGAGGTGTGAGGTCTTTTTGACCCCAGATCTCACAATAAAGAGGACCTGTCATGCCTATTTCTATTACAAGGGATGTTTACATTCCTTGTAATTGGAATAAAAATGATCAAAACATTTTTTTTAAAAAAACTTTTTAAAAATAAAAAATTATTAAATAAAATAAATAGGAAAAAAAAAAAAATTAAAGCGCCCTGTCCCCGTTAGCTCGCGCGCAGAAGCGAACGCATACGCAAGTCCCGCCCACATATGTAAACGGTGTTCAAACCACACATGTGAGGTATCGCCGCGATCGTTAGAGCGAGAGCAATAATTTGAGCCCTAGAGCTCCTCTGTAGCTCTAAGCTGGTAACCTGTAGAATTTTTTAAAATGTTGCCTATGGGGATTTTTAAGTACCAATGTTTGGCGCCATTCCGCGAGCGTGTGCAATTTTGAAGCATGACATGTTGGGTATCTAATTACTCGGCGTAAGATTATCTTTCACATTATGGAAAAAAATTGGGCTAAATTTACTGGTTTCTTATTTTTTTATTCAAAAAAGTGAATTTTTTTTCAAAAAAATTGCATTTGGAAGACTGCTGTGCAAATATGGTGTGATAAAAAATATTGCATTGATCTCCATTTTATTCTCTAGGGTCTCTGCTAAAAAAAAATATATAATGTTTGGGGGGTTCTAAGTAGTTTTCTAGCAAAAAAATGATTTTAGCTTATAAACACCAAGTGTCAAAAATAGGCCCAGTCTTAAAGTGGATAAATGGACAACTTTGTGTAAAGAGCTACTTGGATGTTAGGCCTCTGTATGTGGCTAGGCTGTGTAAAGGTATTACACATGTGGTATCGCCATACTCAGGAGGAATAGCAGAATGTATTTTGGGGTGAAATTTTTGCTATGTACATGCTATGTGTTAGAAATATTGCATAAATTGACAACTTTGTGTAAAAAAAATGCGTTTTCATTTTCTTTCCACATTTTCCAAAAACTTGTGGAAAAAAATGACATGTTCAAAAGACTCATTATGCCTCAAAGATTATACGTTGGGGTGTTTGCTTTCCAAAATGGGGTCATTTTATGGGGGTTTCCATTGTCCTGGTGCTCCAGGGCCTTCAAAAGTGCAATAGGTTGTCAGGAAATTATATGTGTAATTTATGCTCCTAGAATGCCGGACGCTGCTACTTGGATGTTAGGCCTCTGTATATGGCTAGGCTGTGAAAAAGTCTCACACATGTGGTATCGACATACTCAGGAGGAGTAGTAGAATGTGTTTTGGGGTGTAGTTGCAAGTATACATATGCTGTGTGAGAGAAATAACCTGTTAATACGGCAATTTGTAAAAAAAAAAAAAAAAATCTTCATTTTGCAAAGCATTGTGGGAAAAAATTACAACTTCAAAAAACTCACCATGCCCCTTATTAAATACCTTGGAATGTCTACTTTCCATAAAGGGGTCATTTGGGGGGTATTTGTACTTTCCTGACTTTTTAGTGTCTCAAGAAATGAGATAGGCCTTCAGTACATCAGGTGTGATCAAGTGTGATCAATTTTCAATGATTCGCACCATAGCTTGTGGACTCTATAACTTTCACAAAGGCCAAATAATATACACTTACTTGGGTTATTTTTACCAAAGATAAGTAGCAGTATAAATTTTGGCCAAAATTTGTGAAGAAAAATGACTAATTTGCAAAATTTTATGACAGAAACAAAGAAAAATGCGTTTTTTCACGATATTTTCAGTCTTTTTTTATTTATAGCACAAAAAATAAAAAACCCAGTATTAATCAAATACCATCAAAAAAAAGCTCTATTTGTGTGAAAAAAAAGGACACAATTTTGTATGGGTACAGTGTTGCATGACTGAGTAATTCTCAGTCTAAGTGTGAAAGCGCTGAAAGCTGAAAATCGTTCTGGGCAGGAAGGGGGTGAAAGTGCACTGTAGGCAAGTGGTTAAGCCAATTTGTATTCTGCTACATATATTTGGTAAAAAAAAATCCCAAAAAGCGTATAATAATTAGTTTGCACAAAAGTTATAGTGTTTACAAACTACAGGATAGATTTATGGACTTTTAATTTTTTTTTTTTTATTAGTAATGGCGGACAAATTTGACACTAAGTGACACTTTTTGGGGACCAGTGACATTAATACAGTGATCAGTGCTAAATAATGTGCACTGTTACTGTATAAATGACACTGGCAGGGAAGGGGTTAATACTGGGGGTGATCAAGGGGTAAATTTGTTTGAGTTCCCTAGATATGCTTACTAACTGTGGGGGGGATAGATTGAACAGAGGCAGAGAGAGATCGGTGATTCAGCTTAGCTTAGCTGAATCACACAATCTTTCCCTGTCTCTCCAACAGGAGAGCCGTCTTGCATTGTTTACATTGCAGACGGCGCTCCTATCAGTTTTGGCGATGATTGCGGGAGGCCGGTGGCAAACGAGCCCGCTCCTCCCGCTGTGTCTAATCACAGCGGGAGCGTGACTCCTGCTGCGCACGCACGCCGCCAAAACCATGTGCACATAATCACGTAGTTCTACGTGATTATGCGCAGCCGAGCAGCCCTGCCGCAATAAATCTGCGTGGGGCGGTCGGCAAGTGGTTAAAGTGGGTGGAGGTAACAATATCCCCATGTACCACCTTAATGTTTAGATCTTAAAAGTGTATCTCAGTACTACTATATTTGTGTAGTAGGATGATGTCTCTCTCATTTCTATTCAAAGTAGCCATAAATTAATTCAGAGAGTCAGAATCTCCATCCCAAAGGAGGAGGATGTCATCAATGTACCTGGTCTGGGTCTAGCAATGATGACAACATCCTCACATTTAGCCATAAAAAGATTGGCCATACTGAGTGGGAATTTGGCGCCCATGGCCACACCTCTATTTTGTAAATAGAAGGTGCCCCCCAACCAAAAGTAGTTGTGGCCCATGGTGAAATCTAGAAGGGACAAGATGTAATATCTCTCTGAATCCCCAGCAAAGTATCTGTTTCTAGGTAATGAGCCACTGCCTCTCTATACCGTGTTGGTGGGAAATAATCGTATATAACGATAAAACATTGGCAGTGGAAAAGATATAACTGTCTTTCCATTCAATGTTCATCAATTCTATAATAACCTGAGTAGAATCCCTCAAAAATGAAGGCGTTTTTGCCACCAATGGCTGCAGAAAATAATCTATGTACTTTCCTAACCTGGAAGTGACCGAATTGATCCCACTAATAATGGGTTTTCCAGGGGGGTGCAATGGATCCTTGTGCACCTTTGGTAAATAGTAAATTACAGGAATCCTATGGGTTTACCAAGGGTCGTTCTTGCCAGACCAATCTGTTAACATTCTACGAGATTAGATTAGATACAGCTCCCCATAAATGCCTAATCTACATGCGGAGGTCTGCAGGCATGGCCCATAAGGTTTGTTCTTGGATAGAAAACTGGTTACAGGGGCGTGTCCAATAGGGTAGTGATAAATAACATGCACTCAGATTGGTCTGGGGTGGTAAGTGGGATACCACAAGATTCTGTCTTGGGACTAATTCTGTTTAATCAAATCATAAATGACAGAGGAAGGGATACATCGATCAATCTCAGTTTTTGCGGACGATATAAAAATAAGCAGGGCAATAACTTCACAGCAGGATATAGTAATTTTACAGAAAGACCTGAACAAAATAATGGAGTGGGCAACTACATGGCAAATGAGGTTCAATGTGGAGAAATGTAAAACAATGCACTCGGGGGGCTAAGAACATAAACGCAAACTACTCACTGAAGGGAGTACCTCTGGGGGAGTCAAGGATGGAGAAAGTTCTAGGGGCCCTAGTGGAAGACAAATACTGAAACAGAAAGGTAATGCTGCTCAGGTGAAAGCTGTCCTACCCTCAGCAGTCGGTGCACGTCCGGTACGCGGTCTGAGCAATATCCAAGCAACTCCATACTCCAACAGGAAAGGTGAAAGTTTGACTTTATTGTATAAAAGCATGTCTTGACAGCAATACAAACATCATGGACTAACCAGGCATGGGAAAACACAGTTGACGCGTTTCACAAACTAATTTTTGCTTACTCATAACTAAAATCACATCCCCAAAGATGTTGCTTAAATGGGATTAAAAGGCAGCTGAGCAACCAATCAGCAACTCAATATCCAATCAGAAAGTTGTTCCAAAAAGGAAATGAATTGCTGCATCCCACAAATACATACAGAGTTAAAAGCAACAAATTAATGGGACGACGACCACAACATTTCATAACTACAAAAAATTATATAAATACAAACTCAATAATAAATGTGGCAATGAAAATAAAGATAGAGGATGGGGACATGGTTGATACAAAAGACGTAAAAAATATATATAAGAAAACTATATATATATATAATAAATTGTAAACATATGAAATAATACAAATAATTAAAAAAATATATAGATAATAGAATATGAATATATATATATATATATATATATATATATATATATATATATATATATACACACACACACACACACACACATATCCCCATCCTCTAACAACCCACATATAACATCCTAATCAAAAAATCACCACCTTTATTAATCAAATTTTCTCACAAAATCTTTAAAACCATTATCAAGATAAATGGGTTGGGTCTCTGAAGATATCGCCCAACCAATAGAGGGACCATGCCAAAAGAATATCCCAAGAGAACCATTCAGAACATCTGGGCATATTAGAGAAAACCCAAAGGGGCCCAGATATAGCAAAGTGTATCCCGTAGTAAAAAACAACAAAATCAATAAAAAAAATTACTTTCTGGAAGACAGACTGTGCATAGCATGCAATGTCAAGCTGCAGCTACCAAAGCCTGCGGAAAATTAGCATGCATAAAAAATATTATATACTACAGAGAAAAAACTATAATCCTGCCATTTTATAAAACTCTGGTCCAAACACATCTGGACTATTCTGTCCAGTTCTGGTCACTAGTCCTCAGAAGGGATGTGCTGGAGTTGGAGAAGGGAAGCGCACGCAGACCTCGGATAATATCGCTTTAATAGGGGACAATACAATACAGTTAAGTTGCACTCACATTTCCATCCTTATAGGACAAGCACTTCAGCACATCAACAGAAGCTCCTCGCTCCTCCCGTACCTCCAAGTGTTCCTCCGGTCTCCTCTATCGCAGCAACCGCCGCTATGAGCCAGCTCTCTATTGCTTCCTGCTATCGGCTCCCCCGCCAGGTCACTACATGCCGATACTAGTGCCCCTGCGCACCAGTCCGCCGTCATTCACCGCCAGGAAGGTTGGCCTAAGCCTCGGCCGAGGCTGTACGCAGTATGGGGCTACGGAGTGGAGAGATCCAAGGGGATATGCTGCTTTTGCTGGTTGCTATGGACAACGCGTTTCGGAGGCGGAGCCTCCTTCTTCAGGTCGCACCTTGCTTCCTGTGACACCTCCTCATTATATACCTATATACTTCCAGCCCTAATTATTTGACTCTTGCTCTTAAAGGGCCAGTCTCCAATTATTATCTACCATGGTAAGAGAGGAGGAGCAATAGCACCATAAACTTGTGTGGCAATATAAGTATGAAACTATAAAATTATAAGTATAAAACTATAATTGGCCACAGTATCTTCAACTGCTTGGACATCATACCAAACACTAATTAGCAATACCAATTAAAATAAATGAGAGATTGCCAATACTGACTATATAAGCGGAATTAAAAATAAAAACAGAATAAAAACAGTCATACACTAATATTATAAAATTCATTCGGATATGAGAAATCTGATATGAAAAGTCGTTCTGATATAGAAAATTACTGCAATTAAAAATCACAAATATACATTATGCTAAACATCACTCATCGCCTACCATATGGGGTAAGCATTATTTAGATGAGATAAGCTTTACCTGAATATACTACTAAAATTAGGGAAGCATATGATAATGTTATGTGGATATGTATAAGTATATACACATGCATACATACTTCTTATGTATGGCTACACATTCATTGTTTATATTATGTGCACCTGTCAGGAAGGCTCTGGCAGAGGATGAGTTAAACCCACAGGCTAATCCTGGCTCCACCCTTCTCATCAAGGAAGAGCACTATTTAAGCTGGATCAGCACACAGGTTCAGTGCTGCTTTGTCTTCAGCCTTGGATACCTGTTACCTGCACTTGTTCCTAGTTCCAGACCCGGCTTGTCCCGACGATTCTCTGATCTCCACCTGCATCGACCTTGGCTTGTCCCGTGACCACTCTTCCTGTCTGCTCCTACTGGCTTATACGTTACCGATTGGCTCCTGACCCGGCTTGTCTTACTACGCTTCTGTCATTCCCAGATCCGTCCATCCTGCCTGGGAAGCTCCTCCTGTTATCCAGGAAACCCTGCTTCCAGCCCCTGCTGCCTGCACAACACCCTGCTCATCGGACTTCTCTGGCAACCTTCACCAGTAGCCATCGTCCGCTTCAAGCAAAACTCCAGGCGCTCGGCTACTCTACACTCCGGTGTCCCCTATTTGCACTATCAGGGGTCCCGAGTCGGAGGCGCAAGGGAGGCCTTCCTCACAGTGTCAGGCTCAGCTCCAGGTACGTGATAGTACAAAGCAGCCAGATGTCTGAGCCTGACCGAGGAACCTCTCCTATGGACGAGTTGTGTCATCACCTGGCGGCACTGACCCGATCAGTCAAAGACTTACAAGAAGGCTATAACCGACTTGAAGAACGGGTCCAGTTACTTACTCCGCCAGCCTTCTCTCCAAACACCCAGGGGGGATCTCCTGCTACACCTACAGTCATGGTTTTGCCTCCAGAACCTCGTGTACCTACTCCGGAAAAGTTCTCTGGAGATCGCAGCAAGTTTAGGTCCTTCCATAATGCCTGCGAACTTTATTTTGCATTACAACCCCGGACTTTTTCACTCGAGGCCGCTAAAGTAGGCTTCGTCATTTCCCTTCTACAAGGCGAACCCCAGTCCTGGGCCCACCGTTTACTTGAACAAAAGGATCCCTGCTTATCCAGTTTAAACTTGTTCTTTGGAGCTATGGCCCAGCTATATGAGGACCCCCAGAAAACCACTACTGCTGATTCGGCCCTCTACACCCTTCAGCAAGGCCGCAGAGCAGCAGAGGACTATGTAACTGACTTTAGAAGGTGGAATGCTGATACTAACTGGAATGATGCTGCCCTCCACCACCAATTTCGTATGGGACTATCTGACTCTCTGAAAGACGAATTTGCCTGTGTAGGGGTGACAGATACTCTGGAAGCCCTGATACACCTGGCGATCCAGATCGATAGACGCCTAAGAGAACGTCGTGCAGAAAGATAATCTGGTCAATCCCGACCCGTATGGATGATGCCTCGAGTCTTCAGACCTTCTGGTCCGACATTCCCAGCATCCGCTCCTCCCACCACTGACTCGTCTGAACCAATGCAGCTTGGCATAATCCATCCTTCCCTCACCCCAGAAGAACGTCAACGCCGGCGACTGAATAACTTGTGCCTGTACTGTGGAGAAGATGGACACTATGTGAGGTCTTGTCCAGCTAAAAGCCGTAAGTGTCTAACCCTTTCTTCTACCAACCAAGGGTTGAGCCTCCACAATTCATCTCACCTGACTGTGCTTATTTTATTACAGCTTCCAGAAGGGGCTATCCAGGCACCCGCCATTATTGATTCAGGAGCCTGTAGCTGTTTTATTGACCTGAAATTTGCGACTCAGCTAAAGGTTCCGCTAAGGCCCAGATCACAGGGACTGACTATCCATTTGGCTGACGGATCTCGTATCAGATCTGGACCTGTCACACAAGAGACTCTTCCCTTGCATGCTACCATATCGGGTAACCACAAAGAGTTACTACGCCTAGATGTTATCACCTAACCACTGTTTCCCATCATTTTGGGCATGCCTTGGATGCAGGCACACAATCCCTGCATTAATTGGAAAACGGGAGAGATTAAATTCCAGTCCTCTTACTGTCAACAACTTTGCCTCTTCCAACCACAAGACCCCCTGTCTCCATTACTGTGTATGGACTCTGATACCGAATCGTGCTCTTCTGTGCCTGTGTAATGTTCTGGTACCTCTGGTACCCTTATTCCACTTTCAATTCCGTGTATGCGTCCCACCATTCTCTTCTGGTAGGTGCGCATACACCTTTAAGACCGATGCTGTCATCACTGAGCGCCGCAGAGCGGCTATTTCAACCACCGGCGTTCTCACTCACATGTTCGTTCAACCTGCCTTGCATCTATGCTTACAAGCGTGTCTCGCTGTGGGACCTCGCTACAGATCCCTGTATCTCGCTACCAGGATCACTTCCTCAGACCCGAACCTCGCTACTGATCCCTGTATCTCGCTACTGGATCTCTTCCTCATCACCGGACCCTTCTACTACTATACTATAGTGATAAGTACCCCGCAGGGGAAACCTCCATAGCTTACACTACTACTATTGCATTAAGGACTGTTACTACCTATCCATACTATCCTATCATCTGCACTGTTACATAGATTGCTAGCTCTTGAGACTACTACCATCTATCATCTGCACTGCTGCATAGATTGCTAGCTCTCCTGTCTACTACCATCTATCATCTGCACTGCTGCATAGATTGCTAGCTCTCCTGTCTACTACTATCTATCCTTGCACTGGGTTAGTCTATCCTGTATTTGTCATCTGCTGTCCTCACCACCTGATAGCATACTCGATACTAACTTATCTGCATTCCTAAATACCATCTTGAACTCTCCTGTACAAACCTATCAAGTGCTTACCATCCTTGTCACTGTTCACACCTGTCCCTTCAGAACATCACCTTCATACTATCATATACATCCTATCACTCCAGGAACATCTCATTGAGTGTGTATATATCTGTATGTTGAAGCTGACAGGCCCACGGTGATGAGTCCTGGAGATTTGGATCTGGTATTCAACACATCTCTACATGACTACTGAGTGGAGATTTTGCAGCTGCAAATCCAGCCTATAACAAAAACGCAGGAGCGTTACAGATTGAACGAACCTTAAAAATGGATTCAGCAGAATTACCCACTCAAGTGACACAATTAACACAACAAGTAAAAGCGTTAAAACTTGCTCTGACTGACGTACAAGAAAAGAATCAGACTTTAACACAGCAGGTAACCCAGCTCTCACGGCTTACTGCTGTTCAGCCTCCTGAACCTAAAATAAACCCCCCTCTAGTGTTTACAGGCGGAAAAAATTTCGGGAATTCAAAAAACGCATGTCAATTGCTTTTTTTGTTAAAGCCTCGTACATACCCCACTGATCAAATAAAAGTCTGTACCGTTATTTCATACTTGACGGGTGATCCACGGGCCTGGGCAGACTCTCTCTTTGAGAATAATGATCAGATTCTCAACATCTATTCTTTATTCCTAGCAGAACTCACCAGCTTATACGATGACCCCAATAGGCAGAGTACTGCTGATATGCAGTTGAGGGCCTTGAAACAAGGAAGGAGACCTGTAGAAGACTTTGTATCTGAGTTCAAAAGATGGACCCTTGATTCAGGGTGGAATGACACATCTTTGCGAACTCAATTCAGACTCGGGTTATCGGAAGCTGTTAAAGACGAGCTCGCCCGAGCGGATTTACCTGGCACCTTGGAGGCCTTGATACCACTTAGTATCAACATCGACAGACGACTGCGAGAAAGAAGGGCTGAAAAGATGGGAATGCCATTGTCTAGTCCTTCTCGGATTTCGGCCATTGACCCTACTCCCATGGATGTAGGAACCATACGCCCACCTTTAACGACTACTGAACGAGCTAGAAGAACATCCAGAAATCTCTGCATGTATTGCGCATCCCCGGATCATTTGATAAGCACCTGTCCCCTTGTTCGCAAAAAAGAGGGTGGGTGTTCACATGTCTTGCTGGGAGGATTAACGACTTCCTTTTCTAACCCCTATCTTTTTGTTCATTTAATATTACAGTGGGACCAAACTAGGATCACCACCAAGGCTATGGTCGACACTGGATCTTGTGGAAACTATATTGATACACGCTTTGTTACTTTAAATAAAATACCTATTATTTCAAAATCTAAGCCTGTTTCTGTTAGTTTCATTAATGGTATTCCACTGTCTTCTGGTCCAATCACCAACCAGACACAGGCACTCCTTGCCACTACCAACGAGTCACATGTGGAGACCATCACTTTTTATATACTATCCTCACCCCATTTTCCTATTATTTTGGGACTTCCCTGGTTACACACACACCAACCAATCATAGATTGGAAAAAACGGACTTTGGTTTTCCCTTCTCACTATTGTGAGAATACGTGTAACCTCCCATCTTATGGGAAGATTCTGTCTGTGGTGTCAGATGAAATTGCACCACTATGCTATCAGGATCTGTCCGAAGTGTTCCTTGAGAAAAATGCTCAAGTGTTGCCTCCCCATAGGGATTACAATTGCACTATCGATCTACTCCCTAACAGCAAATTGCCTTTCGGTCATGTTTATCCCCTTTCACAGGATGAACTTTCTCACCTCAAGGAATACTTGGATGAGAATTTGACAAAAGGGTTCATTAGACCCTCTACTTCTTCCACTGCTGCAGGACTTTTCTTTGTCCGCAATAAGGATTCCAGTCTCAGGCCTATTATCGATTATAGGCAATTAAACACGATTACGATAAAGGATCGCTATCCTTTGCCGCTTATCCCTGAACTTATTGAACAAGTGCGTGGGGCTACTTATTTCACCAAATTAGACCTGAAAGGGGCATACAACCTAATCCGAATCCGTGACGGGGATGAGTGGAAAACAGCATTCAGAACCAGATACGGACTATTCGAATACCTTGTGATGCCATTCGGGCTATGTAATGCTCCCGCAGCTTTCCAAAGATTCATAAACGACATCTTTAGAGACTTACTTGATGTCTGTGTTGTAGTATACCTAGACGATATACTTATCTATTCTCGATCTATGCCTGAACACATAAAACATGTAAGACTTGTGTTGTCCAGACTGCTCTCACACAGTCTATACGTGAAATTAAAACAATGCCTATTTCATAAAGAAGAAATATTATTTCTAGGATACTTAATATCCAAAACTGGAATTAAGATGGATATGAGTAAGATATCCTGTATTCTAGACTGGCCTATACCAACAACTCGTAAGGCCCTACAGCGATTCCTAGGATTCTCGAACTTCTATAGGAAGTTCATCAAGAACTTTTCCGCCATTGTGAGACCTCTCACACAACTGACAAGTATAAAAAAAACTATTCAAATGGTCAGAAGAAGCAAATCAAGCTTTCTGCTTGTTAAAATCAAGCTTCACTTCTGCTCCCATACTACGCCATCCAGACCCATCCCTCCAATATATTCTAGAGGTAGATGCGTCAAATATGGCAGTAGGAGCAGTTCTCTCCCAATGACCAACAAACACTTCATCACTCCACCCAGTTGCTTTCTTTTCAAAACCACTAAGCAGCCCAGAGGTGAATTACCCAGTGGGTGAAAAGGAGTTGCTTGCCATAAAATTGGCACTGGAGAATTGGCGACATCTGCTCGAAGGTACCCAGTTACCAATACTCATATATACAGATCATAAAAACCTTCAATACCTCCAGACTAACAAGACTCTTTCCCACCGGCAGGTACGATGGTCATTATTCTTTTTAAGATTTAATTTCTTAGTGACCTATACGCCTGCAGACAAAAATAAAAAAGCGGATGCGCTATCACGACTAACCGAAGATAACTGCGCCGAAATCCCTTCCATTCCCATAATACCCTATGAACGCATTATTGGTGTTGTCCGATCCTTGAAGGAAGAGATTTTGCACAGTATAGGTATGGATTCACCTCCACCACAACTAAGTACTGATGCAGAAGGCTTCCTCTATTACAATGACAAACTTTACATACCCCCTACTATGCGCACCAAGATCTTGGAGTTATCGCATGATGTACCCATGGCAGGACATATGGGTATGACGAAAACCTTTAATTTACTCACCAGGCAGTTTTGGTGGCCTGATATGAAGACGTCTGTACAAAAATTTGTTTCTTCATGTGACATCTGTGCAAGGTCCAAAATTGACACTACAAAACCATCTGGACTACTTTGTAGTCTACCAATACCCCAGGTTCCATGGGAAGTTGTGTCCTTAGATTTCATAGTAGAACTACCACCTTCCAAAGGATTTAATACCATCCTAGTGTCAGTGGACCACTTGACAAAGATGGCACATTTCATCGCTATCCGTAGACTACCTTCATCCAAACAAACAGCGGAACTACTGATGAAACATGTGTTCAAGTTGCATGGAATTCCAAAGACTCTTTTGTCCGACCGTGGTTCACAATTTATCTCTAAATTTTGGCAAGCACTTTGTCAAATTTTACGCATTGAGTGAAAGCTCACTTCTCCCTACCATCCTCAGACCAACGGACAGACTGAAAGAGTCAACCAGTGCATTGAGCAATATCTACGCTGCTACACATCATACCTGCAGGATGATTGGGTGGATCTCCTTCCTCTAGCGGAATTTGCTTACAACAACGCAGCCCACAGTACTACGAAGCAAAGTCCGTTCTACTTTAACTATGGGTTTCATCCCACTCTTCTTCCACCACGCATCCTGCCATCGAGTAACCCAGTAGCCTCGGATTACCTTACCCAAATAAAAGACTCTTTGGGTTTACTCAATACTACCATATCACACGCTCATAGTCAACAAAAAAGGTACTACGACCTTCGTAGAAGACCTTCTCCTCAGTATGTTATTGGGGACCTCGTTTGGCTATCAACAAAAAATTTAAGATTAAAGATCCCTAGCAAAAAGCTTGGGCCTTTATTCTTGGGACCCTTCCCAATCAGGAAACTAATTGGAAAAGCTGCAGTACAGCTCACCTTACCAGCAGATCTCAAGATCCACCCCATCTTCCATGTGTCGCTATTGAAGCCACATGTTCCTAACCAAGGAATAAGGCCTACCATCCCACCTCCACCTCCTGTACAAGTTGAAGGCGGAGAAGAATATGAGATAAAGGAGATTCTGGATTCTCGTATCCACAGAAGAAGACTCCAATATCCAGTACGATGGAAGAACTATGGGCCCCAAGACGACACCTAGCTGGATACCTCTGATATACATGCCCCTAGACTGATTCGCAATTTTCACTCGAAATACCCGGAAAAAACAGTTCTAGAGGCCTTCCGGAGCCGGCCTTAAGGGGGGGGTACTGTAATGTTCTGGTACCTCTGGTACCCTTATTCCACTTTCCATTCCGTGTATGCGTCCCACCATTCTCTTCTGGTAGGTGCGCATACACCTTTAAGACCGATGCTGTCATCACTGAGCGCCGCAGAGTGGCTATTTCAACCGCCGGCGTTCTCACTCACATGTTCGTTCAACCTGCCTTGCATCTATGCTTACAAGCGTGTCTCGCTGTGGAACCTCGCTACAGATCCCTGTATCTCGCTACCAGGATCACTTCCTCAGACCCGAACCTCGCTACTGATCCCTGTATCACGCTACTGGATCACTTCCTCATCACCGGACCCTTCTACTACTATACTATAGTGATAAGTACCCCGCAGGGGAAACCTCCATAACTTACACTACTACTATTGCATTAAGGACTGTTACTACCTATCCATACTATCCTATCATCTGCACTGTTACATAGATTGCTAGCTGTTGAGACTACTACCATCTATCATCTGCACTGCTGCATAGATTGCTAGCTCTCCTGTCTACTACCATCTATCATCTGCACTGCTGCATAGATTGCTAGCTCTCCTGTCTACTACTATCTATCCTTGCACTGGGTTAGTCTATCCTGTATTTGTCATCTGCTGTCCTCACCACCTGTTAGCATACTCGATACTAACTTATCTGCATTCCTAAATACCATCTTGAACTCTCCTGTACAAACCTATCAAGTGCTTACCATCCTTGTCACTGTTCACACCTGTCCCTTCAGCACATCACCTTCATACTATCATATACATCCTATCACTCCAGGAACATCTCATTGAGTGTGTATATATCTGTATGTTGAAGCTGACAGGCCCACGGTGATGAGTCCTGGAGAGTTGGATCTGGTATTCAACACATCTCTACATGACTACTGAGTGGAGATTTTGCAGCTGCAAATCCAGCCTATAACAAAAACGCAGGAGCGTTACAGCCTGCAATCTACCACAATTTCTTAGACGTCTTCAGCAAGAAGGGAGCAGAGACTCTTCCCCCTCACAGACCATACGATTGCCCTATCGAGCTTCTTCCCGGAGCCGAAATACCCTTCAGACGGATTTTCCCAATCACTGAACTTGAACTTTCGGCACTAAAGGAATACCTTGATGATAGCCTGAGAAAGGGGTTTATCCGCCCTTCCACATCCCCGGCAGGAGCTGGGATTTTCTTTGTAGAAAAAAAAGACCACTCGCTCCGCCCCTGTGTGGACTATCGTGATCTAAATAAAATTACGATTAAGAATCGTTACCCGTTACCATTAGTGCCGGAACTATTCCAGAGACTCCGCTGTGCCACCATTTTTACTAAATTGGACTTACGGGGGGCATATAATCTAGTGCGAATCAGGGAAGGTGACGAGTGGAAAACAGCATTTCGCACCCGTTTCGGGCACTATGAGTACCTAGTGATGCCCTTTGGGCTTTGCAACGCCCCAGCCACCTTCCAGCACTTTGTTAATGACATTTTCCGATATTTTTTGGACTTGTTTGTTATTGTTTATCTTGATGATATTTTGATATTTTCCTCCACCATAGAAGACCATCATGAACACATAAGAAATGTCCTTGCCCATCTCAGACAGCATGGCTTATACGCAAAACCTGAGAAGTGTGAGTTCAGTCGACAGAGTATCCAATTCCTGGGTCTGATTCTTTCCACAGAAGGTATTAAAATGGATCCTCAAAAGGTTTCTGCTATTTTACACTGGCCAGTTCCCTCTGATAAAAAAGGGGTGCAACGGTTCGTAGGGTTCTCAAACTTTTATCGGAAGTTTATCAAGAATTTCTCCGCAATCATCTCCCCCATCATTCAGTTAACCAGACAAGGTATCCGTTTCCTGTGGACTCCTGAGGCGCAGACCGCATTTGAAACCCTAAAGGATTTCCTCACCTCTGCACCAGTCCTTCGACACCCAGATCCTGGCCTGCCTTACGTCCTAGAAGTAGACGCATCTGAGTCGGCTGTAGGAGCAGTATTGTCGCAGCGGGCAGGAGCCAAAGCTCTTGTTACACCCCGTTGCCTTCTTCTCACGCAAGTTATCTCCGGCAGAGAGAAATTATGACGTCGGTGATCGAGAGCTCTTGGCAATTAAGGCTGCCTTGGAAGAGTGGAGATATCTCTTAGAAGGGGCAGCCCATCCAATTCTAGTGTACACAGACCACAAGAATCTAGAATACTTGCAAGCAGCTAGACGCTTAAGACCCCGCCAGGCCAGGTGGGCTCTATTTTTCTCCAGATTTTCCTTTTGTGACAGAACCCACTGTCACTAATGTAACGGATCTTTGTACCCCAGCTGGGCATATCCGCCGGACCTCGGTCTCCTGTCTTCCAAACGCACCCACAGCCTGCGGAGAAGCCATATCCAGCCCGTAACCCCTCAATCACGAGACAATCCACACAGGTGTTGAGGGTTAACCATGCAGAGCTTAAACTGTTTATTACATTCCAAGACAACAGTTACACACAGCTAAGGGGCACTCCCCTTAGCCCTGCAAGGGGGGGGGGGGATGAGACAAGGACCAACCAACAACCAATGAGAACTGAACATTTGTACATTTGAAACTGCAAGTCTTAATACACACCCCCTGCGGAGAGATGTCTCCAGCCCAGCTCAGGCTATTGTCTGTATCATGAATCCACACACTTAGACACAGGAACAGGAGGAGGGGGGGGGGATGGGCTGTAACATTACATTACATTACATTAACTCAATGGCATGAGTCCTGCCATCTTTCTTTGTTCAGAGGATGAATAAAGAGGAAATAAAATGCAATAAAAGTGCAATGTCCCAAACTCATAGGAAAATGACACAAAGGGGTTTACAATCCAGGGACAGGGTGATCCGTCACAGTGCTCCCCCCTTGTGGAACACTCCGGCAGACCCGGCTTGACCCTTTTCAGGTCAACTTGGGGATGTCCGGATTTAGGTTAGGGGCTGAGTTCCATTTGCCAGGACAACCCATCAGCGTTGCCATTTTGCTTCCCAGGCCAGTAGTGGATGGTAAAGTCAAAAGGCTGCAGTGC
Organism: Pelophylax lessonae; assembly: GCF_965119305.1. Classification (NCBI taxonomy): domain Eukaryota; kingdom Metazoa; phylum Chordata; class Amphibia; order Anura; family Ranidae; genus Pelophylax; species Pelophylax lessonae. The sequence continues at coordinate 126,337,696 of NC_138777.1, read as the reverse complement.
CAAACTCCAGTAGCTTCTGGCCCATAGTCTGTCGGTAGGAGGCTTGCGCACAGTCCCCTCCAAAACACACAGTGACAGTGGGTTCTGTCACATTTCTCCCCTTTTAAAAACAGACTAACCAGGTTCCTGACCCTCAACTGGTCTGGACCTGCGTTAGTCACAAACTTCCACCCCAGGCAACCAGGAAAAGTAAAAGTACGACTCTGGCGCTGGGGAGCAAAATTGCACATAGTGTCTCCCATGAATAAAAACAGCCGCTGCAGAGTGGGAACAACTGTCTGCACTCCTCTGATCCGGGGCTGGGTTGCAGATATTGGGGGGAACTGAATAATCCTCTGCCCTGATGCCAGCGCTTCCGCTGGTAGGGAATGTAGGCTGGTAGGGCTATGCATTTGGGGAGAAAAAGGTACTTGCTTTTCTCCTGGTGTAGTTACGAGCCGCTGAGAAGGTATCTTGCAGGGACTGCCTCCGGGATTCTTCATCTCTAAATTCTGATGCTGGGCAGAGACCATCAGCACTCTGTCCTGTAGCCAGCGCTTCTGCCGGAGGGATAAACACTGGGGTAGTGTCCAATTGTTGGGGAGGGAGAATTGCTTCCTCTACTCCCGGTGGGGATATCTGCTGTTGGGAAAACAGCTCACGCAGATCCTCTCTCAGACTCTCCGGATCAAACTCTTTTTCTGATGCTGGGCAGATGCCAGGGGCACTCTGCCCTGTAGCCAGCGCTTCTGCTGGGGCGATAAACACTGGGGTAGTGTCCAAGTGCTGGGGAAACGGCTCACTGAGGTCACCCCTCGGACTCCCTGGATCTACCTCTGAGGGTGGAAGTAAGGGAGAAAGAGATTGGACTTTATAGGCACCAATATAAAATAGTATATTCTTTATTAGAAAAATTTACAAAAAACACATACATAGTAAACCCCAAAAAGGGGGAACATATAAAACAAAGAGCAACATGTCATATACGTTGATAATTGCAGTATGGCGGCAGGGCCTACAAAAAGTAGTGCAAAACACACAGCCTAATCAGATATTGATTATTAAACAGTGTTCACAAGCGATACAACAATAACCTGTGTACATGAGGCGGCCCTGGAGATGGGATAGCCGTCTCCAAAGGGTCGTCTGTATATAGTAGACGCAGATGTTAGGTTGAATCCCAGCTGCTCTACATGTTTCGCTTAACCTATTAAGCTTCTTCTGGAGCACAAGGTAAAGACAAACATCTGAAAAAGATAATTTTTCGTCGGGGAGGTCCAGCACCTCATCTCGGAAATCCAGAATGTGTTCCAGCCGCCACTCCTCATCGCTCCCAAAGTCTGGGTCTCCGTACATTTTTTGATGGAGCAGCCCCACGCCGCCATAGCCAACGCCTTCTGTTGGGCTGCCATCTGCTGTACCTGGCCACAGTTGAGCCGCGAACCACCGGAGGGCTCTGTAGCTGGCGTCCAGCCTCATTTTCTCCTGGACCAATCTTCCGAGCTCCGTCTTCCCTTCATCTCGCGGTCGTTCCCTCAGGAACACCTCTCGCGCACTGTACTGCTTCCGGTACATCTCTGTGGAGGAGGGAAGGATCTTCCCCTGATGGTGCCGCTCGTGGCTTAGCGCCTCATGCCAGAGTCGGCGGATCACATCCTCCCAGCCGAGCCTGGTGTGCTCTGTCGCTGGTCCCCGATGGTGCTTCCGCATGCCTTGCAGCCTCCTCCCGAACTCCGCTCTCATGCTGGCTGGTCCCCGTATCACTCCTCGGCAGCTGCCCAGATCTTGAATCCTGGTGGTGGTTTGGATGTCCTGGACTGCAGGAGACATCCCACCGCTGCCAACCAATGTAACGGATCTTTGTACCCCAGCTGGGCATATCCGCCGGACCTCGGTCTCCTGTCTTCCAAACGCACCCACAGCCTGCGGAGAAGCCATATCCAGCCCGTAACCCCTCAATCACGAGACAATCCACACAGGTGTTGAGGGTTAACCATGCAGAGCTTAAACTGTTTATTACATTCCAAGACAACAGTTACACACAGCTAAGGGGCACTCCCCTTAGCCCTGCAAGGGGGGGGGGGATGAGACAAGGACCAACCAACAACCAATGAGAACTGAACATTTGTACATTTGAAACTGCAAGTCTTAATACACACCCCCTGCGGAGAGATGTCTCCAGCCCAGCTCAGGCTATTGTCTGCATCATGAATCCACACACTTAGACACAGGAACAGGAGGAGGGGGGGGGGGATGGGCTGTAACATTACATTACATTACATTAACTCAATGGCATGAGTCCTGCCATCTTCCTTTGTTCAGAGGATGAATAAAGAGGAAATAAAATGCAATAAAAGTGCAATGTCCCAAACTCATAGGAAAATGACACAAAGGGGTTTACAATCCAGGGACAGGGTGATCCGTCACAGTGCTCCCCCCTTGTGGAACACTCCGGCAGACCCGGCTTGACCCTTTTCAGGTCAACTTGGGGATGTCCGGATTTAGGTTAGGGGCTGAGTTCCATTTGCCAGGACAACCCTTCAGCGTTGCCATTTTGCTTCCCAGGCCAGTAGTGGATGGTAAAGTCAAAAGGCTGCAGTGCCAAACTCCAGTAGCTTCTGGCCCATAGTCTGTCGGTAGGAGGCTTGCGCACAGTCCCCTCCAAAACACACAGTGACAGTGGGTTCTGTCACACCTTTCATGTCACTTACAGGCCGGGATCAAAGAACACAAAACCGAATGCATTATCCCGTATGTTTTCTGATGCTGAGAGATCTGCAGTCCCAGATACAATTCTGTCGTCAAGAAACTTCCTGTTACTGCAAGACGACTTACTGCTACAGCTCAAACAGGCCTCTAAGGATATTTCCCCACTTCCCGGAGTTTCCTTACAGGTTAAGGACGGACTTTTTTGGCATAACAACAAAATATTTGTACCTGAGAGATTGCGGGTCCCTGTCTTGGGTCTCTGCCATGACCATTCCCTTGCAGGACATTTTGGAGTCCATAAGTCCTCTGAGCTACTTCAACGCACCTTTTGGTGGCCTGATCTACAGGAGGATTGTAAAAGGTACATTGAAACCTGTGTTACATGTATCTGGAACAAGACCCCCAGGTCTAAATCTTGGGGCTTGCTCAAACCCTTACCAGTCCCTGACAGAGCATGGAAAATGATTTCAATGGACTTTATCGTTGAACTCCCGCCATCTGAAGGCTACACTACCATCTTCGTGGTGGTAGACCGGCTATCCAAGATGGCGCATTTCTTACCCATGAAGGGCACTCCCTCGGCCATGGATACAGCCAAGTTGTTCATCAAAGAGATTGTGAGACTACATGGAGTTCATGCCAACATAGTATCCGACCGCGGAGTCCAGTTCACCTCCAGATTTTGGAAATCCCTTTGTGAGAAATTGGATATTGAACTGTCCTTTTCTTCAGCATATCACCCACAGACCAACGGTTAAACGGAAAATACCAATCAGACACTGGAACAGTATCTACGCTGTTTTTCGTCCTTTTCCCAGGATGATTGGGTGACGCTATTGCCACTAGCGGAGTTTGCATACACAACTCACAACTCTGAACATTCGGCTACCAAGCAGACTCCATTCTTTGCCAATTATGGTTACCATCCTTCTTTTCTGATCACCACAGTACCTGAATGTCCTGTCCCTGCTGTCCAGGACACAGTAAACTTTTTTGCATCCAACACTGAGTTACTTCAGGAAACCATGGCTAAGGCTCAGGAAAATAATAAAAAATTCTTTGACAGGAAAAGAAGGGGAGAGCTGATATTGGAACCTGGTGATGAGGTATGGTTGGCCACAACCAATTTGAAGCTTACCTGTCCCTCAAGAAAACTTGGACCTAATTTTTTGGGTCCCTTTCCTATTAAAAGAAGAATCAATGACGTTTCTTATGAATTGGAACTACCAGCTTCCTTTAAAATCCACCCGGTTTTTCATGTCACCCTGCTAAAACCTGCCATCCCTGATCCTTTTACTGAGCGAAATACAGGTCCCCCCGAGCCAGTAATTGTGGACAGTGAAGAGGAATTTGAGGTCGAAGCAATTGTGGGTTGCAGGAAAAGGAGGAATCAGGTACAGTACCTGATTAAATGGAAGGGGTATGGTCCTGAAGACAATTCCTGGGAACCTGAAGAAAACATCCATGCCAAAGACTCATACAGGCTTTCAACCGGGCCCACCCAGCAAGAATGGCCCAGTTGGGCATCCGGAGGGGGGGGGGGGCATGTCAGGAAGGCTCTGGCAGAGGATGAGTTAAACCCACAGGCTAATCCTGGCTCCACCCTTCTCATCAAGGAAGAGCACTATTTAAGCTGGATCAGCACACAGGTTCAGTGCTGCTTTGTCTTCAGCCTTGGATACCTGTTACCTGCACTTGTTCCTAGTTCCAGACCCGGCTTGTCCCGACGATTCTCTGATCTCCACCTGCATCGACCTTGGCTTGTCCCGTGACCACTCTTCCTGTCTGCTCCTACTGGCTTATACGTTACCGATTGGCTCCTGACCCGGCTTGTCTTACTACGCTTCTGTCATTCCCAGATCCGTCCATCCTGCCTGGGAAGCTCCTCCTGTTATCCAGGAAACCCTGCTTCCAGCACCTGTTGCCTGCACAACACCCTGCTCATGGGACTTCTCTGGCAACCTTCACCAGTAGCCATCGTCCGCTTCAAGCAAAACTCCAGGCGCTCGTGCTACTCTACACTCCGGTGTCCCCTGTTTGCACTATCAGGTGTCCAGAGTCGGAGGCGCAAGGGAGGCCTTCCTCACAGTGTCAGGCTCATCTCCAGGTACGTGATAGAACCATACACATTGCTGCTAAGGACACGTACATATATATATATATATATATATATATATATATATATACATACACACATACGTACATGTACCTGCATATACTACACTAGTACACAGTCAGATAATGGTGTTCACTTCTAATTCCTCGTCGAGTCCCCCCGGCGACATGGACCCAAGCGAGAATATCCAAAATGTTTCTTGTCTACATAGCATCGAGAACCTTTCACCTTCTGGGAGAGTCAGAGATATGGCTTCAATCCCGAATAGTTCTAGGCCTGTGGTGCTCCCTCCATGTACTTTGCAAAAATGCCTTGGCACACTGTGCTTATCTTTTTTCTGCTCAATGAACCGGCGATGTTCACCAAATCTAGTGCGCATAGCTCTAACTGTCCTTCCTACATAAAGGAGACCACATGGGCACCTCAGGCCGTAAACTACAAATTGTGTAACACAACTGATAAATTGTTTGATGTTATAGGAACGTCCTGCTGTGGATGTAAAGCTACTTTTGCCATGTTGCATGAAGGAGCAGGCCTTACATCTGCTCTGTTTACACCTGTAAGAGCCCACCATGTTAAAGAGTATAGGGATGTTTGATACTCTATCTGTGCGTTTTTTGTCTTTGACCTTACTCGGTGCTACCAGGCTCTTGACATTGTTAGCCTGCCTGAACACCACTTTAGGTTTTGTGGGAAGCACTCTACTGAGACCTGCATCTTGCCTCAAAATAGGCCAATATTTCTGCAGTGTTCTCTTGATGGCCCAATATTGGTCATTAAATTTAGTGATGAACATTACTTCCCTAGGGGCTCCATTTTTCCCTATAGATTCCATGCTCTTACAACCCTCTATGTAGCGGTCTCTGGCTCTATGTATGTAGGGCATACCCTTTCTCCACAAATTTTCTCTCAAGAACTTCAGCTTGCAACAGATATTGCCCAGTGTCCGTGCAGTTTCTGCGCAGCCTACAAAATTGTCTGTAGGGTATATTTTCTTTCCATTTTGGCAAATGACAGCTCTTCCAGTGTAGGTATGAGTTACCAGCCATTTCTTTAAAATGTGTCCTAGAAGTAATAGCCCCTTCTTGGTTCCAGGCCAGCTCTAAGTCTAAAAACAAAAGGGACTTGGCATCTACTACATGTGTGAATCTTATTTCATAGGGATTAGCATTACAATCCACAAATTCCACCACCCTATCAGCTGTACCATCCCAGATAATTAGGGATGCACCGAAATTTTCGGCCGGAAATGAGCCTATCCCATTTCGGCCGATAATGGGTTAACCATGCCGAAATTAATATGGCCGCCGCGAGGAAGGAGGAGGGCGCAGCACAGGTTTTAAAAGTCCCGCCTCTGGCCGGCCGCCCGCCTCTCTATGACGTCCCTACTACTACGTGCGGCCGCTAATAGATATAACTATGGGGGTGCGGCCGCTAATAGATATAACTATGTGAGCCTTCACTTCACTGTTAACGGGACTGTGTGTGAATGAACTGACACCGGGCGGGAGGGCGGGGGGAGCGGCCGCTAATAGCTGTAACTATGTGAGCCTTCACTTCCCTGACAGGGGGGGAGCTCAGGCGAGCTTACCATTGGTATTAGTAATATGCAGCATGAGGGGGTTAATGTATTGTCACTGCTGGTCACTGATGCATTAGTGACCGACCAGTGGCAGTTAATTAACCCCTTTGTGCTGCATTAGTGCAACCAGTATCAGTGCAACCAGTGTTAATTAACACTGATACTGGTTGCACTAATGGAGCACAAAGGGGTTAATTAACTGCCACTGGTCGGTCACTAATGCATCAGTGACCAGCAGTGACAATACATTAACCCCCTCATGCTGCATAATACAAATACCATTGGCAATTAAATTAACCTCTTGCCAACCCATCACAGTACATATACAGGGTGGCAGCGAAAGGTGTACGTCGCTATCTGTTTTTGGTGTATGCCCCTGTTCTATCTATTTTACATTTTTTTTGGGGAAAAAGTAATTTTCGGTTTCGGTTTTCGGCCAAGGGCATCCTGCATTTTCGGTTTCGGCCCAGAATTTTCATTTCGGTGCATCCCTACAGATAATTATTACATCATCGATGTAGCGCCCATAATACACCAGATGCTCTGCAAATGGGTTCTGTGTCCAAATATTACGTGCACCATACACATTGCTGCTAAAGACATGTACAGATATATATATATATATATATATATATATACACACACACATACACACTAGTACACAGACAGATAATGGTGTTCACTTCTAATTCCTTGTTGAGTCCCCCCTGCAACATGGACCCAAGCGAGAATATCCAAAACGTTTCTGGTCTACAAAGCATCGAAAACCTTTCACCTTCTGCGATAGAGGAGCCCAGAGGAACACTTGGAGGGACGGGAGGAGCGAGGAGCTTCTGTTGATGTGCTGAAGTGCTTGTCCTATAAGGTTGGAAATGTGAGTGCCACTTAACTGTATTGTATTGTCCCCTATTAAAGCGATATTATCTGAGGTCTGCGTGCCCTTCCCTTCTTTACAGTTTGGAACCTGCTTTTTATCCGCCCCCCAGTGGAGTGTAAGAGGAGCTGCAGCAACAGGCATATACCTGCCTAAAACATATAACAAGTAGTTAGTGGACTCAGGATCAGCGCCATTGACTGGTGAAGTATATCCCCGTGTAGCTGCTGGACACCAGTATGTGCAGGGGTTCTTTTTGTTTATTGCATATTGATTTTGGGACCAGCTGGCAGCAATCTGTGACACACCCCAGTGACTTGGACTTATGAATTGTATGTGGGGCAAGTGTGCAATATATTGTATTAGTGTGGTGCCATGTTAGACTATATTGATCTGTGTTTAGTCCTAGTATAGGACACACAGTCTATTGGCGATTTCACATTTTAACATATAATATATACACATATTTCTATATATATTTTGTATAGGTTATGTATAATGTTGGTGTATAATTCATTACTTAGACATCATTCCTTCAACACAGTGACCCGCATGTTAGATGGGTTGTAGTAATTTTGACTATTTTTAACTTTAACATTGATATGTTTTAGATAGGTAGAGCTTCAACCCATTGAAGCACACCTGCAGTACATTGGTTCACCTTGTAATCCCCCTTCCCTACTCCCTTCCATTTCTGTCCTAACATACCCCTTCCCATTTCCCCCCCCCCCTTCTCCCCTCACTATGGACATTGGGACCAATGGTGATACCAATATATCCTATCGAGGTATCCCGGTGTCTAATAGGTATGAGATATTAGAGGACCCCGTCATAGGAAATGGGGACCTACCAGGTGCCTCGGGTGCCGCTCTTAGTAGAGAGGACTTGGGTGCTTTGGTAGGACAGATGTCCCAGAAGACTGATGGGGATTTTTTAGACCGACCCCCTCCCGCAGAAAAAAGAAAAATAGGAGACATAGAGGAGTCAGAGGAGGAAAGGGGAGGCGATATAAAAAGAGGGAAACTACATCACCTATCTCCACAGTGAAAATATTCAACTTGTCCACGCATGTGCTTGGAGAGGGAGAGATAAGTCTATTGCAAAAGGGGCTAAACTTTGCCCCAAGTTGCAGTGCTAACCTTTTTGATTTGTTCAAGGATCTCCACAAATATATGAGGGACCTCACAGTGCAGAGATTTTTTAGTCTCCAAAGTGATAAGGATAAAGAGCCATTAGAAGATCTAGAAGATCCAGAAGGGATGGTAACAATAGAAGGAGGGCCAAGGTTAATAGGAATGAGCATAGAACCAGGTGCGTCAGAATTAGATAGAGAAGTGCTTGACATACTGGAGGAGTTATGGTTGGAGGGGGGTATCCCACCAGGAGATGTTATCTCTAATCCTTATCACAATGACATAACTTATAGTCACTTTAGGCCCAAGTCGAGTTTCTACCCACATCATGTTAAAAATAAATACATTAAGACATTCTATTCTATGGTTTATGCCGATTTCAACAAAATCTGTGCCCGCCCAAAGGGGAAGTTAAGTACCAACAATCTATCCCCGGAGGAAAAAGTGGCACTCAGTTGCCTTAAAAAGAATATTGACATAATCATTAGGGTAGCAGATAAAGGGGGAGGAATAGTAGTCCAAAATAGAGAAGATTACATAAAGGAAGCGGTTAGGTACTCTCTGATAGTAACACCTATGAGGTTCTAAGCCATGACCCCTTACCAGAATACAAGGTAGAATTACAGGAGCTGATAAATTGGGCCTTTAGCAATAAAGTTATTAACAAGTCTGAAAAACTGTTCTTTTTAAACAATTATTTTAAAACTCCGTACTTTTATCATACCCCTAAGATACATAAAGATCCAGTATGTCCCCCAGGGAGACATACTGGCGGCCATGGAGAGCATCACTAGTAGGCTCTCCCAATATGTGGATCACCATCTGCAGCCACTAGTCATATCTCTCCCGCCTTACATCAGGGATTCTACACAGGTACTCGAGATACTACAGAAATATAGGTGGGAACCTAGTTATCTGTGGCTGTCTTTGGATGTGAGCTCCCTGTATACTTCAATCCCCCATGAGGGTGGATTGAAAGCAGTGGAGCATTTCTTGTTGGGAGCAGAGTACCTACATCCAGACCAGTCGGAATTCATCCGTGCACGCACCCAGTTTGCACTGGAAAGGAATTATTTTGAATTCCAGGGAACACACTATAGACCGATCTCAGGCACAGCGATGGGTGCACATTTTGCACCATGCTATGCAAACTTATTTATGGGCTTCTGGGAGAAATTTCATATTTGGACCCAGAACCCATTTGCAGAGCATCTGGTGTACTATGGGCGCTACATCGATGATGTAATAATTATCTGGGATGGTACAGCTGATAGGGTGGTGGAATTTGTGGATTATTGTAATGCTAATCCCTATGGAAGAAGATTCACACATGTAGTAGATGCCAAGTCCCTTTTGTTTTTAGACTTCGAGCTGGCCTGGAACCAAGAAGGGGCTATTACTTCTAGGACACATTTTAAAGAAACGGCTGGTAACTCATACCTACTCTGGAAGAGCTGTCATTTGCCAAAATGGAAAGAAAATATACCCTACAGCCAATTTTGTAGGCTGGGCAAAAATTGCACGGACACTGGGCAATATCTGTTGCAAGCTGAAGTTCTTGAGAGAAAATTTGTGGAGAAAGGGTATGCCCTACAACACATACATAGAGCCAGAGACTGCTACATAGAGGGTTGTAAGGGCATGGAATCTATAGGGAAAAATGGAGCCCCTAGGGAAGTAATGTTCATCACTAAATTTAATGACCAACATTTTGACCATCAAGAGAGAAATATTGGCCTATTTTGAGGCAAGATGCAGGTCTCAGTAGAGTGCTTCCCACAAAACCTAAAGTGGTGTTCAGGCGGGCCAAGAATGTCAAGAGCCTGGTAGCACAGAGTAAGGTCAAAAACAAAAAACGCACAGATAGAGTATCAAACATCCCTATACTCTTCAACATGGTGGGCTCTTACAGGTGTAAACAGAGCAGATGTAAGGCCTGCTCCTTCATGCAACATGGCAAAAGTAGCTTTACGTCCACAGCAGGACGTTCCTATAACATCAAACAATTTATCAGATGTGGTACACAATTTGTAGTTTACGGCCTGAGGTGCCCATGTGGTCTCCTTTATGTAGGAAGGACAGTTAGAGCTATGCGCACTAGATTTGGTGAACATCGCCGGTTCATTGAGCAGAAAAAAGATAAGCACAGTGTTCCAAGGCATTTCTGAAAAGTACATGGAGGGAGCACCACAGGCCTAGAACTATTCGGGATTGAAGCCATTATCTACGACTCTCCCAGAAGGTGAAAGGTTCTCGATGCTATGTAGACAAGAAACGTTTTGGATATTCTCGCTTGGGTCCATGTCGCTGGGGAGACTCAACGAGGAATTAGAAGTGAACACCATTATCTGACTGTGTACTAGTGTAGTATATGCAGGTACATGTACGTATGTATGTGTATATATATATATATATATATATATATATATATATATATCTGTACATGTCCTTAGCAGCAATGTGTATGGTGCACATAATATAAACAATGAATGTGTAGCCATACATAAGAAGTATGTATGCATGTGTATATACTTATACATATCCACATAACATTATCATATGCTTCCCTAATTTTAGTAGTATATTCAGGTAAAGCTTATCTCATCTAAATAATGCTTACCCCATATGGTAGGCGATGAGTGATGTTTAGCATAATGTATATTTGTGATTTTTAATTGCAGTAATTTTCTATATCAGAACAATTTTTCATATCAGATTTCTCATATCAGAATGAATTTTATAATATTAGTGTATGACTGTTTTTATTTTTAATTCCGCTTATATAGTCAGTATTGGCTCTCTCTCATTTATTTTAATTGGTATTGCTAATTAGTGTTTGGTATGATGTCCAAGCAGTTGAAGATACTGTGGCCAATTATAGTTTTATACTTATAGTTTTATAGTTTCATACTTATATTGCCACACAAGTTTATGGTGCTATATAGAATGTAATATACTTTATTGTATTTATAGTTCTGCACGAAAAACAGATAGCCCCTTGCTCCTCCTCTCTTACCATGGTAGATAATAATTGGAGACTGGCCCTTTAAGAGCAAGAGTTGAATAATTAGGGCTGGAAGTATATAGGTATATAATGAGGAGGTGTCACAGGAAGCAAGGTGGGACCTAAAGGAGGCTCTGCCTCCAAAATGTGTTGTCCGTAGCAACCAGCAGAATCAGCATATCCCCTTGGATCTCTCCACTCCGTAGCCCCATACTGCGTACAGCCTCGGCCGAGTCTTAGGCCAACCTTCCCGTCGGTGAATGACGGCGGACTGGTGCGCAGGCGCACTAGTATCGGCATGTAGTGACCTGGCGGGGGGGAGCCGATAGCAGGAAGCAATAGAGAGCTGGCTCATAGCTGCGGTTGCTGTGATAGAGGAGACCGGAGGAACACTTGGGACGGGAGGAGCGAGGAGCTTCTGTTGATGTGCTGAAGTGCTTGTCCTATAAGGATGGAAATGTGAGTGCAACTTAACTGTATTGTATCGTCCCCTATTAAAGCGATATTATCTGAGGTCTGCGTGCGCTTCCCTTCTTTACAGTTTGGAACCTGCTTTTTATCCGCCCCCCAGTGGAGTGTAAGAGGATCTGAAGCGACTGGGGTATACCTGCCTAAAACATATAACAAGTAGGAAGTGGACTCAGGATCAGCCCCATTGACTGGTGAAGTATATCCCCGTGTAGATGTTTGACACCAGTATGTGCAGGGGTTATTTTTGTTTATTGCTGGAGAGAATACAAAGAAGGCCAACTAAATTATTGAGGGGACTCGAGGACCTCAAATACAGAGGAGCAACTACAAGCATTAAATGTATTCCTGCTGGAGAAGAGACACTTGAGAGGGGGCATGATAGCGATTTACAAAAATACCTCAATGATGATCCCAGCATAGGGAAAAAGCTATTTAATCTCAAGGGCTATAAAAGGACACAGGGCCACACAATGAGATTGGAGAAGCGGTTTAACCTTAAGCTGCGCAGGAGGTTTTTCGCGGTCAGGGCAGTAAGAATGTGGAACTCTCTTCCACAAGTGGCGGTGTCAGCGGGGAGTATTGATACTTTTTAAAAGACTCTTGGACCTGCATCATAAAGAAAACAATATACAGGGATAAGGGAAAAGATTATCAACACTGACACACGTACATCTACACAGGTTAAAATGGATGGACTGTTATCTTTATTCAACCTTACCTACTATGTAACTATGTAGAAGTGGAAGATGTTATAACACAAACCATAACACATTCTGATAAAGGAAAAAAAAAAATTACATAAAAACATACGTAAAAAAAGATTAATTAATGCTTACCGTTTCATAAGAAGCTCCAGGTCAGCAATTGTTATAGTTTTTCTGTTGGCATGAGCAGTGTATGCAGCCAAATCACTAGTCATCTGGTCCAAGAACATTTCTAAACTGTCAATATATTTACAAAAGTAAAATAAGCTAGTGTGTCAAATTAATTCATCAGGTCATTACAAACTGTAACTGGTGAAAACAAAAAAGTTTGAAGAGATTTTATTTAAGAAATAAAATTCAGCAGATCTAAGGTACAAGCAGCCCTAGGTATAGTGTTTTTTTTCTTCTGCACATGAAATCTCTTTAAACCGTTGTCTTAAAGCTAAATACCAGTCATTCTCATTGTTACCCATTTAGTTCTATCAGAACTGTATTCATTAAAACATGACAATTCTTCACATATGAATTTTATGACTTTTTTTTCTATAATCTAATGGTTTCAGTTTAATTTGTTTACAAAATTGATAGAAGCAATCTTATTCAAACTATTTTTGAGCTTTTATTGATAAAGTGGTTATATGTACAAGTTGACATACTGATGTGCTTCACAGGTCACTTTGGAAAAAAACAGCATTGACTGGGAATGAAGGAACGTGTCCCTTAACCACTTAAGCCCCGGAAGATTTTACCCCCTTCCTGACCAGGGCCTATTTTGCGATTCCGCACTGCGTGATTTTAACGGACTATTGCACGGTCGTTCGACGCTGTACCTAAACTAATTTGACATCCTTTTTTTCCCCACAAACAGAGCTTTCTTTTGGTGGTATTTGATCACCTGTGCAATTTTTTGATCATGCACTATAAACAAAAAAAGAGCGTAAATTTTGCAAAAATAACAATATTTTTCACATTTTTTTTATATGAAATCCCCCCCCCCCCCCAAAAAAAAATGTAAAAATCAAAATTTAACATTTTCGACCAATTTTTTTTATGCTACATATATTTGGTAAAAAAAAAAAAAAATCGCAAAAAGTGTATTTTGATTGGTTTGCGCAAAAGTTATTGCGTTTACTAACAAAGGGAAAGATTTTTGTCATTTTTGTTGTTTTTTTTTTTAATGCGTAATGGCGGCGATCTGCGATTTTTTTTTGCGGGACTGCGTCATTGCGGCGGACAGATCGGACCCTTGACTGACATTTTTGACACTTTTGGGGTTACCAGTGACATTTCTACAGTAATCAGTGCTATACATATGCACTGTTACTGTAAAATTACACTGGCAGTGAAGGGGTTAACTTTTATTGAGAGGGAAGGGTGGTGTGTGTCCCTAGGGGCGTGATTCTAACTGTGATTGGCTGTGGCTTGAGGTGTAGGAACAGTGATCAACGGTCCTACATAGTAGAACCGTATGATCACTGTTTCTACACAGGGGAGAATGACAGGAGGCTTGTTTACATCAGCCGCCTGCCTTTCTCCCTCTGCACCGACGATCGCGGAGTGAGCGGCGGGCATCGGGTTCGCCGGTCACACGCGCGGGGGGTCCGTGACTGCGCGGGAGCTTGCCTCCGGGGGCGCGCGCTCGCTCCCTAGACCCTCCCAGGCTAGCGACGTAGTACTACGTCGCTTTGCCTATGAGGGGCTGACTGCCGCAGTAAATAGTCGTGCGGCGGTCGGCAAGCGGTTAAGGAAGCAGCCTGATGAATAATTTGGTGAATTCAAAGAAAAGGGGTTGAACTGTAAGTCAGATATCAGGACCATCTGAGACAATGGAACCCCATCTTCATCAAAAGCTGCAAGCCTCAGATAAATCATTACATTCCTTACTATATTTAGAAAGTAAAAGACAATCTCATTAGGATGGGAGGGTGCTGGATAAAAGAAGGAAAGCACAATGTCCTTTGTTATGATGGAAAGCGAACACAACCTAAAGCAGGAAGCAGTCTTAGGACTAAAATATTCCTCTTAAGCATACCAAAATACATCTAGGAGAGCAAGGCTGCCAACTTGGAGACCCTCTTAACCAAACTAATTGTTTAATGGTTTATCCATCATGCGACCATCAGGGAGGAATTTGATAGGCCCGAAATTTGTTCTGCAGTAGGACAACCACCCCAAACATACTGTCAGTGTCATTCAGAACTATCTTCAGCATAAAGAAGAACAAAGAGTAATGAAAGTGATGGTTTGAAGTGATGGTCAAAGTAGTTTGGAACAACCTATCTGTCGAGTTCCTTCAAAAACTGTGTACCAGGGTACCTAGAAGAATTGATAGCATTTCGAAAGCAAAGGGTTCACATACTTTGTTTTTACCAAATTACCAAATTGAATGAAAAAAAATAACTATTAACTCTTCTATCTTGTGTTCGTTGACAGATACAGCTTCTCTTTACATTCAAGCTTAGTGGATTTTATAGCACCACCCACCAGGAGGACACTAGGCAGTGTTTCAGGAGTAAGGATCTAGTTTCCTGCTGGGACCTGTGGTTTCATAGCTATTTTTCTTCAGAGATCTTCAACAGCGGGCTGGGTGATGGACTGGATAACCTAGATCCAGTGGTCATCCCAGTCTGGCCAATGAGTGCAGGAAGACCTTTGACTAGCCCCATCCTGGACTGGGAGAGCCAGCAAATTAAACACCTTGCGGAGCCACATATGGGGTGCTGGAGTCTGTGTCATAGTGTTACTCTGGGCGACAGCCCCCCCCCCTACTTTGGTGGAGAGAAGTATCTGTCTTGCAAGTCTTACCTGCATGCTCCACTGGATTGGTAAGTAGATTCTCTCTCACTGGTAGTGGTGTGTGGCACAGGTACTCCCTGAGGTGGTCAGTCCTATGGAGTTCCCTCACCCGGCTTATGGTATTAACTTGTGTCTTGCTATCTGAGCTTCTCCGACTACCTGCCATTGCTGGTATCTGGGCTCCTGGGATTATCTCTTGGGCCTCCCTGGAGATGAGGGGAGCTGTCCTATCCGCTTTGGGCAAAGTGGAACTTTGGGATTTCTTCCCAGGGTCAGAACTGTGCTGGGCAGCGGACGTGTGCTCTCCCTACCGCCAGCGGCGTTCATTTTCTTGTAACAAGGAGGCAGCGGCCTTTTTGTGGTGGACCTCTCTAATTGAGATAAATGGAAGCTGCCTGGGGAAGGACTTGGTGGTAATTTTTTTATAGCCGCAGAGCAGCGGCCATCTTGTTTTTCCTCCAGCATTGAGAGCTGAGTATGAAGATGGTCCCTAGAACACTGGTGTTGGGCTCGCTCTCCTGCATATTTTGTTGGACAGCAGCAGCAGCACTCAGGCAACAGTTTTGAGCTCTGGCAATCTACCAGGTGGTGAGTCCTCCCTGTGGTACTTCCCTTGCTGTGCCAGGCAGATTAAGGGGTGGTGATTTTTCTCCCTCTATGCCCTTGATGTCCTACTCCAGCAGTGCACTGCAGAGCTGGTTCTAAACTAGAGTCTCAGGATAATTCTACTCCTGCAGACCTTCTTCAGGAGGAGTCTGGTTTCTTGGGTCCCTCTATCCCTTTAGACTCCCGTTGGCGGATCTGGACTTGTTCATTTCAAAGACATGCCCTCCATCAACACCCAAGTCCCCCAAATGCCTCTGAGTCCGGCTCTGCTGCTGCGGGCTTCATGTCCCTGACCCAGATGTCTTCGGCTAGTAAGGACAAGTTTTCTGCCTCAGTTTCTTGCGCAAGAAAAAACGCTAGTTACTGCACTGCTCACCTCCGTGTTGGAGACGCTCAAGTTTGAGGACTAAATTGGGGCGGCTAATGCAAAACCTGTTCCTTTCTGCATGCACAAGTTTGCTAAATCTATTTAGGTCTTTCCTTAACCTGTATTTTTGACAAATTTGTATAGAAGGATTGGGAGCATTCCAAGCGTACCTTTATTTCTCCTTTTAAAAGAGGCCCTGCTCAAGTGGACCTCTCCTCCTGTGGTGGATCCACCCATTTCTAGGCCCAACAAGGCCACCATGATTCCGTCTGAGGAATTCCCCTCCCTTATGGACCCTGCGTACCGCAAGGTAGAGTCAGTTGCACATTCAAAATGTACCATCAATGGGTCAGAGCTGCTCCCTGTGTTGGTGATGGTCCTAGTGTCTCAGACACTGACTTGAATAGGCACAGATTTTTCAGCAAAGGTATGGCTTGTGGCAAAAGTCTCAGGCAGATGTGGAACTGGCAAACTGGTTGGTCCAGTGTTTGCAATTTGTGTGCATCGCATCCATCAATTCTGCTCTGCTTATCTCCAAACTCTCTTCAGACGTGGTGCTTCGGGAGCGCTTTGGCTCAAGGGTTGGTCCGCTGACCAGACTTCCAGGAACGCCCTGGTGGAGTTAGCCTTCCAGAATGTACGTCTTTTCGGAGCTACCTTGGACGACATCATAAGGACCTTGACAGAAAGCAAGAGTACCTTTTCCCCACAGTCCAAGAAAGGGAAGGAACCACATCGAAGCCCAGGCTGTCTCTCATGGCTCATAAGAGGCCTCTATAAACCAACATATAGGGAGAACGACAGGACAATGTCGCCAGTGCCGACACCCTGCGCGCAGAAGTGATAGCCACCAAGAAGGCCACCTTCTGGGATAAGGTAGGCAGGGGAATCTCTCGAATACTTTCAAAAGGAGATTTTTGAAGAACCAAAATCAAGGTCGCAAAGTGGTAACGGAGGTCGCACCGGAAGTACCAAGTGTTGCACCCCTTGGATAAAGTTACGCACCAGGGAATGGGATCTCTCAGGAAAAACATTCAGAGAAAAAAAGGCTTGCTAAAAAAAATCTACATAAAAAAATTACTTCTATGCCAGGACCAAAGATCCCAGGAAATAGGTCCTTACTCCTGACTAGGCAGATTAAAACTGACATCCGATGTAGGAAGAGAGAGGGTGTACCCTCCGGGACTGCCCATAGGCGTAGCAAGAACTTTTTTCTGCCCGGTGCCCTACTCCTGTAGGGGGCAGTATAACCCTACTGATATGAATCAGAGAGAACTGTGTCCATCAATGAACGATAGAGACATTTTTTTTTTCTCCTCCAGGGTTTTGGAGCCTTGGTAACACAAGATGTTAAGCCTCCATGATTGAAAGTGTGCTGCCACTGCAGTGAATGAAGTGAGTTTTGTTTCTCATACAAAACGAAAAAAAAAAAAAAAAAAAAAAAGGGAGCAGTGCAATGCGATAAATCGTGCGCCACCCTGTCCCCTAGCGAAGCCGACAACGCAGAGCGGCCCAAGTGGGTGAATCACCTCTGCCATTCTGCAGTGTAATTTGGCTCTTAAGGCCTCATGCACACTGGACATTTTTACAGGTGCTGTTTATGGCGTCAGACATTTCTTTCTACATGAAACAAACAAAGGTAAAATTCCCAGTTCAATCTGCCAGCCAGTTTGCTTACCAACCAAATTAACCTGTCTAACAATTTGCGTCAAAACAGGGGTTTAGTTGTTTTTTGTTTTCATTTCTTTCTACAGCCAATGTTATCCTATGTGTCCATGCACACATAGGCTGTTATCAGCAGTTTTTGGCAGGGGCAGCTTCTGGCTGTAAAAAACCCCAAAAAACTAGTGGGTATTCAGTGGCATATTTCAGCTGTAAAAAGGCTCTAACATCATTAAACGCCGATACACGCCAAAAAAAACGCTGCTGACTGTCTTTTTTTACGTTTTTTATTCAATTGCACCACATTTGCACCAAAATATTGTAGGACCATTTTTTCTCCAAACCTAATAGCATTGCATGGGTGTGAACACCCATACGATGAGATTCTGGCAAACGCGCTGCATTTTGCAATCTGTTTCAGGGTATCATTCATGGAACATGAAGCCCTGTTGACATTGTGCCGATTTGGCATGCAATTTGTCATATTTACATACATAGTTAATCAGGTTGAAAAAATAGAATTTTGGTAAGAACTTACCGTAAAATTATTTTCTCTGAGTCCTCTGACAGTCGCCGCCCGATGGTATTAGCCTTCACTAATGGGTGATGGCGCACTCTTCAGGAGCAGACTAGGCAGATAATTAATTTTTAGGTTAATACAAAAAAACTTTTGTACCTCAGCACGCCACTAGGGGGCCATCCCACAGCCATTACAAGAAACCCAATCTGATATTACTTCAGTTTCGTAGCAAGCAGTACCGGAAGGCAACAACCCCCAGATCAAAAACCAGAGGGGTGGGGGTGGCGACTCTCAGAGGACTCAGAGAAAATAATTTTACGGTAAGTTCTTACAAAAATTCTATTTTCTCTTACGTCCTCTGACAGTCGCCGCCCAATGGTATTAGCCTTCACTAATGGGACATCCCAAAGCAGTGCAGGTATGAGGGGTGGGAAAGCAACGCAACCAGATAAGAAGATAACGCAAATAACAGGGCTAGTAACAACCTGAGCCCACAGTAAAAAACTAGAACAAAACCAGAACAAACACCCCAACAAGGAAAGATATTATAAACAATGTCCCCTCAAACAACTGCCGCACTCAAAACTTTGCAGTCAAAGGAAGCATTCGAAGATGCCAAAACGTCAAGTTTGTAAAACTTCGTGAAAGTGTGCACTGACGACCATGTCGCCGTCTTGCACACCTGAGCCACAGAAGCCTGATGGCGAAAAAACCCAAGAGGCACTAACGGCTCGAGTATAATGAGCCTTCACCGGGGAAAGGAGGAACCTGACCCTTGATGGAATAGGCCTGAACAATGGCCTGTCTGATCCATTTAGAAATGATTGCCGCGCAGGCGGCCGATCCCTTTCGAGGTCCCTCAGGAAGAACAAATAGAGAATCAGACTGCCGAATCTACTTCATGGCGGACAGGTAGACCTTGACCGCCCGGACCATATCCAGAGAAAGCAAAGCAAACTCCTTAGGATGCTTGGGCCGTGCGCACATCGAAGGCAACACGATATCCACATTGAGGTGGAAGGAAGAAACCACCATGGGAAGAAAAGATTGGTCGCAGAACCTCCTTATCTCTATGAAGTACTAGATAAGGCGAGCAGCAGGACAAGGCCGCCAATTCAGACACACTGCGAGTCGACCACCAGAAAAGCAACTTTCTGGGACAACACAGACAGACACATCCCCCCGATGTTCTCGAAGAGAGGTTTATTTTAACACTGAAAAAAAACAAATTCTGGTCCCCTGGAAGCAAGAGAGCTCCCCTCGGGGTGAGCCAAATGCCGCACCTCTTGAATGAAGGTGCGGACCAAAGAAAGCGACGCCAAAAGGTCATTGAAACAAGACGGCCAAGGCCGACAATGGACCCTTGGCCTTAGTCAGCACTACATGCTGATCCACGCCATTCTGCAGGAAGGCCAAGACCTATGCCACCGAGAAGGAACGAGGGTAAAAACCTTGCACTTCGCACCAAGCGAAACACGCTTTCCAGGTGCTGCGAAGAAAACTTCCTTGAAGTGGTTTTGCGAGCCCCTTGCAAGGTAAGGATGACCGCCTGAGAAAGACCTCTATCCCTCAGGACCTGGCTTTTAACAGCCATGCCGAAAAAGCCAGCAACTGTAAAGCAGAAAAGAAGATCGGTCACTGAGACAGATCGTCTCGCAGTGGAAGTCGCCATCGAGGTTCGACAACCATCTGAAAGACGGCCGCGTACCAGGACCGTCTAGGCCCGTCCAGGCCACCAGAATGACTGACATGCATTCCGACGCCAACCTGCGGAGGAACCTGGATAACAGTGGAATCGGAGGAAAGGCATACAGTAACCGATAGGGGTGCCAAGGCACCACCAACGCGTCCATGGCGTCCGCCAGAGGATCGCAAGCTCTGGCCACGAACCTTACCACCACTTTGTGGAGACAGGACGCGAACAAATCCACGCCCAGGGTCCCTTACCGGGCGCACAGGAGGTGAACCCTCTCCGGATGTAGGGACCATTCCCCTCGGTCCAAAGTCTGGCGACGTAGATAGTCCGCCTGCCAGAGTTCCACACCCGGAATGAGAACGCCCGAGAACGCAGGTACCTGCGATCCGGCCCAGGACAGAATCTCATCCACTGCTAAGGCCGCCCGGGCACTCCACATGCCCCCTTGGTGATTGATATAAGCCACAGCTGTGGCATTGTCCATCTGTACCCGCACCGGACACCCCTGAAGCTGAGGTGACCACCGGAACAGACAAAACTGGAGCGCTCGGAGCTCCAAGACGCTGATCGGTAGCGAAGTCTCCCCAGCCGACCACGTCCCCTGGGCGCAAAACGTGCCCAGAATTCCTCCCCAGCCCGACAGGCTGGCATCCGTGGTGACAACTGTCCATAATAAAGGTCTGAAGGACCGACCCTGTGTCAAGAACAGCGGCCAGCGCCACCACAGAAGATCCGACCTGGATGACTCAAGGAAAAACTCCTTTCCAAGGACTGAGGTGTCCTGTCCCACCTGTCCAGGATCTCCGCTTGCAGAGACCTGCTGTAAAATTGACCAAACGGAACTGCTTCGAAGACCGAGACCAGCCGTCCCAGAACCCGCATACAGGTCTGCAAAGAGGAGAGATCGTCGTTCCTGAGAGCTCCGATCTCCTCCCGCAAAGTCCCGATTTTTGTCCTCCGGAAGGAAGACCCGAGATTGAGCAGAGTCCAGGACCATCTAGGTACTGGAAACAAGTAGAGGGAGTCAGTGCCGACATCTGAAATTGACGGCCCACCCAAACTCCTGAAGCGTCTGAACCTTCACAGCCAAATCTTTTGCCAAGGTTACACAAGAGTTCGACCTTACAAGAGGTCGTCCAGGCAACCGATGACTGCAATGCCCCGTAAACGCAGCAAAGCTAGACTGGAGCCAACACCTTGATGAAAACCCTGGGAGCCAAAGCGAAACCAAAAGGCAACACCACAAACAGGTAATGCTCCCCAGCCACCGCGAAGCGGAAGCAGCTCTGATGAACCTCGAAAATAGGGAGGTGGAGATACGCATCCTGCAAGGCGATGGATGCAGTAATTCCCATTATTGTAACACTGACTGGAGGGATCCCATCCTGAACATAGAAACATAGAATGTGTCGGCAGATAAGAACCATTTGGCCCATCTAGTCTGCCCAATATATCTGAATCCTTTGAATAGTCCCTGGCCCTATCTTATATGAAGGATAGCCTTATGACTATCCCATGCATGCTTAAACTCCTTCACTGTATTTGCAGCTACCACTTCTGCAGGAAGGTTATTCCTTGCATCCACTACTCTCTCAGTAAAGTAATACTTCCTCATATTACTTTTAAACCTTTGCCCCTCTAATTTAAAACTGTGTCCTCTTGTGGTAGTTTTTCTTCTTTTAAATATGCTCTCCTCCATTACCGAGTTGATTCCCTTTATGTATTTAAAAGTTTCTATCATATCCCCTCTGTCTCTTCTTTCTTCCAAGCTATACATGTTAAGGTCCTTTAACCTTTCCTGGTAATTTTTTTCCTGCAATCCATGTACTAGTTTAGTAGCTCTTCTCTGAACTCTCTCTAGAGTATCTATATCCTTCTGGAGATATGGCCTCCAGTACTGCGCACAATACTCCAAGTGAGGTCTCACCAGTGTTCTGTACAGCGGCATAAGCACTTCTCTCTTTCTACTGCTTATACCTCTCCCTATACATCCTAGCATTCTGCTGGCATTCGTGCTGCTCTATTAAATTGTCTTCCCACCTTTTAAGTCTTCTGAAATAAGAACGTCTCACACAAAGCGGTTTAGGGACTACCATTCCAGAATCGGACACACCGTTCCCTCTTTCCTGGGCACCGTGAATAGGTTGGAGTCAAAACCGCAAAAACTTTTTCCGAAAAAGAATGGGTACAATGACTCAGTGTGCAAGCAAACCGTGCACAGCCCCCATGAGATCTCAGAGATGATCAGGGGGCAGCTGAAGAATGGACGGGAGGAACCCACCTGTCCTGAATGCCGGACAACCAGGGTTCCCGAAAAGAAAGCAGACATCCCCCCACCCTTGCCTGAGGAAGGAGCACGCATGCTCCGAAAGCAAGCACCCCCCTGCCACTATTGGATGTAAGCCTGGATACTGAACACTGGCAGAAACACAGGAAGTGTCGGACTCCACCGGCACAGCCAGGACCACGGCCGCCACAGTGTACTTCCCTAACATCCCTACAGTGTTGCAGATGAACCATCACCATTTGCTGATCAACTATTTCCTCTGTGTGAGTTACTACATTGTTTTTATGTAATAAATAACCTTTTAATCTACACTGAGGTGGCGCTGCTTTTCTTCTCTTACCCCTGACAATGAGGAGGGCTTCCCTTTTAGGAAGAGGTGGACTGGGCCGCCCAAACAGACTGACCGGCGTCTGGCTTACCCGACCACGGCTCCTCGTGGCCACCGGGAAGGCGGAAGGGTTTACCCTTCACCTGCATCCCAAAGGCACAAAGGCAATTATGTTGAGTCTTGAAGGGGGGCCCCCTCTGCATACGGGGAAGCTCTCCCTTGGTGACCTGGGGCAGACGAGTACTCTTACCTCCCGTGAGCCCCGTAATCAACTTATCAAGAGTTACCCCAAAAAGACGACCCCCCTCATAGGGAACCTCAGACACCGTCTTTTAGGAAGCGTGGTCAACCGACCAGCACTTTAACCAGGTAATGCGGTGGATCGCAATCCCCACCGCCGACAACCTGGGCGACCAACGGAGCCACTTCCAAAGCCGCGTCGCCCAGGAAGCTTGCAGTGTGGACAAATTGATCCTGCTGCAAAGCCCCTTGCACCATGTCATGAGCGCCTGAGAGGCCATCACTGAGGCAAAACACAGGTTGCAACAGGGAACCCGCCACTAGATAAAAGTGGCGAAGTGGCGAGCAAGCGCCTCCACACGCCTATCAGTGGGATCCCTGAATACTGGGAATCCCCTACCGGCAAGTAAGGTGGACTTATTCAGCCTGGACCAAGTGTGATCCCCTGCTTGGGGACACCGACCAACGTTCATCTACCGCCTACGAAAAATGGAGAGCGGGTGGAAAAACTCTTGGGCACCACCAACATGCGCTAAATGCGCCAACACTGGCTATTCACAATCTCGGGAAAATCCACGGGCAGGAAAAATGCCTGACCTGACAGTCTGGGGTCTGCGGAACCCGAGCAAAACGGACCGCTCACTTGACTGAACTGGCTCATCGTTAAGATACAGAGTTTCTGTTAGGACGCCCATAAGAGCATCCATCGTAGCGCATTCCAGCGCTACCGAGGAGGAAGATTCCCTCTCCTCCTCTCCCTCAATGTGGAAGACCAGGACCCCTCAGGGGGACCATCGTCCATGGCAACCAATTCGGGCTCACAGTAAGAGAACTGAGAGGGCACAGGCCGTGCCGACATCAGCAGATTCACCTGGGACACCAGAGCAGCAGATATGGGTGCCAGGGGAGAGGATTCAGGTGTACACGAAGTCCCCACCAGGTCTGCGGGGGATTTATTATCTTATCACGGATGACCATTTTTGCCTTAAATGAAAAAAGTAACGCTGGCCCTTTAAATCGGCGCCCCTCCCCCCCCCCCGCACCAACTGAAAGAGCCCCTTGAGAAAACACACTAGCAAAAAAAAAAAAGAAAGAATTCGATTTGGTCAAATAATGGCCGAGATATAAGCAAAAATCCCTAGCCTGTCAGCACATTTTACACAGGATGAAAAAAATGGGAAAGGAGGAGGAAGTGACCTCACATCGCTAGAGGCCAGCCCTCGAGCCCAAAGAAAAGGTGCATATTGAAAGTCAATGACAAAAGTCACAGGGAAAATGGCCGCTGCCCTTTCTAGGCATGTTGCCCACATCCAAGATGGCGCCCGAACAGGAGCCTAAGCAGAAATCTCACATGGCTTCTGTATTACACAGAGCTAGGAATCTGCAAACCACTAAAGTAGCGGCCGCTCCAAACGGCTGAAAAATAAATGCACCAAACACATTTCTGGCTGTTAGCAGGGACCCCAGGGAGACCCCCACAGCATTCTCTTGTAGTGCCCCCAGCCGGGGCAGGGAAAAAACCCTAACCCGGCCAGAAGGGAGATCCTACAGAGACCGCCAGCCCTGCTATCCCCTAGGAGTGGGCCCACAACTCCCCAAACGTCCCCAGGGACAAGGGGGTTCAGTACTCACCAGTCCAGCAGCGGGCACCGCTCAAAAACTGGAGACCTCCCACCCTAAGTGGGGGTGCCGTCAGCCAAGGAGAGACGCTGGCAACACGTGGGCGATCCGGGTTGAGACATCCTCTGCGAAGCGCAGCTCCGCCGGCTCATTCCCATATGGAGGGGCACTGTCGTTGCGAGGCCTGGGTGTACTAGTAACATGCGACGCTCGTTGGCAGCCTGGGACTCCATAAGGATCTATGGTACCCGGTCCGAGGCCCAGCTCTGCAGTCACTTGTAGTCCTCCAGGAAAGGAATCCCTGACTAACTAGTGATAGTGAGAAGAAATAAAAATCTAGTGTGCAAAGAGAAAACACTGAAATTTAGAAAAAAATAAAAAATAAAAAAATATAAGAAAGCCGCTAGGTCTCAGCAACGAAAGACCTAAAGCTCTGCTCCTGAAGCTAGGCAGCATAAAACTGAAGTAATATCAGATTGGGTTTCTGGTAATGGCTGTGGGATGGCCCCCTAGTGGCGTGCTGAGGTACAAAAGTTTTTTTGTATTAACCTGATAATGATCTGCCTAGCCTGCTCCTGCAGAGTGCGCCATTACCCATTAGTGAAGGCTAATACCATCGGGCGGCGACTGTCAGAGGACATAAGAGAAAAGACAAGCCCATCTGGCTCAACCAAAAAAAAACAGTAATGAAAACCCAACCATACAATCCCATATACACAATCCTATACCTGCAGTTGATCCAGAGGAAGGTGAAAAAACCCCAGCAAAGCATGATCCAATTTGCTGCAGCAGGGAACAAAATTGCTTCCTGATCACCCAAGGCAATCTGATATTCCCTGGATCAACTTTACCTATCAATAATAGTACCCATTTATATGATGTACACCCAGGAAAGAATCCAGGCATTTTTTAAAGCAATCTAGTACACTAGCCAGAACCACCTCTGAAGGGAGTCTATTCCACATTTTCACAGCTCTTAGAGTGAAAAAACCTTTCCGTATTTGGAGACAAAATCGGTTTTCCCCTAGACGTAAAGAGTGCCCCCTTGTCCTCTGTGTTGACCTTCAAGTGAACAACTCAACACCAAGTTCACTATATGGACCCCTTATGTATTTATACATGTTGATCATACCCCCCCTTAATCTCCTCTTCTCAAAAGAGAATGAATTAAATTCCTCTAATCTTTTCTCATAGCTGAGGTCCTCCATGCCTCTTATAAGTTTGGTTGCCCTTCTCTGCACTTTCTCCAGTTCCCCAATATCCTTTTTAAGAACTGGTGCCCAAAACTGAACTGCATATTCCAGATGAGGCTTTACTAATTTGTACAGGGGCAAAATGATATCTCTCTCTCTGGAGTCCATGCATCTGTTAATACAAGGACTTTGCTTGCTTTGGAAACCGCAGCTTGGCATTGCATGCTGTTAAGCTTATGATCTACCAGAACACCCAGATCCTTCTCCACTATGCATTCCCCAAGTCCTACTCCTCCTAGTATATATGATGCATGCATATTCTTAGCCCTCAAGTGCATAACTTTACATTTATCAACATTAAACCTCATTTGCCACATAGTTGCCCAATGAAACAGTGCATTGAGGTCAGCTTGTAAGTTGGAGACATCCTGTAAAGATGTTAGTCCACTGCATAGCTTGGTGCATCTGCAATGACTGAAATGGTACTTTAAATCCCAGACCCCATATCATTTATAAAGATATTGTGTGAATCGCATGTCAAATCTGAATCTTTTGCCAGCAATGGAACCGGTTCATACCGAGGGCGGGTTTGAAATCATTCAGCTGAACGCGCACAATTTCAAACTCGCATGTCAGTGCGACTTCGGAGGGCGATTTGACAGACATCTGTACGGGTTCAAGCACAGATTTATATTGAAATCGCCCTGAAGTTGCCAAAAGTAGTGCAGAAACAACTTTATTATTTTTATATAGGATTTATATAGCGCCGACAGTTTACGCAACACTTTACAACTTGAGGGTGGACAGTACAAATACAATACATTTTAATACAGTAGGAATCAGAGGGCCCTGCTCGTTAGAGCTTACAATCTAAGAGGGAGGGTCAGGAGATACAAGAGGCAATAACTGTGGGGGATGGGCTGATGGAGAAAATAAAAGTACAGTTGTTAGGTGGATGCCAGATAGGTTTCTCTGAAGAGATGTGTTTTCATGGATCGTCTGAAAGTAGACAAAGTAAATAGTCGGACAGATGGGGGTAGAGCATTCCAGAGGATGGGAGAAGCTCGGGAGAAGTCCTGGAGGCGAGCATGGGAAGTGGTTACAAGGGAGCTAGAGAGCAGAAGGTCCCGGGAGGAACGAAGAGAACAAGTTGGTCGCTATTTTGAGACCAGATTAGTGATGTAGCTGGGCACCAAGTTATGGATGGCTTTGTAAGATATGGTTAGTAACTTGAATTTAATTTGTAGGTTAAGTGGCAGCCAATGGAGGGATTGGCAAAGAGGGGTAGCAGACACAGAGCGGTTTGCAAGGTGGATGAGCCTGGCAGCAGCGTTCATGATGGACTGAAGGGGGGATAGTCTTTTTAAAGGTAAGCCAATGAGAAGGGAGTTGCAGTAATCGAGACGAGAGATGACCAGGGAGTGGATTAGAAGCTTTGTGGTATCATTGGTTAGGAAGGGACGTATCTTAGAGATGTTGCGGAGGTTGAGGCGGCAAGCTTTGGACTTTAGGGAATCATTGCAGCACCGCAAGGTCAGGGTGCACCAATTCGGACAGTGACGTTGCCAGCAATAGGCTCCGATTTGGCATGCGACTTGATATGTCATATCACATGTCAAATCTGCCCGATGTAAATGCGGACCTAATGTTCTATGAACAACACCCCGAAACAGATGCAAAATGCAGTGAGCTTAACAATGTGAACACCAATGCGATGCGATTTTGATGGGGGGGAAAAATGGTCCACATTTGCACCAAAATGTCGTAGGACCCTTTTTTCCCCCACACCTAAATCTTATCGCTATACAATTCTGGCAAGCATTGCATTGTGGGATAGTCGGAGTTACTAAAATAGAGAGGTGATTTTTAGCTAACGCCAAAAAAAGCTAATGCCAAAAAATGCTAAAACACACCAATGCAAAAAAGCTAAAAAAATGCTGAAAAAAATCACTACAAAGCTTTTGGCGTTTTTATAACATCTAGTGTGCATGAGGCCTAAAGGTAAACCAATACTTCACACTTCAGTGTTAACCCTGTGTCAGTTTTGACATCATTCAACATAGAGAACAAAAAAATCATACCTTACATCAAATCTGGAGTTTCAGAAGGAAAAAAAAAATATACAATTAAAAAAATGAATGCTTACCATTTTTCAGCATCAGTGGAAGCATCCTTAGACAGTTGCATTTTGGCATGAAGACCAAGTATTGTCTTCACAAGGCTGCTCTTAAATGCTGATCTATCTTTCTTTGTCTTCCAAGCAGTTTTCCTATGGATCTTCTTACCAGCAACAAGCTTATTAGGAGGAATCCTAAACAAAAGAAATTGTAACTAATTTAGCAGCGTTGTTTCTTAGACTTAGGGTCCCATTCACACTAGCGCGACTTGTCAGGCGACTTGGTCGCCTGCCATTGATTAGCACAGGACCCGTTCTAATAGGAGCGACAAAAGTCGCTCCGACTTAGAAAAAGGGTCCTGTACTACTTTGGGGCGACCTGGAGGCGACTTGCATTGACTTCAATTACATGAAGTCCGTGCATGTCGCGCCGAGGTAGCGGTGCACCGCGACTTCACAGGTCGCTCCAGCAAGTCGTGTCGCTCCTGTCTGAATGGGCTCTAAGGGGACTATTCATACATTTTTTTCACACAAGATTTATAAACCCACGATTCCTTTTTTAAAATGAAAACGAAAGAAAAAAAAAAAAAAAAGGTAAATCTTTAGTAAAAATCATATGAATCTTGCATTAAAACATACATAGACCCTTGACAATCATGTGTATATAAAATAAACAATAAAAATGCTAAAATAAAAATTGGATTAAAGCTATGATGCGTCATCCACAGTAATCATTGATCTGTATATTTTACAAATAGTTTGGTTTAGAGCCCACAAAAATGAACAGGTATCAAAATATGTTCTAACAAAGCTCAAAAAAAAAAAAAAAAAAGAAATGGGAATATATATATATATGTATATATATATACACATACACAGTGTCTCACAAAAGCGAGTACACCCCTCACATTTGTGTAATTATTTTATTATATCCTTTCATGTCAAAACACTGAAGAAATTACACTTAGCTACACTATAAAGTTGTGAGTCTACAGCTTGTATAACAGTGTAAATTTGCTGTCCCCTCAAAATAACTCAACACACAGCCATTAATGTCTAAAAAACGCTGGCATCAAAAGTACACCCCTAGGTGAAATTATCCCAATTAGCCACTTTCCCTTCCCAGGGTCAAGTGTCACAAGGTCTTGGGTGTGAATGGGGAGCAGGTGTGTTAAATTTGGTGTTATAGCTCTCACTCTCAGTGATTGAACAGGACAGGTTCCACTCAGAACTGGCCTCGCCATGGTTGACAAAAGAAGTTGAGTGCACGTGTGCTCGGCATCATATCCAGAGGTTGTCTTTGCGAAATAGACGTATGAGTGCTGCCAACATTGCTGCAGAGGTTGAAGGGGTGGGGGGTCAGCCTGTCAGTGCTCAAACAATACGCTGCACACTGCATCAAATTGGTCTGCATGGCTATCGTCCCAGAAGGAAGCCTCTTCTAAAGATGATGCACAAGAAAGCCTGCAGTTTGCCGAAGACAAGCAGACTAAGGACATGGATTACTGGAACCATGTCCTGTGGTCCAATGAGACCAAGATAAACCTATTTGGTTCAGATGGTGTCAAGCGTGTGTGGCGGCAACCAGGCGAGGAGTACAAAGACAAGTGTGTCTTGCCTACAGTCAAGCATGGTGGTGGGAGTGTCATGGTCTGGGGCTGCATGAATGCTTCTGGTACTGGGGAGCTACAGTTCATTGCAGGAACCATGAATGCCAACATGTACTGTGACATATTGAATCAGAGCATGATCCCCTCCCTTCAGAGACTGGGCCGCAGAGCAGTATTCCAACATGATAACGACCCCAAACACATCTCCAAGACGACCACTGCCTTGCTAAAGAAGCTGAGGGTAAAAGTAATGGACTGGTCAAGCATGTCCCCAGACCTAAATCATATTAGGCATCTGTGGGGCATCCTCAAACAGAAGGTGGTGGAGCGCAAGGTCTCTAACATCCACCAGCTCCGTGATGTCGTCATTGAGATAACATCCACCAGCTCCGTGATGTCGTCATTGAGAAGTAGAAGAGGACTCCAGTGGCAACCTGTGAAGCTCTGGTGAACTCCATGCCAAAGAGGTTTAATGCAGTGCTGGAAAAGAATGGCGGCCACACAAAGTATGGACACTTTGGGGCCAATTTGCACATTTTAACTTAGGGGTGTACCCACTTTTGTTGCCAGCAGTTTAGACATTAATGGCTGTATGTTGAGTTATTTTGAGGGGACAGCAAATTTACACTGTTATACAAGCTGTACACTCACTACTTTACATTGTAGCAAAGAGTCATTTCTTTAGTGTTGTCACATAAAAAGATATAATAAAATCTTTACAAAAATGTGAGGGGTGCACTCACTTTTGTGAGATACTATACACATATATATATATATATATATATATATATATATATATATATATAGGGACAGGAAGTCAGGTAAATCTGTGGGTGTTGTCACAGACGGGAGATACATTTCTGCCTTGTTTAGACAATTCATCAATTACTATCAGGTGTCGGCTGCGGAGGTAGCCAGAAAAGTTTAAGGATGTTGGAAAGCTTCAGCTATTCAGAATGAGGCAATTAAGGCCTCTATAAGTTATCCAGAGGATGACTACTGATTACTGCCTCCTGAGGCTTTTTGCGTTAAGAAGAGCAGTGAGCTGAGAAAGACTTCTGAAGGTTAGGTGGTGTTGACTTTTTCTGTGTGAAAAGAAAAACAAATAGACTATTGGCTTTCTGCTGTATGACCAGCAGTGTCTGCCCAGCAGTAGGTTGGGACAGACTCCATAGGTAGGTTCCTGTGTTGTGAAGGTAGACGCCCCAAGTGGCCAGGGTTTATTTTATGTTTTGTTTGATTTATGCTGTTTGGATGCTTGCACTTGTTTCCAGCAAATTGGAAGAATAAACCATAGACCATTGTTTTCAACCACTCCTCGGCTGTCTCTCTGTGTAGCGAACCCACCCAGGGGGTCACCCACACCCGCTACCGAGCCAACCCCTTACACATGGTGGAGGATGCGGGCAGTTAAAG
Organism: Pelophylax lessonae; assembly: GCF_965119305.1. Classification (NCBI taxonomy): domain Eukaryota; kingdom Metazoa; phylum Chordata; class Amphibia; order Anura; family Ranidae; genus Pelophylax; species Pelophylax lessonae. The sequence goes on along the minus strand of NC_138777.1, from coordinate 126,306,667 downwards.
TAAACCAAAAATGGAGGAGATACTGAGACAATTGGCTATAGCAAATGCAAATCAACAGCAGACAAATGCGGGTTTTCAGCGGAGCCTTGCAGCTCAACAACAGGCTCACCAAGAGAGCATTGAAGGCTTGGAACAGAGACACCAGCAGCAAATGGAGGCCATCGTGAAACAGCTTCAGAGACAGCAGACTGAGGCTGGGAGTCAGGCCAGTAACATACCGATTTTTTGGGTAAGCCACTTATTGCCAAAGATGACTGCAGATGATGACCCTGAGATGTTTCTGACCACATTTGAAAGAACAGCGGAGAAAGAGAGTTGGCCTAAAGAACAGTGGGCTGGACTAGTGGCCCCCCTATTATCTGGAGAAGCCCAAAAGGCATATTTTGATTTGGAGCTTGCAGATGCAAAAAACTATGATCGATTAAAAGGTTAATATTGGCAGGTTTTGGGGTAACCTTGGATGTCCGTGCTCAGCGGGTCTGCAATTGGAGTTATCAGCTGAGGAAGCCACCTCGGTCGCAGATGTATGACCTCATCCATTTGGCTAGGAAATGGCTGCAGCCAGAAATTCTGTCCGTGGTGGTCCGGAAACCGCAGACAAACTAGTAGACCTGGTGGAAAGGTACCTAACAACAGAGAATTTGACCTCTTTCCCCAGAGATGCACAGACTTTTCACCCCAAGACCAGACCCTCCCCACCTATAGGTAAGACTGCATCAAGGGATGGGGGTGGAGAGAGGGACCCAAGAGCAACTAGAGGTATTATCAGGACTACTGCTAATGTTTGGCGAGAGCGGCCTGGAAGACCCATCCCACAGGAGAGGACCAGAAGGTTGATTGGTTACCGTTGCCGGGAAGAGGGACATGTAGCAGCGGTTTGCCCAGCGGGTGATGAACCCACGCAGTGTGACTTTCTGACAGAGAGACGACAGTCCCTTTTTGCAACCACATGCACTGCAGTAAAGGGGAAAGAGAAACCTTTATATAGAATGTGCTTAGATGGTAAAGATGTTGTGGTATTGTTGGATGCAGGTAGCCTGCTCACCTTAGTGAAAAGTGATCTAGTGGTGGGAAAAACCTTACATCTAGGAAAATGGCTGTAGTTTGTGTACATGGGGACACTCAGAATATCCGGTGACTACGGTTTCCTTTGAAACCTCCCTCGGTAACTTGTGTCACCAAGTGGGTTTAGTTCCCAAACTGCCACATGACGCCATTATGGGAAGGGATTTCCCAAAGTTCTGGGGACTCTGGGATTGCCCAGATTCCCCAGTAGGTGGTTCTTCTGAGCCTGAAACATCTACTCCAGAATCCTCTAACTGTGAGAATTTTCCTGAGTTTCCGTTCTCAGTCTTAGCAGGGGAAACACCAGTCCCTAGGAAGGAGCCTGCTACCTCAGAAGAGGAACAGCGGCCGATAGGGTTTGATGACCTTGAGGTGCACGAGAAAATTTTATCACTGAGCAATTGAGGGACCCCACATTGCTAAGAGCCTGGGAGAATGTAGTGAAGATAGATGGGGAGTTAGTTAACCCTGACGAGAGGATTGCCCTCCCTTACTTCATTATTAAAAGGGATCTGTTATATGGAGTGTCACAGAGGATAGAGGACACCTTTGAGCAACTGGTAGTGCCTAAACCGTACCGCAAGATGGTTTTGGAACTGGCCCATGGGCACATTGTTGGGGGACATTTGGGAGCAGAAAAAACCTGGGAGAGAATCACCCAGAGGTTTTATTGGCCTGGGATCACTAAGGAAGTGGAATTGTACTGCTCTTCCTGTCCAGTGTGTCAGATTACTGCACCCACGCCACATTTCCGCAGTCCGTTGGTACCCCTGCCCATTGTCGAGGTCCCTTTTGAGAGGATCGCCATGGACTTGGTTGGCCCCTTACTGAAGTCCACTAGAGGGCACCAGCACATCTTGGTAATAATGGACTATGCCACCCGTTACCCAGAAGCGATTCCTCTCCGAAATACCTCTGCTAAAACCATTGCCAAAGAGTTATTTCAGGTCTTCAGCCGTGTGGGTCTTCCTAAGGAAGTCCTAACTGACCAGGGCACCCTGTTTATGTCTAGGGTGACCAGAGAACTTTGTAAACTCCTGAAAGTGACCCAATTACATACATCAGTATATCACCCTCAAACAGACGGGTTAGTGGAGAGGTTTAATAAAACTTTAAAACAAATGTTGAGGAAGGTGGTGGATAAAGACGGAAAGAATTGGGATTATCTGCTCCCTTATCTGATGTTTGCCATAAGAGAGGTTCCCCAATCATCCACAGGGTTCTCTCCGTTTGAGCTACTGTATGGGAGGCACCCCCAGGGCCTACTGGACATTGTCTGGGGAAACATGGGAGATTGAGAGTTCCCCTCATCGAAGTGTGATTGAACATGTGGCACAAATGCAAGATAGAATTGCCCAAGTGATGCCGATTGTGAAGGTACATTTAGCCCAAGCCTAGTTGGCTCAACAAAGGATTTACAATCATGGGGCCCAGGTCCGTTCCTTTGCACCTGGTTATAGGGTGTTGGTGCTGGTCCCCACGGTCGAAAGTAAATTCCTAGCCAAATGGCAGGGTCCCTGTGAAGTGTTGGAGAGAATGGGGGTGGTGAATTATAAAATTAGCCAACCGGGAAGACGAAAACCTGAGCAGCTCTATCACGTGAACTTGTTGAAACCATGGAAGGATAGAGTCCTTGGTCACTAAGACTACCCGATTTTCTGCTCCATTTAACCTGGCGGGCCCTGAAGTTGGGATAGCGGAGACTTTGTCCAAAACTCAGCAAAAGGAGGTTAAATAATTTGTGCTCCGTAATAGGGAGAAGTTTTCAGACCTGCCAGGTTGGGTCTCCGGAGTTAAACATGACATTATCACCACACCAGGGGATAAGGTCAAGTTAAAGCCATATAGAATTCCAGAAGCCCGGCGAGAGGCAATTCGCCAGGAAGTAAAAAAAAATGCTTGAGCTGGGGGTGATAGAAGAGTCAAATAGTGATTGGTCCAGTCCCATTGTCTTAGTGCCCAAACCAGATGGAAGTTGGCGGTTTTGTAATGACTTTCGCCGCCTGAATAAATTCACTAAGTTTGACACCTATCCTATGCCCCGCATAGATGAACTGATTGATCGCCTAGGCACTGCCCGGTACATGACGACGTTAGACCTGACCAAGGGTTATTGGCAAATTCCTCTCTCGGGGTCGGCCAGGGAAAAAACAGCATTTGTAACTCCAGACGGATCTTTCCAATATTGGAGGATGCCTTTTGGGTTACCGAATGCTCCCGCCACATTTCAACACACCATGGATAAGACCCTTCGGCCTCATCGAGCCTATGCTGCTGCATACCTCGATGGCGTGGTCATCCACAGTGAGGATTGGGACTCACACTTACCAAAAGTTCAGGCTGTGTTGGATTCCATCTGGAAAGCCGGGTTTACAGCCAATCCAAAAAAATTTACCCCTGGGCTAGAAGAGGCGAAGTACCTGGGGTATACTATTGGAAGAGGTCTAATCAAGCCCCAAATAAACAAAGTTGAGGCTATTCAGGATTGGCCACGTCCCACCAACAAGAAACAGGTTTGTGCATTTTTGGGGATCGCAGGTTATTATCGCCGTTTTATTCCCCATTTTGCCTCACAGGCTGCTTCCCTGACCAATTTGACCAAAGGGAAGGAATCTGTCATGATCAAATGGACTCCCGAAGCAGAAACAGCTTTTCAGGCTTTAACCACTTTACGACTGCTCACAGTAATATTACTGCGGCAGAGTGGCTCGTTATCGTCTGACGACGTAGTACTACGTCGTCAGACACTCCCCCTTCTGGGCGGCGCTTGCGCGCCGCCGGAGGCTCGCTCCCGCTGTTTTCATTCACAGCGGGAGTCGGGCCAGGGGAGGAGCAGCGGCGATCGCCGCTGCTCTTACCCGATCGTCGGGGATCGAGTCTGGAGATCCGCCCGCTGTGTGTAAACACAGCGGGCGGATCTCCATAGTGACAGGGAGTGACAGATCGGACTGTTCAGCATAGCTAGACATCCGATCTGTCCATGACTCACTCAGTCACCTCCCCCCCCACACGTCAGTAAGCACCAGGCATACATTAACCCCTCCCTCTCCAATAAAATTAACCCCTTCCCTGCCAGTGTCATTTTTACAGTAACAGTGCATATATATAGCACTGATTACTGCAGTAATGTCACTGGTACCCCCAAAAGTGTCAAAAATGTCAGTCAAGGGTCCGATCTGTCCTCCACAATGTCGCAGTCCCGCAAAAAAAATCGCAGATCGCCGCCATTACGCGTTAAAAAAAAAAACACCAAAAATGACAGAAATCTTTCCCTTTGTTAGTAAACGCAATAACTTTTGCGCAAACCAATCAAAATACGCTTATTGCGATTTTTTTTACCAAACATAGGTAGCAGAAAACAAATTGGCCAAAAATTTTTTAAAAAATTGGTTTTTACATCTTTTTTGGGGGGAATTTCATATAAAAAAATGTGAAAAATATTGTTATTTTTTCAAAATAAACGCTCTTTTTTTGTTTATAGCGCAAAAAGTAAAAATCGCACAGGTGATCAAATACCACCAAAAGAAAGCTCTGTTTGTGGGAAAAAAAATACGTAAATTTCGTTTGGGTACGGCGTCGCACGACCGCGCAATTGTCAGTTGAAGTCGCACAGCGCCGAATCGCAAAAAGTGGCCTGGACGGAAGACAGCAAAATCCTCCGGTGGTAAAGTGGTTAAAGAGGAAGTAAACCCTCCTCTGCAAGTTGTACCTATAGGTAAGCCTATGATAAGGCTTACCTATAGGTACTGTAAATATCTCCTAAACATGTACCGTTTAGGAGATATTTACCTTACATGCAGCCAGTGACATCACTGGCGCATGCGCTCTAAGGGACCGGCCGCTGGTGACGTTCCTTCAGAGCCCCGTGCCATGACCGTCGGCTCCTGTGCGCGCGCTGGAGTGACGTCACTGCGGCTCCGGCAATCAGATGGCCGGATGCCGCAATCCCGAAAGACGGGCGACTGAACATGTCGCCCGTCATAGAGGTAAGCGGGCGGTGCGGCGGGGGCTCATTCTAAGCTAAGTATTTCATAATGAGCTAGTATGCGATGCATACTAGCTCATTATGGGTTTCTCTTTCAGGTTGAAAAAAAAAAATAAAAAATTTGGGTTTACAACCTCTTTAAAACAGGCCTTATGATGTCAGCCAGTTTTAAATTCGCCTGATTTTTCACGGGACTTTGTGGTTCAGACAGTTGCGTCAAATGTGGGTTTAGGAGCTGTACTGTCCCAGATTATCAAGGGGGAAGGACACCCTGTTATGTACCTCAGCCGAAAGTTGAAGGCCCATGAGGAGAATTATGCCACCATTGAGAAAGAGTGTTTGGCGGTGAAATGGGCTTTGGATTCTCTCCGGTACTACCTCGTGGGTAGACAGTTTGAACTGGTGACGGATCATGCCCCGTTAAAGTGGATGGCACAGAACAAGGAGACCAATAGGAGAATAAATAGGTGGTTCCTGGCCCTTCAGGAATTTAGTTTTGTGGTAACGCATCGCCCCGGTGTTCAAATGGGGAATGCAGATGGTTTGTCCCAAGTGCATGCATGCCTGGCAACCTGTGTCCCAACCCTAGGGTTGAAACAAGAGGGGGGGGGGGGGGTATGTGACAGGAAGTCAGGTAAATCTGTGGGTGTTGTCACAGACGGGAGATACATTTCTGCCTTGTTTAGAAAATTCACCAATTACTATCAGGTGTCGGCTGCGGAGGTAGCCAGAAAGGTTTAAGGACGTTGGAAAGCTTCAGCTATTCAGAATGAGGCAATTAAGGCCTCTATAAGTCATCCAGAGGATGACTACTGATTGCTGCCTCCTGAGGCCTTTGGCGTTAAGGAGAGCAGTGAGCTGAGAAAGACTTCTGAAGGTGAGGTGGTGTTCACTTTTTCTGTGTGATAGACTATTGGTTTTCTGCTGTATGACCAGCAGTGTCTGCCCAGCAGTAGGTTGGGACAGACTCCATAGGTAGGTTCCTCTGTTGTGAAGGTAGGCGCCCCAAGTGGCCAGGGTTTATTTTATGTTTTGTTTGATTTATGCTGTTTGGATGCTTGCACTTGTTTCCAGCAAATTGGAAGAATAAACCATAGACCGTTGTTTTCAACCACTCCTCGGCTGTCTCTCTGTGTAGCGAACCCACCCAGGGGGTCACCCACACCCGCTACCGAGCCAACCCCTTACAATATATTATATATATACACACACACAAGTCATGTTCTTTTTGCCTATCCATCTACTCCTATTGTCAGCCTATACTTCTTTTAGATCACTTTGCAGCCAAATGCACAGATACAGATATTTGGTAGATTTAGTGCCAGTTCACACCATAACAACACAGTCCAAGTGCGTAGTGCGTTCCGGATGCTATTTTGCATACGCATTTTTGACGCGTTCCAGTGTGTTTTTGATGGGAGTCCTTTGCTTTTTTTTCTCTCTTTTTCCAAACCTTAAATAAGGACGTGTGTTCCAGTGCGTTTTCAGGGCATTCTTGATGCGTTTTATAGCATTCCAGTACAGACCAGTGAGGGAAAAATGCAGCAGGTCTTACTTTCTGGAACTGCAAGCACTGGAAGTGCAAACACTGGTGTGAACTATGCCATTGGAAACCATAGAACCTACTTTACATGCGTTGATACAGAAAAAAAAAGCACTGGATTGCATGTGGTGTGAACTGGCTCTAAATAAGGATGTGTGAGCATTTTTGGTGCGTTTTTGATGCATTTTACCACGTTTCAATACAGTTCAGTGCAGAAAAATGGATTTTTGTAAAATCTTACCGTAAAATCCTTTTCTCTTAGCTCATTGACAGACGTAGTCCTCGGTGATTCAACACCCTCGGGTTATGCTGCCCTCCACAGGAGTAGGACTAGACAGGAAAGAAAATGCTCTGGCCACACCCTAGGGGCAGTCCCCGAGGGTATATCCTCTCTCTCTCTGCTACAGCAAATCAGTTATGTCACAAAGCAGTATAGTGAAAAAACTATCGACGCAAGACTAAGTGAAATTCAAATGTGTATAAAATGTGCTAGAATAAATCAATATATAAATCCGGCTGCATACACAAATTGTGTCCACACCTCACAACAAAAACATAAAAATCAAAAAACGTGCTGCGCCAGAAGTGCACAAAAATAATTAGTGATTACATGAATCAACAAGTGTTATCAACAAAATATGGTGTCCATCAGAGCACATATGATGGACACCATATTTTGTTGATAACACTTGTTGATTCATGTAATCACTAATTATTTTTGTGCACTTCTGGCGCAGCACGTTTTTTGATTTTTATGTCACAAAACAGTGTCTAGAGAATTTAACCCAACCCAACTCCAAAACAGAGGGGCGGGTACTACGTCTGTCAATGAGCTAAGAGAAAAGGATTTTACGGTAAGATTTTACAAAAATCAATTTTTCTCTATCGCTGATTGACAGACGTAGTCCTCTGTGATTCAACACCCTCGGGACGTCCCAAAGCAGTACCACAAATGAGGGGTGGGAAAATGGAAATCAAATCCAATCTAGAAGGCCCAACCGGTGCCAACTAGAATTTTACAATGCTCATCCTCAGTGATGAGACTCAACAGAAATTTTTCAACAGAAAAAAACCCTCGAGGTAGACCACCGGTCTCCTCAAATTGCGGCCTGCAAAACCTTGCGGCCAAATGAGGCATCCGCCGATGCCATCACATCAATCTTATAAAATTTTGTAAAGGTATGTACCGACGACCAGGTGGCCGCCTTACATACCTGGACCACTGACGCCTGATGGCGGAAGGCCCAGGAAGTACTGAGCGCTCGAGTGGAGTGCGCCCTAACAGGGAACGGAGGACTCCGACCCTTAATAGAATAAGCCTGTACCACCGTCTGTCTGATCCATTTGGAGATAGTCGCGGCAGATGCAGGCAACCCCTTTCTGGGGCCATCCGGGATCACAAAAAGTGAATCCGTCTTACGGAACGATTCCGTCGCCTTCAGGTATACCCTGATTGCCCGAACCACATCCAAGGAATGCAGCTCATGTTCCCGATGATGATTGGGCTGAGGACACAAGGAAGGTAGTACAATATCTTCATTCAGATGAAAATCTGAAACCACCTTTGGAAGAAAGGATGGCTTAGGATGAAGCACTACCTTATCCCTATGAATCACTAAGTATGGGGACTGGCATGATAATGCAGCCAGTTCTGACACCCTGCGTGCAGAAGTGATAGCCACCAAGAAGACTACCTTCTGGGATAAAGTAAGCAAGGGAATCTCCCTGATAGGGATGCACCGAATATTCGGCGGCCGAACATTATTCGGCCGAAAATAGAAAAAATAGCACTTTCGGTGTTCGGCCGAATAAGTCAAAAGGCCGAATAATTTTGTGCCGAACAATAGGGCTGAACGATAGTCGATATGATATCGACTATCGTTCTGTGGCCGTAGGCGATATTCATATCGCCGAGGTCACGATATTTACAGGGGGAAGGGACTCGGAGGAGGACAGGAGGACTCACAGACTTCCGTGTTAGGCAGGGGAAGCCGGGACACTTCAGCGGTGAGCATACATACATTACTCACTCGTGCACTGCAGCCCGCCCCACACATTCAGTGAGTCTTACTCTCCTCCCTAGTTTTTTCAATGGCACATTCAGGAAGCCAATCACGCCGTGATTAGCTGCACAGCGAACCAATCACGCGTGCCTGCACACCTGATTGGTTCCGCTGTGCCGCTACTCACGGCGTGATTGGCTTCCTGAATGTGCCATTGAAAAAACTAGGGAGGAGAGGTAGACTCACTGAATGTGTGGGGCGGGCTGCAGTGCACGAGTGAGTAATGTATGTATGCGGCTGTGCTCCTTTCCAGGCTCCTACTAGTCCACTTCCAGCCTCCTACTACCACCACTATGAGAGACTGTCTGTCACAGTATAATCTGATCGAGTCCACACTGACACTGACTGACTGTCACTGAGTAATTGATGTTACCACATTAACCCTGACCTGCCCAGTGCCCTGTATCTGCAATTAAAATTTACAAGGCTGCCTGCATGCTTCCTGATTTCCATTCCCAGCATCCTTCCCAATCCCTACAGTGTCACTAACATTAACCCTATGGTACAAGGCTGCAGTGTGCACTGAAACAGTAACATTTAGGGAGAGAGACATGAGAGGACAAGAGAGAGAGACATGAGAGGACAAGAGAGAGAGAGACATGAGAGGACAAGAGAGAGAGAGACATGAAAGGACAAAAGAGAGGACAAAAAATTGGCAAAATAAATGGAAAAAATGCAAAACACCGCGTTCGGTATTCGGCCTTCGGCCAAACATTTCATTATTATTCGGCTTCGGCCAAGAATTTAATTTCGGTGCATCCCTACTCCCTGATGTTTTAAAAGGGAGGTTTCTGTAGAACCGACAAAACCAAATTAAGATCCCAGGGCGGTAAGGGCGCGCGGACTGGTGGAGCCAGGTGCCGCACCCCCTGGATGAAATCCCGCACCAAGGACTTGGTAGCTAAAGGTTTCTGAAAGAAGATAGCTAATGCTGAAACTTGACCTTTGATGGTGCTCAAGGCTAGTTTCTGCTCAACCCCTTTTTGCAGAAAGGCCAATATTCGAATCACCGAATAGGTACGTGGAGGAATCCCTAAAGATTCACACCACGCGATATAAGTCTTCCATGTGCGATAATAGACCTTGCTGGAAGTCGCTTTCCTTGCTTTAATAAGGGTAGGAATAACTGAAGCTGACAACCCTCTGTCTTTCAGTACCTGGGTCTCAATGGCCAGGCCATTAAAACCAGCGACTGTAAAGCACGATGGAAGATTGGTCCTTGAGACCGCAGACACTCCCTGAGACGAAGTTCCCAAGGAACGTCCGCGACTAGCATGTCCAAGTCGGCCAGACCGGCTTGACGAGGCCAGCCTAGAATTTCTAGGACCACTGGCGCTGACTGGATCTGAACCAGGCGGCCCTAGAGCTATCTGGCCCTGACCATCCGACAAAGTCTGCTCGTTCTCTGTTCCCACACATTTATCAGACACCTGATTCCTGTCAGGAACGGTGATCTCTCCTGGTTGAACCTTTAGGGACCGAAGTCACCTGGCTAGAGGCTTCTTGGTCTGTCTGTTCAACCGGATCCGATTCTTGTGGGGAACTGAGACTAATCTTTGGAAAAGGTAAAGAAAAAAATCTGTTCAGGGAACGGTAACTGCCGCTCCCTGTAGTACTTAAATGTTGGAAGGGAAGAATCGCACCGGTAGCAGTGATCGATGCTCGATCTAATGCCCTGAATACCGGTGAAGATGTCCCCCCACCCTCAAGCCGGGTGGGGGCGCACCTTCAGGCTGTGTAATCCTTTGCTTCGGGTTTGGCTGAGTCGGTCTTTTGTTTGTCCGACCAGCCCTTCTTGAACCCTCCTGGAGGAGCCTTGCCTTTCCCGCTTGTTCCAGCCGGGCGTACGAACCCTTTATGGGCGGTAAAGAAAGGTCCTCGCTTGTTACGAGGTCCCTTAGCTTTAGCAGCCTGTGGCAAGAAAGTGCTCTTGCCCCCAGTGGCATCCTTAATGATCTCATCTAGGGTGGCCCCAAATAGGCGATTCCCCTGAAAGGGGAGATTCGTCAAGGTCTTTTTGGAACCTAGGTCCGCTGACCAGCATTTTAACCACAGCACACGTCTAAGGATAACCGCTGACATAGATGCATGCCCTAATAGGGGGGTAGCATCCAAGGCTGCGTCACAGACAAACTGTAGCCCTTGTATAATCTGTTCCATCAATTCAGATGTTCCCTGGGGGATATCTTTCCCCCTCAGGTCCTGGCGTACCAATCTAGCCCATTCCGTAAGTGTCTGGGAAACCAGACCAATGACAATTACTGGTCTAAATGCTGACCCTATCAGGGAAAAGATAGGGACTCCGCTTCCACCTTCCGATCCACCGGATCCTTAAAGGACGAAGTGTCCTCTACTGGAATAACCGTGGCTTTATTCAGTCTGGAAATAGGTGGGTCCACCACTGGTGGTACCGTCCATTTCTTAATGAGGGATTCCTCAAACGGATAGCGTCTAGCAATACGTTTGGAAATAGTAAAGGTACGCTTAGAATGCTCCCATTCTTCTTTAATTTTATTACCAAAACACTTGGGTACAGGAAAAACCTTCACCGTTTTGGTGGGTTTGTTAGTACCAAAGGGAATCTCTGTTTCAGTTGCCTCTGCCGGTGAAACCTCAAGTCTTAAGGTTTCCCGAACCGCCACAACTAGTGCGTCCACCAACGCTTCTTCCCGAATTATGGCGGAAGTATGAACGTCCTCCTCACTGTCTGAAGGAACTTTACCTGAGACAACAGCCCTTGCAGAGGGTCCTGCAGCTGCAATGACCATCTCAGACTCTGAGTCTGAAGTGTCAGATGATATAGGGGTAGGCGGGGGTCGCTTTCTTGACCCCCGTTCCTGACAGGCCGCCTCCACCCGAGCCACCATAGACTCCAAAACTGCTGTAAATGCATCCATACTCTGTGCACCGGCGGGTCCCGTGGCCCCCTCGAGGGAAACAGGTGGGGGTACTTGTGTGGCAGGGTTCATGATAATTCCAGTTACTACCCGGAAAATTCGATCCAAAATAAATAAAACTTTTTTTTTTTTCAGACCCCCAACGCCACAAAGCCCCTCAGTGTTACCTGCTAGGGATCCCTATCGAGCGAGAGAGAGAGAGAGAGAGAGATAGACCCCCAGGCTCACCACTTGATGCTCAGAGTTCACTGCAACTAGTCTCAGCACTGTCTCGAACAGACAGGAAGTCTCTTGGCTGGCTGCCCGGGAAGAAAGGAGGCGGCTCCGCCCCTCTGTACGCCTTCCGGCGCCTCCCCTAGCTCCACGAGGTGTTTGGGTCACCTCAAACATGGCCGCCCCCATGCTGAAGACACGAGGCTACGCCAAAATGGCGGCCTCGTGCGATCTACAGCGGTCTGTTACAGAATAGCGGCGTGACTGCAGAGTATCTCGGCATCACAAAACCTTTCTCTTCATGGAGATCAGCTTGGCCGGCGGTACCGGACCCTGGCGGACCGCATGGCCGTCGGGAGGCATGCTTTAGCTGGAGGAATGACCTGGAAAGCCTCATACATGTCCTGTGGCTTCTGACAGGTAGGATACTTTCTATTATCACAGTAAGATTCCAGTACTGCCACTGATTACAATCATTTAAACATACTTGCAATTAGATTGTCAGCTCCCAAACCAAGCCTCCTGGCTTTTTGTACACAAAAATCACACTCAAAATAGGGGGATCTGTGCCATGTTATAGGATAGAGGGGAACCCATACTTACCATACAGAGAGGGGCCCGCGTTCACCACAGGACCCGTCAGGGGAAATGGGGGAACATACTACTCACCGTACCGGAACCAGGCGGGCGCCAACTCCTGACAGAACCCCTCTCCACCGAAGTTGGAGGGCTGTCGACCAATACGGGCGCCGTGACTCATGGTCTTTGGCGTTTCAGCGAGACGTTTAACTCGCAGGGTCATTCCCCGTCCAGTGGGACTATGTCGCGGCCGACCCAGCGCGGAGCTATGGCCTGCACGCGCTCGTAGGCTGAACTGGGGTGACCACTGGATCTCAACATCCCGCCCGCCGCCCAGTTCAGCTTTCTTGCTTGAAGATCTCACAGGAACTCTGGAGAAAAAAAGCTGTCTAAAAATCTTTTTAAGAAAAAAATCCTGCCAGGACCGAAGATCCCAGCAAGGTATCTAGGTCCTTACTCCTGACTAGACAGAAAAAAACTGATTTGCTGTAGCAGAGAGAGAGAGAGGATATACCCTCGGGGACTGCCCCTAGGGTGTGGCCAGAGCATTTTCTTTCCTGTCTAGTCCTACTCCTGTGGAGGGCAGCATAACCCGAGGGTGTTGAATCACCGAGGACTACGTCTGTCAATGAGCGATAGAGAAAAACTGAATTTTTGTAAAATCTTACCTGTAAAATTCCTTTCTCTGAGTCCTCCGACAGTCGCCGCCTCCTCTAAGTCATCACTGTTGGGTATTGTCATCTGCTCCTCAGGAGTAGCTAGGCATATAGACTTCGTTAAAAACAAAAGGCATTTGCATGTATACACCCCTGGGGGCTGTCCCATCTGGTCAATACCCCCCTGCAGTGACCACTCCCAACTCAGTTTGGTAGCATAGCAGTAAGTAACAAGAACCCCAATAGAGGGGCGGGGGCGGCGACTGTCGGAGGACTCAGAGAAAAATGGATTTTTGTAAAATCTTACCGTAAAATCCTTTTCTCTTAGCTCATTGACAGACGTAATCCTCGGTGATACACCACCTTCGGGTTATGTTGCCTCCACAGGAGCAGGACTAGACAGGAAATTAAAAAGCTCTGGCCACACCCCAGGGGCAGTCCCAGAGGGTATATCCTCTCTCTCTCTGCCTCAGCAAATCAGTTATGTGAAAAAGCAGTCTTTAGAGATTTTAACCCAACTCAAAAAACAGAGGGGCGGGGACTACGTCTGTCAATGAGCTAAGAGAAAAGGATTTTACGGTAAGATTTTACAAAAATCCATTTTTCTCTAGCGCTCATTGACAGACGTAGTCCTCGGTGATACACCACCTTCGGGACGTCCCAGAGCAGTATCACAACTGAGGGGTGGGAAAATGGAAATCAAATCCCAATCTAGAAGGCCCAACCGGTGCCAAATAGAAGTTTACAATGCTCATCCTTAATGATGAGACTCATTTTTTTTTTTTTTTCAAACAGAAAAAACCCTCGAGGTAGACCACCGGTCTCCTCAAATTGCGGCCTGCAAAACCTTGCGGCCAAATGAGGCATCCGCCGATGCCGTCACATCAATTTTATAGAATTTTGTAAAGGTATGTACCGACGACCAGGTGGCCGCCTTACATACCTGGACCACTGACGCCTGATGGCGAAAGGCCCAAGAAGTACTGAGCGCTCGAGTGGAGTGCGCCCTAACAGGGAACGGAGGACTCTGACCCTTAATAGAATAAGCCTGTACCACCGTTTGTCTAATCCATTTGGCAATGGTCGCGGCAGATGCAGGCAAACCCTTTCTGGGGCCATCCGTGATCACAAAAAGTGAATCCGTCTTACGGAAAGATTCCGTAGCTTTCAGGTATACCCTGATTGCCCGAACCACATCTAAGGAATGCAACGCATGTTCCCGATGATGCTTGGGCTGAGGACACAAGGAAGGTAGTACAATATCTTCATTCAGATGAAAATCTGAAACCACCTTGGGAAGAAAAGATGGCTTGGGATGAAGTACTACCTTATCCCTATGAATCACTAGGTATGGTGACTGGCATGATAATGCAGCCAGTTCTGACACCCTGCGAGCAGAAGTAATAGCCACCAAGAAGGCCACCTTCTGGGATAAAGTAAGCAAGGGAATCTCCCTGATGTTTTCAAAGGGAGGTTTCTGTAGAACCGACAAAACCAAATTAAGATCCCAAGGCGGTAAGGGCGCGCGGACTGGAGGAGCCAGGTGCCGCACCCCCTGGATGAAATTCCGCACCAAGGATTTGGTAGCTAAAGGCTTCTGAAAGAAGATTGCTAATGCTGAAACTTGACCCTTGATGGTGCTCAAGGCTAGCTTCTGCTCAACCCCTTGTTGCAAAAAGGCCAATATTCGAGACACCGAATAGGTACGTGGAGGAAATCCTAAAGATTCGCACCACGCAATATAAGTTTTCCATGTGTGATAATAGACTTTGCTGGAAGTCGCTTTCCTTGCTTTAATAAGGGTAGGAATGACTGAAGCTGACAAACCTCTGTCCTTCAGTACTTGGGTCTCAATGGCCAGGCCATTAAACCCAGCGACTGTAAAGCATGATGGTAAATTGGTCCTTGAGACCACAGACACTCCCTGAGACGAAGTTCCCACGGAACGTGTACGACTAACATGTCCAAGTCGGCCAGGCCGGCTTGAGGAGGCCAGCCTAGAATTTCTAGGACCACTGGCGCTGATTGAATCTGAACCAGGCGTCCCTAGAGGTATCTGGCCCTGACCATCCGAGAAAGTCTGGTCGTTTTCTGTTCCCACACATTTATCAGATACCTGATTACTATCAGGAAAGGTGATCTTTTCTGGTTGAACCTCAGGGACCGAAGTCACCCGACTAGAGGCTACTTGGCCTATCTGGTCAACCAGATCCGATTCCTGTGAGGTATCGGGACTAATCTTGGGAAAAGGTAAAGGAAAAGATCTATTCAGGGAACGGTAACTACCGCTTCCTGTAGTACTTAAATGTTGGAAGGGAAGAATCGCACCGGTAGTAGTGGTTGATGCTCGATCTAATGTCCTGAATACCGGTGAAAACGTCCCCCCACCCTGAAACCGGGTGGGGGCGCACCTTCAGGCTGTGTACTCCTTTGCTTCGGGTTTGGCTGGGTTGGTCCCCTTCTTGAACCCTCCTGGAGGAGTCTTGCCTTTCCCGCTAGTACCAGCCAGGCGCCCTTTATGGGCGGTAAAGAAAGGTCCTCGCTTGTTGCGAGGTCCCTTAGCTTTAGCAGCCTGTGGCAAAAAAGTGCTCTTGCCCCCAGTGGCATCCTTAATGATTTCATCTAGATTGGCCCCAAATAGACGATTCCCCTGAAAGGGGAGATTTGTCAAGGTCTTCTTGGAACCTAGGTCAGCTGACCAGCATTTTAACCACAGCACACGTCTGAGGATCACCGCTGTCTTAGATGCATGCCCTAATAAGGGAGTAGTGTCCAAGGCTGCGTCACAGATAAACTGTAGCCCTTGTATAATCTGTTCCATCAAATCAGATGTCTCCTGGGGAATATCTTTTCCCCTAAGATCTTGGCGTACCATTTTCGCCCATTCCGTAAGTGTCTGGGAAACTAGACCAATAACAATTACTGGTCTAAAAGCTGACCCTATCAGAGAGAAGATGGTGCGGGACTCTGCTTCCATCTTTCGATCCACCGGATCCTTAAAGGACGAAGTGTCCTCCACTGGAATAACCGTGGCTTTATTCAGCCTGGAAATAGGCGGATCCACGACTGGTGGTACCGTCCATTTCTTAATGATGGATTCCTCAAACGGATAGCGTCTAGCAATACGCTTGGAAATAGTAAAGGTACGTTTAGAATGCTCCCATTCTCCTTTAATCTGATTACCGAAACATTTAGGTACAGGAAAAGCCTTCATTGTCTTGATGGGCTTATTAGTACCAAAAGGAATCTCTGTTTCAGTTGCCTCTGCCGGTAAAGCCTCAAGTTTTAAGGTTTCCTGCACTGCCACAACTAGTGCGTCCACCAATGCTTCTTCCTGAATAATAGCAGGAGAAGAAGCGTCCTCCTCACTGTCTGAGGGGGCTTTACCTGGGATAACAGCCCTTGCAGAGGAACCTGCAATTGCCGTGACCACCTCTGAATCTGAGTCAGAGGTGTCAGATGGTATAGGGGTAGGCGGGGGTCGCTTCCTTGACCCCCGTCCCTGACAGGCCGCCTCCACCCGAGCCACCATAGACTCCAAAATTGCTGTAAATGACTCTATACTCTGTGCACCGGCGGGTCCCGTGGCCCCCTCGAGGGAAACAGGTGGGGGAATATGTGTGGCAGGGTCCATGATAATTCCAGTTACTTCCTGGATAATATAATTCAAAAATAAAACTTTTTTTTTTTTTTTTTCCGACCCCCAGCGCCACAAAAGCCCCTTAGTGTTACCTGCTAGGGATCCCTATCGATCGAGAGAGAGAGAGAGATAGACCCCCAGGCTCACCACTTGATGCTCAGAGTTTAACTGCAACAGGTTACAGCGCTGTCTTGACAAACAGGAAGTCTTTTGGCTGGCTGCCCAGAAAAAAAGGAGGCGGCTCCGCCCCTCTGTACGCCTTCCGGCGCCTCCCCCAAGCTCCACGAGGTGTTTGGATCACCTCAAACATGGCCGCCCCCATGCTGGAGACACGAGGCTACGCCAAAATGGCGGCTCGTGCGATCCAGCAAAAAAAATGGCGGCGGCCCGTACTGAATAGCGGTGTGCTGCAGGGCACACAACACTCTCTCTGCATGGGGATATGGCGTGGTTGGCGGTACCGGCCCTGGCGGACCGCATGGCCGTTCGGGAGGCCTGCTAATAGCTGGAGATCTGATTAGGAAGGCAGTCTACATGTCCGTGGCTTCTGACTGGTAGGTAGCTTATTCTTAACCCATAAGATTCCCAGAATGCCACAGATTACATCTTTAAAACATGTATACAATAAGATTGTTAGCTCCCAAACCAAGCCTCCTGGATTTTGCACACATAAAATCACACTCAAAGTAGGAGGATCTGTGTCATGTTGTAGGATAGAAAGGGACTCTATCTTACCATACAGAGAGGGGCCCGCGTTCACCACAAAACCCGTCAGGGGGAAAGGGGGAACATACTACTCACCATACCGGAACCAGGCGGGCACCAACTCCTGACAGTACCCCTCTCCACCGGGGCGGGAGGGCTGTCGACCGATACGGACGCCGTGACTCATGGTCTTTGGCGTTTCAGCGAGACGTTTAACTCGCGTGGACAGTCCTTTAATGGGACTTTGTCGCGGCCGACCCAGCGCGGAGCTATGGCCTGCACGCGCTCGTAGGCTGAACTGGGGTGACCACCGGATCTCAACATCCAGCCCGTCGCCCAGTTCAGCTTTCTTGCTTGAAGATCTCACAGGAACACTGGAGAAAAAAAGCGGTCTAAAAAATCCTTTAAGAAAAAATTCTTGCCAGGACCTAAGATCCCAGCAAGGTATCTAGGTCCTTACTCCTAACTAGACAGAAAATAACTGATTTGCTGAGGCAGAGAGAGAGAGGATATACCCTCTGGGACTGCCCCTGGGGTGTGACCAGAGCTTTTTAATTTCCTGTCTAGTCCTGCTCCTGTGTAGGCAACATAACCCGAAGGTGGTGTATCACCGAGGACTACGTCTGTCAATGAGCGCTAGAGAAAGGAATTTTACAGGTAAGGTTTTCTCTTACGTCCTCCGACAGTCGCTGCCTCCTCTAAGTCATCACTGTTGGGATGTCCCAAAGCAGTATAGACATGAGGGGTGGGAGACGCAACCGTAGAACAAAGCAACGCAGTATCCACATCAGAGAAAGGAATCTTACATGCACTGTAAGAGAACCCTCTGGGCAACAGAAAAAATAATGCTCAACAGTAGCAACAGCCCAGGAAAGCAAACACCAACAGCCAGGGACCCATAAAAAAACAAGGGTCCTTCATGGCACTGCCGCACTGATAACTTTGCGGCCAAAGGAAGCATCAGCCGATGCCAGAACATCTACTTTGTAGAATTTGGAGAAAGTGTGCACCGACGACCAAGTCGCAGCCTTGCACACCTGGGCCACCGAGGCCCGATGCCAACAAGCCCAGGACGTACTCACAGATCTAGTAGAGTGCGACTTAACAGGGAAGGGTGGAACACGTTCCTTCAAAGCATAAGCCTGCTCAATGGTCTGTCTGATCCATTTGGCAATAGTTGCTGCGGACGCAGCCATGCCCTTCCGAGATCCCTCAGGAAGAACAAACAGGGAATCCGTCTTACGAAACGATTCTGTAGACGACAGGTAAACCCTGATCGCCCGGACAACATCCAAAGAATGCAAAGCAATCTCCTTCGGATGCTTAGGCTTTGTGCAAAGCGAAGGCAGGACAATTTCCTCATTGAGGTGAAATTCAGTGACCACCTTGGGAAGAAAGGACGGGAGTGTTCTCAACACCACCTTATCCTTATGGATTATCAAGTAAGGGGAGCGGCAAGACAATGCCGCCAGCTCCGACACTCTGCGAGCCGAAGTGATCGCCACCAAAAAGGCGACCTTCTTTGACAACAGAGGCAAAGAGATCTCCCTGATATTTTCAAAGGGAGCACGCTGTAACACGGACAGAACCAAGTTCAAGTCCCATGGAGGTAAAGGCTCCTTCCTGGGAGGAGCCAAGTGTCGCACACCTTGAATGAAGGTGCGGACCAAGGAATTAGACGCCACAGGGTGTTGGAAAAGGATGGCCAGGGCAGACACCTGACCCTTTATCGTGGTCAGCGCCAAGCGCTGATCCACTCTAGACTGGAGGAAAGCCAACACTCTTGACACCGAGTACGAGCGAGGGCAAAACCCCCTGGACTCGCACCAGGCGAAATAAGCTTTCCAGGTACGGTAATAGATTTTACCAGAGGAGGATTTCCTAGCCTTGATTAGAGTAGGGATAACCTCAGGGGAGAGACCCTTGTCCCTCAGGACCTGGGTCTCAGCAGCCAGGCCGTTAAAGCCAGCGACTGTAAAGCAGGATGGAAGATCGGTCCTTGAGATAGAAGATCTTCCCGCATGGGCAGTCGCCACGGAGGCGCCACTGCCAGGTGAACAACGTCGGCGTACCAGGACCGGCGAGGCCAGTCCGGCGCTACCAGAATCACCAGGTGCGGTTCCGAGGCTAGCCTGCGGAGGAACCTGGACAGCAACTGAATTGGAGGAAAGACATACATCAGACAATACTGATGTCAAGGGGCCACTAACGCATCCGAGGCGTCCGCCAACGGATCGCGCGTTCTCGCCACAAACCTTTCCACCTTTCGATTTAGCCGAGATGCAAACAGATTCACGTCCGGAGATCCCCACTTCGCACACAGCATTTGGAAGACCTCCGGGTGTAGGGACCATTCCCCCTGGTCCAGGGTCTGACGACTCAGATAGTCGGCCTGCCAATTCTCCACACCCGGAATGTGAACCGTTGAGATTGCCGGGACATGAGTCTCGGCCCAAGACAGAATGTCGGTCACCTCCCGGGCCGCCCGAGCACTCCTGGTGCCCCCTTGGTGGTTGATGTAAGCCACCGCGGTAGCATTGTTCCGTCTGTACCCAGACAGGACGACCCTGGAGACGGTCCGACCACTGGAGGAGGCAGAGCTTGATCGCTCGCAATTCCAGGACGTTGATCGGAAGGGAGGACTCCTCCTCCGACCAAGTGCCCTGGGCAGACAGGGTGCCCAGGACCCCACCCCAGCCTAACAGGCTGGCATCCGTGGTGATCACCGTCCAAACCAACGGACGGAAAGACTTGCCCTCCGTCACCGACGGGGACTGGAGCCACCACAGAAGAGCCAATTTTGTCTGACGACTCAAGGAGATACGCAGATCCAGGGACTGAGCCAGTCCGTCCCATTTGGCCAGAATCTCCGCTTGGAGAGCCCGCATGTGAAACTGAGCAAAAGGTATCGCCTCGAAGGCCGACACCATTAACCCCAGGACCCGCATACTGGTCCTGAGAGACGAGACCGGTACGTCCCTGAGGGACCTGATGTCGTCCCGCAATGTCCGGAGCTTGTCCTCCGGCAGGAACACCTTCGCCTGAGCAGAGTCCAGAATCATCCCCAGGTAGGGAAGACGAACCGAAGGGGACAACGATGATTTCTGAATGTTGATGGTCCATCCGAAACTCCTGAAGCGTGTGGACCGTGATGGACAGATCGCGCACCAGGTCCTGACTGACACTTGATCTCATGAGGAGATCGTCCAGATACCCTAAGACCGCAATGCCCTGAGCCCTCAGTAGGCCCAGAACCGTCGCCAGTACCTTGGTAAAGACCCTGGGAGCCGAAGCGAGACCGAAAGGTAACGCCACAAACTGGTAATGGTCCTCTGCGACGGCAAACCGAAGGTACCGCTGATGACCCTCGAAGATGGGGACATGCAGGTACGCATCTTTGAGGTCTATCGAAGCCAGGAATTCTCCTGGGCTCAGAGAAGCCACCACCGATCGGAGAGACAAAGCGGTTCAGAGCTTTCAGGTCCAGAATAGGACGCACTCTTTGCCCTCCTTTCTGGGCACAGTGAACAGATTGGAATAAAAGCCCCGAAACCTGTCCTGGTGAGGCACCGGGACGACCACTCCCTGAGCAAGGAGGTCCTGAACCGCACGGCGCAAGTCCTGCAGATGCCCCGGAGGCAAATGAAGATTCGAGGGGAAGAATCTGTCCGCTGGCCGGGAAAGAAACTCGATCTTGTATCCAGACCGAACGATTTCCTGAACCCATCTGTCCGAAATCCGGAGCAGCCAAGGTTGGAGGAAACCGCGCAAACGTCCCCCCACCCCAGAAACGGGTGAGGGCGTCCCTTCAGGCAGAGGTGGACTGGCCAGTCGAAGCGGTATTGCCCGACTTCTGCTTACCCGCCCAGGGCTTCTCCTGTCCGTCCTGGGACTTGAAGGGCTTGCCCTTGGATTGGTTCCGAAAGGCACGAAAGGAACCCTGATTTGATCTAGGCCCAGGACCCCGCTTGCCTCGAAAGGGCTTGTTCTTCGGGTTCTGGGGCAGCATAGTGCTCTTGCCCCCCGTGACGCCTTTCACCAGGGTATCCAACGCCTCGCCAAAAAGGCGAGAGCCAGCATAGGGAAAATCAGCAACCGTTTTCCGCGAGGACTGGTCAGCCGACCAGCTCTTCAGCAATATCAGTCGTCGGTTAAGTAACGCAACACTAGAGAGGCGAGCCACCAAGGGGGCCTCATTCAAGGCCGCATCACACAGATACATGATTCCTTGATGGATTTGATCCACCATTTCCAGCCGGGCAGGCGGAACATCATCAGACACGAGGTTGCTCCTAAGCACCTTAGTCCAATCAGCAACCGCCTGGGTTTGAGTAGAGAGCCCGCCACCGTATAGGAATGGCGGGCCAAAGACTCCAAACGCCGGTCCGTTGGATCCCGGAAAACCGGGGAATCCTCCGTAGGAACCAAGGTAGCCTTGTTCAACACTGCAACCGTGTGATCCACCTGTGGAGGCACACACCAGCGCGATTCCGTAGCCGGTGCAAAGGGATAAAGCAATTTGAACCGACTAGGCACCACGAACGGGCGTTTTAACGTGCGCCATACTTCATTAACAGTGTAATGAAACTCAGCGGGACAGGGAAAAACCTGCACCGACTTGCGGGTCCTGTGCATCCCAAAAGAAGACAACGCCCGGAGGACTGGGCTCATCCTCCAAATGTAAAGTTTCCTTCACAGAAATAATTAATTCATCCATGGTCGCCCGTTCTTCAGGCGACCCCGGAGAGGAGGTATCAACCCACTCCACCTCCGCCTCAGACCCCTGCAGGTCCAAGGATGAGCGGGACTCTGAAAAGGGCACGCTCGCAGCAGCAGCAGCCATATCACCATCTAAAGGTGAGGGACAATCTGGGCCTCTTACGAGCAGCACGTTCAGCCATCAGCATTTCCATATTAGACACTAAAGTCGCCACTACAGCGGCCAAATCAGGTCTCAAAGGGGCCACAGGAGATCTGGGGGCCCCCACCAAGGCTGGTGGAAATTTGCTATCCTGAGAATCCATGCTCAAGTGAGAAAAAAAGGACAGTGCAAGAATTAGGTGCTGTCCCTTTAAAAGCGCTGCGAGTGCGCAGCCCCCCGCTCCAGCTATACAGACCAAAAGACGCCCAAACAGGAAAGGAGACAAAACTGAGCCAAAGGCGACAGTACAGAGATATATTGAGAGCAATAACCTGCAGAGCCCCGCAGAGTATTGCCACCGCTGTCCTGCTTCAGAGGAAAGAGGAAGTGCTGCAAAAGTAGGCTGAACTAATCTGCTGCATGACCCAGGGAAGATGGCTGCCCCATAGGAACGTATGGGAGACTCCACCAAAATGGCCGCCGACATGCGGCCGAACCGAGCGTTCGGTCACCGCAAAAATGGCGGCGATTGGCGCCAAATCAGCATGTCGTGTAGCCCATAGAGAAGCTCACATGCCTGCCCAGTGTATAAAAAAATGGCGGACCGCGCGGTGTCACCCCGCCGCGGTCCATACACAGTCTGCACCCCCAAACACCGAAGTGACCCAGGGAAGGGGACCCCCCAAACACACACAGCGCCGCAGCGCATGTACAAGCGATCCCCTCAGGGATCGCAGCAGGGAGTCACACAAGGCACAGACATGGGGGACACACAGCAACCAGGACTGCCACCCCACACAGAAGTACTTACCTGTACCCGATGGCGCGGGGAGCCTCACAGAACGGAAAGCCGCTGTCCTCATCTGACAGGGAATGCCGTTTGCCAGGGACATTGCACTGCTGAATCACAGATGCGTCCAGTGAGGTAGCCACCTCACAGCTGCATCCCTGCTGCAAACAGGGATGGGTCGTTCATAATGCCAGGGCGAACCATAGCTGAACGCTCGATGGCGGGCTGGGGGTCCATCTGACCCTCTGTGCCCTGGAGAACCAGGGCGGCCAGTCCGAATCCCAGCACCGCATGTCCATCTTCATCCGAAGAGTCGACTAACACTAAAGCTGACAAAATAAACAGCTAGTAAAGAAAGAAAAAACTGAAATTTTTTAAGAAAATCAATATAAAAAAGAAGATAGGCTGAGACCGAAGCCCCAGCACAGGGAAAGCCTAACTACTCCTGATGCTAGGCAAATTAAAACTGAGTTGGGAGTGGTCACTGCAGGGGGGTATTGACCAGATGGGACAGCCCCCAGGGGTGTATACATGCAAATGCCTTTTGTTTTTAACTAATTCTATATGCCTAGCTACTCCTGCGGAGCAGATGACAATACCCAACAGTGATGACTTAGAGGAGGCGGCGACTGTCGGAGGACGTAAGAGAAAAAATTGGATTTTTGACTTACCGTAAAATCCTTTTCTCTTAAGCTCATTGACAGACGAAGACTTCTTGATTAATATCAGTAGGGATATACTGCCCCCTACAGGAGTAGGACACTAGGCAGGAAAAAAGTTCTGGCCACACCTTATGGGCAGTCCCAGGGGGTATATCCTCTCTCTCCCTGCTACAGGATGTCAGTTATGTAACAAAGCAGTGTCAGAGAATTCAACCCAAACCAACTCAAAAATAGAGGGGCGGGTCCTGCGTCTGTCAATGAGCTTAAGAGAAAAGGATTTTACGGTAAGTCAAAAATCCAATTTTCTCTGTCGCTCAATGACAGACGCAGACTTCTTGATTAATATCAGTAGGGACGTCCCAAAGCAGTGCCACAAATGAGGGGTGGGATAACAGAAATAAAAATCCAATCCAGAAGGCCCAACCGGAGCCAACCAGAAGCATCAAGGACTCATCGAACAAAAGGATGAGACCCAACTGAAAAAAACCAAACCCCCGAGGTAGACCAACGGTCCCCTCAAACAGCGGCCTGCAGAACCTTGCGGCCAAAAGAGGCATCCGCCGATGCCAGCACATCAACTTTATAGAATTTTGTAAAGGTATGAACCGACGACCAGGTAGCCGCATTGCACACCTGAAGCACCGACGCCTGATGGCGGAAGGCCCAGGAAGCACTAAGAGCCCGAGTAGAGTGTGCCTTAACAGGGAGGGAACGGAGGAACCCGACCCTTAATAGAATAAGCCTGCACCACCGTCTGTCTGATCCATCTGGAGATAGTCGCTGCAGACGCAGGCAACCCCTTTCTAGGGCCATCCGTGATCACAAAAAGTGAATCAGCCTTACGAAAAGAGTCAGTAGTAGCCAAGTACACCCTGATCGCTCGAACCACATCCAAGGAGTGTAACGCAAACTCCCGAGGATGACTGGGCTTAGGACACAGGGAAGGTAACACAATATCCTCATTCAAATGAAACTCTGAAACCACCTTAGGAAGGAAGGATGGATTCGGACGAAGAACCACCTTATCCCTATGAACCACCAGATATGGGGAACGACAGGACAATGCGGCCAGTTCCGACACCCTGCGTGCAGAAGTGATAGCCACCAAAAAGGCCACCTTCTGGGATAAGGTAAGCAAGGGAATCTCCCTAATATTTTCAAAGGGAGGTTTCTGGAGAACCGACAACACCAAATTAAGATCCCAGGGCGGCAAGGGCGC
Source organism: Pelophylax lessonae (assembly GCF_965119305.1). Taxonomy (NCBI): domain Eukaryota; kingdom Metazoa; phylum Chordata; class Amphibia; order Anura; family Ranidae; genus Pelophylax; species Pelophylax lessonae. The sequence continues at coordinate 126,281,789 of NC_138777.1, read as the reverse complement.
GCGCACCAGATGAAATTCCTCACCAAAGAATGAGTAGAGTAGCCAGTGGCCTCTGGAAGAAGATTGCCAATGCTGAGACCTGACCCTTGATAGTGCTCAAGGCCAGCTTCTGCTCAACCCCCCGTTGCAGAAAGGCCAATATCCGAGCCACCGAGTAGGAACGTGGAGGAAAACCAAGGGATCACACCACGCAATATAAGACTTCCATGTGCGATGATAGACGTTTCTGGAAGTCGCTTTCCTTGCTTTAATCAGAGTAGGGATAACTGAAGCAGACAAGCCCCTGTCCTTCAGCACCTGGCTCTCAACAGCCAAGCCGTCAAAGCCAGTGATCGTAAAGCAGGATGGACGATCGGTCCCTGAGACAGCGGCTCTTCCCTGAGAGGAAGTCGCCAAGGAACGTCTGCGACCAGCCTGACCAAGACTTCTCCCCTCCAGGTCATGGCGTAATAGCTTGGCCCATTCCGTCAATGTCTGTGAAACCAGCGCAATGGTAAACACTGGCCTTAAGGCCGACCCCGCCAGGGAGACTATGGAACGGGACACAGATTCCGCCCTACGGTCAACTGGATCCCGAAAGGACGGGGAATCCTCCACCGGGATAACCGTGGCCTTATTTAGCCTGGAAACCGGCGGATACACCGCAGGTGGCACCGTCCATTTTTTAAGGAGGGACTCTTCAAACGGGTAGTGCCTAGCAATCCGTTTGGGCATCCCAGGGGGTCGTCTTGGATGGCCCCACTCATCTTTAATAATATCATCAAAGCATTTGGGAAAGGGAAACACCTTTTCCACCTTGGAGGGCTTGCGAGTGCCAAAGGCAACTTCCGTCTGAACTGCCTCCACTGGTGCAACCTCCAGTTTTAGGGTCTCCCGGACTGACATAATCAGTGCGTCCACCAGTGCCTTGTCCTGTGCTATGGCAGAGGCAGGAAGATCATCCTCACTGTCAGAGGAGCGCGGGACATTAACCCTAAAGGAGGAACCCGCAGCAGCAGCGACCGGCTCAGGATCAGAGTCTGAGGCATCAGACGAGACAGGGGTAGGGGGGGGTCGTTTTTTAGCCCCCTGTCCCTGACAGGCCACCTCCACCCGGGACACAAATTACAAAAAAACTTTTTTTTTTTTTTAAAAAGAATCCCCCAGCGCTAATGCGCCCCCAGTGGTCACGTGCTCGAGACCCCCGCAGAGAGAGAGACCCCCAAAAGGCTCACCACTTGATGCACCAGAGTTCAAACCAGGACTGCTCTCAGCGCTGTCTATCTGACAGGAAGTCTTTTGTGGAGTGATTTTCCCGGGTCTAGGGAGGGTCCACGACCTTGGTGATTACTACAGCTGCTCAGCTCTCAAGCAGGACGAGCTGGGTGTACCAAGATGGCCGCCTCCATGCAGAGCACATGTATGCTACAACAAAATGGCGGCCCCCGCGCGGTCCGCGGAAAAATGGCGGTCCGCGGAAAAATGGCGGCCCCCGCGCGGTCCGCGGAAAAATGGCGGCCCCCGCGCGGTCCGCGGAAAAATGGCGGCCCCCGCGCGGTCCGCGGAAAAATGGCGGCCCCGCGCGGTCCGCGGAAAAATGGCGGCCCCGCGCGGTCCGCAGCCAAAAAGGGGACCCCCGTGTGCCTACCCACGGATCGATTGGTGAATGGACCTGAAGGCACAGGTAGTAACCCCCCCGTACGATCGTTTAGGGCAACACCGGCGGCGCACCCCACCGCCCCCATATGCGGTCTGTAACCCAGATTGAAGGAGGGTGCAGATAGGTGGGGGGTGCATAACAGGACAGAGGGGAACCCGGGATCATGAGGGTCCGACCATCCCAGGGAGGGGCCGCGTCCACCCCAAAACCCGTCAGGGGGAGAGGGGGAACATTCTACTCACCATACCGGAACAGGCGGGCGCCAACTCCTGACAGAACCCCTCTCCCCCGAGGTGGGGGGGCTGTCGGCCAACACGGACGCCGCGACTCAGATTCAGACTGGTCGTAGGCAACCTGGCGAGACGTTTAACTCGCGGGGCCAGTCCCCGTCCAGTGGGACTATGTCGCGGCCGACCCAGCGCGGAGCTAAGGCCTGCACGCGCTCGTAGGCTGGCTGGGGTGACCACCGGATCTCAACATCCAGCCCGTCGCCCAGATCCAGCATAATTGCTTGAAGATCTCACAGGAACAAACTGGAGAAAAAAAGCTAACTAAAAAAGATTTTTTTAAAAAAAAAGCTTGCCAGGACCAGAGATCCCAGCAAGGAACTTAGGTCCTTACTCCTGACTAGGCAGAAAAAAACTGACATCCTGTAGCAGGGAGAGAGAGGATATACCCCCTGGGAATGCCCATAAGGTGTGGCCAGAACTTTTTTCCTGCCTAGTGTCCTAATCCTGTAGGGGCCAGTATATCCCTACTGATATTATTCAAGAAGTCTGTGTCTGTCAATGAGCGACAGAGAAACTGGATTTTTTTACTTACCGTAAAATCCTTTTCTCTGAAGTTCATTACCAAGCGCAGCTCCATATTCTTCTTGACCATTGAGTTATGCTGCCTCCTACAGGAGTAGGACACTAGGCAGGAAAAAAAAAACGTTACCACGCCTATGGGGCAGTCTCTGCAGGCATACACCCACACACTCTGCTACAGCCCTCAGTTATATTGCAAGCAGTGTTTAGAAGACAACAACCCCATTCCAATCATAATTAGAGGGGCGGGTGCTGCGTCTGTCAATGAACTTCAGAGAAAAGGATTTTACGGTAAGTAAAAAATCCAGTTTTCTCCATCGTTCAATGACAGACAAAGCTTCATATCTTCTTGACCATTGGGACGTCCCATAGCAGTATTTGCATGAGGGGTGGAAAAAAACAACGCAAAGAAGAACGTAATTTCCCAAGGCTAAATGTAGCCAACCCGGTAACAAGGAGCTCAACAAGGAAAAACTGGAGCTCACCTAGAATAAACAAACATCCTCAAAGAGAAAAACATTTTCTTTTAGACAGCAGCCTGCAAAACCATGCGGCCAAAAGAGGCATCCGAAGAAGCAAACACATCTACCTTGTAGAATTTTGTGAACGTGTGCACCGACGACCAAGTTGCCACCTTGCACCTGACAGGCTGGCATCCGTGGTTACCACAGTCCAATACAACGGAAGGAAGGACTTGCCTTGGCGTAGTGTTGATGAGTGAAGCCACCATAGAAGAGAAGATTTTGTGTTGCGACTCAATCTAAATCAAGGTGTCCAAGGATTTTGGATCCTTGTTCCATTTTAAAAGAATCTCCCTTTGTTAGGGTCTCATGTGGCACTCTGCAAATGGAACCGCCTCGAAGGTTGATACCATCAGACCCAAGGCCCGCATGCAAGTCCGTCTGACTTCTGCAGCTTTTCCAGGGGGGAGAAAGACCCTCACCAAAGTGGAATCCAGAGTCAGGCCCAGATAGTCCAGTCTCAATGAAGGTATCAGGGCGGATTTCTTGAAATTGATGTTCCAACCGAATTCTTGCAGCGTTTGGCAGTGATTGTCAAGTCGGCCAATAGGGGTGAATGAGAGTCTGTCCTCAATAGGAGATCGTCCAGGTACCCCAGTACCGAAATCCCCCATTGGAGCAGTAATGCCAACACCGGGCCAGCACCTTGGCATTACTGCTCCAATGGGGGATTTCGGTACTGGGGTACCTGGACAGGGGGGGGGGGGGGGGGAAGGCGAGACCAAAGGGTAACGCTGCAAATTGATAGTGCTACGCTCCTATAGCAAAAAAAAAGGTTGGTATCCAGCGTAGATAGGGATGTGTAGGTATGCGTCCTTGATATCTATGTAGGCCAAACAGTGTCCCTGATGTAGGGACGCCGCTACCATGCGAATGAACTCCATTCAAAACTGCTGTGCTCGCACAAAACAGTTCAGAGCCTTGAGGTCCAGGATTGGACGCATTTCACCTTCCTTCCTGGGCACAGTAAACTGGTTTGAATAAAACCCTTAAAAGCGTTCCTGAGAAGGAACCGACACAATCTGTCTGACGGTCGAGACAGGAATTCGATCTTGTACCCTGATCGGATCAGTTCATGAACCCATTTGTCCTGAAACAAGGAAGTCCATGGTTCTGTTAAAGAAGCGAAGACGTCCCCCCCACCGCAGAAATGGGTGAGGGTGCCCCTTTATGCAGACAAGGACTTGTCTCTAGATCCGGATTGACCTGTCTTCGGTTTACCTGACCATTTCTTCTTGGGACCCCAGAAGACCTGAAAGGCTTTCCTTTTTCCTGAGACCCGGAAGCACGAAAAAGCCACATATGAGCAGTAAAAGAAGGCCCCCATTTTGGACGTGGTGCCTTGCGCTTAGAGGATTGAGGGAGATGAGTACTCTTCCCACACGTAAGGCCACTCATCCAGGGAGAACCCAAACAACTTCTCCACCGTAAAGGGAAGGTCAGAAAGAGCCTTTTTAGAAGCCTGGTCTGCAGACCAGCTTTTTAACCACACAATGCGTCTAATAGCAATCCCCACTGCAGACACTCAGGCCACCAGGGTAGCCGCATCCCATGACGCATCACATATATACACCAGGGCTCGAGCCATTTGATCCATAAGCTCAATCAGCTACGGAGAAAGCTGATCCGTTTCCAAGTGAACTTTAAGTAACTTCACCCATTCAGGGATTGTCTGTGACACCAGAGTGGTCACAAATATTGGTTTCATTATTGAGCCCGCTAACACATGGCGGGACAGAGACTCAATCCATCTATCAACGGGGTCCGTAAAGGCCAGGGATTCTTCCACTGGGACCACAGTAGACTTATTCAGTCTGGAAACTGGATGATCCACCTTTGGTGGCATGGGACCACCAAGTGGAAACCTTATCCGCGAAGGGATAGAAGCGTTTGATATGCTTGAGTACCAGTGGCATGTGCTTAAAGTGGAGTTCCACCCATTTTTAATAAATTGGATTACATAGATGTATGTAGGCGGGGCGGAGGCAGGGCAGAGCACGGCCTCAATACACTACATACATACATACAGCTCACTGAGAGGAGGCGGGGCGGAGGCTGGGCAGAACACGCAGTACAGCTCATCTCCTGTGTAATAATGCGAGATTTCATGCCCTGAGATACATCCCAGCACACACTGCGAATCGCCGAATTACGTAATCGCCGACCGGACCCGGAAGTGAGATGAGGATAAATAAAGCAGAAAATAAGGTATTTACTAGCAACAAAAAAAAACAAAAAAAAACTTTCCATTGGTAAAAGTCGTTTTAAAGGGGATTACATACATCTAAAGTGACTAAAATGTGTGGAACTCCACTTTAATGCATCCCCACTGTTCATTGACAATATTGTCAAAAAGGTTCCGGACAGGGAAACACTTGTCTGATTTCTAGGATTTGCGGGTGCCAAAAGACACCTGCGTCCCTGACACTGTAGACAAAGGGTCTTCAAACTACGGCCCTCCAGTTGTTCAGGAACTACAATTCCCATCATGCCTGGTCATGTCTGTGACTGTCAGACTTTTACAATGCCTCATGGGATGTGTAGTCCTGCAACAGCTGGAGGGCCGTAGTTTGAGGATCCCTGCTGTAGACTCATCCGCCATTTTTAAAGTATCTTGCACCGAAACTATAAGTGCTTCCACCAATGCGCTTTCCCACGCAACGGCTGACGAGGTCAGAATGCGATGACACAGAGCCACCAAGGTAGGATGCGTCTGCGGTGGCCATATCTGCCTCAGAATCTGAAGATACTACAGAGGGAGGCGAAGGCAAAGGCTAGCGGTACTTTTCAACAATAAATCCACTTCTGACACCAGACTTCCCAAAACTGCTGTAAAAAGCCGACAGGGGCTGCGACCCAGAGGGTTCTACTGCCGCCACACTGAGGGGGTCTGTAGGTGAAATTTTGTCCTGGGACTCCATTTACACTGAAAATTAAAAGATGCAGGGTCACTTTAAAAAAGTCGCAAAAACGCAATCGCACCGCTGCACTAGCGGTACTGCAAGTCCTAGCCTAACACAGTCTGTTAGCAGTGTGAGTGAAGAATACCTACAAGGGACCCAAAAATTATTACCAAACCGAGCAGGAGGCTTCCAGGAACGTCCCATGCAGTAGAAAGAATGATCTGACAGAGGAAGTAGAAAAGCACCTGTGTCATGACTAGAGTCTTTAGTGTCTCCCTTTGCTGTCCAGCGATCATGGACTGCATGAAAATGGCCACCCCATGCATTCTTATGGGGAACTAACAAACAATGGCTGCCCATGCATTGCAATGAAGAAAAATTTGACATTAATGCAGAGCAAAAGGTCTACAGCAAAATGGCGGCCCCCACGGCGTGCCATGCGGTCTCCAGGACCCCCGGGGGGTCAGCAGACAAAAGGCATCGGAGGGTACCCGAAAGGAGACCCCACCAGAGAAATGCCAGCCCCCCCCCCCCCGCAGGACATCCACCCCCCAGAGTTAGGAACCTGTCACAGGAGGAGGGGGGGCACTGAGTGGGGCCTGGTATACCCGAGAGGCGAGGGGAACTGAGGGATACCCGAGGGTTGGACTATTCCCACCCCAGCCCCCCCCCCCGGAGACCGGCAGAGAAATGGGAGGACACTTACTCACCATACCACGATATCAGTCACGCGCCGCTCCCAACAGACTACCTCCCACCTGGGGTGAGGGTGCTGCCAGCCAGGGTGTACGCTGCGACTCAGGGTGTCCAAGGTCAATAACGTCCCAGCAAGACGATCCACTCGCAGGCTTATCCCCGTCCAGCGGGGCTCTGGCGTGACGAGGCCTAGTGCTGAACCTTTAACCTGCTCACGCTCGCTGGCCAGGCTGGAAGACCTTAAGGATCTAGAATATCCAGTCCAAAACCCAGCCAGCTGTTTCTTGGAGTTCTCCAGGAACTCTAACTAAAAGAAATAAATTACAAAAAAAGGTTCCCAAAAATAACAGCTAAGACCGAAGCCCCAGCAGGGAACTATATCCTACTCCTAAAACTAGGCAGAAACAAACTGAGGGCTGTAGCAGAGTGTGTGGGGTTATGCCTGCAGGGACTGCCCTATAGGTGTGGGGAAAGCCTTTTCCTGCCTAGTGTCCTACTCCTGTAGGGGGCAGCATAACCCAATGGTCAAGAAGATATGAAGCTGTGTCTATTAATGCACGATAGAGAAAAAATTTGTTTTATCTTTTGAAAAAAAACGGGAGGCCCTCTCTCCCCTGTGCACTGCTGTGGCACTACAAGAAGCCGCGTTGTATACAGCAAGGAAAGAGTGTACCCCCAGAGACTCACCACCTAAGCTGGAAAGGGCCAAAACGATCTGCCACACTGCTGGATAGAGGAAGAGAAAAAGCTGACCTGACACTAGAGGCCCCCACAGCCTCAGCACTGTCTCCGACTACAAGAAAATGGCTGCCAATGCAAGTCTATGTGGAAACCAAAAACAAGGTTGCTGAACTACAGAAGCATGGCCGCCGAACCAGGAATCACAGAGACCACGGAAAAATGGCGGTACCACACGGCACTGCACGAGACCCTGGATCCCACGGAAAAAATTTACAGATCCCCAGGAGAGGACCCCCTAGGGACCCCGCTGCAGCACCCAGGTATGGAAACCCCTAAACGGGATTGACAGCGGCATCACTACCGCTCCTCCAGCCCAGCACTATGTAGTCCCCCTACCCAATTTCACCCATGCCCCCAAACAGAGGCCGGGGGGAGGAGACAGGGGACAGGTGAGGCCATCGAAATTTAAGGGTGACCCCGCAAGGAGGAGGGGGAAGCACAAGGGGGAGAAAGGACACGAGGGGTCTACCATCCCCCACGGGAGGACACTAATCACCATACCATGGTCACCAGGCGGACGCCACTCCCAGCAGTCCACCGCACCATCTTGGAATGGGGGTGCTGCGGCCTGAGGTACGTTGCGACTCTGGTCGTGACTGCTGTCGTGACCTGTGCTATGCGACCTCGCGAGGAGTTTCACTCGCCGGACAGCCCCCGTCCAGTGAGACTATGTTGTGGCAAACTTAGCAAGGAGCTAGTAGTTGGGTCGAGCTCGCAGGCCAGACTGGGAAGACCGTAAGGATCTAGAATATCCAATGCGTTGCCCAGTCCGGCTGATGATTGTAGTTTTCACAGGAACAAAAATAAAGAAAAAGTAAAAAATTCCATTTAACCACTTAAGGACCACCTGCCGCAGTTTTACGTCAGTACTTTGATGTTTTTATTTTTTTAAACTGCTGGCGGCCTGCCATAAAGCCGGTATTTTTTTAAACTGCTGGCGATCTGCTTTAACATAAGGGTGGTCCCAGCGGCAGATTCGCCGCAGGATCACCTTTATGGGCGGTGGGAGAGATACCACTCCCGCTGCTTCCCTCCCAGCTTGACGAACCCGTCGGGAACAGGGAAAATGATCCGGTCCGCTGTGGACCAGAGCGATGTCATACGTCGCTTTCTAGCAAAGGATTTAAAGAGCCCATTTTTTCCTCTTTTCTTTTTTAGTGTAGATGCTGTACCTAAATAAAATTGATTTTTTTTTTCCCACAAATAGAGCTTTCTTTTGGTGGTATTTGATCACCTCTGTAATTTTTATTTCTTGCGCTATAAACAAAAAGAGAGCGACAATTCTGGAAAAAAAAATATTTTTCACATTCTGCTATATAACATTCCCCCCAAAAAATGTAAAAATCAAATTTTTTTAACATTTTAGGCCAATTTGTTTTCTGCTACATATTTATGGTTAAAAAAAAAAAATCGCTACAAGCATAATTTAATTGGTTTGCGCAAAAGTTATCACGTCTACTATTTTTTAGCAGGACTGTGACACTGCAGCAGACAGATCGGACCCCTAACTGACATTTTTGGGGGGACCAGTGACATTACTACAATAATCAGTGCTAAAAATATGCACTGTTATTGTAATAATGCCATTGGCAGGGAAGGGGTTAACAGTGATAAGGGGATAAATGTAAGCCTAGGGGAGTGATTCTAACTGTTGGGCTTTTGAAATGCTCACAGAGACCTGTGATCATATATAGCAGGATCACAGGTGCTCTGTGAATCATTCCAGAGAGAAGAACGGTCAGCTGTGTTTACAACCGTTGTTCTCTCTAAGCGGGGAGCGATTGCGGATGGCTGGCGGCAATCGGAGCCACCAGCCCCGTGCACTGAAGTCCCCGCTGCAGAGTGGGGGCAGGAGCACGACGCCGGCCGCGGCGCATTCGCCCTCTAGCTGCAGGCGCGTGACCGACGTATACCTACGTCGGTTCGCGCAGGAGGGCCAGCATGCCTGCTGTGGCGGGCAGTCCTTAATTGGTTAAAGAGGTCCTGTCATGCTTTTTTCTATTACAAGGGATGTTTACATTCCTTGTAATAGGAATAAAAGTGATCAAAAATTATTTTTTTTTTTAAAGTGTAAAAATAAAAAATAAAATATAAAATAAATAGGAAAATAAATAAGAAATTAAAGCGTTCCTTCTCCGTTAGCTTGCACGCAGAAGCGGTTGCATACGCAAATCGCGCCCACATACAGTACAGACCAAAAGTTTGGACACACCTTCTCATTCAAAGAGTTTTCTTTATTTTCATGACTATGAAAATTGGAGAGTCACACTTTAAGAGGAAGACCTGAAATGGTCTTCCAACAGTCTTGAAGGAGGTCACAGAGATGCTTAGCACTTGTTGGCCCTTTTGCGGTCCAGCTCACCCCAAACCATCTCGATTGGGTTCAGGTCCGGTGACTGTGGAGGCCAGGTCATCTGGCGCAGCACCCCATCACTCTCCTTCTTGGTCAAATAGCCCTTACACAGCCTGGAGGTGTGTTTGGGGTCATTGTCCTGTTGAAAAATAAATGATGGTCCAACTAAACGCAAACCGGATGGAACAGCATGCCGCTGCAAGATGCTGTGGTAGCCATGCTGGTTCAGTATGCCTTCATTTTTGAATAAATCCCCAACAGTGTCACCAGCAAAGCACCCTCACACCATCACACCTCCTCCTCCATGCTTCACGGTGGGAACCAGGCACGTAGAGTCCATCCGTTCACCTTTTCTGCGTCGCACAAAGACACAGTGGTTGGAACCAAAGATCTCAAATTTGGACTCATCAGACCAAAGCACAGATTTCCACTGGTCTAATGTCCATTCCTTGTGTTCTTTAGCCCAAACAAGTCTCTTCTGCTTGTTGCCTTTCTTTAGCAGTGGTTTCCTAGCAGATATTCTACCATGAAGGCCTGATTCACACAGTCTCCTCTTAACAGTTGTTCTAGAGATGTGTCTGCTGCTAGAACTCTGTGTGCCATTGACCTGGTCTGTAATCTGAGCTGCTGTTAACCTGCGATTTCTGAGGCTCAGATGAACTTATCCTCCGCAGCAGAGGTGACTCTTGGTCTTCCTTTCCTGGGGCGGTCTGCATGTGAGCCAGTTTCTTTGTAGCGCTTGATGGTTTTTGTGACTGCACTTGGGGACACTTTCAAAGTTTTCCCAATTTTTCGGAATGACTGACCTTAATTTCTTAAAGTAATGATGGCCCCTCATTTTCCTGTACTTAGCTGCTTTTTTCTTGCCATAATACAAATTCTAACAGTCTATTCAGTAGGACTATCAGCTGTGTATCCACCTGACTTCTGCACAACACAACTGATGGTCCCAACCCCATTTATAAGGAAAGAAATCACACTTATTAAACCTGACAGGGCACACCTGTGAAGTGAAAACCAAGTCAGGTGACTACCTCTTGAAGTGTGACTCTACAATTTTCATAGTCATGAAAATAAAGAAAACTCTTTGAATGAGAAGGTGTGTCCAAACTTTTGGTCTGTACTGTATGTAAATGGTGTTCAAACCACGCATGTGAGGTATCGCCGCAATCTTTAGAGCGAGAGCAATAATTTGAGCTTTAGACCTCCTCTGTAACTCTAAACTGGTAACCTGTAAAAATGTTTCAATTATCACCTATGGGAATTTTTAAGTACCAATGTTTGTCTCCATACCACGAGCGTGCGCAATTTTGAAGCATGACATGTGGGGTATCTATTTACTCGGCGTAATATTATCTTTCACATTATAGAAAGAATTGGGCTAACTTTACTGTTTGCTTATTTTTTATTTAAAAAAAGTATATTTTTCCCCAAAAAATTGTGTTTGTAAGACCGCTGCTCCAATATGGTGTGATAAAAAATATTGCAATGATCTCCATTTTATTCTCTAGGGTCTCTGTTAAAAAAAAATAAAATAAATGTTTGGGGGTTTTAAATAATTTTCTACCAAAAATAAAATGGATTTTTGAACTTACCGTAAAATCCTTTTCTCTGAAGTTCATCGACAGATGCAGCTCCATATCTTCTTAGACCATTGGGTTATGCTCCTCCAATCAGGGATAGGACACTAAGCAGGAAAAAGCTTTACCATGCCTATGGGGGCTGTCCCTGCAGACGTAACCCCACACACTCTGCTACAGCAGCCAGTTTAGTTGCAAGCAGTGTTTAGAAAAAAACCCGCACACTCAGAAGCAGAGGGGTGGGTGCTGCGTCCGTTGATGAACTTCAGAGAAAAGGATTTTACGGTAAGTACAAAAATCTGGATTTTTGTAAGAACTCACCGTAAAATCCTTTTCTCTTGAGTCCATTGACAGACGCAGCTCTTATGCTTCTTATTCCTTTGGTTATGCTGCCCCCTGCAGGAGTAGTACTAGGCAGGAAAAAAAAGCAATTCACCAGGCCCACAAGGGCTGTCACCTATAGGCATAACCCCACACACCCTGCTTCAGCAAACCAGTTTTGTTGCAAGCAGTGAAAAGAAGACACAAACCATTCCCATATCAGTAGGGCGGGTGCTGAGTCTGTCAATGGACTCAAGAGAAAAGGATTTTACCTGCAAGTTCTTCCAAAAATCCAGTTTTCTCTATCGTCCATTAACAGATGCAGCTCTAATGCTTCTTATACCATTGGGATGTCCCAAAGCAGTGTAGGCATGAGGGGTGGGGAGAAGGCAACCAGATAGTAAACGTAAACTCCAAAAGCTAAACTTCGCCAACTGGGTAACATGAAGCTCAACTAGGAACAAAAGGAGCTCATCCATGAAAGAAAAAAACCCTGAAAGAGAAATAAATTATTCTCTTATGAAACAGCAGCCTGCAAAACCTTGCAGCCAAAAGGAAGCATCCGAAGATGCCATCAAATCTACCTTGTAGAATTTTGTAAAAGTGTGCACAGATGACCAAGTCGCTGCTTTACAAATTTGCACTACTGAGGCCTGATGGCGAAAAGCCCAAGTGGCAGTCAGCGCTCTAGTAGAATGAGCTTTCACAGGGAAAGGAGGAACCTGACCCTTCAGTGAATAAGCCTGAACAACCGTCTGCCTGATCCATCTGGATATGGTCAAAGCAGACGCAGCCAAACCTTTTCGAGGTAAAAGACTCAGTTACCGTCAGATAAACCCTTATCGCCTGAACCACATCCAAAGAGTGCAAGGCAATTTCCTTGGGATGCTTAGGCTTAGAACATAGGGAAGGCAACACAATGTCTTCATTGAGATGAAAAGCCGACACCACCTTAGGAAGAAAAGTTGGATAAGGTCAGAGTACCACTTTATCTCTGTGGACCACCAAATAAGGTGAACGACAGGACAGTGCCGCCAACTCAGAAACATTGCAGGCAGAAGTAATTGCCAGCAGAAAATCAACCTTCTGCTACAAAGAAAGCAGCGAAATCTCCCTAATGTTCTCAAAAAGAGGCTTTTGAAGAACAGACAAAACTAGATTGAGATCCCACAGAGGTAACGGGGATCTCCTTGGAGGAGCCAGATGACGCACCCCCTGAATAAAAGTGCGACGAATCAAGCTATTCGTAGACAACGGACGTTGAAAGTAAATAGCCAAGGCTGACACTTGGCCCTTTGTAGTGACCAAAGCCAACCGTTGTTCAACCCCTTTTTGTAAAAAGGCCAAAACCCTAGCTATAGAAAACAAGCGAGGGTGCAGCTGCAGCGATTCACACCATGAAATGTACGATTTCCACGTACGATGATATATCTCCCTGGAGTCTACTTCCTAGCCTTTAAGAGCGTAGGAATCACAGAGTGAAAAAGACCTCTATCCCTCAACACCTTGCTTTCAACAGCCATGCCGGTAAAGCCAGAGACTGTAAAGCAGGATGGAAGATCGGACCTTGAGACAGCAGATCTTCACTGAGAGGAAGTCTCCAAGGAGCATCGGCGACCAACCTTACTAGGTCTGCATACCAAGACTGACTAGGCCAGTCTGGAGCCACCAGAATGACTGGAATCCCTTCCACCCCTATTCTGCGTAGCAGCCTCAGCAGAAGTTTCAGCGGAGGAAAAGCATAAATCAGCCGATACCCACCCCAAGGAGCCATCAGTGTATCTGTGGCGTCGGCCAGAGGATCTGGAGATCTGGCTACGAACCTCTGCACCTTCTTGTTGAGGTGAGAAGCAAACAGATCGACCTTGTGTGTCCCCCATCTGATACACAGGGGATGAAACACCTTTGGGTGTAGGGAACCACTCCCCGTGATCCAACACCTGACACCTAGGTAATCCGCCAGTTCTCCACACCTGGGATGTGCACAGCAGAGAGAGAGCTGGAAAAAACTGTTCCGCCCAGACTAAAATTTCAGCCACCTCCCTGGCTGCCAAAACACTCTTCCTGCCCCCCTGGTGATTGATGTAAGCCACAGCTGTGGCATAGTCCGTTTGAATCTGAAACAGACAATCTTGCAGACGAGTCGTCCATTGGCTCAGACAAAGCTTTATTGCTCTGAGCTCCAAAACATTTATCGTAGTTTGGACTAGGGATCGACCGATATATATCGAGGGCCGATATGCACGTTCCCTGATATACCGGAATCGGCCACGGAAGTTACCAATATTGCCGATATTGTGCACGGCGCACACGTGACGTCATTGCGTGTGTTGCTTCACGTGTCTCCGCCATTGGGAAACCTCTGGGCCTATAATTTGACACGTTCTGCCTTCTAAGACCGTTTCCCACTCCTCGGACAGTGTGTGCAGCTGCAGTCCGGTCACGGTGCCAGCCACCCACCCACAGGCCCTGGCCTCAGCCACTCACCGAAGGGTACCAACCAGCAAGCCACAGCAGGGTGCCAGCCAGCCACAGCAGTGTGCCAGCCATCGACCCACAACAGGGAGCCAGGCCAGCTTCCAGCCACCCACCCCACAACAGGGTTCCAGCAAGCCAGCCACTCACCACAGTATTCCAGCAAGCCAGCCACCCACAACAGGCCAGGGTGACTGACACCAAGCCACTCACCACAGTATTCCAGCAAGCAAGCCAACTACTACCAACAGGGTGAAACCAAGCCAGCCACCCACAACAGGGTGCCAGCAAGCCACCCACACTGCCAGGCGTCAGCCACCGACCAACAACAGGATGCCAGCAAGCCACCCACACTGCTAGGCGTCACCCACCAACCCACAACAGGATGCCAGCAAGCCACCCACAGCAGGGCAAGGTGCAAGCAGCCAGCCATTTTTTTTAATCTTATGGTCCCTTTCAAATTGCAATGGAGATGGATGAAGACAGAAAAAGTAAAAGTGTAGTCTGGGACTATTTCTTGTCTCAACCATCTCGAGGAAAAGCAGCAGTGTGCAACACATGCACAAACAATATAATCAGTAACTGCAAAAAAACAAAAATATGTCAAATCTTTGGGCCCATCTAAGAGTTCATCATATTGAATTATATCATGCAGCACAAAAAACAAAACAAAATGAATATCAATGTGATTTTGAAATACCTCCTCCACTATCCCAGGCAACAATAACAGATATGTTTCAGAAAAAAAAACAGGTGTCAATGTCTAGACCTCTCTCTCTGCTCCTCTGTCCTCCTCTCCTCCTGTACCAAGTGAGCATGGGGGCTGGGGATGACCCAGCGGTCATGGTGCATGTGGGCACTAATGACAAAGTAAAAGGTAGGTGGAGGATCCTAAAGAACGATTTCAGGGACTTAGGTAATAGATTGAGGAAAAGGACCTCCAAGGTGGTTTTCTCTGAAATACTGCCTGTACCTCGAGCCACACAAGAGAGGCAGAAGGAGATTAGGGAACTTAACAAGTGGCTGAGGAATTGGTGTAGGAAGGAGGGGTTTGGGTTCCTGGAGAACTGGGCTGACTTCTCAGTTGGCTACCGGCTCTTTAGCAAGGATGGGCTGCACCTTAATGGGGACGGTACAGCTCTTTTGGGGAGAAAGATGGCCACCAAGTTGGAGGGGCTTTTAAACTAAGAGATGGGGGGAGGGCTCAGAAGTAGAATCAGTCAGGAGGGAACAAAGGACTGAAGGCAGTGGTAGGGTCAGCAGCGACAGTAGGTCCACAACGTCAATTGGCAGGTCTATGCGGGAAAACCTCAGACCAAACAGGAATAGACATAACCGCCAATCACGTTTAACTTCCGTAAAACTAAGAGGGGTATATGCGAATGCCAGGAGCCTAGCTAATAAAATGGATGAATTGGAAATGTTAGTACATGAGGATGACATAGACCTTGTGGGAATAACAGAGACTTGGTTCGACCCCTCACATGACTGGCTGGCCAATATCCAAGGGTATTCGGTGTACCGGAAAGACAGGGTAGGAAAAAGAGGGGGGAGGGGTATGTCTCTATGTCAAGAACAATATAAAGGTGATAGAAAGGAGTGACATTACGGATGGGATGAGCATGGATTTAGAATCTGTGTGGGTTGAACTCCATAGGGAAGGAGAAAAGGGAAAAGTAGTTGTGGGGGTTTGCTATAGGCCACCTAACCAAGGGGAGGAGGTAGAGCTGGAATTTTTAGCACTTTTGGGTAAAGTGGCAAGATTGGGATCAGTCATCATATTGGGGGACTTCAATTATCCCGACATTGACTGGGATGAGGGGACTGCACACTCTCAGAAGGCCCGTCTATTCACAGAAACCTTACAGGACAACTACATGTCACAGTTGCTGGATTCCCCTACCAGAGAAAACACAGTCCTGGATCTATTGATCACTAATGACCCAGACATAATCTCGGAGGTAGGAGTCACAGGATGATCACATTTAGTATAAATAACAATATAACAAGGCAAGTTGGGAACATAAGAACCCTAAACTTCAGAAGGGCAAACTTTCCAAAATTGTACTCATTGATGGAAAGGGTAAACTGGGACCAAACCCTGGGATCACTGACCACAGAGGAAAAATGGGAATGCTTTAGGAACATATTAAAGGTGGGAAGACAATGTAATAGAGCAGCACGAAATGCCAGCAGAATGCTTGGATGTATAGGGAGAGGTATAAGCAGTATAAAGAGAGAAGTGCTTATGCCGCTGTACAGGACACTGGTGAGACCTCACTTGGAGTATTGTGCGCAGTAATGGAGGCCATATCTCCAGAAGGATATAGATACTCTAAAGAGAGTTCAGAGAAGAGCTACTAAACTAGTACATGGATTGCAGGAAAAAACTTACCAGGAAATGTTAAAGGACCTTAACATGTATAGCTTGGAAGAAAGAAGAGACTGAGGGGATATGATAGAAACTTTTAAATACATAAAGGGAATCAACTCGGTAAAGGAGGAGAGCATATTTAAAAGAAGAAAAACTACAACAAGAGGACACAGTTTTAAATTAGAGGGGCAAAGGTTTAAAAGTAATATGAGGAAGTATTACTTTACTGAGAGAGTAGTTGATGCATGGAATAACCTTCCTGCAGAAGTGGTAGCTGCAAATACAGTGAAGGAGTTTAAGCATGCATGGGATAGGCATAAGGCTATCCTTCATATAAGATAGGGCCAGGGACTATTCATAGGATTCAGATATATTGGGCAGACTAGATGGGCCAAATGGTTCTTATCTGCCGACACATTCTATGTTTCTATAAGCAAATGCATCTTGCAGTGCATTCCTATGGGAAATAAATTTAGAAGAGACAAAGCCAAACCTGGCTGGCTAAACGTAGCGTTAAAAAACTTATTAGGGGAAAAAAATTGGCCTTCAAGAAATATAAATCAGAGGGCACAGTATCGGCTTTCGAGCAATACAAGGAGGCTAATAAGAAAAGTAAACAAGAAATCAAGATGGCTAAAATCAACTTTGAGAGACAAAGAGCGGAGGATAGTAAAAAAAACCCAAAGAAATTCTTTAAATATATCAACAGCAAAAAAACTAGGGCAGAGCATATTGCACACATAATTAACGATGATGGGAGGATGGTTACAGAGGACACTGAAAAAGCAACCGTGCTGAATGCTTTTTTCCTCTTCAGTCTTTACACAGGAAAAGGAGGGGTACACTGACCATGACTATATGGTTAGTAGTAATACACAGGACTTGCCACTATGGCTAACAGAGGGTGAAATCAGGGAAAGGCTGGATAAACTTAACACAAACAAATCACCAGGCCCGGATGGCGTACATCCGAGAGTACTCAAGGAACTCAGTAAGGTTATATCTAGACCACTGTTCCTGATCTTTGCTGACAGAATTAGGACAGGAGATGTACCAGGGGATTGGAGGAAGGCTAACGTGATTCCGAAATTCAAAAAGGGGCAGAGGCATATCCCGGGAAATTATAGGCCTGTCAGTTTGACATCAATAATATGTAAACTTCTGGAGGGGATGATAAGGGACTATATCGTAGAGTATGCTAAAGACAACAACATCATCAGTAGTAATCAACACGGGTTTACAAATGGGCGTTCTTGTCAAACCAATCTCTTAGCATTCTACGAGGAGGTGAGCTGTGAGCTAGATAGGGACAGACCAGTGGATGTGGTGTACTTGGATTTCGCTAAGGCGTTTGATACAGTTCCCCACAAGCGCTTAATTTATAAAATAAGGTCTGCAGGTATCGACAGCAGGGTTTGCTCTTGGATACGGAACTGGCTAAAAGGGCGTGTCCAAAGGGTGGTAATAAACAGCGCATACTCAGACTGGTCTGAGGTGGTAAGCGGGGTGCCCCAGGGCTCAGTCCTGGGACCAACCTTGTTCAATTTATTCATAAACAGCATTGAGGACGGGATCAGTAGTTCGATATCAGTTTTTGCAGATGACACAAAATTGGCCAGGGCAATAACTACACAGTATGAAGCAGATATCCTGCAGAATGACCTGGACAAAATAACGGAGTGGGCAACGACATGGCAAATGAGGTTTAATGTGGAGAAGTGTAAGGTTTTGCACTTGGGGACTAAAAACATAAAATCACAATACACGTTAGGAGGGGAACCCTTGGGGGAATCAAAAATGGAGAAAGATCTGGGAGTCTTGGTTGATGATAGATTAGGCAACAGCATGCAATGTCAAGCGGCAGCTGCCAAAGCCAGCAGATTATTGGCATGCATAAAGAAAGGGATGTATTCCAGAGATAAGACTATAATCCTTCCACTTTATAAAACTCTGGTCCGACCGCATCTGGAGTATTCTGTCCAGTTCTGGTCGCCAGTCCTCAGGAGGGATGTGTTGGAGCTGGAGAGAGTCCAGAGAAGGGCAACTAAACTGATTAGGGGGTTGGAGGACCTTAACTATGAAAAGCGGCTGCAATCGCTCTATTTATTCTCCCTGGAGAAGAGACGGGGGACATTATAGCAATTTATAAATATCTTAATGGGGATCTCAGCTTAGAAAAAAAACTGTTCATTGGAAGGAATTGCATGAGGACTCGAGGACATACAATGCGATTAGAGGAGAAGCGTTTTAACCTCAGGCAACGAGGAGGGTTCTTTACTGTTAGGGCTACAAGATTGTGGAATTGTCTACCACAAGAGGTGGTTTCTGCGGGAAGTATGGTGGCTTTCAAAAGACTCTTAGACTTACATCTCAAGGATCAGGACATTAAGGGCTATGTGAGATGATTACGGCCACACACATCTACACAGGTTGAACTGGATGGACGATTGTCTTTATTCAACCTCACCTACTATGTAACTATGTAGCATGTTAATGAAGTGGCAGCATTATATGAAAAAAACAGAAACCGTTTAACAGGTGAACGTGAACATAAACATGCTGAAATGTTCTGCTTTCTGCAGTATAATTGTGTTTTACTTAACTGGGAGTATTGAAAAGTGTAGTAGTATTAGTGTCCACTCCAATCCACTGTCTAGCTATTTTTCTAGCAGTTTTGCACTGACTGCAGCAGTGATTTAAAATCATTGCAGTGAGTGCACTATTGCAGCAGTAGTCCACTGACTCCAATCCACTGTCTATCTGTTTTCTAGCTTGTTTCTAGCAGTTTTGCTGCCACTGACTGCACTACTGCAGTAGTGATTTAAAATTATTGCACTGAGTGAGTGCACTACTGCAGCAGTTTATGCATTATTCATAATCAGATGATGTGAAATTGATGTCCCTGCAAGTGCAGTTTTCCTATCAGTTTTCATGCAGTTAAGGTGTGTAAAATGAGCCCTTAATGTTAAAAATGTTAATAAATAAACATTAACATGTTCAGTGAGAGCCGGTTCACATACAGGCGACCTGACTTGCCGGGGCAACCTGTGAAGTCGCGGTGCACAGCGCGCACCGCGACCTCGGAGAGACATGCACGGACTTCATATCATTGAAGTCAATGCAGGTCGCTCCAGGTCACCCCAAAGTAGCACAGGACCCTTTTTCTAAGTCGGAGCGACTTGTGTCGCTCCTATTAGAACGGGTCCTGTGCTAATCTATGGCAGGCGACCCACGGCGACTTGTCAGGCAACCAGGTCGCCTGACAAGTCGACCCAGTGTGAACCGGCTCTAACAGATTTGTTTCGAATTTTGTGTTTATTTTGCAAAACTTTAAATGTACAAAATATCGGCCCATACCAATATGCGATGGCCAAAATATCGGTATCGGCGACGAAAAACCTAAATCGGTCGATCTCTAGTTTGGACTCTTCTACTGTCCAGGTTCCCTGGGCACAGAACTTCACCAGTACCCTGTCCCAGCCCGACAGGCTGGCATCCGTGGTTACCACCATCCAAAACAAAGGGAGGAAGGACTTGCCCTGGCATAGTGCTGGAGAGCGAAGCCACCATAACAGAGCAGGATCTTGTGTTGTGGCTCAACCGAATCAAAGTGTCTAAAGACTTCGGATCCTTGTGCCATTTGACCAGAATCTCTCTTTGCAAAGGTCTGGTATGGAACTGAGCAAACGGAACCGCCTCGAAGGTTGATACCATCAGACCCAAGGCCCGCATTCAAGGTCGAAGAGAGGACAGATTGTTTGCCAACAACAATCGGATCGCTCCCTGCAACTTCTGCAGCTTGTCCCGGGGAAGAAAGACCCACGCCAAGGCTGAATCCAGAGTCAGGTCCAGATAATCCAGTCTCAAGGAAGGTATCAGGGCAGATTTCTTGTAATTGATGGTCCACCCAAATTCGTGCAGGGAGCTGACAGTGATCGTCAGGTCACCCATGTGGGCTGAATGAGAGTCTGCTCATAATGAGAGATCGTCCAGATACCCCAGCACCGCGATCCCCCGTTGGCGCAACAATACCAACACCGGGGCCAGTACTTTGGTAAACACCCTGGCAGCAGAGGCGAGACCAAAGGGTAACGCCACAAATTGATAATGTTCTTCTGCTACGGCAAAGCGTAGAAACCACAGATATCCAGCATAGATAGGGATTGTGTAGATATGCGTCCTTGATATCTATGGAAGCCAAAAAGTCTCCCTGGTGTAGTGACGCCACTACCGTTTGAATGAATTCCATGGGAAACCTCTGTACCTACACAAAGCGGTTCAGAGCCTTGAGATCCAGAACTGGACACACTTTGCCCTCTTTTCTGGGCACAGTAAACAGGTTTAAATAAAACCCTTAAAAGTAGGGATGCACCGAAATGAAAATTCTGGGCCGATACCGAAACCAAAAATGCAGGATGCCCTTGGCCGAAAACCGAAACCGAAAATGACTTTTTCCCCCAAAAAAATGTAAAATAGAACAGGGGCATACACCAAAAACAGGCAGCGACGTACACCTGTCGCTGCCACCCTGTCACAGTATATGTACTGTGACGGGTTGGCAAGAGGTTAATTTAATTACCAATGGTATTTGTATTATGCAGCATGAGGGGGTTAATGTATTGTCACTGCTGGTCACTCATCTATTAGTGATCGACCAGTGGCAGTTAATTAACCCCTTTGTGCTGCATTAGTGCAAACAGTATCAGTGTTAATTAACACTGGTTGCACTAATAAAGGGGTTAATTAACTGCCACTGGTCACTAATAGATGAGTGACCAGCAGTGGCAATACATTAACCCCCTCATGCTGCATAATACTAATACCATTGGTAAGCTGCCTCAGCTCCCCCCCCCCCGCCTCAGCGTCCCCCTCGGCAGTACACCCTCCCCCCCCTCTGGCTCAGCATCCCTCCCCATCCCAACGATTCAATCTCCTACTCACTGTGCTCCTCGGGTGTACTTCATTCAAAAGAAGCGCCTCTGGCCGGCGGCCCGCCTCCCGGTGATGTCACTACTACTACGATGTGTGTATGAATGAAGTGACACACCAGGCGGGAGGGCAGGCGAGCGGCCGCTAATAGTTTTAACTATGTGAGCTTTCACTTCCCTGTCAGCGGGGCTGTGTGTGAATGAACTGAAATGACCTGACACCGGGCGGGGGGGGCGGCCGCTAATAACTATATCTATGTGAGCCTTCACTTCCCTGTCAGCAGAGATACATGCCTGACAGGGAAGTGAAGGTTCACATAGTTATAGTTATTAGCGGCCGCTCCCCCCGCCCCCCCGCCCAGTGTCAGGTCAGTTCAGTTCATTCACATACAGTCCCGCTGACAGGGAAGTGAAACACTGGTCACCGGTGTGACACTTCATTCATGCACACATCGTAGTAGTAGGCACATCATTGAAAGGGGGGCTGCCTGCCAGATGCGGGACTTTTAAAACCTGCGCTGCGCCCTCCTCCTTCCTCACGGCGGCCATATTAATTTCGGCATTGTTAACCCATTATCGGCCGAAATGGGATAGGCTCATTTTCGGCCGATAATTTCGGTGGCCGAAATTTCGGTGCATCCCTACTTAAAAGCGTCCTGAGAGGTAACTGGTACAATCACCCCTTGAGACAGCAGATCCCGTTTATCCCTTAACCGGTCTGGAGAGAGGAAAGGGTTGGACGGGAAGAATCTGTTCAATCTTGTACCCCAATCAGATCAGTTCGTAAACCCATTTGTCCTGAATCAAGGAAGTCCAAGGTTCTGGAAAGAAGCGAAGACGTCCCCCCACCCCAGAAGCGGATGAGGGCCCCCTTAATGAAGACGAGGATTTGTCCTCAGATCTGGACTGGCCGGTCTTTGATTTACCTGACCATGGCTTCTTGGTATTCCCAGAAGACCTCAACGGCTTCTCTTTCTTGCGAGCCGGAGGTATGAAAAAGCCACTTATGAGCAGTGAAGGAAGGCCCCTGTCTATGTCCCCTTAGAGGACTGAGGAAGAAGAGTACTCTTCCCCCCATAAGGCCTTTGATCAACTCATCCAGAGAGGATCCAAACAACCTTTCCCCGAAATAGGGAAGATCTGTCAAAGCCTTTTTGGAAGCCTGGTCGGCAGACCAGCTTTTTTAACCACACCATGCCTCTAATCACAATGCCCACTGCCGACACTCTGGCCACTAGGGGAGCCTCATCCAGGGACGCATCACACATGAACACCAGGACTTGAGCCATATGGTCTATTAGTTCCAGCACCGCTGGGGTGAGCTGCTCAGCTTCCAAGTAACATCATCCATTCAGTAACCGTCTGTGACACCATGACATTCACAAATATTGGTTTCAAAATGCAATACGCAACCACGTGCAGATGGCGGGATAGACACTCCACTCACCTATCCACAGGGTCCACGAAGGCCAGGGATTCTTCCACTGGAACCACAGTAGACTTATTCAGCCTGGAAACCGGGTGATCCACCTTAGGTGGCACAGTCCACTGCACAGTGCACACTGCATCTGCAAAAGGATAATGGTGTTTAAAGTGCTTAGGCACCATTAGTATGTGCTTGATGTGCCACCATTGTTCATTGACAATATCGTCAAAAAATTCCAGACAAGGGAACACCTTGCCCGATTTTCGGGATTTGCGGGAGCCAAAAGACATCTGCGAACCCGACGCTGTAGATTCATCTGCCAATTTTAAAGTTTCCCGCACTGAAACTATAAGTGCTTCCACCAATGCGCGTTCCCGCGTGGCAGCAGACGAGGACAGGTCCTCTTCACCATCAGAATGCGAAGACATTGACCCCTCAAGGTGGGGCGCGTCTGAGGAAACTACCAAGTAAGGCAGAGGGTGTTTGCGGCTAGCAACGCTTTTACATACAAAATCTACCTTAGACACAAGGCTTTCCAAGACTGCCGAAAGAGCAGACAGGGGCTGCGAACCAGAAGGTTCCGCAGCCACACCTAGGGGGTCTGTAAGTGAAATAGTACCCTGGGACTCCATATTAGACTGATATGAAAAAAATGCAGCGTCGCTTTAAAAGTCACTAAATCGTGATGCCACCGCTAACTTAGCGGTATACCTAGCCCCAATCAAATACAAGCCGATAGCAGAGTGGGTGAGTAAAACCTACAGGGGGACCCCAGAAAACTTTACCATAGCTCTCAGGAGACTGCCAGCATATTCTTGTGAAAGTAAAACGTTCCTTCACAAGAAATGACAAGCACAGCCTGTCATAGATAGATTTTCATGTTACATGCCGTTCGCCTGTCCAGCATTGTGGACTACAAGAAAATGGCTGCCCCATGCATTTTAATAAGAGAATAGAAAGCATGAATCTACAGAAAAATGGCAGCCCCCGACGGCGCGCCATGCGGTCTACCGGACCCCCCGAGGGGTCCCAGACCAGAGGCATCAGAGGGTCGGGAAGGGACACCAGGACAAGGCCACCACCGAAGAAAAAAGCTGCAATTTTCGAGCCCCCCCCGGAGGTAGGAGAAAAGACTTAGAGGGGGTAGATCTAATATCCCAGAGGCCAGGGGAACCGAGGGAGCCCTGAGGGTCTGACTACTCAAGGGAGAGGGCCCACGTCCACCGGGAGATCGCCAGAGGATTGGGGGGGACAGTATTACGCACCATTCCATGGTACCAGGTGGGCGCCACTCCGCACAGACCACCCACCTTGGAGGTGCTGCCAGTCAGGGGGTACACTGCGACTCAGGGCATTCCAGGTCGATCGCGTCCCAGAGAGATTTGTTTACTCGCAGTCTTGTCCACATCCATCGTGGCGAGGCCTAGTTCTGGACAATAACCTGCTCACGCTTGATGGCCAGGCTGGGAGACCATAAGGATGATGGAGAAAACAAATTTTAAGTTGTAAACAACAAGTATCAGAAGGCCTGGTCCAGAAGTGGTTAAATAAGAAAAAATGCCAGGACCGCAGATCCCAGCAGAGAGCCCATTCCTCTTCCTCCTGAACTAGACAGAAAAAACTGGAAGTCCTACAGCAGGAAGTGATGGTATACCCTCTGGGACTGCCCCAGGGGCATAACCAAAAAGGTTTCCATTTGGTCCTACTCCTAGAGAGCAAGAGCATAAACCCCAATGGTCTGAAGACTTGAAGCTGTGTCGGTCAGTGAACGAAAGAGAAATTAATTTTATGGATAAGTACAAAAATCTAATTTTCTCTTTCGTTCATCAAAGAACACAGCGCTCCATAAATCATAGCTAGTGGGACGTCCAAAAGCAGTGCCAAAAGGAAAATGAGGGGTGGGGAAAATAACCCAAGGCTAAACAAAGGAGCCCTTAACCAGGACACAGGAGCCTTAACCGGGTCACAGAAGCCCCGTCTGGAGAAAAAAATAAAAAGGTTTAAAGAAAAAACACCCCTCAAGAGGGAACTGCCCCTCTTAAACAGCAGCCTGCAAAAGAAGCATCCGCAAAGGCCAAAGTAACTACCTTACAGAATTTTGTGAAGGTATGGGTGCCAGGGGAGAGGATTTAGGTGTACCCGAAGTCCCCACCAGGCCTGCGGGGGATTTATTATCACAGGAGACCATTTTTGCCTTAAAGGAAAAAAGGGACGCTGGCCCTTTAAATCACCCCCCCCACCCCGCAATCTGCACCAACTGAAAGAGACCCTTGAGAAAACAAACTAGCAAAAAAAAGAATTCGATTTGGTCAAATAATGGCAGAGATATAAGCAAAAATCCCCAGGTAAAACGACAACCCGGCCAGAAGAGGGATCCTACAGAGACCGCCAGCCCTGCTATCCCCTAGGAGTGGGCCCACAACTCCCCAAACGTCCCCAGGGACAAGGGGGTTCAGTACTCACTAGTCCAGCAGCGGGCACCGCTCAAAAACAGGAGACCTCCCACCCTAAGTGGGGGTGCCGTCAGCCATGGAGAGAAGCTGGCAATACGCGGGCGATCCGGGTTGAGACATCCTCTGTGAAGCGCAGCTCCGCCGGCTCGTCCCCATATGGAGGGGCACGGTCGTTGCGAGGCCTGGGCATACCAGTAACCTGTGACGCTCGTTGGCAGGCTGGGACTCCATAAGGATCTATGATACCCAGTCCGAGGCCCAGCTCTGCAGTCACTTGTAGTCCTCCAGGAAAGGAATCCGTGACTAACTAGTGATAGTGAGAAAAAATAAAAATCTATTGTCTAAAGAAAAAAAACACTTAAATTCAGAAAAAAAATATAAGAAAGCCAAGACGCTAGGTCTTAGCAGAGAAGACCTAAAGCTCTGCTCCTGATGCTAGGCAGCTTCAAACTGAAGTAATATCAGATTGGGTTCTGGTAATGGCCCCCTAGTGGCGTGCTGAGGTACAAAAAAGTTTTTTTGTATTAACCTGATAATCAATTATCTGCCTAGCCTGCTCCTGCAGAGTGCGCCATTACCCATTAGTGAAGGTTAATACTATCAGGCGGCGAATGTCAGAGGACGTAAGAGAAATTGGGACAGCACAGGAGCTGTATCCAAAGCTGCATCACAAAAAAACTGCAGCCCATGGACCAACTGGTCTGCTAAATCAACATAAGCAACGGGGACCTTCTCACTCCCCCAGGCCCTGAAGCAAAAGCTTGGCTCATTCAGTTAGAGTCTGAAACACCAGGGCTGAGGCAAAGACTGGCCATAATACGGAATTAGCCACAGTAAAACATACTGCGTGCCACAGCCTCTGCTTTCTTGTCAGCTGGGTCATTAAAGGATGGGGATTCCTCTACTGGTATCATGGTTGCTTTATTCAACCGTGCTAAATGCTTTTTTCTCGTCAGTCTTTACACAGGAAAAGGAGGGGTACACTGACCATGACTGTATGGTTAGTAGTAATAAACAGGACTTGCCACCATGGCTAACAGAGGGGGAAATCAGGGAAAGGCTGGATAAACTTAACACAAACAAATCACCAGGACCGGATGGCATACATCCGAGAGTACTCAAGGAACTCAGTAAAGTTATATCGAGACCACTGTTCCTGATCTTTGCTGACAGTATTAGGACAGGAGATGTACCAGGGGATTGGAAGAAAGCTAACGTGATTCCAATATTCAAAAAGGGCCAGAGGCATATCCCGGGAAATTATAGGCCTGTCAGTTTGACATCAGTAGTATGTAAACTTCTGGAGGGGATGATAAGGGACTATATTGTAGAGTTTGCTAAGGACAACAACATCATCAGCAGTAATCAGCACGGGTTTACAAATGGGCGTTCTTGTCAAACCAATCTCCTTACATTCTACGAGGAGGTGAGCTGTGAGCTAGATAGGGGGAGACCAGTGGATGTGGTGTACTTGGATTTCGCTAAGGCGTTTGATACAGTTCCCCACAAGCGCTTAATTTATAAAATAAGGTCTGCAGGTATCGATAGCAGGGTTTGCTCTTGGATACGGAACTGGCTAAAAAGGCGGGTCCAAAGGGTAGTAATAAACAGCGCATACTCAGACTGGTCTGAGGTGGTAAGCGGGGTCCCCCAAGGCTCAGTCCTGGGACCAACCTTGTTCAATTTATTCATAAACAACATTGAGGTCGGGATCAGTAGTTCGATATCAGTTTTTGCAGATGACACAAAATTGGGCAGGGCAATAACTTCACAACATGAAGCAGATATCCTGCAGAATGACCTGGACAAAATAACAGAGTGGGCAACGACATGGCAAATGAGGTTTAACGTGGAGAAGTGTAAGGTTTTGCACTTGGGGACTAAAAACATAAAAAATGGATTTTTGTAAAATCTTACCGTAAAATCCTTTTCTCTTAGCTCATCGACAGACGTAGTCCTCGGTGATACACCACCTTCGGGTTATGTTACCTCCGCAGGAGCAGGACTAGACAGGAAATTAAAAAGCTCTGGCCACACCCTAGGGGCAGTCCCAGAGGGTATATCCTCTCTCTCTCTGCCTCAGCAAATCAGTTATGTGAAAAAGCAGTGCTTAGAGAATTTAACCCAACCCAACTCCAGAACAGAGGGGCGGGGACTACGTCTGTCGATGAGCTAAGAGAAAAGGATTTTACGGTAAGATTTTACAAAAATCCATTTTTCTCTAGCGCTCATCGACAGACGTAGTCCTCGGTGATACACCACCTTCGGGACGTCCCAGAGCAGTATCACAACTGAGGGGTGGGAAAATGGAAATCAAATCCCAATCTAGAAGGCCCAACCGGTGCCAACTAGAAGTTTAAAATGCTCATCCTTAATGATGAGACTCAACAAAAAAAGAGAAAACAAATTTTTTTTTTTTTTTTTCAAACAGAAAAAAACCCTCGAGGTAGACCACCGGTCTCCTCAAATTGCGGCCTGCAAAACCTTGCGGCCAAATGAGGCATCCGCCGATGCCGTCACATCAATTTTATAGAATTTTGTAAAGGTATGTACCGACGACCAGGTGGCCGCCTTACATACCTGGACCACTGACGCCTGATGGCGAAAGGCCCAGGAAGTACTGAGCGCTCGAGTGGAGTGCGCCCTAACAGGGAACGGAGGACTCTGACCCTTAATAGAATAAGCCTGTACCACCGTTTGTCTAATCCATTTGGCAATGGTCGCGGCAGATGCAGGCAAACCCTTTCTGGGGCCATCCGTGATCACAAAAAGTGAATCCGTCTTACGGAATGATTCCGTAGCTTTCAGGTATACCCTGATTGCCCGAACCACATCTAAGGAATGCAACGCATGTTCCCGATGATGCTTGGGCTGAGGACACAAGGAAGGTAGTACAATATCTTCATTCAGATGAAAATCTGAAACCACCTTGGGAAGAAAAGATGGCTTAGGATGAAGTACTACCTTATCCCTATGAATCACTAGGTATGGTGACTGGCATGATAATGCAGCCAGTTCTGACACCCTGCGAGCAGAAGTAATAGCCACCAAGAAGGCCACCTTCTGGGATAAAGTAAGCAAGGGAATCTCCCTGATGTTTTCAAAGGGAGGTTTCTGTAGAACCGACAAAACCAAATTAAGATCCCAGGGCGGTAAGGGCGCGCGGACTGGAGGAGCCAGGTGCCGCACCCCCTGGATGAAATTCCGCACCAAGGATTTGGTAGCTAAAGGCTTCTGAAAGAAGATTGCTAATGCTGAAACTTGACCCTTGATGGTGCTCAAGGCTAGCTTCTGCTCAACCCCTTGTTGCAAAAAGGCCAATATTCGAGTCACCGAATAGGTACGTGGAGGAAATCCTAAAGATTCGCACCACGCAATATAAGTCTTCCATGTGTGATAATAGACTTTGCTGGAAGTCGCTTTCCTTGCTTTAATAAGGGTAGGAATGACTGAAGCTGACAAACCTCTGTCCTTCAGTACTTGGGTCTCAATGGCCAGGCCATTAAGCCCAGCGACTGTAAAGCATGATGGTAAATTGGTCCTTGAGACCACAGACACTCCCTGAGACGAAGTTCCCACGGAACGTCTACGACTAACATGTCCAAGTCGGCCAGGCCGGCTTGAGGAGGCCAGCCTAGAATTTCTAGGACCACTGGCGCTGATTGGATCTGAACCAGGCGTCCCTAGAGGTATCTGGCCCCGACCATCCGAGAAAGTCTGATCGTTTTCTGTTCCCACACATTTATCAGATACCTGATAGTTATCAGGAAAGGTGATCTTTTCTGGTTGAACCTCAGGGACCGAAGTCACCCGACTAGAGGCTACTTGGCCTATCTGGTCAACCAGATCCGATTCCTGTGAGGTATCGGGACTAATCTTAGGAAAAGGTAAAGGAAAAGATCTATTCAGGGAACGGTAATTACCGCTTCCTGTAGTACATAAATGTTGGAAGGGAAGAATCGCACCGGTAGTAGTGGTTGATGCTCGATCTAATGTCCTGAATACCGGTGAAAACGTCCCCCCACCCTGAAACCGGGTGGGGGCGCACCTTCAGGCTGTGTACTCCTTTGCTTCGGGTTTGGCTGGGTTGGTCCTTTGCTTGTCCGACCAGCCCTTCTTGAACCCTCCTGGAGGAGTCTTGCCTTTCCCGCTAGTACCAGCCGGGCGCCCTTTATGGGCGGTAAAGAAAGGTCCTCGCTTGTTGCGAGGTCCCTTAGCTTTAGCAGCCTGTGGCAAAAAAGTGCTCTTGCCCCCAGTGGCATCCTTAATGATTTCATCTAGGTTGGCCCCAAATAGACGATTCCCCTGAAAGGGGAGATTTGTCAAGGTCTTCTTGGAACCTAGGTCAGCTGACCAGCATTTTAACCACAGCACACGTCTGAGGATCACCGCTGTCTTGGATGCATGCCCTAATAAGGGAGTAGTGTCCAAGGCTGCGTCACAGATAAACTGTAGCCCTTGTATAATCTGTTCCATCAAATCAGATGTCTCCTGGGGAATATCTTTTCCCCTAAGATCTTGGCGTACCATTTTCGCCCATTCGGTAAGTGTCTGGGAAACTAGACCAATGACAATTACTGGTCTAAATGCTGACCCTATCAGAGAGAAGATGGTGCGGGACTCTGCTTCCATCTTTCGATCCACCGGATCCTTAAAGGACGAAGTGTCCTCCACTGGAATAACCGTGGCTTTATTCAGCCTGGAAATAGGCGGATCCACGACTGGTGGTACCGTCCATTTCTTAATGATGGATTCCTCAAACGGATAGCGTCTAGCAATACGCTTGGAAATAGTAAAGGTACGTTTAGAATGCTCCCATTCTCCTTTAATCTGATTACCGAAACATTTAGGTACAGAAAAAGCCTTCATCGTCTTGATGGGCTTATTAGTACCAAAGGGAATCTCTGTTTCAGTTGCCTCTGCCGGTAAAGCCTCAAGTTTTAAGGTTTCCTGCACTGCCACAACTAGTGCGTCCACCAATGCTTCTTCCTGAATAATAGCAGGAGAAGAAGCGTCCTCCTCACTGTCTGAGGGGGCTTTACCTGGGATAACAGCCCTTGCAGAGGAACCTGCAACTGCCGTGACCACCTCTGAATCTGAGTCAGAGGTGTCAGATGGTATAGGGGTAGGCGGGGGTCGCTTCCTTGACCCCCGTCCCTGACAGGCCGCCTCCACCCAAGCCACCATAGACTCCAAAATTGCTGTAAATGACTCTATACTCTGTGCACCGGCGGGTCCCGTGGCCCCCTCGAGGGAAACAGGTGGGGGAATATGTGTGGCAGGGTCCATGATAACTCCAGTTACTTCTGGATAATATAATTCAAAAATAAAACTTTTTTTCTTTTTTTTCTTTTTTTTTTTTTCGACCCCCAGCGCCACAAAAGCCCCTTAGTGTTACCTGCTAGGGATCCCTATCGACCGAGAGAGAGAGAGAGATAGACCCCCAGGCTCACCACTTGATGCTCAGAGTTAACTGCAACAGGTTACAGCGCTGTCTTAACAAACAGGAAGTCTTTTGGCTGGCTGCCCAGGAAGAAAGGAGGCGGCTCCGCCCCTCTGTACGCCTTCCGGCGCCTCCCCTAGCTCCACGAGGTGTTTGGATCACCTCAAACATGGCCGCCCCCATGCTGGAGACACGAGGCTACGCCAAAATGGCGGCTCGTGCGATCCAGCAAAAAAAATGGCGGCGGCCCGTACTGAATAGCGGTGTGCTGCAGGGCACACAACACTCTCACTGCATGGGGATATGGCGTGGTTGGCGGTACCGGCCCTGGCGGACCGCATGGCCGTTCGGGAGGCCTGCTAATAGCTGGAGATCTGATTAGGAAGGCAGTCTACATGTCCGTGGCTTCTGACTGGTAGGTAGCTTATTCTTAACCCATAAGATTCCCAGAATGCCACAGATTACATCTTTAAAACATGTATACAATTAGATTGTTAGCTCCCAAACCAAGCCTCCTGGCTTTTTGCACACATAAAATCACACTCAAAGTAGGAGGATCTGTGTCATGTTGTAGGATAGAAAGGGACTCTATCTTACCATACAGAGAGGGGCCCGCGTTCACCACAAAACCCGTAAGGGGGAAAGGGGGAACAAACTACTCACCATACCGGAACCAGGCGGGCACCAACTCCTGACAGTACCCCTCTCCACCGGGGCGGGAGGGCTGTCGACCGATACGGACGCCGTGACTCATGGTCTTTGGCGTTTCGGCGAGACGTTTAACTCGCGTGGACAGTCCTTTAATGGGACTTTGTCGCGGCCGACCCAGCGCGGAGCTATGGCCTGCACGCGTTCGTAGGCTGAACTGGGGTGACCACCGGATCTCAACATCCAGCCCGTCGCCCAGTTCAGCTTTCTTGCTTGAAGATCTCACAGGAACACTGGAGAAAAAAGCTGTCTAAAAAAATCCTTTAAGAAAAAATTCTTGCCAGGACCTAAGATCCCAGCAAGGTGTCTAGGTCCTTACTCCTAACTAGACAGAAAATAACTGATTTGCTGAGGCAGAGAGAGAGAGGATATACCCTCTGGGACTGCCCCTAGGGTGTGGCCAGAGCTTTTTAATTTCCTGTCTAGTCCTGCTCCTGCGGAGGTAACATAACCCGAAGGTGGTGTATCACCGAGGACTACGTCTGTCGATGAGCGCTAGAGAAATCACAATACACGTTAGGAGGGGAGCCCTTGGGGGAATCAAAAATGGAGAAGGATCTGGGAGTATTGGTTGATGATAGATTAGGAAACAGCATGCAATGTCAAGCGGCAGCTTCCAAAGCCAACAGAATATTAGCATGCATAAAGAAAGGGATGCATTCCAGAGATAAGACTATAATCCTTCCACTTTATAAAACTCTGGTCCGACCGCATCTGGAGTATTCCGTCCAGTTCTGGTCGCCAGTCCTCAGGAGGGATGTGTTGGAGCTGGAGAGAGTCCAGAGAAGGGCAACTAAACTAATTAGGGGATTGGAGGACCTTGACTATGAAGAGCGTCTACAATCGCTCGATTTATTCTCCCTGGAGAAGAGACGTCTGAGGGGGGACATGATAGCAATTTATAAATATCTTAATGGGGATCCCAGCTTAGAAAAAAAGCTGTTCATTCGAAGGGATTGCATGAGGACTCGAGGGCATACAATGCGATTAGAGGAGAAGCGTTTTAACCTCAGGCAACGCGGGGGGTTCTTTACTGTTAGGGCAACAAGATTGTGGAATTCTCTACCACAAGAGGTGGTTTCGGCGGGTAGTATGGTGGCTTTCAAAAGACTCTTAGACTTACATCTCAAGGATCAGAACATTCAGGGGTATGGGAGATGATTACAGCCACACATGCCTACACAGGTTGAACTGGATGGACTATTGTCTTTATTCAACCTCACCTACTATGTAACTATGTAACTATGTAACCTGGAAACATGAGGGTCCACCACTGGTGGACTAGTCATCTTTTTTATGAGTGACTCCTCAAAAGGGTAACGTACAGCAAAACGTTTTGGGAGCACAAACGGTCATTTTGGTTGTTCCCATTCCTTACAGGAAAACCTGTCAAAATAAGGCACATAAGTTAACACCTTTGGAGTATGATGTACCAAACAACACAGCTACGTTTGTGGCTACATCAGCCACATCCTCCAACTTTAAAGTCTCATGCACTGCAGTAATAAGTGCCTCCACCAACCGCTTTTCAGTCGCTGCTGCGACCATGGAGGAATCATCCTCACTATCAAATGGGTCAGGGGGTGTTGTATTAACCCCTTCCCAACCGCATGCCGCCTTTTTACTGTGGCAGTGTGGCCCCCCTGCGCAAACCGATGTAGACAAACGTCGGTCGCGCGCCTGCAGCTAGGGGGTGAGTGTGCGTTGGCGGCGGCGCGCTCCCGCCCCCACTAGGCAGCGGGGAAACCGATGCACAGGGCAGGTGGCTCCGATTGCAGCCTGACACCCGCAATCACTCCCCGCTGAGAGAGAAGAATGGTCAGCTGTTATAAACACAGCTGACTGTTCTTCTCCCTAGAATGATCACAGAGCCCCTGTGATCCTTCTATATATGATCACATGTCTCTATGATCATTTCACAAGCCACGCCCCCCCCACAGTTAGAATCACTCCCCTGGGCTCACATTTAACCCCTTGATCACCCACAATGTTAACCCCTTCCCTGTCAGTGTCATTACAGTAACAGTGCAGTTAGCACTGATTACTGTAGTAATGTCACTGATCCCCCCAAAAGTTTCGAAAATGTCAGTTAGGGGTCCGATCTGTCCGCCGCAATGTCGCAGTCACGCTAAAAATCGCAGATCGCCACCATTACTAGTTAACCACTTCTATACTGCGCCATAATAAAATGACGGCGGCAGGAAGTGTCTCTCGATCCGGGCGGCCGTCATATGAGAACCCCTTGGACTCAAACCAGGCGAAATAAGCCTTCCAGGTACGGTAATAGATTTTACCAGAGGAGGTTTTCCTAGCCTTGACAAGGGTAGGGATGACCTCAGAGGAGAGACCCCTGTCCTTCAGGACCTGGGTCTCAACAGCCAGGCCGTTAAAGCCAGCGACTGTAAAGCAGGATGGAAGATCGGACCCTGAGACAGGAGATCTTCCCGCAGAGGCAGACGCCACGGAGGCGCCACTGCCAGGTGAACAACGTCAGCGTACCAGGACCGGCGTGGCCAGTCCGGAGCCACCAGAATCACCAGGTGCGGTTCCGAGGTTAACCTGCGGAGGAACCTGGACAGTAACTGAATCGGGGGAAAGGCATACATCAGACGATACTGATGCCAAGGGGCTACCAACGCATCCGAGGCGTCCGCCAGCGGATCGCGCGTTCTTGCCACGAACCTTTCCACCTTTCGATTTTGCCGGGATGCGAACAGATCCACGTCCGGGGATCCCCACCTCGCACACAGCATTTGGAAGACCTCTGGGTGCAGGGACCATTCCCCCTGGTCCAGGGTCTGGCGGCTCAGATAGTCGGCCTGCCAATTCTCCACACCCGGAATGTGAACTGCCGAGATCGCCGGGACATGAGTCTCAGCCCAAGACAGAATGTCGGTCACCTCCCGGGCCGCCCGAGCACTCCTGGTGACCCCTTGGTGGTTGATGTAAGCCACCGCGGTAGCATTGTCCGTCTGTACCCGGACAGGACGGCCCCGAAGACGGTCCGACCACTGGAAGAGGCAGAGTTTTATCGCTCGCAATTCCAGCACATTTATCGGGAGGGAGGACCAAGTGCCCTGGGCAGACAGGTTGCCCAGGACTCTACCCCAGCCCGACAGGCTGGCATCCGTGGTAATCACCGTCCACACCAATGGACGGAAGGACTTGCCTTCCGCCACCGACGGGGACTGGAGCCACCACAGAAGAGCCAATCTGGTCTGACGACTCAAGGAGACACACAGATCCAGGGACTGAGGCAGTCTGTCCCACCTGTCCAGGGTCTCCGCTTGGAAAGCAAAGGGTATTGCCTCGAAGGCCGAAACCATCAACCCCAGGCCCCGCATACAGGCCCTGAGTGATGAGGACGGGCTGTCCCTGAGGGACCGGATCTCGTCCCGCAAAGTCCGGAGCTTCCAAAATCATTCCCAGATAGGGAAGACGAAGCGATGGAGACAACGTCGATTTCTGAACGTTGATGGTCCATCCGAACTCCTGGAGCGTCTGTACCGTGGTGGACAGATCGCGCACTAGGTCCTGGCTGGCACGTGATCTCAGAAGTAGATCGTCCAGGTAACCCAAGACCGCAATGCCCTGAGCCCTCAGCAGGCCCAGAACCGGCGCCAACACTTTGGTAAACACCCTTGGTGCCGAAGCGAGACCGAAAGGTAACGCCACAAACTGGTAGTGGTCCTCTGCGATAGCAAAACGAAGGTACCGCTGATGACCCTCGAAAATGGGGATGTGCAGGTACGCATCTTTCAGATCTATCGAGGCCAGGAATTCTCCTGGACTCAAGGAGGCCACCACCGAACTGAGAGAGAGACTCCATACGGAACTTCCGAATATGCACGAAGCGGTTCAGCGCTTTCAGGTCCAGAATAGGACGCACTTTGCCCTCCTTTCTGGGCACAGTGAACAGATTTGAATAAAACCCCCGAAACCTGTCCCGATGAGGCACCGGGACAATCACCCCCTGAGCAAGAAGGTCCTGCACCGCTTGATGCAGGTCCTGCAGACGCCCCGGAGGCTAATGATGATTTGAGGGAAAGAATCTGTCCGCCGGCCGGGAAAGGAATTCGATCTTGTATCCCGATCGAACGATTTCCAGAACCCACCTGTCCGAGCCACCAAGGTTGGAGGAAAGCGCGCAAACGTCCCCCCACCCCTGAAATGGGTGAGGGCACCCCTTCAGGCAGAGGCGGATTGACCCACCAAGCCGGCATTGCCGGACTTCTGCTTACCCGCCCAGGGCTTCTTCTGACTGCCCTGGGCCTTGAAGGGCTTGCCCTTGGATTGGTTCCGAAAGGCACGAAAGGACCCCTGAGTGGATCTAGGCGCAGAACCCCGCTTGCCTCGAAAGGACTTGTTCTTCGGGTTCTGGGGCAGCATGGTGCTCTTGCCCCCCGTGACGCCTTTAACCAGGGTATCCAACGCCTCGCCAAAAAGGCCAGAGCCAGCATAGGGAAAATCAGCAACTGTTTTCCGCGAGGACTGGTCAGCCGACCAGCTCTTTAGCCATATCAGTCGCCGGTTAAGTACCGAGACACTAGAGAGGCGTGCTACTAAAGGGGCCTCATTCAAGGCCGCATCACACAGATACATGATTCCCTGATGGATTTGATCCACCATTTCCAGCCGGGCAGGCGGATCATCATCAGACATGAAGTTGCTCCTAAGCACCTTAGTCCAATCAGCCACCGCCTGAGCCACCAAAACGGACGCGAAAACGGGTCTGAGCAATGAGCCCACCACCGTATAGGAATGGCGGGCTAGAGACTCCAACCGTCGGTCCGTGGGATCCCGGAAAACCGGGGCATCCTCAGAAGGAACCAAGGTAGCCTTGTTTAACACGGCCACAGTGTGATCTACCTGTGGAGGCACACACCATCGTGATTCCGTAGCCGGTGCAAAAGGATAAAGCAAATTGAACCGACTAGGCACCAGGAATGGACGTTTCAACGTGCGCCACATTTCATTAACAGTGTAATGAAACTCAGGTGGGCAGGGAAAAAGCTGCGCCGACTTGCGGGTCCTGTGCATCCCAAATGAGGACACAACGCCCGGAGGACAGGGCTCATCCTCCCAATGTAGTGTTTCCTTAACAGAAACAATTAATTCATCCATGTTCGCCCGCTCTTCAGGCGACCCCGGGGAAGAGGTATCAACCCCTTCCACCTCTGCCTCCCCCTCAGACCCCAGCAGGTCCAAGGATGAGGGAGAACCTGAAAAGGGCACGCTCGCAGCAGCAGCAGCCATATCACCATCTGAATCAGAGGAGAGAGACAATCTGGGCCTCTTTTTAGCAGCACGTTCAGCCATCAGCATTTCCATATTTGACACCAAGGTTGCCACTACAGCGGCCAAATCAGGTCTCAGAGGGGCCACAGGAGAACTGGGGACCCCCACAAGAGTTGGGGGGAATTTGCTGTCCTGAGAATCCATTGCTCAAGGCGACAAAAAACAACAGTGCAATAAGATAGTACTGTCCCTTTAAGAGCGCCGCGGAGTGCGCAGCCCACCGCTTCAGCTACAGTGACAAAGACCCCCAACAGGAGAGAACAAAACTGAGCCAGAAATGACAATACAGAAAGATATTGAGAGCAATAACCTGCAGAGCCCCGCAGAGTGTTGCCACTGAGTGTCCTGCTTCAGAGGAAAAGGAAGTGCTGCTAAAGTAGGCTGAACTTTATAGGCTGCATGACCCAGGGAAAATGGCTGCCCCATAGGACTGCATGGGTGGCTCCGCCAAAATGGCCGCCGGACATGCGGTCGGAACGATCGTTCAGCTACCGCAAAATGGCGGCGGATGGCGCCAAAAACAGCATGTAGATTGCCCATAGAGAAGCCAAACATGCCTGCCCATACCTAAAATGGCGGACCGCGCGGATTCACCCCGCTGCGGCCGCCACACACACACACCGTCTTGCACCCCCAACAAGCACCGAAGTGACACAGGGAAGGGGACCCCCAAAAACATACAGCACCGCAGCGCATGCACAAGCGATCCCCGCAGGGACCGCATCAGGGAGTCACACAGGTACAGACACGGGGGACACACAGCAACACAGGACTGCCACCCCAGACAGAGGCCCCACACAGAAGTACTTACCTGTACCAGATGGCGTGGGGTGCCTCTATGAACGGAAAGCCACTGTCCTCATCTGACAGGGAGTGCCGTTTGCCAGGGACATGACACTGCAGCATCGCAGATGTGTCCTGTGAGGTAGCCACCTCACGGCTGCATCCCTGCTGCTAACAGGAATGGGTCGTTCATAGTGCCAGGGCGAACCATAGCTGAACGCTCGATGGCGGGCTGGGGGTCCATCTGACCCTCTGCCCTGGAGAACCAGGGCGGTCAGTCCGAATCCCAGCACCGCATGATCCATCTTCATCCGAAGAAACAACTAAAACTAAAGCTGACAAAATAAACAGCTAGTAAAGTAAGAGAAAACTGACATTTTCAAAAGAAAATCAAATAAAAAAGATTAGATAGGCTGAGACTGTAGCCCCAGCACAGGGAAGCCTAACTACTCCTGACGCTAGGCAGATTAAAACTGAGTTGGGAGTGGTCACTGCAGGGGGGTATTGACCAGATGGGACAGCCCCCATGGGTGTGTATATGCAAATGCCTTTGTTCTTTTGACTAAGTCTTTACGCCTAGCTACTCCTGCGGAGCGGAAGTCAATACCCAACAGTGATGACTTAGAGGAGGCGGCGACTGTCGGAGGACGTAAGAGAAATTGCTAATACCAGAGATCCCAGCCGGGAGCCTAGGTCCTTACTCCTGACTAGACAGATTAAAACTGATTACCTAGAGCACGGAGGGGGGTTATATACGAGCTGAGGATGGCCAATGGGTGTAGCGAGGTGTTTTTTATTCTTCCTAGTCCTACTCCTGGATGAGGCAATATAACCCACTAGTTATGATTTATGGAGCGCTTTGTCCATCAATGAACGAAAGAGAAAAAATGCTTTTTGACAAAGAAGAAGAGCAACTTTAAAGTACAAAAAACTGTAAACTATTGGCTGTAATGTCATTGCACATATTACCTGAATAGAATACCAATATTAAATATTAAGGAAAAATACAAGAAAAGCCTTTTTTTCTCTTTCAGCAGCTTAGTAGATGCCCCTTACTTATGCTTATGGGGTGGTGCAATACGTTTAAACTTTAATGTGCTATTATTACAGGCTCTGGATGGAATTGTGTTGCCGATTTAGAAATGGCCAGCAGAGGAGTGTTAATTTTGATGTCAACTTTCAATTTAGTTTTAGTTATAGTCTTATGACTAAAATGCCATTTTAGTTTTAGTCGTATTTTAGTCATCTGAATTGTTTTAGTTTTAGTCGACTAAAATTGTATTATTTTGTAGATGAAAACATTTTATTTGACGAAATTAACACAGATTGCAGCCGGCCAGTAAAGTGGATAAGGGAATTGTCCACACAAATGTTTTGGTCTGGGACAATAATTTTATATAAATGAACGTGGTTGGGATGCTCTTGGAGAGGGCACTGGGAGTTGTCATTAAAATGTAGGAAGCGCATAGCGTGTCCTGGACATGACAGCAGAATAAATCGGCATGGAGCAGTATGTATGGAATGCATTTTTTTTTTTTTTTGTAAACCCTATATAGAATATAAAGCCTGTAACAGATCCCCAATATTTGGACCATGTAGTTCTGTCTTAGATCTCCAGACTCTCACGTGATTCAGTGACCTGGCCTCTCAATTCCTCCCAAACATCAGCCTAAGCTTGATGAAGGGTAAAACAAAAGACACTTTATTCAACAACTCACTTCCAATATATTCAGTTTTAGGTGCTTGATTACATCATGCAAATGTATTGTATACAGAACATAATTAACATACCTGGCCATCTGCACAGACACAGGTGAATGACATTGCAGACTCAGACAGGATTGGCATTATCATAATCATAATCACAAATATCATAAATATCACAAACAACCAGCCCAAACATAGCCGAATACACATTCCTAGAAGTGCGAACACACTTCACCTTTAAACAGATGAAAGCAGAAGACATAGGCTCTCAGACTGCCCGTCTCCATTTTCAACACACGTTATTATAACTGTCAATACACATCCCCACAGTAGACGTCTCTAGCATCTCTTTAGTCTCTCAATGTGTGGAGAAGTCCTCTGCTGCAGCAGGCAGCTTTAGGCCTGTAACATTGATCCCAGTCTGAGTCTGTATCTTGGGGTGACATGGATTTGAGTCCAAAGCAAAACTACTCTCATGGTCCTCCAGCATATACCCCCACACAGAGGTGCACTCCCCTACAAGGCTCTCAGACTGCCTGTCTACATTCTCAACACACCTTATTATAACTGTCAATACACATCCCCACAGTAAACGTCATTAGCATCTCTTTAGTCTCTCAATGTGTGGAGAAGTCCTCTGCTGCAACAGGCAGCTTTAGGCCTGTGACATTGATCCCAGTCTGAGTCTGTATCTTGGGGTGACATGGATTTGAGTCCAAAGCAACACTACTCCCATGGTCCTCCAGCATATACCCCCACACAGGGGTACACTCCCCTACAAGCCAGGGCCCGTAGTCCATGGGCAGGAGGCTGGCCTTCACACTCCTCCAGTAGCCCGTGGTGAACGTCCCAGCAAATGGGCGTTCGTCACAAGGCCCAAAAATTATTTTAACTCCTCTACCGTGAGTCGTTGCCAATGATATAGTATATATGGGCATAGGAAGTATTGGGGTTGGAGGCAATAAATTGCTCTGCATACAAATTTGTTTGGTCCACAATATACTGCAGCAAACCTTGTGGAAAAAAACAAATAAAAATAACCTAATTCAGAAAAATTATGAGTGTTGGGATGCACACCTGGCTGTGCAGTGAAAGGGGGGATTGTAGCTGTCCCTG
Source organism: Pelophylax lessonae (assembly GCF_965119305.1). Classification (NCBI taxonomy): domain Eukaryota; kingdom Metazoa; phylum Chordata; class Amphibia; order Anura; family Ranidae; genus Pelophylax; species Pelophylax lessonae. The sequence goes on along the minus strand of NC_138777.1, from coordinate 126,241,515 downwards.
AGAGGGAAGGCAGCCATAAGGCATTTTCCAGGGCATTCTGAAGGCAGATTTGGGCTGTGTGACAGATCACGGATGGTGGTACTAATGGACTGTGTGACAGACTATTGATGGCGATACTGATGGCTTTTGTGACAGATCCAGATGGGCTGTATGACAGATTCAGATAGGTTGTGTGACATATTCTCTTTATTTATTTATTTTTTTTTGGGGGGGGGGGGGGGGCTGTGTGATGCACAGTAATGTGTAACAATAAAAGGAAAATGAGTAATCACTCAAGGTCCTGCTCTCCTCCTCACACCATCGGTGTGTGAGAAGAAGAAGCCAAGAAACGGGTGGCAACTGCTCTGTTTACAGTTATGACCAGCTGTAATTTGACACAACCGGCTGTTTACCCTAATCGGGGATGAGCTGTGTCTGAGGGACACGCCTTATCCATGATCAGCACGCATTAGCGGCGCATCCTCCTGGACGTCCTATAACTCCCAGTCAGAATAACAGATCCATCGCTTAGCCGTCAATGTTCTGTAGGCTGGGCGGGATCCGGGTAAAATTACACTAAAAGTATGATTCTGGTACAAAGCAATGCAAAGTGATTAACAAATGAAATACAGAGTTTTTTGTTGGATAGCTCAGTGTGTAAAAGGAAGTTGAAAAACAGACTTACTGGCCAAATCAACAGATACAAATAAAGAAAAAGGGTAAAAAAAAAATATGTTTGAGTTTAATGACACTTGAAATTAATAAGAAGGTCAAACAGCACAATTCCTAAAATGCTCCTTTGCCTCTACAGAAATGTATGGTGACTGCTGGTGTCCTCAAATCTACCAAGCCATCCCAAACATCACAAAAGCAGAGGGAGCAGAGGCTCATTGTGCAAAATTCTCTTTGTTAAAAGAAATTCAGTAAAACACAATATAATGTACTTACAATTTCATAAGCTATCACCCAGCAATAAGGGAACAGCTGCCTATACTCATAGGAGAGGGCCGAACCACTTACTCTGTGTGCTTGGGCTAAATACATACAAATTTCACACAGGACACCTTATGTATTTAACCTTAAATATTTGCTCATATTTATATAGTTATTAGTACTGTATAGCCAAGTAACTAACACAATATCAAACAGAAAAGATGTGAAAACAGAAAGAAAAACATATACACTTACGTCAAACGGGCTTTCCGAATATAAACTGGTGTCTCAATCAGTGCCGAGATCATAGACTGCTTGTTTATTTTTGCAGGATATTCTGGACTGAGAACATCTGAAAAGATTATATTTTACAGTCAAAAAAAATCTTGCAGAGCATTACCCCAAATCTTTTATATAGTACATTAACAGAGTGCAATAATGTGGCAAATCTACAAAACCATATTTGAAAAGACTATTTTAGCAACTTCACTTGTGAAGAAGTTATTTAACCACTTCCCCCAGGTTGACCTAAAAAAAAACAGGGACTTTGAGTTAAGATATCTGGATGATGCCTGCAGCTACAGGCATCATCCAGATATCTTTTTTTCAGCCAGCGATTCCCTGCAATGTAAAAGCCATCATAGCCACTGTTTAGCTGCTTGACAACACCCCCCCCCCCTCCGGGGGGCAGTTTACCATAGAGCATGGACCAGATAGTCCCCAGCAATCTCTATGACCCTCAGAAGCTGGAAGCAACATCAGGATGTCACTTCCGGCACTGGCAGATGTAAGCACTGCTGTTTTTTAAACTGGAAAGCCTGAGATAAATTTTAATTTTTTTTTTTATGATCTCAGGCTTTCCAGCATAGAGGAGAGATGTGTCTAGGTTGCGCCTGCATGTGTAAACGGCATTCAAACCACAAATGTGAGGTATTGCAATGAACAATAGAGTAGGAGCACTAACTCTAGCACGAGAACTCCTCTGTAATTATAAACTGGTATTTTTTTTTTTAAAGCGTAGCCTATGGGGATTTTTAAGTACTGACGTTTGCTGCCATTCCACGAGTGTGCACAGTGTTTAAAAGGTGACATATGTTAGGTATCTATTTACTCGGGTAACATCATCTTTCACATTATACAAAAAATAAAAAAAAATGGGGTAAAAATTGTGTTTTGTTTTAATTCATGAAAGTGTTTTTTTTTTTTTTTTTTCAAATATAATTTTATTAAATCATTTCCTGTTTTATATAGCATACAAGAACCGAAAAGACAAAAAAATAAAACAAGTTCCCAAAACATAGACACAATGGCAACAGTGCATCCTCATAAGTAACTCTCAGCTATATCTCAAGATGGTATTTCAGACCTTCATATATTAGCCCAACTGACACCTGATCCTGATGCTGTTGCCCAGTCTATTATACCCCCCCCTCCCCCCCCCCCAAAAAAAAAAAAAAAAAGAAAATTACTTAAAGAACACAATTACCAAACAAACATTTCCTCCTCCCAGTCCCCTCAATCCCCCCCTCCCGAAGATGAGCGACGCAATCCCCCCCCTACCTCCAGTCCTCTATCGGCCCCTCTCAGCTAGCAAAAAGTCGTTTGCCTTCCTCTGATGACATAAACAAGATCCATTTATCCCAGATACTATTATATTTTTCCTGCTTATGTTGTGAGGACAAGATCAAGTCTTCCATTCTACTAATATTTTCTACCTTCCGAACCCAGTCTGAGATTGACGGCGCTCGTGTTTTTTTCCACAATAAAGGGATACATGCCTTTGCAGCATCTAATAGAAAAGGTATTATTGATCTCTCATATTTTCCAATTGGAATTTCAGAAAGATGGAATAGGAAAAAGGCTGGGTCCTCCTCAATCTTATAGTCTGTAAAAGTTTGGGTCAAGGTCCTTACCCCCGACCAAAAGGGCCTTATTACTTCGCATGACCAAAAGATATGTAAAATTGTGCCCTTCTCCTTCTTACACCTCCAACATTTATCTGTCTCTTGTGGGTACCATTTGTGTACTTTATCCGGTGTGTTGTACCACCTGGTAAGTATCTTGAAATTTGTTTCTTGGGATTTAACACATCTTGCAGGTTTAAAAGTAAATCTAAGAATCCTTTCTATTTGTTCCTGAGTGAACTCTCGGTTTAGCTCACTTCTCCATTTCTCTACCCATGGCCAATTCATCAATTCTTTTGGTGTGGTTAATAATTTATATGAGGTTGATAGAGTGCGCGAAATACTCTCTCGTCCTTCACATAATCTCTCAAACTCCGTCAGTGGTCTATCAAATCGATCTGGATTCGGTATCGATAATAGAAAGTGGTGTAACTGATTAGCCTGCCAAAAGGGTAGGCCAAATGGTCCCCCTTCCTCTTTTAATTTTGCAATCGAAGGCCACTTTTTCTCTATCAAAAAAGCTGATACTTGTTCCTGCCCTTTTTCTTTCAATTTTATATACTCTTTCCCCTCCATGCCCGGGATGAATTTGGGATTTCCCATTATTGGGAATAAGGGTGAATCCAAAGTTGTTAATTTTTGTTGAATACCCTGATAGTGACTTATACGCAACGTATTACCTATTATTGGGTGTGATTTCAGATTTCCAGGTAGGCTTGGGTAACATCAGAGTGCCCTCTTTAAATCCACCGTAGTTTGCGCCTGTTCAATTTGCGTCCAAAGTTTTGTACTGGACTGGTGCCACCAATCCAATACTCTTAGATGTATACCGTGGTAAAACTTGCGTACGTCTGGCAGTGCCAGACCCCCGTACTGTTTTGACACCACCAAGGTACTATGGGCTAAACGAGGCTTTTTCCCTGCCCATATATATATTTAATAAATAATGCGTGTACACTCTTAAAAAGGTTATTTGGTATTTTTACCGGCAATGCTCGCATAAGGTATAAATATTTAGGGAGGATATTCATTTTCAATAAGTTACATCTCCCAAACCAGGATTGCAGCCCTCCTTGCCACTGTCCTAACATCTTCCTCGTCTCTGCTAACAATCGCGGGAAATTCAATTCAAAGACCTTAGATAGATTTGTGGGCACATACGTCCCCAGATATCTCACTGCCGAATCCTTCCATTTAAATTTAAAACTAACTTTTAATATAGACAGTTTCAACTTTGGGATACCCACCCCCATTGCCTCAGATTTCCCAGAATTTATTTTGAAATTGGAAAATATTCCATACTGCTCAATTTCCTTCAGTAAATTCGGCAGCGAGATCTCCGGGTTTGTTATCGTAAACAATAGGTCGTCAGCGTATGCGGCGATTTTATATTGTGTTTGTTTCAGCTTTATCCCCCCTATGTCCGGATTTGCTCTAATTCTACACAATAGGGGTTCCAGCGATAAAGCGAACAGGAGGGGGGACAATGGGCAGCCCTGCCTTGTGCCATTTTTTATTACAAAGGAGTCTGAAAGAATTCTGTTTGCTTTTACTCTTGCTGTAGGATTTGAGTAGACTTTAGCTATTTTCCGTAACATTAAATCTCCTACTCCTATGTGTTTTAGGACTGAGAACATATAAGACCATTTCACACGGTCAAATGCTTTCTCCGCATCTGTGCTCAATATGATGCAGGGGGTTCCAGACGAGCTGGCCACCTGCATCAGATTGAGCACCCTGGTTGTGTTGTCCCTTGCCTCCCTGTCTGCCATGAACCCTACCTGGTCTAGATGTACTATGTTTGGCATGCATTTTGTTAATCTTGTTGCAAGTATCTTAGTATATATTTTTAGATCCACATTTAGGAGGGATATCGGTCTATAGCTACCACACTGCGATGGATCTTTCCCTTCCTTTAAGATCAATGAGATATGGGCTGTCAGGGTATCTCTAGCCCAGATCTCATTTGCATCGACCCCATTGTATAATTTTCCCAGATATGGACCTAATATGTGAAATAACGTATGGTAATATTGGTTTGATAACCCATCCGGACCAGGCGCTTTCCCCTGTCTCATTGATCTCAAAGCTTGTTGGATTTCTTCCTGCGAGATATCTGTCTCCATAGCTAAACATGCCTCCTGAGATAATACTGGGAGACCCGATTGTGACAGGTAGTTTTCTATCTCTTGCTCGGTATTCACTTCTTCCGTCAGATTGTATAGGGCCGAGAAGAAAGATTCAAATTCCCCTGCTATCTGTCCCGGGAGTGCTTTCCTTTCCCCCCCCTGGCGCCACTATATAAGGTATATATGACCTCCCCTTCTGGTCCCGCACTGTCTTTGCTAGTATTTTCCCACATTTATTTGCCGATTAATATGAGAATCTTTGTGACACTTGTAGTGCTGCTTTTGCCTTATATTGGAGTAAATCTGTTATCTGACTAGTATTAATTCTGCTAGTAAAGGTGTTGATGTTTTCTGCTTATGATTCTTCTCTAAACTCTTTAATTTCTCTAGTAGTGCCGTTAGGTTACTATTTCTTTCTCTTTTGATTCTAGCCCCATGCTTTATTAATACCCCTCTTACTACCGATTTGTGTGCTTCCCAGAGAGTTCCTATCGTACATTCTGCTTGGTCATTAATCTCGAAATAACTTTGCAGTTCCTTTACTACGTCCGTTAAAACCTCCTGATTTTGTAAAAGGCTTTCGTTTAGTCTCCAGAAACGTTGTTTATGTGAGTTAATAGAGGTCAAGCTATAGATCATTGAGATTGGGGCATGGTCTGACCAACTGATGTTATCTATCCCTGTATTCTTAACTGCTTGGAGTTGGGCGTGGGGGATTAGGAAGAAGTCAATCCTAGAGTAGCTTTTATGAGGGTTTGAGTAGAATGAAAATTCTTTCTCAGAGGGATGTTGAAGTCGCCAGATGTCTATTAGCTGTTCTCTATGTAAGATTTTTACCACTCTTCTTCCTATCCCCTGTGGAGTTGCTGATAACCCATTAGAGGTATCCACTACTGGTGTCAGGGGGATATTAAAGTCCCCCCCCCAAAAGTAGTTGGCCTTCCGCAAATTCCCTCAGATCCGATAGTGTTCTGGAAATAAACTTATCCTGCTGGGTGTTTGGTACATATAATGTTGCCAGTGTAACTTGTATATCTCCTATTTTACCCTTTAGAAATAAGAATCTACCATTTATATCAATTTTACTTTCTTGATATGTCCATGGAATATTGTTAGCGATTAGTATCGATACACCCCGAGATTTACTTTGCATATTGGTTGAATGATATACATACGGGAAGGCTCCACTATTGAGATATGGTAATTTATTTGTCTTAAAGTGCGTTTCTTGAATGAAGGCTATACTTGTTTTGAGACGTTTTAATTCCATCAATAGAATTCGTCTCTTTTCTGGGATGTTTAATCCCTTCACATTAAGGGAGATGAGTTTAACGTCGTCCATCTCCGGGAGGGAGGGAGGAGAGGAGGAGAGCAAGGAAAACACACAAGAGAAAGAGAGAAAAAAAAAAAAAAAAACACAGATACCCAGATATATTCCTCTTCCCCTAACTAATCCCCCTGAGTCAACAGCAAGGTCCAAGCTACGTCCCCGCTGGTCCCTCAGTGGGAAGAATATCTATTCTTTTTTACACACGGCATTTTAATGCCATTTGTGTGTTTACTGGTGAGGGGCAGCTCGCTGTGAGTTTTTTCGGCACCTTGGTCACTGCACACCTTTTTCGCACCTGCCTCTTGGGACAGGCCTTTTGGCTTGCACCAGAGGAATTTTTTATTCCGGCTGGAAGGCCTGCCTTGGTTCCTCACATGGCACCATTGCACTTTCCCCACTTCCCCTTCCCCACTTCTTTGTTTTGTTTGTCTTTTTCTTTGGAGTCCGTCACCTGCACTGTCACCTTTGTTTTCTTTATTTGCACAGACTGGAGTGTGTGGGTCCTCGGGCCCAGCCTTAAGTCTTGGGAGGGGGTGGATATGGCCTTTTGGCTTAGTTCGCCCTCTCCCATGGGGTCTCCCTTCGGGGGAGCCCTACTTAGTACTCGGTGGGGGCTGTTTCGGCAGTCCCCCTGAAGAACGGGGTCGGTCTGGTTTCGGCCAGACAGACCATGAGTACCTTATGTCCCTGTCAGGAGTCTTGCGCCCCGGGGGATTGAGGTTTCGGGTCCTACCTCTTCGGAGGGAAGACCATACGTTGTCGCACACCCTGTGCTTTTTTGTGTTCTCACTTTGTGTGTGTGCACTTTTTTATGCACCGGGTGGAGTCTTTTGAGTGTATTGCACACGCTACGGGCTAGAAAAAAAAAAATTTGTGTGTTTACCTAAATGGGGAAGTGAGCAGAAAGAGGCCAGTAAGTAAATCCCCCCGCCGCTTCTCCCCCCCCGCCCTTAAATTTCATTTTCCGCCCCTTTTATCTGTCATACCCCCGTTGTGCTCCCAGGATCTTAATTGCTCATACTAATCCACTTTTCCTCGAGTTTCTCTCCTCCTCTTCCTTTCCGCTAGCCCCCAAAGAAAGAAAAAAAAAAAAAAACCCCCCATATCCCTCCTATCCACTCCTCTAGTATATTCAAGTACATCCACAATAAAACTCAAATTTACACTGTTAAATTTATACTTTTATACAACAATACCCCATACCCCCTCTCTCCCGTTCCCCCTAAAAAAAGAGGGAGGAGCGGGATATTGACTCTTTAGTTTCAATGGTCCCCACATAAAAAAAAAAAAAAACGCTTATACAATAATACCTAACCCTCCACTCTCTCTCACTCTTCTCCCCTTCTTCCTCTTCACACTGGGAGGGTGTAGAGAGAGAGGGGAGTTGATTTTTAAGAGGAGAGAAAAAAAAAAAAAAAAGCCCTCAACCCGTGAGTATATAGGTCAACAACACCTTCCTTGCTTATTATGAGTGCCAAAAAGAGAAAAAAAAAAAAAAGGGGAAGGGAACCCGTATCCCTCCTATCCATTCTTCTAGTATATTCAAGTACATCTACAATAAAACTCAAATTTACATTGTTAAATTTATACTTTTATACAACAATACCCCATCAATCGCTCCCATCTCTATATGGTGTTCACCCCCTCTCTCCCATTCCCCTTAAAAAAAAAAAGGGAGGAGCGGGATACTGGCTCTTTAGTTTCAATGGTCCCCACATAAAAAAGAGAGAAAGAGAGAAAAAAAAAAACCCCGCCCGTGAGTATATAGGTCAACAACACCTTCCTTGCTTATTATTGTGAGTGCCAGAACAAAAGAAAAAAAAAAAAACCCAGAACCCGTGTCTCTATGAAGAGAAGGGGAAAAAAAATCACCTCCTCTGTTATTCACCCCGAGGGGTCCCATCCAATTAGGGATATCTATGGGTTCCGTGCCCAAAAATGTAAACAGTGCATATTTCTCCTGTATTCTCCGCAGGGTAAAATAATGTCCACTCCTACAAAATGTTATGGAGAAGGGGAATCCCCATCTATAAGTACAGCCTTGCCTCCTGGCAAGGTCTAATAGCGGCCTTAACATAGCTCGTCGTTGTAAAGTCGCTTTAGCGATATCCGAGAAAATTTTTATGAGTGTCCCTTCATAATTCAGTTCTTTTATACCCCAAGCCAGTCTCAGAATGGATTTTTTGTGTACATAACTATACATCTTACATATCACATCCCTCGGGTTGTCTTCCGATCTTCTAGGGCCGGACACCCTATGTATTCTCTCTACCTCCAACTGTGCAGGGAATTTATCCCCCATAATTTTTTTAAACACCTGCTTAGACACATCTATGAGCTGCTCCTGGTTTACCGTCTCGGGTAAACCCCGAATCCTCAAATTATTTCGGCGACTACGATTTTCAAGGTCTTCAAGTTGTATATAAATAGCTCCTTCACTTTCTTCCTGTAAATCTCTTGTGCGTTCCAGTGCCGTTACCCGGTCTTTGATTAAAGCTATTGTTGTTTCGTCCTCTGATACCCGGTTAGCCAACACCTGTATCTCCTTTCTCACCAACTGCATCTCTCTGCGGTGCGTTTCCTCCACTCGCTCAATAATTTGTTCCATATCCAATTTAGTAGGTAATGCACTCAGGATGGCTTTTAACTCAGCTGTCTGGGTTGCAATTTGGGGATTTACTAGGGGGCTCAGATCTCCTCTTTGTCTCTCTTCCTGCCCCACCAGACTAGATTCTCCTGAAGGTGAGGTGACCCGAGAGTCAGTCATATCACTAGTCTCTAGGTCAGTCTGTATTTCCTCCCTCCTCTCTGCCATCTTAACTTCCCTGGTTGTTTTTTTTTATAAGAATCGTCTTATCTCTCCCTCTGCTTTATTGTTTACCGGCTCTTTTCCCAAGCTTTTTCTTCCCTTGCGCCTTTTCGATAATGTCATATTATCTATGAAACGCTGATGGGTTTCCTTTAAATGCAATCTAAACCGCACATTTAGCAGGCTCCTCTTCCTTACCCTGCTGTCGGGTAAGGTCTTAACTGCTAGTAAACCTCCAGCGGTTTTTATTTATAGGAAAAGTATCTGCTCACCTCTTCCAAGGTTTACCCCCTCGGTGCTCCTACCATACAGCGTCTCGGCGTTGTCTTCTATATCCTCCCTGGAGGTTAGCCCACTTTGCTCCGTCTTTACAATTGGTTCCCGTATGTCTCTATCCAGGTTCCACAGAGCGATAGATGAGCGATCTCCTTAGCGGTCCGTCACTGACCCCGCCGGTCCTGCTGCATGCGGTGCTCTCTCTCTCAAGAGCGGTAGATGAGCGATCTCCTTGGCGGTCCATCACTGACCCCGCCGGTCCTGCTGCATGCGGTGCTCTCTCTCTCAAGAGCGGTAGATGAGTGATCTCCTTGGCGGTCCGTCACTGACCCCGCCGGTCCTGCTGCATGCGGTGCTCTCTCTCTCCAGGCAAGTGGTTAAGGGCTGTTCCGACCGCGTCACCGTCAATCCCCGTGCTCCACGTGTAGAGCGGCTCTAAGCTACTTAACGCCGGTGCTCATTCGGGCGGGGGAGAGAGCGCGAAGCTAGGGAGTTCACGGAGCTCTCACTCCCATGACCGCTTCCGACCACGCCCGGAATCTCTGAAAGTGTTTTTTTTTAAAAAAAAAAAAACTATGTTTGTGCAGCAATTTTTTACTTTTTTTTTTTTTTAAAGTGTTTTTTTAAAAAAAAAAAAAAAAAAAGGAAAAAATTGCTGCACAAATATAGTGCGACAAAAAATTGCAATGACCGCAACTTTCTGCCCTAGTTCTCAGCTAAAAAAAAAAAAAAAAAAAATTATAGAAATGACATGACATTGGGACGACAGCCATGCAGACCAATAGAAATGGGACGACAGCCATGCAGACCAATTTGATGCTGTGTGCGGCGTAAGGTCTAAGCACTGACAGGCTGACCCCCCCAACCCTTCAACGTCTGCAGCAATGCTGGTAGCAATCATACGTCTATTTCCCAAAGACAACCTCTGGATAGGACACTGAGCATGTGCACTTAACTCCTTTGGTTGACCATAGCGAGGCCTGTTCTGTGTGGAACCTGTCCTGTTAAACTGCTGTATGGTCTTGGTCACCATGCTGCAGCTCAGTTTCAGGATCTTGGCAATCTTCTTATAGCCTAGGCCAACTTTATGTAGAGCAACAATTCTTTTTTTCAGATCAGAGAGTTCTTTGCCATGAGGTGCCATGTTGAACTTTCAGTGACCAGTATGAGAGAGTGAGAGCGATAACACCAAATTTAACACACCTGCTTCCCATTCACACCTGAAACCTTGTAACACTAAGTAAGGAGTCACATGACACCGGGGAGGGAAAATTGCTAATTGGGACCAATTTGGACATTTTCACTTAGGGGTGTGCTCACTTTTGTTTCCAGCGGTTTAGACATTAATGGCTGTGTGTTGCGTTATTTTGAGGGGACAGCAAATTTACACTGTTATACAAGCTGTACACTCACTACTTTACATTGTAGCAAAGTGTCATTTCTTCAGTGTTGTCACATGAAAAAATATAATAAAATATTTACAAAAATGTGAGGGGTGTACTCACTTTTGTGAGATACTGTATGTTTGGGGGTTCTGAGTAATTTTCTAGCAAAAAAAAAATGAATTTTTGTAAAATCTTACCGTAAAATTCCTTTCTCTGAGTCCTCCGACAGTCGACGACCCTCATAAGTCATCACTATTGGGTATTGACTTCCGCTCCGCAGGAGTAGCTAGGCATAAGACTTAGTCAAAAGAACAAAAGCATTTAGAATAGACACACCCATGGGGGCTGTCGCACTGGTCAATACCCCCCTGCAGTAATCCCTCCCAACTCAGTTTGGTAGAATAGCAGTAGGTGTACAAGAAAAAACCCCAAAAGAGGGGCGGGGGCGGCGACTGTCGGAGGACTCCGAGAAAGGAATTTTACGCTAAGATTTTACAAAAAATTCAGTTTTCTCTTACGTCCTCGGACAGTCGCCGCCCCTCATAAGTCATCACTATTGGGATGTCCCAAAGCAGTGTAGACATGAGGGGTGGGAGACGCCGTAAAAGGCAACGCAGTACCCACATCAGAGAAAGGAACCTTACACGTACACGCACAGTAAGAGAACCTTCTGGGCAACAGAAAATTGCTCAACAGGAGCAACAACCCAGGAAAACAAATAACCCAGGGGATAAACACCCCAACAGCCAGGGACCTACAAAAAAACAAGGGTCCCCTAAGGCACAGCCGCACTGAGAACTTTGCGGCCAAAGGAGGCATCAGCTGATGCCAGAACATCAACCTTATAGAATTTGGAAAAGGTGTGCACCGACGACCAAGTCGCAGCCTTGCACACCTGGGCCACCGAGGCCTGATGCCGGTAGGCCTAGAACGTACTCAACGATTTGGTAGAGTGCGCCTTAACAGGAAAGGGTGGAACCCGTTCCCTCACAGCATAGGCCTGTACAATGGTCTGTCTGATCCATTTGGCAATGGTCGCCGCAGACGCAGCCATGCCCTTCCGAGGTCCCTCAGGAAGGACAAAGAGGGAATCCGATTTCCGAAAGGATTCAGTGGACGACAGGTATACCCTGATTGCCCTGACAACATCCAGGGAATGTAATGCAACCTCCTTAGGATGCTTAGGCTTCGCACAGAGCGAAGGCAAAACAATGTCCTCATTAAGGTGAAAATCAGAGACCACCTTAAATAGAAAAGACGAATGAGGTCGCAAGACCACCTTATCCTTGTGAACCACCAAATAAGGAGAGCGGCAAGACAACACCGCCAACTCTGACACCCTGCAAGCCGAAGTGATCGCCACTAGAAAGGCAACCTTTTTAGAAAGCAGAGGCAACGGTATCTCCCGGATGTTTTCAAAGGGAGAATGTTGCAATACAGACAGAACCAAGGTCAAGTCCCATGGAGGTAGAGGCTCCCTCCGGGGAGGAGCCAAATGTTGCACACCTTGAATAAAGGTGCGAATTAAGGAATGAGACGCCACAGGGCGTTGAAAAAGAACAGCCAGTGCAGAAACCTGGCCCTTGATCGTAGCCAGCGCCAGGCGCTGGTCCACACCAGTCTGAAGGAAAGCCAACACTCTCGCCACCGAGTATGAGCGAGGAGAAAACCCCCTGGACTCACACCAGGCAACATAAGCTTTCCAGGTACGGTAATAAATTTTACCAGACGAGGCTTTCCTAGCCTTGATCAAAGTAGGAATGACCTCTGGGGAAAGACCCCTGTCTCTCAGGACCTGGCTTTCAACAGCCAGGCCGTTAAAGCCAGCGACTGTAAAGCAGGGTGGAAGATCGGTCCCTGAGACAGTAGATCTTCCCGCAGTGGCAGCCGCCAAGGAGGCTCAACCGCCAGGCGAACGATGTCCGCGTACCAGGACCAGCGTGGCCAGTCCGGCGCCACTAGGATCACCAAGTGCGGTTCCGAGGCTAGCCTGCGAAGGAACCTGGACAACAACTGAATCGGAGGAAAGGCATACATCAGACGATACTGATGCCAAGGGGCCACCAACGCATCCGAGGCGTCCGCCCGCGAATCGCGCATTCTTGCCACGAACCTTTCCACCTTGTGGTTTAGCCGAGACGCGAACAGATCCACATCCGGGGATCCCCACTTCGCACACAGCATTTGGAAGACCTCCGGGTGTAGGGACCATTCCCCCTGGCCCAAGGTCTGGCGGCTCAGATAGTCGGCCTGCCAATTCTCCACACCCGGAATATGAACTGCTGATATTGCCGGGACATGAGTCTCGGCCCAAGACAGAATGTCGGTCACCTCCCGGGCCGCCCGGGCACTCCTGGTGCCCCCTTGGTGGTTGATGTAAGCCACCGCGGTAGCATTGTCCGTCTGTACCCGAACAGGACGGCCCTGAAGTCGATCCGACCACTGGAAGAGACAGTTTGATAGCTCTCAATTCCAATATGTTGATCGGAAGGGAGGATTCCTCCTTCGACCAAGTGCCCTGGGCAGACAGGTTGCCCAGGACTCCACCCCAGCCCGACAGGCTGGCATCCGTGGTAATCACCGTCCACAGCAACGGACGGAAGGATCTTCCTTCTGACACAGCCGGGGACTGAAGTCACCACAGAAGATCCATTCTGGTCTGGCGACTCAACAAAACCCTCAGATCCAAGGACTGAGGAAGCCTGTCCCACCTGGCCAAGATCTCTTTTTGGAGAGACCAAGTGTGAATCGCTTGAGCAGAGTCCAGAACCATTCCCAGATAGGGAAGACGAACCGAAGGAGACAGTGTCGACTTCTGAAAGTTGATGGTCCAACCGAACTCCTGTAGCGTCTGTACCGTAGTCGACAGATCGCACGTCAGCCTCTGACTGGCACCCGATCTTAACACAAGATCGTCTAGATATCCCAAGACCGCAATGCCCTGTGCCCTCAACAGGCCCATAACAGGCGCCAGTACTCTGGTAAAGACCCTTGGGAGCCGAAGCGAGACCGAAAGGTAACGCTACAAACGGATAATGGTTCTCCGCAATGGCGAACCGAAGGAACCTCTGATGACCCTCGAAAATGGGGATGTGCAGATACACATCCTTCAGGTCGATAGAGGCCAGGAATTCCCCTGGACTCAGGGAGGCCACCACCGAGCGGAGGGATTCCATGCGGAACTTCCGAACGCGCACAAAGCAGTTCAGAGCTTTCAAGTCCAGGATAGGACGCACCTTGCCCTCCTTTCTGGGCACAGTGAACAGATTGGAGTAAAACCCCCGAAACCTGTCCAGATGAGGCACCGGGACAATTACCCCCTGGACCAAGAGGTCCTGCACCGCTTGATGCAGGTCCTGTAAACGCCCTGGGCTTCTTCTGGCCACCTTGGCCCTTGAAAGGTATGCCATTGAATTGTGACTTAAAGCCACGAAAGGACCCCTGAGTGGGTCTAAAGGCGGGACCCCGCTTGCCGAGAAAGGACTTGTTCTTCGGATTCTGGGGCAGCAGGGTGCTCTCGCCATCAGTGACTCCTTTCACCAAAGCATCCAAGGCCTCGCCAAAAAGGCGAGACCCAGCATAAGGAAAGTCAGCCACCATTTTCCGTGACGTCTGTTCAGCCGACCAGCTCTTCAGCCAGATCAGTCGACGGTTAAGCACCGCGACACTAGACAGGCGTGCAGCCAAAGGGGCCTCATTTAACCACCTCCCATCCGCGCTATAGCCGATAGACGGCTGCAGCGCAGACTCACATTTTCGGGAGGCAGTCTTTAAACGTAAACATGTAAACATATGAGATCATCTCTCATCGCCAGCGCTCCTTCCTCACACGGAGACTGCAGTGTGAGGAAGGAGAGAGCCGATCAAGCCGTCGGGGACAAAGAAAAATGTAATCAGGGCACTGATCACCAGTGCCCTGATTACACAAGGTACACAAAATACACACAGTGCCCACCATCAATGCCCACAGTGCCCGCCATCAGTGCCCCCCATCAGTGCCCACAATCAGTGCCCATAGTGCTGCAAGTCAGTGCCCATCAGTGCCTGCTCATCTAGGCACTGATGAGCACTGACTGGCAGCACTATGGGCACTGAGTGTGGGCACTGATGGTGCTGCTCATCAGTGCCGCCCGTCAGTGCCCATCAGTGCCACCCGCCAGTGCCCAGTGCCGCCCGTCAGTGCCCATCAGTGCCGCCCATCAGTGCCACCTTTCAGTGCCGAGCAGTGCCCAGCAGTGCCACCTCTCAGTGCCCAGCAGTGCCGCCTATCAGTGCTCATCAGTGCCGCCTATCAGTGCTCATCAGTGCGGCATATTAGTACCTCCTCATCAGTGCCACCTCATCAGTGCCCATAAGTGCCACCTCATCAGTGCCCATCAGTGCAGCCTATCAGTGCCCATCAGTGCCGCCTCATTAGCGCACATCAGTGAAGGAGAAAAATGTATTTATTTTCAAAATTTACTTGCAGAAAATAAGAAACACTTTTTTTTTTCAAAATTTTCTGTCTTTTTTTCTTTTTTTTTGTAAAAAATAAAAAAACCCAGAGATGATTAAATACCACCAAAAGAAAGCTCTATTTGTGTGAAAAAAATGATAAAAATTTCACATCGGTACAGTGTAGCATGACCGCGCAATTGTCATTCAAAGTATGAGAGCACTGAAAGTTAAAAATTGGTCTGGATGGGAAGGGGGTTTAAGTGCACAGAAGGCAAGTGGTTACGGCCGCATCGCACAAAAACATGACCCCTTGATGAATTTGGTCCACCATTTCCAGCGTAGCAGGTGGGGCCGAATCAGACATTAGTGTGCGTCTAAGCACCTTAGTCCAGTCCGCCACCGCCTGAGCCACCATGACAGAAGCGAAAATAGGTTTGAGCATTGAACCCGCCACCGTATAGGCATGGCGGGCAAGAGACTCCAACCTCCTGTCCGTAGGATCCCGGAACACCGGGGTATCCTCAGTGGGAACCAGAGTAGTCTTGTTGAACACGGCCACAGCGTGATCCACCGTGGGGGGCACGCACCAGCGCGCATCCGTAGAAGGCGCAAAGGGGTACAGCAGTTTAAACCAACTAGGCACCGTGAAGGGGCGTTTTAAACTGCGCCATAGTTCATTCACTGTGTGATGAAACTCAGCGGGGCAGGGAAAAACCTGCACCGACTTGCGGGCCCTATGTGTACCAAATGAGAACACAACGGCCGGAGGAGTGGGCTCATCCTCCAACTGTAGTGTTTTTTTCACAGAAGAAATCAAATCATCCATGTGTGCGCATTCCTCAGGCGACCCTGGGGAAGATTCATCAACCCCCTCCACCTCCGCCTCCCCCTCAGACCCCAGCGGGTCCAGGGACGAGCAAGACCCTGAAAAGGGCACGCCAGCCACAGCAGCCACATCACCATCTGAATCAGAGGAGAAAGATAATCTGGGCCTTTTCCTAGCAGCACGTTCAACCATCATCACCTCCATTTTTGACACCAAAGACGCCACCACAGCGGCCAAATTAGGTATAACAGGGGGTTCAGCAGAACTGGGGTCCCCCACCAAGGCTCGGGGGAATTTGCTGTCCTGAGAATCTATTGCAAAAAATAATAGTGAAAGTACTGGCCCTTTAAAAGCGCTGCGGATAGCGCAGCCCACCGCCATAAACACAGTGTACACAAAACCCCCCAAAAGGGACAAAACTGAGCCAGGAAGGATAGAAGAGAGAGATATGGAAGAGACAGTCTGCAGAGCCCCACAGAGTGTTACCACACAAATCGCTGCTCCAGAGGAAAAGGAAGTGAGGTCACCAGAAGCTGAACTATATGCTGCAAGGCCCATAGGAATGAATGGAAGGCTTCGGCAAGATGGCCGCCGAAATGTGCTCGGAGCGATCGTTCTGCCACACACAAGATGGCGCCGGATGGCGCCAAAATCACTACATAGCAAGCTATAGCAAAAGCCCACAGTGAAGCCAGACATGCTGCCCACATCCAAAATGGCGGACTGCGCGGTTTTCAGCCGCAGCGGTCGCCTCACATACAGTCTGCACCTTCCAAACACTAACAGTGACACAGGAGAGGGGCCCCCACACCACACAGTGCCAGCAGTGTATTAAAGAAGACCCCCGCAGGGATCGCATCAGGGAGCCCCACAATCCCACAGACATGAGGGGACACACAGCAACACAGGACTGCCTCCCCACACAGAAAGTACTTACCTGTACCGGATGGCGTGGGTGCCTCTATGAACGGAAAGCCTCTGTCCTCAGATGACAGGGAATGCCGTCAGCCAAAAACACAGGACACTGCAGCACAGAACCGCAGATGTGTCCAGTGAGGTAGCCACCTCACAGGCTGCATCCCTGCTGCGAGCAGGGATGGGTCGTTCATAGCGCCAGGGCGAACCATAGCCGAACGCCGATGGCGGGCTGGGGATCCATCTGACCCTCTGCCCTGGGGAGCCAGGGCGGCCAGTCCGATTCCCAGCTCTGCATGATCCATCTTCATCTGAAGATCCGACCAAACTAAAGCTGACAAAATAAACAGCTAGTAAAGCAAAGAAAAAACTGATATTTTGCAAACAAAAATCAAATAAAAGATTAGAAAGGCTGAGACTGAAGCCCCAGCACAGGGAAGCCTGACTACTCCTGACGCTAGGCAGAGACAAACTGGGTTGGGAGGGATTACTGCAGGGGGGTATTGACCAGTGGGACAGCCCCCATTAGTGTGTCTATGCTAAATGTTTTTGTTCTTTTGACTAAGTCTTATGCCTAGCTACTCCTGCGTAGCGGAAGTCAATACCCAATAGTGATGACTTATGAGGGGCGGCGACTGTCGGAGGACGTAAGAGAAATTATGATTTTAACATGTAGGAGAGAAATGCCAGAATGGCTTGAATAAGAGCAAGTGGTTAAGTTGCTAATAAGAGCAAGTGGTTAATCGAAATGGTCTAATCTACTATAGGCTGTGGTCCTGCAGTTCACGGATTGTAAGGCAGGCCATTGATGAGATTTTCTTTCCTACAACCATCCCGTGGAAGTAGTATGCTTTCCCAACAGGGGGGGGGGGGGGGTCGTCCCTGCTGGGAGAACACAGTGATTATTGCTAGCGGCTATAGCTGCCGGGGTTCCGTGAAAAAACCCTACCCTCGTCACTTCCGGTGCACCTACGTCATAGAACAGCTGAGCAGCTTACCAGTGTGCATGCTCACAGCTCTGGAGAGTAGGGAATTTTCACGGGGTAGCGTTTTTTTAACGTTACACCGCATCAGCTTTTGCCGCAGGTACATTAAATCATCTGCGCTGCAACATAAAATCATCTCCGCTCCAACCCCTCTGACTTCCCTGATCTCGGCTCCTAAATGTAAAAGCGGCGGTGGGTCTATAAAAATATAAATCACAGAGCCGAGATCACTGTGATTTATATTTTCATACACCCACCGCTTTTACATTTAGTAGCCGAGATCAGGGAAGTCACAGGGGTTGGAGTGGAGATGATTTCACGTTGCAGCGCAGATTATTTGCGCTATTGAGTTGAGATCAGGACTGTCAAGTTCCTCCACTCCAAACTCGCTTATTCATGTCTTTATGGACCTTGCTTTGTGAAATGGTCTAAATCAATTGGAGGAGGGGGATTACGGTGTGGGGTTGTTTTTCAGGGGTTGGGCTTAGCTCCTTAGTCCCAGTGAAGGGAACACTTAAGGCGCCAGCATATCAAGACATTTTGGAGGACTTTATGCTCCCAACTTCATGGGAACAGTTTAGGGATGGCCCCTTCCTGTTCAAACATGACTGCGCACCAGTGCACAAAGCAAGGTCCATAAAGACATGGATTAGTGAGTGTGGGGTGGAGGAACTTGACTGGCCTGCACAGTGACCTGACCCCAACCCAACAGAACAACTTTGGGATGAATTAGTGCGGAGACTGCGAGCCAGGCCTTCTTGTCCAACATCGGTGACTGACCTCACAAATGGGCTTCTGGAAGAATTTTCAAACATTCCCATAGACAAACTCCTAAACCTTGTGGACAGCCTTCCCAAAAGAATTGAAGCTGTTATAGCTCCAAAGGGTGGGCCAACTCAATACTGAACCCTGTGGACTAAGACTTATACGCCATTAAAGTTCATGTGCGTATAAAGGCAGGCGTCCCAATTCTTTTGGTAACCTAGTATAGAAAATTAATAAAAAAAGATAAATACCTTTTCTTCACTTTTTTAAATTTTTGGAGTGATCACATCATTTCTGTTCTCAGCTGCTTAGTGAGCTGGGTGTGCAGAAACAACAGGACACTGATATTCCCAGTGAGTGGCTGTGCAAGGGTGGGGGTGGGTGTCAGCACAATGTTTCATCTTTGGAGGACAGACAGGCTGTTCTCCCAGCACACACAGAAAACGGACCATGCTAAGATGGTTGATCTTCCATGCCTAGCATGGTTAGTTTGAAATGGGAAAGCAGGAACACCAGGTATTTCACACAAAGGAAGCAATACAAAGAGAACAGGATACACAAGTACATGGTACAACAGGCACATACCAGGACTATGAAATGTTGGAATAACGTATTCATTAACTAATATTGTACTAGAATTTAACTCACAACTTTCCATGGTGCTTCCAGCCTGAAGTAAATTTTCACTATTTTGGACTTGAGAAGATTCAAAATTATCTTCCTGTCTTGATGAGACAGTTAAGGATTTTGTATGCTGGTTATCTTCTTTATTAAATGTAGAATTCTGTATCTTGAAAGACAGCCTGTCCAATTCATGCTTCCCTTTAGTTTCAGCTAAAACAGTATGAAGGGTTTCATATTCTGCACTATCTGAAGTTTCCATCATCTCAACATCTTGATTGACATTTAATTTAAAAGGGCCTCTCTCTTTTACCTCCACCAGTTCAGACTTTTGCATTTTCCAATATGGTGTAATAGGCCTACCATCTTTATCTTGGAGAAGGGACTCTGAAAGGCTTTGATGTAATGGAGAGGACCTAGCATCCCCCACTGTTAAAACATGGTTCTCTGCGCTTCCATTTTCTTCAGTGTGTTTAACATTTTCAACCATCGATACAGATTTATTGTTGCCTCGCTCTTGTTTTGATCCAAAGTGACTGATATTTTTCACAGAAGATACAGATTTATGTATGTATTTATCCGATTCAAAGTTATTTGCATCCTCCACCACTGGTAAAGATTTCTGCATGCTTTGATTTGTGTCTAAGTGCTCAACATCTTTCACCATCAGTACAGATTCCCATTTTTTATTACTAGTTGTTGCTGAGTACTTTGTGTTTTCCTCCATCACTTCAGTTGTTAGTATATCTGGAAACACAGCTTTAGGAGAAACATTAATGCCAATGTTAGCACTATTTGTCTCTAAAGACATATTGTCTGTGCCATATTTCTTTTTGTCACTTGAAACAAGACTGTTAGACATATTACGTCTTTTCTTAGAAGAGTGCGTGTTTATTTCTGCAAGTACAGGTGGGACATAAAGTTCTGTATTTAACTCTGCAACCCCTCTTGAAGAAACGGATGACTTGTCCTCCATAATCGATTCAACAAAACATTCTTGGGAGCCTATTGAGAAAAACAGCATTAGATATTGAATAAAGAAAAAACAATAATGCATATTTTGTTATATTAAGGGAACATAACAACAGGAAAAGGTTGCACTATACTAAAGTGCGATTGGTTTCCAGTAAAAACACATTTTTAAGACAAAGCTTGGAAATTACATTTACTTTGATAAGATTTCTCATGAGTTAAAAATAAATAAATAAATACAGTACAGAATGCTTGCTTTTTAATCATTATGACTAGGTAATAGACTACCTACAGTGTTTGGATAGTGGCAAAAAAAAAAAAAGCGAATGCTGCAGGGAGAATACTCTATATAGCTCCTCCCACTTCCAACTAGTCTCAGCTTTGTATGAAGCAATTTGGAGTTCAGAAGAACATAGGGGAATAATATGGGGATCAGAATAACACAAGGGAACAACCTGTGTCCTGTACTGTACTCCAGAAAATGGATTTGACTGGAAAGTCAAATATCTTGTTGTTATAAATACAATGCAGTACAATTCATAATATATACATACTCTTAAAAAGCCATACACAAGTGAAAGTATGTAAAAATGTGTCAACAGTCGTTCATATATCTCCAATATATAGATTCTTCAAAATTCACATCACTGTGTCCTAAACAAGTAACAGTGTAAACTTCTTCACAAATGTGTCCTGTGAACCACCATCTCAAGGA
The DNA here is from genome assembly GCF_965119305.1 of Pelophylax lessonae. NCBI lineage: Eukaryota > Metazoa > Chordata > Amphibia > Anura > Ranidae > Pelophylax > Pelophylax lessonae. The sequence goes on along the minus strand of NC_138777.1, from coordinate 126,220,533 downwards.
GAAATGCCTGCTCACCTCCAGAATTAGACCCCACTACAGAGTCTCATTCACCTCTACTACAATCCCGTGAGTGTCTCAATACCACTTCTCCTCCTGGTTCCAATGCGGGTGCTCAGAATATTTTCTTCTACTCATTCCTCATCCGTTTAAAACATGACATGAAATAAAAAGTGCAGAACCATAGTGATCTCTATTTTCAAACGTTTATTCACTAAGAACAGGGATCATAAAAATGTACATAACATAAAAAACAGATGTTCAGTACTGTTAGCTCCCCGCTGATGCACGGATAATTGCTGTGTGATGTCATGGGTTTGGTTCCTTCCACCCATACGCATTACACCCTTCTATTGGGCTTCCTCAGTAGGTGGGGAGCCGATCCCTAACTTGCCCTTATATAACAAATTATCTCCAGGTTAACAATTGCTATGTTAAGGGATCCGGAAGGGTCGTGCTCAGCAAATATGGGAATAAAAGTTTGAAAATAGAGAGCACTAAGGTTCTCCCCTTTATAACTCATGTCATGTTCTAAATGGACGAGGAACAAGTAGGAGAAAATATTCTGAGCTCCAGAATTAGAACCAGGAGGAGGAGTGGTAGTGAGACGCTCACAGAGGGAGTGTAGTGGAGGAAAATGAGACTCTGTAGTGGGGTCTGATTCTGGAGATGAGCAGGCATTTCACCTTGAGATGGTGGTTCACAGGACACATTTGTGAAGAAGTTTGCATTGTTGCTTGTAAAGGATACTGGTGTGAATTGTGAAGAGACTATATATAAATTGGAGATATATGAAGCACTATTGAAGACACATGTTTACATATTTTCACTCGTGTATGGCTTTTTAAGATGGCGTCTACATGAACTGCCCTGCACTGTATTTATAATATACAGTGTATGTGGTGGATCAGTAGTTTTTTCCTTGGTGATTAGGCATTAGTTTTATTTTTATTTTGGGAGAAGTACATTTCACATTTTTCATTTAATGATTGCGCCGATTGTGTGCACTATTTCTATTTGCACAAGTCAAAAAATAGGATTTTTGTACTCACCGTAAAATCCTTTTCTCTGAGTTCTTTGACAGACACGGCTCCATATTCTTCAGCATAAGGTTATGCTGCCCTCTACAGGAGTAGGACTAGGTAGACAACACAAAAGCTTGGCAACACACTGTGGGCTGTCCTCGACTGGCATAATCCCCCTCTCTGCTTAGAGATACTCAGTTTTGTAACAAACCATAACAGAAGCATAAAAACTCCTGAGAGGGGTGTCTGTCAATGAACTCAGAGAAAAGGATTTTACGGCGAGTACAAAAATGCTATTTTCTCTTCTGTTCATCGACATACACAGCCCCGAATTCTTCACCATAGGGACATCTCAAAGCAGTGTCAAACATGAGGGGTGGGAATAACAAACCCAAGACTAAACACAAGCCAATTCAGGTAATAGTAGCTCAACTAGAATAGGAGACCAACCTGAAAAACACCCCCAAGAGGGAAAAACAGACCCTCTAAATTGCAGCATGCAAAACTTTGCAGCCAAAGGAGGGATCGGCAGATGCCAAAACATCCACTTTGTAAAACTTTGAAAAAGTATGCACTGATGACCAAGTGGCCGCTGTGCACACCTGCGCCACTGACGCCTGATGACGGAAGGCCCAAGAAGCACTAAGTGCCCGAGTAGAATGTGCCATCACAGGGAAGGGGGGAACCCGACTCTTATGCGAATAAGCCTGGGTCACCGTCTGTGTGATCCATCGGGAAACGGTAGCAGAAGAAGCAGGAAGCCCCTTCTGCAGCCCGTCCGTAAACACAAAGAGCAAGTCTGACCTCTGAAAGGACTCAGTGGCTGCCAAACAGACCCGAATAGCTTGAACAACAACCAGAGTATGCAAGGCAAATTCCCTGGGATGAGCTACCCTTTGAAACAAGGACAACAGCACAATGTTCTCATTCAAATGGAAATCCGAGACAACCTTCGGGAGGAACGACGGGCCGGCCGTGGTCGCAAGACCAATTGATCTCTGTGAACCACCAGATAGGGAGGATGACAAGACAAAGCTGCCAACTTCGACACCCTGCGAGAAGTCATCTTTGTGACAGCTTAGGTAAAGCGATCTCCCGTATGTCTCTTCAAGGGGAGGTTTTTGAAGAACCGACAGAACCAGGTTCAAATCCCACGGTGGCAGGGGAGAACGTACAGGCAGGGAAATTACAAACGCCCTGAAGGTATGTAGGCACCAATGAATTGGAAGCCAAAGGTCTTCAGAAAAAAAAAAAAAACGCCAAGGCAGTCCCTAGGCCTTTCACTGTGCTCAAGCCAGTTTCTGATCAACACTCCGTTGAAGAAAAGTCAAAACCTGAGCAACCGAAAAGGAAAGAGGATTGACTCCTCGAACCTCACATCAGGAAATGTACACCTTCTACGTCTGATAAAGCTTTCGAGATGTAGATTTACTTGCCTTCAACATGGTTAGAATCACCAAGCCAGACAAACTCCTGTCCTTCAGCACCTCTTAACAGCCAGGCCGTCAAAGCCAGCCACCATAAAACTGGATGGAAGATTGGCCCTCAAGGACAACAGATTGTCCCTGAGAGGAAGCCTCCATGGGACATCGGAGACCACTCGCACCAGGTCAGCGCAACAAAACCGGTGAGGCCAGTCTGGAGCCACCAGAATGACCGGAATGCCTTCAGCCTGATCCTTCGTAGAAGTCGCAGGAGAAGCTGGAGTGGAGAAAAGGCATAAATCAGATGGAACCGGCTCCATGAAGCCACCAGAGCATCCCTGGCGTCTGCCAGAGGATCTTGCGACCTGGCCACGAACATCAGGCATCTTTCTGTTGAGCCAAGACGCCAACAGATCCTCCTCGGGGGTGCCGCCCTGCAGACAAATCTGATGAAACACGTCCTGAATGAGGGACCATTCCGCCAGGCCCAATGCCCCCACCCCCCCCCCTGCAGACATATCTGATGAAACCCGTCCGGATTGAGGGACCATTCCGCCAGGTCCAATCCCTGACAACTGAGGTAATCCGTCTGTCGATTTTCCAGGATGGAAATGTGCATGGCAGAGAGGGCCAGAATGACCTGCTCTGCCCACTGGAGAATGCCGGACACTTTCAGGGCCACCAACACACTCGAGCCACCCTGGTTATCAATCTAAGCCACAGCAGTGGCGTTGCGTGACTGAATCCGCACCAGGAGCCCCTGTAGGCTGCTTTGTCCAAGGATCCAAGCAAAGCCTGATCACTCTAAGTTCCAAGACCTAGATGGGCATCTGTAGCAAGGTCAAGGAGCGCAGCCACCAGACCAGAGAACACTGTCGGACACTTGTCCCAATTTAGCCAGAATCTCCTTTTGAAGAAGACTTGTGTAGAACTGTGCAAACAAAGCCACCTCGAGGGTGGACACCATCAGGCCCAACACTTGCATGCACCACGTGTGGGCTAGCAACAGTTGATTTGCAGAATGCAACTTCCGCAACTTTTCAAGAGGAAGAAACACTCCGACTAGAGCTGAATCCAGAGTCAGCCCCAGATAATCCAATCTCATGATTGGAAGCAGGGCAAATTCCCGAAAATTCAGAAGCCACCCGATCTCCCACAAAGTCTGGAGATTAATTTCCACATCAGCCGTCAGAGCCAACAGAGACACTGCTCGCAAGAGGTGGTCACCCAGGTACCCCAGCACAGCAATCCCCCCGTTGACGCAGCAATGCTATGACTGGGGCCAACACTTTTGTGAAGAACTGAGTAGCAGAGACTAAACCGAAGGGTAATGGCACAAACTGATAGTGCTTCTTTCCCACAGTGAAGTGGGGGGGAACTCTGATGCCAGGTGTAAATTGGAATGTGCAAGTAGGCATCTTTGACGTCTAAAGAAGCAAGGGAACCCCCTTGATGCAGGGACGCCCAAAAAAAAAAAATGTTCAGACACCGGGACGATCACGCTCTGGGACAACAAGTTCTGCCCTGCCCACAACAGAGCTTGCAGTCTATTCAAAGGCAGTTGCACAGTGGAAGGAAGAAACTCTTCTGGAGGAAAAGAACATAACTCTATCTTGAAACCAGATACAAATCACCTCGTGGACCCACTGGTCACTGACCCGGGAGGTTCACGTCCCAGGAACCAACGAAAACGTTCCCCCTCCCCAGATATGGATGGGGCAAACCTTCATGCCAACGGGACCTTGTCAGCAGTTCTGGAGAAGCCTGCTCTCTAATTGCCAGACCGAGGCTGCTAGAATCCTCCTGAAGAGGCTTTCAGGGGCTTGGAACCTTTTTTAAATCTCTAGGGGACGAAAAACTTCTTATGGGCTGAAAAGGAAGTCCTACACCGTCCGCGAGGTACCTTCCCCTTCCCAGACCGCAGAAGAAGGTACTCTTAACCCCGCCAGACACCTATGTCATCCACGGTAGCCCTGAAAAAACAATTCAATCAAGGGCTTTTTGGAGGTTTGATTCGCAGACCAACACTTTAGCCACAAAAAACGCCTAAGCACCACTGCCAAGACAGATAGGTTAGAGACTCATGGGAACCGCATCCAAAGATGCATCGCAGACAATCTGCAGATCCTGGACCAACCGATACACCAGTTTGCCGTAGGCGGGGGGCCAAATAAGGCACCAGCCATAGTAACAGGTAACGAGCCTTAGAGAGATTCTGCCTGCCTGTCAGTCAGATACCTAAAAGCCAATGATACTACCATCGGAAACATGGTTGCCTTAGTCAACCTGGAAACAATTCCACAAAGTGATACCAGACATCAAAGCATCTTGGGACCAGCAAGGGTCTTATTGAACGCACCCAGCACCTATAGACACAATTGTCAAAATAAGCTGGATAAGAGAACACCATGACCGCACGGGACGGCTTGTGAGTGACAAATAAAATAGATCTGTCTGCAGCAGCCTCGGCTGCATCCTCCAACATAAATGGCTCCAGCATGGACGCAATCAGTGCATCTACCAGCGCCTTTTTGTGCGGAGCAGCAGCCATAGAGGAATCATCCTCAATGTCTGATGGGTCAGAGAAAATGTGGACTCAGACCCCGTAGGGTGGTCCCATCCCTAACGATCGAACCAGATGCAGGATCTGATAAGACAGGAGAGGGTGGGGGTATTTGCTAAGCCAACGTCTAATACCATCCTTACCCCTCACAGAGGGTTGGCAACTCCACCAACTACGGCCGTAAAAATGTGGGGGGGGGGGCACTGACAGGACCCCGCAAGGGGGTCCCCTGCAGTGCCCTCTCGAAGCCTGAAGAGGCGGCCACAAATGGACCCCACTAAGGGGGGTCTGCTCGCTGCTGATGCAAGAAGACCTGCAGACAAGCTACACCCAGTGTCCACTTAGAAATGCGGATGCCCTACAGTACCATAGCAGCTAAACCCACCTGGGACCCTGTTCTCCCCTCCAGAGCCGCCCTACCAGAATGGGGAAGCTTAATTTTTTCAGGCACGCGACCCAGTAGGCCATAAAGCCACAGCCTAAAGTTTTAGCCGCCCGTCTGCAAGAGCGCGATCCATGGGAAACATGCGACCAGCCCGGGGAGCAGAGGAGAGGCGGATGTCCCAGGGTACAAAGGTAGATTCAGCCACCACAACTGGGGCCACCCCATCCAAGGTCCAGCTAGTAGGCCACAAAGCCACGGCCCACATTTTCAGCCTATCTGACCAAGTGGTACTCGGACCCGCGGATCCCGGGCCACCCGCCCCCCAGCTGTCCCAGGAGTATCCAAAGAAGACCACCCCATATCAAGCCCACCAAGGGATACAGGGTGACAGTTTACTCGCAGGCATCAAGGCCAGGGACACCCACAGCCTGGGCACCAGCCACCCTGCCATGAGCACGGGCAGGTAAGCCAGCTCAATGCCACCCAGGGAGGGGAAAGGGCGGAGGTTGGGGGGGGGGGTCGAAGAGAAACCCTGGACGGACTGACCACCCCTGGAAGTATCCACACCGCATCCAAGGAAGGAGAGGAGGGGGGCCATACTTACCGATCCAGTGAAGCATGCGGGTAACACTCCCAAGACAGGAACCTTGTCGCCACCCATGTGGGAAAGCGGTCGGCCAGAAGGAATGCTGCGGCTCAGGCCTAGACCCAGTCGTATGCAAACCTTGTGAGACATTTAACTCACGGGCCAGCCCCAACCAGTGGGGCTATGTCGCGGCCGACCAAGTGCGGAGCTACGGTCTGCGCGCATTCGCTGGGCAGGCTGAGGGGACCGCTGGAACTTCAACAGTTCAGCCTGTTACTCAGCCCGGCAAATGCTAGAAGATCTCCACAGGAAAAAAAAAAAGAAATCCAAAAAAAAAAAAACCAGCAAAAAAAAATAGAGAAAGAAGCCAGGACCTAGGGCCCGGCAGGGAGACTGGGTTCTACTCCTTAACTGAGCAAACAAAAACTGATTATCTCTAAGCAGAGAGGGGGGATTATGCCAGCCGAGGACGGCCCATGGAAGGTAGACAAGCTTTTGTGTTGTCTGCCTAGTCCTACTCCTGTAGAGGGCAGCATAACCCTATGGTGAAGATTATGAAGCTGTGTCTCAATGAACAGAAGAGAAAATCTGATTTTCCTAGATGACCAGTAAAGAACATTACATTTAAGATTTCAAAAGCAGTCAGTCAAACAGAGTTGGGCAAGACTGCAACAATGACAAAAGACATACAATAAAATGGGTCAAGAAGGCTGGACAGGCTCAGAGAGCAGCTTGAGGCAATTTACAATTGAAACTGGCATCATAGGAGGTCTGAACCTCCACCTTGTAGAATTTAAACGTGAAGTCAGACAGCTGCCTTCCAAACATGAGCAAATATATGACCGATGGTACAATGCCTATGAAGCACAGATCTGGTAGTGTGTGCCTTAACAAGAAAAGGAGGAACCCTATCCATCAGATATAACCTCTAATGTTATTGTGACTACAATAGGGGAGATCCCTGACGGAAACTTCAAGAATTAAAAAGAGAATCCAATTGCCTAAAGAAGGCAATAGCAGAATTGTACCGAAGCCTGATAGGATGGCAACCACCTTTAGAAACTTGAATGTCTTTGAAACAGAGGGCTTTTCTAACTCCAACGCTGGGTTGGAAATTACCCATGCTAAGGAGAGTCCCACCCTAGCGGTCAGACATATGGGAACGTCTAAGAACTGAGTCTGTAGGTCGCACTCTGCCAAAATGTTGAGCTTCAATGGTCTGCAGTGAAACTAGGTGTATCACAATCTTTAAGGCAACTATTAGACCGAAGACCATTAAGCAGGAACAAAATGAGGGTTTCCCCTAGGCATTAAAGCATAGGGAAACAGAAAAGTATCCCAAAGCAGGTAGATTCTGGATGGGGCAGGGTCTATTGTCAAGCCCAGGTACTCCAATATGCGAGATAGGTTGACTGATTAGTTGCTCAGATTGAGCATCCAGTCAAAGCTTAGAGTCTGTCTTATGTCAGAGCAACAACTTGCACTGCCACACTCTCACCACCAGAGAGCGCTAAATCCCCTTCTTCCAGCACCATGCCTCCCTTCCCTCTCTGTTTACGTTACTCAGGTAATGAGCTATGGAGAGAGAGGGTGAGAAGGAGGAGAGTGGAGAACTGGGGTCATAGAGGACTGATGAGTCCAATACATCGCTACTTAATAGTGAGCTGGCTTCAAGTGACAGGATGTCGCGATTGAGAGGCTGCCCCCCTCTCCCTGGGAGGTAACAGGCTGCAAGCATCACCCTCCAGTCCATGGAGCGGTTGTCTTTCTCTAGACCGGTCCCTGGCTGCGGGGAGGTTGGGGACCGCTGTTTTACAGGTCAGGCTCTAACAGCGAGTAGGCCAGGAAAGTCCTAGCTGGGTTAGTCAATTTAAGTTATGTTATCATAAAGCATCAATAAGCTATGTTATTGCTAAAGGTATGTCATCCTGATCCGATTCCTAAGAAGAGGAATGATCCTCAGCAAGCATCTTCACGAAAGGCAATTTATCTAGCTAAAGGGCGAAATCAATGTCTCATTCAGAAAAGGAGACCAAAGGGGCAAAGTTGTTTTTCCAGCCATCTATGGCCTCAAAAAGAAATTTCGCTCATGAAATCTGACAATTTTGCAGAAAATTCCAGCTAGTTCAAAATCATACCCAGAAAGAGGAACAGGACAAAGTGTTCTGCAGCAACAACCAAACTTAAAGTGAGGTGGCACAGGAAAAGTAGGCACCAGGGCTGTGCAGGTACAGTAAGTGCCAAGCAATAGCACCGGCACAGGTTGGCACTAATTGGATTCTTGACTTACCGTAAAACCCATTCCTCTGATGTTCATTGACGGACACAGCTCCTGATCTTCTTAACCATTGTGATGTCCCAAAGCAGTGTTAAACATGAGGGGTGGGAAAAGCGAAAAAAAAAAAAAATTCCCAAGGCTAACTATAGCCAACCAGGTAAACAGGAGCTAAACCAAAACAACTGGAGCTCACCTGAGAAAAGCCATACACCCTCAAAGAGGATCAGATCCTTTAAACAGCAGCCTGCAAAAACCTTGAGGCCAAAAGGAAGAATTTGCAGATGCCAACACATCCACTTTATAGAACTTTGTGAAAGTGTGCACCGACAACCAGGAGGCCACCTTGAGAACCTGCATCACTAACGCCTGATGACGGAAAATAGTCGCAGAGGAAACGGACAACCGTTCCTGAGGCCCATCCGTGAGCACAAATAGTGAGTCTGACATTCTAAAAGACTCCGTAGCTGCCAGGTACATCCTAATTGCCTAGTCCACATCCAAGGCATGCAAAGCAATTTCCTTCAGACAACCTGAGGAAGGGACGACGGACAGGGACGAAGAACCAACTAATCATTGTAAACCACCAGTAACGACAGTATAACGCCATCAATTCCGACACCCTGCGCGCAGAGGTGAAGCCACCAAAAAGGCTACCTTCTGGGACAGCATAAGCAGGGGACAGAGCACCAAATTGAGGTCCCAAGGCAGAAACAGAGACCGAATGGGAGGTGTCAAGTGCATAACTCCCTGAAGAAAAGTACGCACCAGGGAGTATGTGGCCAAGGGCAATTGCAATAAAACCGCTAAGGCCATCCTCTGAATCTTTATAGTACTCAAGGCCAGTTTCTGCTCAATCCCCCCCCCCCCCCTTTGAAGGAGGGTTAAGATCCGAGCCACCGAACAAGAGCGAGGATGAACCCCAAGAGACTCACGCCATGCAATGTATGTCTTCCATGTCAGACGGTAGATCTTCCTAGAAGTAGGTTTCCTAGCTTTTAACAGCGTTGGAAACACCGACTAACGCAAGATGGAAGATTGGTCCTTGGGACAGCAGACCATCCCTGAGAGTAGGCTTCCAAGGAACGACGGTGACCAGTTGCACCAGATCAGCATACCAAGCCTGGCGAGGCCAGTCCGGGGCCACTAAGATGACCGGAATCCCTTCGGCCTCGATCATACGTAGATGTCTTGGCAGAAGCTTGAGAGGAGGGAAGGCGTAAATCAGGTGATACTGACCCGACGGGGCCACCATCGCATCTGTGGCATCCGCCAGAAGAACCCGTGTTGGAGTCACAAACCTCTGCATCTTTCTGTTGAGCCAGGAAGCCAACAGGTCCACCTTGGGGATGCCCCACCGGAGACACAACTGATGAAACACATCCGGATGAAGATACCACTCCCCTTGGTCCAACGCCATCCGACTGAGGTAATCTGAGTGCCAGTTTTCCATCCCAGGAATGTGTACGGCGGAGAGGGCTGAAACGAACCATTCTGCCCATCTTGTGCCTCCCTGGTGACTGACATAAGCCACGGCCGTGGCATTGTCCGATTAAATATGCACTGGACATCCCTGAAGACGATCCATCCAAAGTTCCAGGAACAGTCTGTTTGCTTGTAGTTCCAAGACATTTATCAGTAGTCTGGACTCTTCCAGTGTCCAGATTCCCCGAGCAGAATATTGGCCAAGGATGCCACCCCAACCAGACAGGCTGGCATTTGTGGTGACCACTGTCCAATACAAGGGGAGGAAGGATTTGCCCAGCCGAAGCACTGAAGACTGTCACGGAACCATGAACCAAACGTACAACAACAGATAAGTGAAAATAAGAAGGCTTTATTGAAAATCAAGCTGTAAAGCAAAAGTCCAAACGGATGGCGAAACCGAGGCAGAGTCCTTGCGAAGCCAGAGTTCAGGAACCAGGAGGGTAGTCAGACGAAGCCGGGATCAGGAACCAGCAGGGTAGACAGACGAAGCCAGGATCAGGAACCAGCAGGGTAGTCAGACGAAGCCAGAATCAGGAACCAGAAGCAGCAGCAGTCTTAGAAGCATGTGAACACAGGAGGACCAAGCAAGGAACTGAAGCCACAGACCTCCTATATATATGAGCTAGGCATCCAGCTCCTCCCAGTGGGAAGGAGGAGCCGCAGAGTGGGAGGCAACAAGAAACCCAGAAACCAAGATGGCCGCCAGCACATGTCAAACGAAGGAGAACAGCAAGAAGGTAAGACCATGACAGTACCTCCCCCTCAAGGGCCCCTCCTCCGCGGAGTAAAGAACGGTTTCTGAGGGAAGCGTGCGTGGAAGGCACGGAGCAAGGCAGGAGCATGGACATCTGCGGAGGGAACCCAGGAACGCTCCTCTGGACCATAACCACGCCAATGAACCAAAAACTGCACCCGACCGCGGACCAGGCGTGAGTCCAGGATATTGCTCACCTCATACTCCTCACGATTGCCCACTTGGACCGGACGAGGCCGAGGAACCGAGGAAGTGAAACGATTACACACCAGTGGCTTCAACAGGGAGACATGAAACACGTTGGAGATCCGCATGCCAGGAGGAAGCGCAAGGGCATAGGCTACCGGGTTTACCCTGCGAAGCACTCGGAAGGGACCAACAAAGCGAGGCGCCAGCTTGGGAGTGGGCACTCGAAGGTTGAGGTTGAGGTTGCGGGTGGACAACCATACACGGTCTCCGGCCTGGTAGGAAGGAGCAGGCGCTCGTCTGCGATCAGCCTGGAGTCTCTGGCGCTGCGCAGAGACCTCAAGGGACTTCTGGATCTGTACCCAAGAAGCACGTAGGACGGAAAGGTGATCCTCCACAGCCGGAATATCCTTGGGGAGAGAATACCTCCGGTAACACGGCAGGTTGGAACCCATAATTGGCCATGAAGGGAGACGTCCCAGAGGAAGAGTTCACCGCCGTGTTCCTGGCAAACTCAGCCCAAGGCAGGAGGTCAACCCAATTGTCTTGGTGATCGGAGACATAGCAACGAAGGAATTGCTCCAAGGCCTGATTGGATCGTTCTGCGGCCCCATTGGACTGAGGGTGGTAGGCCGAGGAGAAGGAGAGATGAATCCCCAACTGGGAGCAAAAGGCGCGCCAGAACCTGGACACAAACTGACTCCCCCGATCCGACACAATCTCCTTGGGCAAACCGTGCAACCGGAAGACCTCCCTGGCAAAAATCGTGGCCAACTCCTGTGCAGAGGGTAACTTCTTGAGAGGAACACAGTGGCACATTTTGGAAAACCGATCCACAATCATGAGAATGACCGTATGGCCTCGGGATGCAGGGAGGTCCACAATGAAATCCATCCCCAGGTGTGACCATGGGCGCTCCCCGGTGGCTATGGGTTGCAGAAGGCCCAACGGAAGGTGCCGAGGGGACTTACTCTGGGCACAAACGGAGCATGCCGCTACATATGCGGCGATGTCGGAACGTAGGGAAGGCCACCAGAACAGACGTGAAACAGCCCAGGACAGCTGATTCTTTCCAGGATGCCCCGCGGTCTTGGAGTTATGGTAGGTTCGCAACAACCGAGTGCGCAACTCCTCAGGCACAAAACATCTGCCGTTGGGTCTCCCAGAGGGAGCACCAGATTGAGCCGCCAAAATCTGCTCACCCAGGGGAGAGGTCAGGCTGGTGCGAATGGCGGCCAGGATCTGATTCGGAGGTATGACCGAAGTCGGAATCGACTCCTCCCTGGACAGGTCGGAGTACTGCCGTGATAAGGCATCCGCCCTGATGTTCTTGGAACCGGGTAGGTAGGAGACCACGTAATTAAAACGTGACAAGAACAGAGCCCATCTGGCCTGACGTGGTGTCAATCTCTTGGCCTCAGAAAGGTAGGTCAGATTCTTGTGGTCCGTCAGGATGAGGACCGGAACCACCGAACCCTCGAGCAAGTGCCTCCATTCTTTAAGGGCCTGCACGATGGCCAATAACTCCCTGTCACCAATCTGATAGTTGCACTCCACGGAAGACAGTTTCCGGGAGTAAAACCCACAAGGAAGCAGAGGACCCTCTGGTGTTCTACGCTGAGACAGAAGGGCGCCTACTCCCGTCTCAGAAGCGTCCACCTCGAGGACAAAGGGCAACCCAGGGTTGGGATGCGACAGAATCTGAGCCGACACAAAGGCGGACTTTAGAGCCTCAAAAGCTCGGATGGCCTCGAGCGGCCAGACCTGGGAATTACTGCCCTTCCTGGTCAGATCCGTGAGAGGCTTGGCTAGCATGGAAAAGTCCCTGATGAACTTCCGATAATAATTGGCGAAGCCCAAAAAGCGCTGCAGGGAGCGAAGACCACTGGGCTGGGGCCACTGTAAGACAGCCGAAACCTTCTCAGGATCCATGGAGAACCCCTCAGCGGAAATGATGTAACCTAAGAAGGTTACCTGGGATCGGTGAAATTCGCATTTCTCAAGCTTACCGAACAGTTTGTTCTCTCGTAACCGTTGCAACACTCGTCTGACATCCAGAATGTGGGTCTCCATGGATTCAGAATATACCAAGATGTCATCCAAATAGACCACCACACACTGCTGCAACAGGTCACGGAAAACATCGTTGATGAATTCCTGAAAGACTGCGGGCGCATTGCACAACCCAAAGGGCATAACCAAGGATTCATAATGACCGGTCCTGGTGTTAAACGCGGTCTTCCACTCATCGCCCGCCTTGATCCTTACGAGGTTATATGCCGCCCTCAGGTCGAGTTTGGTAAAGACCGTGGCCCCTTTAAGACGATCGAACAGCTCGGAAATCAAGGGTATCGGGTAAGCGTTCTTGATCGTGATGCGATTGAGACCCCTGTAATCGATGCAAGGCCTCAACTCACCGCCCTCAGGTCGAGTTTGGTAAAGACCGTGGCCCCTTTAAGACGATCGAACAGCTCGGAAATCAAGGGTATCGGGTAAGCGTTCTTGATCGTGATGCGATTGAGACCCCTGTAATCGATGCAAGGCCTCAACTCACCGCCCTTCTTTTTCACAAAGAAAAATCCAGCCCCTGCCGGGGACGAGGATTTGCGAATGTGTCCGCGTGAAAGCGCCTCCTTCACGTACTCCTCCATGGCCTCATTCTCCGCTACCGACAGTGGATAGACCTTGCCACGAGGAGGAACAGCACCAGGTTGTAACTCGATGGCACAATCGTATGGGCGGTGCGGAGGTAGGGCAACCGCGCGCACCTTATCGAATACATCCCGGTACTCCTCGTATTCAGGAGGCAACAGAGAGTCCGAGGAAGTACACAGCAACTTGACAGGCCCATGGATGCAACTAGCCCCACACTGTGGTGACCACGAGAGGATCTCGGCCGATCTCCAATCGAAAGTCGGATTATGCTTCTGGAGCCAGGGGTACCCCAAGACCACCGAGTAGTGTGGAGACGAAATAACCTGGAAGCAGACCGACTCTCTGTGAACGGCACCAATGGCTATCCCCACTGGAAGGGTCTCATGAGTCACGTGTGGCGGCAGAAGGGGTCTGCCGTCTATCGCCTCAAGAGCCAGTGGAGAACCTCGGGCCTGCAGAGGAATGGAATTGGCGGCAGCGAACACACTATCAATGAACAAACCACCAGCACCAGAGTCCACCAACGCCTGGGTCGTCACTGAGCCCCCGACCCAGGAGAGAACAACAGTGATCAGTGGTTTGTCAACACGGGAAACCGGGGACGAGGAGACTCCACCCAAGATCTGCCCCCGACAGGATCTCAGGTGCGAGCGTTTCCCGGACGGTTCGGACATGCCAACCGAAAATGCCCACCGAGACCACAGTACATGCATCGGCCCTCGCGTCTCCGGAGTACCCTCTCCCCCTCGGACAGGCGAGCAAAGCCCAGCTGCATGGGTTCATCCCCAGCCAAGTCATCCCCAGGAGGCGTGGGAGGAGAGGGAGGCACGGGTGGGACAGCAAAGGTAGGCGCCAATCTGTTAGGAGGCCTCCGCAGACTCTCCTTAAAGGAAGGTCTCTCCCTGAGTCTGGTGTCAATCAAAATCAGGAAAGAAATAAGAGACTCGAGCTCCACTGGTAGGTCCTTAGCTGCAACCTCATCCTTCAAGGCATCCGAGAGACCATGAGAGAAAGCAGCGACCAGAGCCTCATTATTCCAGCCCACCTCTGCTGCCAGGGTACGAAACTCAATGGCGTATTCAGCTACGGATCGTGAACCCTGTCTGATGGACATAAGGAGCTTCGCAGCAGAGGCAGCACGAGCCGGCACATCGAATACCCTCCGAAGAGAAGCAACAAAACCGGAAAACTCGGCAACCACCGGATTGTTGTTCTCCCATAAAGGGCTGGCCCAGGCCAAGGCCTTGTCTGAGAGCAGCGAAATTAAGAAGCCCACCTTTGATCTCTCAGTAGGAAAGGCATGTGGCAGCAACTCGAAATAAATGCCCACCTGGTTAAGGAAACCTCGGCACTGAGTTGGCTCTCCCCCAAAGCGCTGTGGAAAGGGGGCAGAACCGGTCATACCCCGAAACACCGCAGGCGCAACAACAGGTGTCGGGGTAGACTCTGGCGCAACAACCGGAGCGGCAGTAGGAGCGGGCCCAGGAGCGACAACCGACCCATCGGCAACGGGAGCGAAATGAGCCGTGCGTTCAAGCAGGGTTTGCAACGCCACGGCGAACCGACCCAACAGGTGATCCTGCTGATCAAGTCTGGCAACCAGCGTGGGTAGCGAGGATGGCCCTGTACCGTCAGAATTCATGGCTTGGTCCTAATGTCATGGAACCATGAACCAAACGTACAACAGATAAGTGAAAATAAGAAGGCTTTATTGAAAATCAAGCTGTAAAGCAAAAGTCCAAACGGATGGCGAAACCGAGGCAAAATCCTTGCGAAGCCAGAGGTCAGGAACCAGGAGGGTAGTCAGACGAAGCCGGGATCAGGAACCAGCAGGGTAGACAGACGAAGCCAGGATCAGGAACCAGCAGGGTAGTCAGACGAAGCCAGAATCAGGAACCAGAAGCAGCAGCAGTCTTAGAAGCATGTGAACACAGGAGGACCAAGCAAGGAACTGAAGCCACAGACCTCCTATATATATGAGCTAGGCATCCAGCTCCTCCCAGTGGGAAGGAGGAGCCGCAGAGTGGGAGGCTACAAGAAACCCAGAAACCAAGATGGCCGCCAGCACATGTCAAACGAAGGAGAACAGCAAGAAGGTAAGACCATGACAAAGACTGAATCCACCATATCAGGAACTCTTTCGTTCCCCAGCTCAGCCGGGTCGGATTGTCCAGAAACTGTGGATTCTTGTCCCATTTGGGCAGAATCTCCCTGGCAGGGACCTCGTATGGAACTGTGCAAATTGAATCACTTTGAAGGTAGATAGCGTCAGGCCCAGCACCCGCATGCAAGTCCGAAGGGATGAATATCTGCTGGACAGCAGGAGACGAATTGAAGCCTGTAGTTTCTGGAGTTTGTCCAGAGGAAGGAGCACTCTGGCTAAGGCTAGAGTCCAGAGTCAGACCCAGATAGCCCAGCTTGTGGAAGGAACCAGAGCAGACTTCTGAAAATTCAGAATTCAGCCCAATTCTCTCAAGCTCATATGCTGGTTTCCAGATTTTCCACCAGAGCAGTATGAAACTCAGCTCACATAAGGACAAGGTCCAAGTAGCCCAGTTGGCATAACAATGTTGGCACCACTTACGTAAAGACCCGAGGAGCAGAGGCGAGACAACAAGTTAAGTCCACAAACTGATAATGCTCCTATCCCACGGCAAAGCGGAGGTAGCGCCGAAGACCTACACATATTGAAATGTAAAAGGTAAGCGTCCTTGATGTCGATAGAGGCAAGAAAATCCCCCTGATGCAGGGAAGCCACCACCATACAATCGGACCCCATTCTGAACTTCTGCACCCGTACAAAGCAGTTCAGCACCTTGAGGTCCAGAATTGGGTGCACCTTGCCTTCCTTTCTTGGGACTGTAAACAGGTTTGAGTAAAACCCCTGAAAATGCTCCGAAGTCAGAACCAGGACCATCACCCGTAAAATAAAAGACCTTGCACAGCTCCAAAAAGAGCCTGTAAGCGGACCGGGGACAGTTGCACGGCGGAAGGAAGAACCTTACCGGAGGGTAAGAACTAAACTCAATCTTGTAGCCGTAACAAATTACCTCGTGGACCCACTTATTTTTGTACCAGGGGAGTCCACGAGTCCAGGAACCAGGGAAGATATTCCCCCCACCTCCAGGTACGGGTGAAGGCACACTTTCCTGCTTAAGGGGCCTTTCCCATAGGTCTGGAAAAGCCTGCACCTGACTTGCCAGACCAAGTTTGCTTGGATCCTCCGGAGGAAGCCCTGAAGGGCTCTGATACCTTGTCAGTCGACCCTGAGGGACAAAACTATTTCTTATGAGCCGAGAAGGAGGGCCCACATCTACGACAAGGGTCCTTGCCTTTAGTAGCCTGCAGAAGAAAGATACCCCCCCCCCCCCGTGAGACCTTTAATGAGGTCATCCAGGGTAGCACCAAACAGGCAATCTCCTTGAAAGGAAATAACAGTTAAGGCCTTTTTAGAAATCTGGTCCGCAGACCAGCATTTGAGCCAAAAGACATGCTGAAGGACCACTGCCGAATGAGAGAGCCAAGTCACTAGGGGGTCCGGATCCAAAGAGGCATCACAAACTGCAGCTCAACAAAGGCAGGGGGGAGCTACTCCCCCTCCAGGTCAAGGCGTAAAAGCTTAGCCCACTTGGTCAGAGTCTGCGACACCAGGGCAATGTGAAAATTGCCCTCAGTGCCGAACCAGCCAGGGTGTACAAATTGCAGGCCACAGCCTCCACATTCCTGTCACCTGGGTCTTTCAAGGCCGGGGACTCTCCAACTGGAATCATGGTTAAAAGGAAAAATGTGGTCTATTAAGCGCTAACACCAAATTCAAAGCTGCTAGCACTGAGTAACTGATAAACAAGTTATAAAAGTATATAAAATAAAAAATATGTGAAGCGCTAAATAAATATGACATGTGAATGAAACATATTCAAAATTACAATGAGTGATGACATTATCAAATAAATGATCCAAAACATGTGATTATTCAAATAAAGTCCCATAAAATGGATAATAAAAGGTGAAAAGTCCCAAATCGTGACAGATCCAGATATCAAACAAAATTGTGACTTAAAGTGAGATGCGTCCCGTCACCAGATGAACATAAGAAATGGGCACTCACCAGATGCTGTGGGCCTGTACTATCATATGACAAACAGACCAAACAGGCTTATGAGATGATCCAAAATCCTCCTAAAAAGCGACCAGGGATGTAGTCCCAGGCTCATGAGGAAGTATAGGGAGAAGTGTAAGATCTCTCATATACCTGACCGCATGGAAGCCAAGAAAAAAGTGCACATAGCGTAATATTGCTAATAAACTTTTAATGAAAAAGTAAAGAAATGCACTTACAAACATCCGATGGTTACAGGCAATATACAAATGAGGCAAGGAATTCTAATGGAGGCTGTTGACGCGTTTCGTCCTATTGGACATTTTCAAAGGATTTTGCTCGATATGTAGGAGAATTATGGATGGTTTTATAAGCACCAAAATAAGTGTGGAACGATCTACACCTGATTTGCAGGACTGTGCCGCTACTTCCGCCAAAATGGTGCCGGCGTGCGGTCCAGGCCTCATTCCGGTTGTAGCCAAAGACGCAACGTCACTTACGGTTTAAACCGGAAGTGAGGTAATATCAACAAAGAACGCTGTGGCAGCCCGGAAATGAATGCACAGGAGCATACAGGCGGATCGTATAACAAACCACTCATATGGGGGATTATACTAAACAATATGGGGGATTATACTAAACAAATTAGCAATGTTCAAATAAAGAAACATTAGTTAAGATGCGGCAAATGGAAAATTAAAAGGAGTTTTTAGAAAAAACACTTATGCTTGCAACACTATAACAAAAACAAAGCAATAACATAGGGGTCATTTTAATATTGACACATCATTAAAATTCCAAATGCACAGTATATATAAACTATATAAAAAATAAATAATAAATATCATCACAGTATTAAAATGAAGAAAGAAACCTCGCTAAAGGGTTCATTAGAGAACCATATAAAATGATGTAAGCCAGAGAACTATAAATATCATCCAAAAATAGAAAAAAATGAATTTTTGTAAAATTCCTTTCTCTGAGTCTTCTGACAGTCGCCGCCCACTCATACAGTCTTCACCAATGGGTATTGACCTCTTATCCATAGGAACAAGCTAGGCATAAGACTTGTTAGAAACAAAGCAATTTACATGGACACACCTGTAGGGGGCTGTCCCTCTGGTCCAATACCCCCCTGCTATCAGCATTCCCAACTCAGTTTGGTAGCAAGCAGTAAAAGTCCAAAAGAACCCCACAAGAGGGGCAGGGGTGGCGACTGTCAGAGGACTCAGAGAAAGCAATTTTACGGTAAGATTTTACAAATACGCAGCACCCAGGTCAGAGAAAGGAACCATATCTGAGCAGAAAACAGAAAAGCTCAACAGGAGCAAACAACCAAGGAAGCAAATAAACAAAGGGGAAAACAACCCCAACAGACAGGGACAGGCAACGCCATGTCCCCATTAAGGCACTGCCGCACACAGAACTTTGCGGCCAAAGGAGGCATCTGCTGATGACAAAACATCAAGTTTGTAGAATTTGGAAAAGGTGTGCATGGACGACCAAGTCGCTGCCTTGCACACCTGGGCCACCGAAGCCTGATGTCGGAAATCCCAGGACGCACTCACCGCTCTGGTAGAGTGCGCTTTGACAGGGAAGGGCAGAACCCGTTCCCTAATTGAATAGGCCTGTACAATCGTCTATCTGATCCATTTTGAAATGGTTGCCGCAGACGCAGCCATACCCTTCCGAGGACCCTCGGGAAGGACGAAGAGAGAATCCGACTTCCTGAAGGATTCAGTAGACAACAGGTACACCCTGATCGCCCGGACTACATCCAAGGAATGCAAAGCAAACTCCTTAGGATGCTAAGGATTCGCACACAGCGAAGGCAAGACAATATCCTCGTTAAGGTGAAAATCTGAAACCACCTTAGGAAGGAAAGATTGGTTAGGTCGCAAGACCACCTTATCCCTATGAACCACCAGGTAAGGGGAGCGACAGGACAGAGCCGCCAACTCCGACACTCTGCGGGCAGATGTGATCGCCACCAGAAAGGCAACCTTCTGAGACAGCAGAGGCAGAGGAATCTCCCTGATGTTCCCAAAGGGAGGACGTTGCAAAACGGACAGGGCCAAATTCAGGTCCCAAGGAGGTAAAGGCCCTCTCCTAGGAGGAGCCAAATGACGCACCCCTGAATAAAGGTACGTATCAAAGAGTTTGACGCCAAGGGGCACTGGAAAAGGATTGCCAGTGCCGACAACTGACCCTTAATCGTGGTCAGGGCAAGACGCTGGTCCACACCCGATTGCAGGAAGGCCAACACCCTCGCGACCGAGAAGGAACGAGGATGGACGCCCCTGGATTCACACCAGGCAAAATAAGCCTTCCAGGTACAGCAATAGATCTTACCGGACGAGGCTTTCCTAGCCTTGAATAGGGTAGGAATGACTGCCAACGAGAGACCCCTGTCTTTCAGGACCTGGCTCTCAACAGCCACGCCATTAACCACTTTACCCCCAGCCCTATTTCGGACACTTTTTGTTCACAAGTTAAAACCAGTATTTTTTCCTAGAAAACTACTTAGAACCCCCAAACATTATATAGATTTTTTTAGCAAAGACTCTGGAGAATAAAATGTCGGTCATTGCAAAAATTTTTCTCACGCGGTATTTGCGCAGCGGTCTTTAAAACGCCATTTTTTTGGAAAAAATTTGAAAAATCACATTTCACTGCATTTAAAAAATACTAAACAGTAAAGTTAGCCCATTTTTTTTGTATATTGTGAAAGATGATGTCACGCCGAGTAAATAGATACCAAACATGTTACGGTTTAAAATTGCGCCCCCCCCGTGGGATGGCGACAAACTACGGTCAATAGAGATCTCAATCTGCGACGCTTTAAATTTATTTAACGGTTACCAGTTTAGAGTTAGAGTGTAGCTCTTTTTTTTAAATTATTGCGCACGCTCTGGCGATCGCGGCGATACCTCACATGTGTGGTTTGAACAGCGATTTCATTTGCGGCTCGACTTACGTATACGTTTTTTTTTTGTGCGTGAGCTAACGGTGACGGGGGCGGCTAAATTTTTTTTTTTTTTTTTTCCTATTTATTTTTTCTTTTTTTTTAACTTTATTACAGGTTTTTAAAAAAAAAAAAATCTGATCACTTTTATTGCTGTCACAAGCAATGTAAACATCCCTTGTGACACCAATATGTAGTGACAGGTACACTTTATGGAGGGATCGAGGGTCTAAAAGACCCTAGACCCCTCCACTACACTTCCCTGTATGCAAAACGCCGAAAACGGCATTTTTGCATACAGCCGTTTTTCAAATCTGCCGCCTTTTGCAGCACAGTAACCCGGATGTGACGTCATGGACACCGCCTCCGGGTTACGTCATCGGAGCCCCGATCGATGCCGTTTCCGGCATTCATCGGGACTCCATCCAGCCGGCGGACGCGCCGGCTGGGTGCTTGGGGCTCCCAGTGGGACGGGAGCCCCGAGCAAAGCCGCGGAAAGCGGCGGGAGGGACGTCCCCTCCCGCCCCCCCGGGTAACGATCGAGCGGCTCCCGAGCATCATCCCGGTATAACCACTCAAAGTCAGCCGACGTAGGTCTACGTGGCTGGTCGTTAAGTGGTTAAAGCCAGCGACTGTAAAGCAGGATGGAAGATCGGCCCCTGAGACAGTAGATACGTCTCTCAACGGTAGCCGTGATGGAGGCTCGACGACCAGTTGTATGATGTCCGCGTACCAAGACCGGCGCAGCCAGTCTGGGGCCACCAGAATCACCAACTTCGGTTCCAAGACCAACCTGCGAAGGAACCTGGACAACAACTGAATCAGGGGGAAGGCATAAATCAGGCGATACTCCAAGGCACCACCAGTGCATCCGAGCCATCTGCCAGAGGATCGCGCATTCATGCCACGAACCTTCCCACCTTGTTGTTTAGCTGAGACCCCATCACGCACACAGCATCTAAAACACCTCCGGGTGTAGGGACCATTCCCCCTGGTCCAGGGTCTGGCGACTCAGATAGTCGGCCTGCCAATTCTCCACACCTGGAATGTGAACTTCCTAAATCGCCGGGACGTGCGTCTCGGCCCAAGACAGAATTTTGGTCACTTCCAGGGCCGTCCGGGCACTCCTGCTGCCCCCTTGGTGATTGATGTAAGCCACCGCAGTGGCGTTGTCCGTCTGCACCCGCACAGGGCGGCCCCGAAGCTGATCCGACCAACGGAGCAAGCACAGTCTGATCGCTCGCAGTTCCAAGACGTTTATCGGCAGGGAGGATTCCTCCTCTGACCAAGTGCCCTGGGCAGACAGAATGCCCAGAACGCCACCCCAGCATGACAGGCTGGCGTCCGTGGTGATCACCGTCCACAACAACGGGCGGAAGAATTCCCCCTCCGTCAGAGCTGGAGACTGGAGCCACCAGAGAAGATCCTCTCTGACTTGGTGGCTCAAAGATATCCTCCTTTCCAATGATTGAGGATGCCTGTCTCATCTGGCCAGAATCTCCGCTTGAAGAGATCGTGTGTGGAACTGTGCAAATGGTATTGCCTCGAAGGCCGATACCATCAACCCCAGGGACCGCATGCAGGTCATGAGCGGTGAGGATTAGTTGTCCCTGAGGGACCTGACCTTGTCCTGTAGAGTCCGGAGCTTGTCCTCTGGCAGAAAGACTTTTGCTTGGGCAGAGTCCAGGACCATTACCAAGTAAGGGAGGCGAACAGAAGGGGACAAGGTCGACTTCTGAACGTTGATGGTCCATCCAAACTCCTGGAGCATCTGAACGGTAGTCGACAGATCGCGTAACAGACTCAGGCTGGCACTCGATCTTAACAGGAGATCGTCCAGATATCCCAAGATCGCAATCCCCTGTGCCCATAACAGGGCCAGAACAGGAGCCAGCACTTTGGTAAAAACCCTTGGAGCCGAAGCGAGACCGAAAGGTAACGCCACAAACAAATGTTCCTCCGCTATTTCGAGGTACCTCTGATGACCCTCGAATATGGGGATGTGTAAATACGCATCCTTGAGGTCGAGGGAAGCCAGGAAAACTCCCGGGCTCAGGGAGGCTACCACCGAAAAGAGGGATTCCATGCGGAATTTTTGAACCCGCACTAAGTGTTCAGAGCCTTCAAGTCTAGAATCGGATGTACCTTGCCCTCCTTTCTGGGCACAGTGAACAGATTTGAGTAAAACCCCTGAAATCTGTCCCGATGTGGCACCGGGACGATTACCCCCTGGGCGAGGAGATCCTGAATCGCCCGTTGAAGATCCTGTAAACGATCTGGGGTCAAATGAAGATTTGAGGGAAAGAATCTGTCCGCTGGACGTGAAAGGAATTCGATCTTGTAACCTGATCGAATGATTTCCTGAACCCACGTGTCCGGAATCCGGAGCAGCCAAGGTTTGAGAAAACCGCGCAGACGTCCCACCCACCCATGGTACGGGTGAGGGCGTCCCTTAAGGCCGAGGTGGACGGGCCCGCCATGCCCGCATTGCCGGCTTTTGGCTTGCCCGCCCAGGGCTTTCTTTTGCCACCCTGGCCTTTAAAGGATTTGCCCTTGTCCTCTGCCTTAAGCACGAAAGGACCCCTGATTTGGTTTAAAGGAAGGGCCCCGCTTACCGCGGAAAAACTTACCCTTGGGATTCTGGGGCAGCAGAGTGCTCTTGCCCCCAGTGACTCCTTTAACCAATTAGTCTGGGGAGTCCACAAAAAGGCGAGTCCCCGCATTAGGGATGTCAGACACCGTCTTCCTGGAAGTCTGGTCAGGCGACCAGCTCTTCAGCCATACCAAACGACGGGTTATCACCGCGACAGCAGATAGTCATGCGGCTAAAGGGGCCTCATCCATGGCCGCGTCACACAGGTACAGAACAGCCTGAATAATTAGGTCCACCATCTCCAAAGTAGTAGGAGGGGCGGAATCAGCCGCAAGGGTGCGCCTGAGCACCTTGGCCCAATCTGCCACAGCCTGAGAGACCATCACTGAGGCGAAAATAGGTTTCATCATGGAACCCGCCACCATATAGGAGTGGCGAACAAGAGATTCCATCCGCCTATCCGTAGGGTCCCTGAACACCGGAGAATCCTCCGTGGGCATAAGAGTGGCCTTGTTTAATCTGGACACCGTGTGATCCACCTTAGGGGCCAGGGACCAGTGCAAATCAGTAGGAGACGCTAAGGGATAACAGAGTTTAAACCGTTTTGGTACCACAAAAGGGCGCTTCAAATTGCGCCATTGTTCGTTCACCGTTTTGTGAAACTCAGCGGGGCAAGGAAACACCTGTGCCGCCTTCTGGGTTCTATGGGTCCCAAAAGGAAGACCGCTTACCCGGGTGGGTTGGGCTCATCCTCTAAATGTAGTGTATCTTTAACAGCGGTAATAAGCACAGACATAGCAGCGCGTTCCCTGGCCGTCCCAGGGGGGAATCATCCCCCTCCTTATCCTCCGCCTCCCCCTCCAAGTGAGAGGACTGAGACCCTTCAGGGGGTACACAGTCTATGGCAACCATATCAGACTCTGAATCAGAGGAGAGAGAAAGCCTAAGCCTCTTTTTAGAATCCCGTTCAGACATCAATAGATCCACCTTGGACGCTAAAGTCGCAAGGACAGCAGTAATCGCAGATGATTCAGATGTACCTGAATCATCCACCAAAGCTGGGGGGAATTTGCTGTCCTGAGACTCCATAAAAGCTTTTATGGTGCTGGCCCTTTAAATAGCAATAGTGCGATCCCACCGCAATGTACCGCAATAGGGACTACACTGAGATACCCCACAGGTAGAAAAAAAACTGATAGCCAAGAGATATTCCCCAAGAAAAAGCAATAAAGGACCCCCAGAAGTGTTACCACGCTTGCTGACGATCTCTCTGATTGTAGGAAAGGAAGTGATGTCGCACCGCTAGAGGCTAAACAGGACTCAGGCTAAAGAAAAATGGCTGTCCATAGAAATCAATGGGAGGCTCCGGGAAAATGGCCGCCGAACACATGTATAAATCAACTTGCCACACACAAGATGGCGCCGAAGGGCGCCACACACTACAATAGAAAATGGCTGCTGAAGTGCCCATAGTGAAGCCAGAGCAGCCGCCCATACCCAAAATGGCGGCCCCACGGGCCGCCCACACATGCCTGTACCCCCATTCAAGTAATAGTGCCACAGGGTTAGGGACCCCCACAACCCCCCCCCCACAAAGCGTCCTGGATGCGGTAGTGCCCCCGCGGAGACCAGGAGGATTGCGAGCCCCAGACACACAGACATGAGGGGAGAGCACAGACACAGCAGACTGTCATTCCCAGACAGAGGCCCCACACAGAATGTACTCACCGTTCCATGATGCCGTGGGCGCCTCTCTGCGATGGGAAGCCTCCCACCCCAGGTGGCGGGGGTGCCGTCAGCCAAACAGGACTCTAGTAACGCACGGAACCGCGGTTGAGGTGTCCTAGCAAGGTGGCCACCTCACGGGCTTTTGTCCCTGAGGACAGGGACAGGTCGTTTGCGAGGCCAGGGCATACGCATAGCCTGCTAAACGCTGGATGGCGGCCTAGGATTCCATAATGTTCTCTGTCCTGGGAAACCAGGACAACCAGTCCGATTCCCAGTTCCGCAAACGCTGTAGTCTTCCGAAGATCCGACTAACTAAGCGCAGGAACAAATAAAAAGCTAGTAGTGCAAAGAAAACACTTTAGCATAAAATAAAAGTAATAAAACAGAAGAAAAGGCTGAGACCGTAGCCCCAGCACAGGAATAGCCTATCTTACTCCTAACTAGGCAGAAAACAAACTGAGTTGGGAATGCTGATAGCAGGGGGGTATTGGACCAGAGGAACAGTCCCCTACAGGTGTGTCTATGTAAATTGCTTTGTTTCCAACAAGTCTTATGCCTAGCTTGCTCCTATGGATAAGAGGTCAATACCCATTGGTGAAGACTGTATGAGTGGGCGGCGACTGTCAGAGGACACAAGAGAAAATTGGAAGCAAATTGGAGAAGACTAAAAGATGTAAACATGTATGAATACATGAAGATGTTGAATATTAAAATATTAATAAAAGGATATCAAAATAACATTAAAAGGATTAATAAAAGGACCAAGAGTGGATGGGGCCAAAAAAGAGGGGATCAAGAGGCATTAAAAAAGGAATTAATATCCCACACAATATTTAACCCATAAGGTGAGTAGGACCTGAGGGTATAAATCCAATATGTCTCTTGGCGTGAAACCCCTATTTTGGTGGATCCACCACTCCAAGGGGCTGTATATTTATCAATGACCTGAAATAATGTACCTTTAGGATCTCCGTTATGATAGCGGGAATAATGTTTAGGTACATTTTGTGTACTTTTATTTTTGATATTTGTTATATGCTCATTGAGTCGGATAGAAAACTGTCTAGTAGTACGCCCTACGTATTGTTTATTGCAAGGACAGGTCATAAGGTATACAACATGTGTCGTTGTGCAGGTAGAAAATAATTTTATATCATAAGATATGTTAGTCACCGTAGATTGAAATGTGGTGAATTTTCTCCTCATCACAATTGAGATGGCAAACTCTGCATTTACGACAGGGATAGAACCCTATTAAGTCTGTGAAAAAATTAGGTTTCACAGGTGGATCTAGTACGTTGGGGGCTAATCTCCCTCTAAGTGAAGGGGCTCCTCTAAAGGTAAAAGAGGGTCTAGTGGGAAGTAAGGGACCAAGGATCGTATCATTCTTTAGAACGTCCCAGTGTAAAGATTTGTTTAAGGGACTTGTGGTGGATAGAATACTCTGTAAAAAAAAGACCATTTCACAAAGTTAGAGGAATTGTTAGTCCTGGATTGTGACGTGGCTAACAATTGGGTTCTATCTTTAGAAGCCATTTCTGCAATAGTGGTGTCTAGATCCTTACTCTTATAACCTTTTGAGATAAATCTCTCTTTTAGTAAAGTGGACTGTTTTGACAGTCTTCCTCTAAGGTACAATTCCTCCTAAGTCGAGTGAACTGGCTTTTGGGAATGCCTCTTAACCATGATGTATGGTGGCAACTGTCTATTGGCAAATAAGAATTGCAGTCTGTCATCTTAAAATATGTATTCGTGATAAGACCATCCTTGGATTTCTTAATCTCCAAATGCAAAAAATGAATATTAGTCTCGCTATACTCATAGGAGAGTTGTATTCCCCGATCGTTGGAATTTAAGATAGACATAAAGGAATTCAACGATACAGGGTCACCCTTCCATAGGAGGAGGATGTAGTCTATGTAACGAACCCAAAGTGCCAATTCGGGTCTCCGTAAAGGATGGACATAGTTACATAGTTAGTGAGGTTGAAAAAAGACAGTCCATCCAGTTCAACCTATGACGTGTGTGTGTGTGTTTGCTTTTAACCGTACATTGTATACCCCTGTATGTTGTGGTCTCTAAGGTGACCATCTAACAGTTTTTTGAAACTATCAATGCTCCCTGCTGATACGACTGCTTGTGGAAGAGAATTCCACATCCTTACCACTCTTACAGTGAAGAACCCCTTACGCATTTTAAGGTTAAACCGCCTTTCCTCTAGTTTTAGTGAGTGGCCACGCGTCTTATTGTATTCCCTTACTCTGAATAGTTTGTTCCTTATGCCAGGGTCGCCAGTACAGTATTTGTACATTGATATCATATCCCCCCTCAATCTTCTCTTCTCCAGAGAGAGAGATAGGTTCAATGCTTGTAGCCTTACCTCATAGCTGATGTCCTCCATTCCCCTAATTATTTCTGTTGCCCTTCTCTGGACTCTTTCCAATTCCAGCACATCCTTCCTGAGGACCGGTGCCCAGAACTTGACAGCATACTCCAGATGTGGCCGGACCAGAGTCTTGTAGAGAGGGAGAATAATCTCTTTATTTCTGGAGTGAATCCCCTTTTTTATACATCCCAGTATTCTGTTGGCTTTACTTG
Source organism: Pelophylax lessonae (assembly GCF_965119305.1). Classification (NCBI taxonomy): domain Eukaryota; kingdom Metazoa; phylum Chordata; class Amphibia; order Anura; family Ranidae; genus Pelophylax; species Pelophylax lessonae. The sequence continues at coordinate 126,193,212 of NC_138777.1, read as the reverse complement.
CAGCAGCTTGGCATTGCATGCCACTGCCAAGCCTGTTGTCTACCAGTACCCCCAAGTCTTTTTCCATCTTAAACTCACCCAGAGGTTCCCCCCCTAGTGAGTAGCTTGCTTTCTGGTTTTTGGCCCCCAAGTGCATTACTTTACATTTTTCAACATTAAATCTCATCTGCCATGTAGTTGCCCACCCCGTTATTTTGTTCAGGTCTGCTTGTAAGGTTTCCACATCCTGCATAGAAGATATTGGCATGCCTAGTTTAGTATTATCTGCAAATACCGAGATTGTACTAGATATCCCCTCCTCTAGATCATTTATGAATAAATTAAACAGGATTGGACCCAGGACAGAACCTTGGGGGACCCCACTTTCCACACCCGCCCAATCCGAGTACTCCCCATTAATCATCACCCTCTGGACTCCCCCCTGGAGCCAGTTCTCTATCCAGGTACTCACCTTATGGTCCATACCTACCTTCCTTAGTTTGTACAGTAAGCGTTTGTGGGGAACGGTGTCAAAGGCCTTTGCAAAGTCCAGATACACCACATCCACCGGCTTACCTTTATCTAGGTGGCAGCTCACTTCATCGTAGAAGGTTAATAGATTGGTTTGGCAAGAACGATTTTTCATAAATCCATGCTGATTGCTACTAATAATACAGTTTTCATTACTAAAGTCTTGTATATGGTCCCTTAATATCCCCTCCAAAATCTTGCAGAATACAGATGTTAGGCTGACCGGCCTATAGTTCCCTGGGATACACCTCGGCCCCTTTTTAAATATTGGTACCACGTTGGCTTTTTTCCAATCAGCTGGCACCATACCCATCTGTAAACTATCCTTAAAGATCAAGAATAAGGGTCTGGCAATCACCTGGCTGAGCTCTTTAAGAACCCTCGGGTGCAAGCCATCCGGTCCCGGTGATTTATGTTAAGTTTCTCTAGTTTAGTTCTAAGTCTATCTTCTGTTAGCCATGGCGGCATTTCCTGAGGTGTGTTGTTTAGTTCGGCCTTACAAGCTAGGTTCGTGTAGCCCCCCCGATTCTTTTGTGAAGACTGAAGAGAAGAAATGATTTAACACTTCCGCCTTTTCTTTGTCCTCAGTGGCCATATTACTTTTGTCATCTTTTATGGGGCCAATGTGTTCTGGCCTCGCTTTCTTACTGTTTATATACTTAAAGAACTTCTTGGGGTTCTTTTTACTCTTCTCCGCTATATGTCTCTCGTGTTCTATTTTAGCCGCCCTGATTTCGCCTTTACATTTCTTATTACACTCTTTGTAATGATTAAATGCTGCCAATGACCCCTCAGTCTTGTATTTTTTGAAGGCCTTTTCTTTAGCACTAATATGCATTTTTATGTTGGAGTTTAGCCACCCAGGGTTTAATTTTGCTCTTTTAAATGTATTTCCCTTTGGAATGCACTGGTCAATCCCCTTGTTAAGTATGCTCTTGAAGCACTCCCATTTTGGATGACATCCTCCTCCCATTTGGCCATAAAAAGGTTGGCTAGACTGGGGGCAAATCTCCAAAAACTTTTAGAGAAAGAAGAACGCGAACAGAAAATAAAAAAACAAAAACAAAAAAAGTATGCCAGAGACATTGAAGACTATAAAAATAAAACTGTTTTTTAATGGCAAAAAAATCTTATATCTGCTAATAACCAAGAAGAATCGGATATGAAGCAATCTGGAGGTGATGAGGTGACTCAAAATCTTTCTACCACTCCGATTCCCCAAACACATGAAAGTGATTAAATTTGATTTTAACCTTCCTAGCGGTATTCCCGAGTGTGGCTTGGGGTTAAATTTCGGTGCCAAAAGCAGCAACCCCGAGCCACACTCGGGGTACCGCTAGGAAGATCGCTGGATCCTGGTAGAGGGGTTCACTTACCTTGTCACTGGGATCCAGCGATGTATCCCGGCGGTGTGTGGCGGCGGATCTTCCTCCCGATCCTCTGTGTGCCCCGGCTTCCGTCTCCTACGATGTGACGCTCGCAGGGGGGGTGGAACCGGCAGCAGATTCAAATGTAAAAACACACCAAACACACTGATACCATGCAAAAAAAAAGTACTATATCAACCTGTGAAACCTAATTTTTTCACAAACTTTATAGGGTTCTATCCATGTCGTAAATGCAGAGATTGCCATCTCAATTGTGATAAGAGGAGAAAATTCACCACATTTCAATCTACGGTGACTAACATATCTTATGATATAAAATTATTTTCTACCTGCACGACACATGTTGTATACCTTTTGAATTGTCCTTGCAATAAACAATACGTAGGGCGTACTACAAGACAGTGTTACAGTAAACCCCCCTCCATTGCGGGGGTTACATTCCGGAAAAGTGAAAATCCGCGAAATAGAAAAACCCTATTAAAATGCATTGTAGGCATGTTTTTTTTACTGTCACTGCACTGTGTAAAAGCATTTTAAGGTCTTTAAACACACTTTTAAAACAATAGAAACTAATTTAAACACATAAAAGATACTGAGAGACATAGCAAGAGCTATGGAAAACACAAAAATATTTAATTTCTAATGATTTATATAGTAAAATAACATTACAAAAAAAAACGCAATATACCGGGACCGCAAAAACTGAACCGCGATGGAACGGGGGTTTACTGTATATCCGACTCAATGAGCTCAATGAGCACATAACAAATATTATCAAAAATAAAAGTACACATAATGTACCTAACGGAGATCCTAAAGGTACATTATTTCAGGTCATTGATAAAAAATACAGCCCCTTGGAGGGGTGGATCCACCAAAATTGGGGCTTCACGCCAAGAGACATATTGGATTTATACCCTCAGGTCCTACTCACCTTAAGGGTTAAATATTGAGTGGGATATTAATTCCTTTAGTAATGCCTCTTGAGCCCCTTTTTTTGTTGGCCCCATTCACTTTTGGTCCTTTTATTAATAATTTGATATCCTTTTATTAATATTTTAATATTCAACATCTTCATGCATTCATACATGTTTACATCTTTTAGTCGTCTCCAATTTGCTTCCATTTTTTTCTATTTTTGGACGATATTTATAGTTCTCTGGCTTACATAATTTTATATGGTTCTTTAATGAACCCTTTAGCGAGGTTTCTTTCTTCATTTTAATATCGTGATGATATTTTTAATTTATTTTTTATATAGTTTATATATACTGTGCATTTGGAATTTTAATGATGTGTCAATATTAAAATGACCCCTATGTTACCCCGGTTTTCTTCACCGGAAGCAAGCATAAGTTTTTTTCTCTAAAACTTTTATTTTTCCATTTGACGCACCTTAACTAATGTTTCTTTATTTGAACATTGCTAATTTGTTTAGTATAATGCCCCATATTGTTTAGTATAATCCCCCATATGAGTGGTTTGTTATACAATCCACCTGTATGCTCCTGTGCATTCATTTCCGGGCCGCCGCAGCGTTCTTTGTTGATATTACCTCACTTCCGGTTTAAACCGGAAGTGACGTTGTGTCTTTGGCTACAACCGGAATGAGGCCTGGAGCGCACGCCGGTGCCATTTTGGCGGAAGTAGCGGCACAGTATGTCCTGCAAATCAGGTGTAGATCGTTCCACACTTATTTTGGTGCTTATAAAACCATCCATAATTCTCCTACATATCGAGCAATATCCTTTAGAAATGTCCAATAGAACGAAACGCGTCAGCAGCCTCCATTAGACTTCCTTGCCTCATTTGTATATTGCCTGTAACTATCGGATGTTTGTAAGTGCATTTCTTTACTTTTTCATTAAAGGTTTATTAGCAATATTACGCTATGTGCACTTTTTTCTTGGCTTCCATGCGATCTAGTATATGAGAGATCTTCCACTTCTCCCTCTACTTCCTCGTGAGCCTGGAACTACATCCCTGGTCGCTTTTCAGGAGGATTTTGAATCATCTCATAAGCCGGTTTGGTCGGTTTGTCATATGATAGTACAGGCCCACAGCGTCTGGCGAGTGCCCATTTCTTATGTTGACGGGACGCATCTCACTTTAAGTCACAATTTTGTTTGAGATCTGGATCTGTCACGATTTGGGACTTTTTTCACCTTTATTATCCATTTTATGGGACTTTATTTGAATAATCACATGTTTTGGATCATTTATTTGATAATGACATCCCTCATTGTAATTTTGAATACGTTTCATTTACATGTCATATTTATTTAGCGCTGCACATATTTTTTATTTTATATACTTTTATAACTTGGAATCATGGTTGCCTTGTTTAATCTGGAAACTGGTGGGTCCACCACTGGTGGAACAGTCCACTTCTTAAGAAAGGACTCCTCATAGGGGTATCGCCTAGTAACTCACTTTGGGACTCCAGGGGAGTCCCCACTCTTCAGTGACAATTCTATCAAAATAGGAGGGGAAAGGGAACTCCTTTGCCTCTTTGGATGACCTGTGAGTGCCCAAAGGGAACCTGTGCCTTCGTCGCAGCCGTAGCTGCGTCCTCCAACTTAAGCACAGATAATCAGTGTGTCCACTAGCGCCTTTTCGTGCGCAGCTGTAGAAGTGGAGGAATCATCCTCACTATCTGAGGATTTAGGGCGCGTGGTCGCAGACCCAGAAAGATGACCCACATCTGCGGCGGCCGAATCAGATTCAGTATCTGAGGAGACAGATGAGGCAGGGGAAGGTGTGGGGGGCGCTTTATGCCAGCCCTTCGCCCAAAAGCCACTTTCACCCAGGACACAAAGGACTCTAGGACCACCGTCAGTGCATCGATAGATGGATGGGATCTGGAGGGCCCCCATAGCACCAGAGAGGGGATCAGGTGGGGAGATGTGCCCCAAAGACTTCATGAGTCACCAGGGGGACCCCCACAAAAAAGTATAAAACACTGCTAAGGGACAACCCCCACCACTCTAGCAGCACCACCAGGTTGACAGTCACAGAGGACCAATCAATCTTCAGCAGAGAGGGAGAGGACCCCACCAGACTCACCACCCCGAAGAAACCAGGCACTGCAGAAACTAGGAGAATCTGCACTGCATGAGTGGCGATCAGGAAATGAAAGGATCCAGGAGTCAGCACCAGGGGATAAAAAGGGGCTCCCACCTCTGAAATCGCTGCCCAGAGGGATCCACTGTCATGGCCACTGCTATTTTTAATGACAAACCACTGCAAAATAGCCACCGGGCTACACAAACAACCCCAGAAGGTGGACCAGACCACCCACACAGCCCCAGCATAAGTGGAGGGGGGTTAGTACAGGGGGGGTCAGATGAAGGGGGGTGTGCCTGACTGGAAAAGGGACACCCGGGGTCCGACCGACCCAAGGAGGAGCCCACGTCCACCCCAAAACCCCCCAGGGGGAGAGGATGGACAGTTCCTCATACCAGGAATCAGGCGGGCACTGCTTCAGACAGAACCCCTCCCCATCGAAATGGGGGCTGACAGCCAGGAGGAACACTGTGACTCGGGCCGAGACCCGGTTGTATGTGACCTTGCGAGGCGTTTATCGTGCAGGCCAGCCCCCTGTCCGGTGGGGCTTTGTCGCCGCCGGCCTCGCGTGGAGCTGACATCTGCGTGCGCTCGCTGGCCAGACTTGGGTAACCACTGGATCTAGATTATCCAGCCCATTTTCCAGTTTGGCAGTTGATTGTAGATCTCACAGGAAAAAAAACAGGAGAAAAAATTATATCTTAAAAGAAAAAATTGCCAGGACCAGAGATCCCAACAAGGAACTAGGTTCTTACTCTTGACTAGGCAGAGAAAAACTGAGTACCTAAAGCAGAGAGAGGGAGTATACCACCTGGGACTGCCCATAGGCATAGCCAGACTGTCACGTACCTGGTAGAAGAGCCTGTTATGAGGAGGAAGGCCTCTCTTACACCTCTGACTCGGGGCCCCTGATAGTGTAGACAGGAGGCGCAGGAGAAGAGTGGCAGGAGTGCCTAGAAGTCTTGCTAGAAGCAGGGCAGGTGTCCTCGCTGGGCAGAAGTCACCAGATGGCTTCACCAAGCAGGTAAGTAGGGAGACAGCAGGTGATGGCGACAGCAGGCAGAGTAGCAAATTCAGACTGGCTGGGTCTTACACAGACAGGATGGATCGGGTACAGGGTATAGACAGGAATGTGGTCAGGAGACAGGCCAAATATGGAACCGATCAGTGGAATAGGAGCCAAAGGAGCAGGCAGAAGCTGAAGTCAGGGGCTAATTCGAGGTTGATGCAGGTGGAAGATCAAGACAAGCCAGGTCAGCAACTGGAAGCAGGATGCAGGTTCACAGAATCATAGATACACAGAAGGCTGAAAACAAAGCAGCACCGATCTTGAATACTGGCTGAGTTTAAATAGCCTGTTTAGCGCCAGCTCGGACTAAAATGCGCGATGACACGTGTGCATGCGCGAGTTTGCGCATATTTATTAGCCCCTGCTGAATTCTTATGTGCACGAAAGGGAATATGTTTTAGCTTATACCCACAAGTTCGTCCAGAGGAGTTATCTAGTTTGCTGGCATGAACATCCTGACATTGCCCCCTCCCAATGGGCAGCCTCCGGATACCCAACTGAGCTAGTTTCTCTGGATGGTTACGACTGAATGCTCAAATAAGTCTCTCAGCATGGATATGGATCTCAGGTTCCCAAGAATTCACTTCAGGTCCGTACCCTTTCTACTTGACCAAGTACTGAATCTGATTCCTTCTTTTCCTGCAATCCATGATTGCCTCTACTTCGTATTCCTATCACCATTCACCAAAACTGGTTCAGGAGGACAAATACTCCAAATACCCCATTCAGGAAATGGATCAGACACCCCAGGCTTCAGTAAAGTTATATGAAAAACCGGGTGAATTTTAAGGGAATCTGGTAAAACCAACTCATAAGCAACATCACTGATTCTCTTTCTCACGGGAAATGGTCCCACATATTTAGGACCCAATTTCCTGAAAGGGCAGGCTAACTTCATATTTTTTGTGGCCAACCATACTGCATCGTCAGGTTCCAGGATAAGATCTCCCCGCCTCTTTTTTTTTTTTTAAATACGTTTTATTGTCCTCTTGTGCCTTAGCCATTGTTTCCTGTAGCAGCTGATTATTAGAGCTTAAGAAGCTCACTGTATCTTGAACAGCTAGGATTGGACATTCAGAAGCTACGATGGTCAGAAATAAAGGGTGAAACCCAAATGTGGAAAAAACAGAGATTGCTTAATGGCAGAATGTTCAGAATTGTTATACGCAAACTCAGCCAATAATAGCAGTGACACCCATCCTGCAAAAAAGATGAGAAGCAGCATAAATACTGTTCCAGTGTCTGAATGGTTCCTTCAGTTTAACCATTGGTTTGTGGGTGGTATGCTGAGGAGAATGGCAGCTCAATCTTTAGGGTCTCACACAAAGCTCTCCAAAATTTAGATGTAAACTGGACCCCGCGATCCGACACAATATGAAAAGAAAGTCCATGCAACCTCACTATTTGCTTTACAAAAATTTGTGCAGTCTCCAAAGTGGATGGTGTGCGTTTCATGGGTACGAAATGTGCCATTTTCGATAAATGGTCCATGACCACAAAGATAGCAGTATGGCCTTCGGATTGAGGGAGCTCCACAATAAATTCCATCAAAATCATTTTCCAAGGTCTGTCCGGAATCGGCAGAGATTTCAGCAGACCACAAGACTTAATCCGGCTAGTCTGGTTTCGAATACATGCAAGAATGGTCTCAACATACTTTTTACAATCTTCCTTTAGGCTGGGCCACCAAAAGCTATGCTGTAAGAGTTTGGAAGTTTTGTGAATTCCACAATGTCCTGCAAAGGCATGGTCATGTCAGAGACCAAGAGCAGCTACTCGCAAGTTCTCGGGTACAAAAATTTTACCCTCATGTTATAACAGCCCATCCTTTACTTGCAACATCATCCCAGAAGGTGGCGAGATTCCTAAAGATGCTTGCTTGATTTGTGACAAAAGGTCCCCCTGCAACAGAAGAAAGTTCCCTGAAGATAGGATGGTATCTGGCGGAGCAGATTCTTCTGAGTCACCAAACATGCGAGAAAGAGCATCCACTTTTGTGCTTTTAGACCCTGGCCTGCAAGTTATATGAAAAGCGAATCTCAACAAAAATAAAGCCCACCTGGCCTGTAGTGGTTTCAGGTATCTAGCGGCTCGCAAATATTCCAGGTTCTTGTGGTCAGTGTATATTAATATTGGGTGAGCTGCCCCTTCCAAAAGGTATCTCCATTCTACAAGACTAGCTTTGATGGCCAAGAGTTCAGTCTACAACATCGTAGTTCTTTTCTGCAGGCAAAAGCTTGCGTGAGAAGAACGCAACAGGGTGTAATAAGGCCTTGGCCCCTTGACGTTGAAACAGTATTGCCCCTACCGCTGTTTCTGAAGCATCTACTTCTAGGATGTACGGTAGAGCAGAGTGCCTGAGTAGGTGCAGAAGTGTAGAGTCTTTTCAAGGATTCAAATACGGACTGCGCCTCAGAAGCCCACTGAAACCGATTGCTTTGTTTGGTCAGTTGAGTTATAGGAGAAATTAATGCAGAGAATCCCTTGATAAACTTTTGATAAAAGTTTGTGAATCCCACAAACTGTTGAACCCCTTTTTTGTCTGTGGGAGCCGGCAAGTCCAAAATGGCAGAGACATTCTGGGGGTCCATTCCTATGCCCTCTGTGGAAAGGATTAGGCGAGGAACTGGATACTCTAGCGCTCTAACTCACATTTTTCAGGTTTCACATACAGGCCATGCTGAGTCGTGCCAAAGCCCTTCGGACATATCCCCGATTATCCTCCAAGGTAGCAGAAAATATCAAAATGTCATCTAGGTACACGATGAGGAATAGGTCCAAGTAAACCCGGAAGAGGTCATTGACAAAGTGCTGAGACATTGCAGAGGCATTGCAAAGTATGAAGGGCATCACCAAGTACTCAAAATAACCGAATCTGGGGCGAAACGCAGTCTTCCACTCGTCATCCTCACTTACACGCACCAAATTGTATGCTCCTCGTATGTCCAATTTCCTGAAAATGATGGCAGAGCAGAGTCTTCTGGCACCAGGGCTAAGGGATAACGGTTCTTGATCGTGATTTTGTTCAGAGCACGGAAGTCCACACAACGACGAAGGGAATGGTCCTTTTTTCTACAAAGAAAATCCCTGCTCCAGCTGGGGATGTGGAGGGACCAACAGGGCAGCCATCAGAAATTGTGGGGCCCCTTACACAGCTTTAGGCCCGCCCCCCGCCCCCCTGGGCCTGACAACCAATATTCCCCAGGGCCTGCCAATGGGCCATCCCACCGAATCCACCCACTAGCCACAACAGTGAGTCCTTCAGTGTACACTTTTATTTTAAAACTCTTACAGTGTAATATATGAAAATGAAAATTGTATTACAATTCATCAGTGCGATCAAGATTTAACAGTAAGGAATTATATTTTGTTCAAAAAGATCCCAATTTAGCAGCTATACACACTCAGCCCCCCTCACACGTGTACGCACTCAGCCCCCCCTCACACACACATATACAGACACGTACAGACACACACAGACATGTATGTACACGCGCACACACCCACACACACGTACACTCCCACACATGTACACACACAGACATGCAAACACACAAACTCACAGACACATACCCACACGCAGACATGTACACACGCCCACACCCATGTACACACACAGAGATGTACACACACACACACACACAGACATGTACACGTACATACACAGACAGGTACACACACAGGCACATACATATACACACACCCGTAAACAACCACAACCACCCCCCCCCCCTTCACTTGTACAACAGCCCTTACTTGGAAGGTGGTTTTCCCAGCCCCCGCTCTTGTTTCCCCCATGTGTCTGTGACACAGAGAGGAGCTGAAGTCCGGGATACAGTACAGGCAGCACACACGAGGAGTGCAAATGCAGGAAGTCCCCTCCAGTCCCCCCCATCCGACTGAAAAGACTGAGACCCCTCAGGGGGTACACTGTCCGTGGCAACCATATCTAGCTCCGAATCAGAAGATTGAGAAAGCCTGGGCCTTTTCTTTGAAGCCCGTTCATACAACAGATCCACTTTGGATGCTAAAGTCGCAAGTGCAGCAGTGAGTGAGACTATAGCAGAGGATTCAGGAGTACCTGAACCCTCCACCAGAGCTGGGGGGAATTTGCTATCCTGGGACTCCATAAAACTCACTTAGAAATTTTATGGCGCTGGCCCTTTAAATTGGCGATCGCGGCGGTTCCCACAGCAATGTACCCCAATGAGTGACTAGCCTGTGCTACTAAGCACTGAAGGATATAACTGCCAGCAGAGATCTAAACCCGAAAAAATAGCAGAAAAAGCCCCCCAGAAGTGTATCTATACAATACCACGCTGCCAGATCGATCTGAGTGCTTGGAGAGAGGAAATTATGTCACGCCACTAGAGGCTCAACATAGGTCTGAGCCACAAGAAAATGGTTGCCAATGTAAGTCTATGGGGGAGGCTCCGAGAAAATGGCCGCCGAGCACATGGGGGGAAATACATTGCCCACACTAAAGATGGCGCCCGAAAGGGCGCCAAGCATTAGAGAAAATGGCTGCTGCCCTTACATGAGGCCAAACAGCCTGCCCACACCCGAAATGGCGGCCCCGCGATTTTACACCGCTGCGGCCCCCACAAAACATACCCCCAAACAAGCACCACAAGGGACACAGGGACCCCCGGAAACCCCCCACACGGCGGCAGGACCGCTACATCACCCCCGCAGGGACCGTTAGGGACACACGGGAACCATACAGACAGACATGAGGGGGATATCACAGACTCCAAATAGACTGCCATCCCCATAACAGAGGCCCCACATACACCACCCAACAGAAAATGCCATAGACAGAGGGGGTAGCATAGTACGCACCGATCCAGCGAAAACGTGGGTGCCATTCTGTGACGGAAGGCCTCCCACTCTGGACGCTAGCAACACACGGCGTACCGCAATTGATACATCCTAGCGAAAGTAGCCACTCCGCAGGCTTTGTCCCTGAGGACAGGGACAGGTCATTTGCGAGGCCTGGGCATACGCATAGCCTGCTAACGCTCGATGGCGGGCTGGGATTCCGTAAGGCTCTAGTACAACCAGTACGATTCCCAGCTCCGCAAACGCTGTTGTCTTCCGAAGTCTGACTAAGCGCAGGAACAAATAAAAGCTATCAGTGTAAAGAAAAATCACTTAGCCGAAATAAAAATGAAGAAAAGGCTGAGACTGCAGCCCCAGCAAAGGGAAGCCTGCCTACTCCTAACTCGGCAAAAGACAAACTGAATTGGGAATACTGCTAGCAGGGGGGTATTGGACCAGAGGGACAGCCCCCTATAGGTGTGTCTATGCAAAGTTTTTGTGAATGTTGCTAACAAAATCTTCTGCCCAGCTTACTCCTGTGGATAAGACCAATACCCAGTAGTGAAGACTGTATGAGTGGGCGGCGACTGTCAGAGGACGTAAGAGAAAAATAGATTATTCTCCCTCTCTACAAGACTCTGGTCCGGCCACATCTGGAGTATGCTGTCCAGTTCTGGGCACCGGTCCTCAGGAAGGATGTTCTGGAACTGGAGAGAGTCCAGAGAAGGGCAACAAAAATAATTAGGGGAATGGAGGACATCAGCTATGAGGAAAGGCTACAAGCACTGAACGTATTCTCTCTGGAGAAGAGACGATTAAGGGGGGATATGATATCAATGTACAAATACTCTACTGGCAACCCTAGCATAAGGAACAAACTATTCAGAGAAAGGGAATACAATAAGACATATGGCCACTCACTAAAACTAGAGTTTAACCTTAAAATACATAGGGGGTTCTTCATGTAAGAGCAGTAAGGATGTGGAATTCTCTTCCACAAGCAGTCGTATCAGCAGGGAGCATCGATAGTTTCAAAAAACTATTAGATGGGCACCTTAAAGACCACAACATACAGGGGTATACAATGTACAGTTAACAGCAAACACACACACACATATCATAGGTTGAACTGGATGGACGGATGTCTTTTTTCGACCTCACTATGTAACTATTTAACCTGTTCAATTGCTTGGTAACACAAATTGCTAATCAGCCAATCACATGGCAGCAACTCAATGCATTTAGGCATCTAGACATTGTGACGACTTGCTAAGTTCAAACCAAGCATTAGAATGGGGAAAAAAAGGGGATTTATGTGACTTTTAATGTGGCATGGTTGTTGGTGCCAGAAGGGCTGGTCTGAGTATTTCAAAAGAATGGAGAATGGTCCGAAAAAGAGAATATATCCAGTGAGTGGCAGATGTGTGGATGAAAAATGCCTTGTTGATGTGAGGAGAATGGGCAGGTTTGAGATGATAGAAAAGAAACTAACTCAAATAACCACTCGTTACAACAAGGTATGCAGAATACCATCCCGGAACGCACAACACACCAAACCTAGAAGCAGATAGGCTACAGCAGCAGCAGTTCACACCGAGTGCCACTCCTGTCAGCGAAGAGGAAACTGAGGCTACTATTTGCACATGCTCACCAAAATTAGACAATAGAAAATTGGAAAAAGGTTGCCTGGTTTGAAGAGCCTCAAATTCAGCTGCGACATTCAGATGGTAGGGTCTTGTATCAATGGTTTAGGCTGGGGGTGGTGATGTAATGGTGTACGGAATGTTTTCTTGGCACACTTTGGGCCCCTTAGTACCAATTGGGCATCGTTTAGATGCCATGGCCTACCTTAAATATTGTTGATGACCATATCCATCCCTTTATGACTAGAGTGTACCCATCATATGACGGCTACTTCCAGCAGGATAATGCACAAAGCTGAAATCATCTCAAACTGGTTTCTTTTAAATGACAAAGAGTTCACTGTACTCCAATGGCCTCCATAGTCACCAAATCTCAATCCAATAGAACACATTCTGGCTGTTGGGAGTCATAACTTGGTCAGCACTATCAAGGTAACATTTCTAATATTAGACCTGCAATTGGGAGTACGATACCAGGATTCTGGCAAAAATAAATACATTTTTGTAAGTACCGTATTTTTTTTCTCTGATGTCCATCAACAGACGCAGCCTCATCTACATGAGCTAAGTGGTTATGCTCCTCCCATCAGGAGTAGTCTAAGAAATATTTGAATGTACATGCCCTAGGAGCTGTCCCTCCAGGCATAACCTCCACTGTCACAGCCCAGCACATCAGTTTAGTTTTAAAGCAGTGAAGACAAAAGAACCCCAAACAGAGGGGCGGGTGCTGCGTCTGTCATCAGAGAAAAAGATTTTACGGTAAGATCTTACAAAAATCTTATTTTCTCTATCGTCCATTGACAGATGCAGCCTCATCTCCATGAGCTGAGTGGGACGTCCCAAAGCAGTATAGGCATGAGGGGTGGGAAAAACACAACCAGACAGGAACCTCAACTCCAAGAGGCTAAACCTAGCCAACCGGGCAACATAGAGCTCAACCAAACAACAGGAACTGACCCAGGTAAAAGACCCCTAAAAGAATAACAAAAAACATTTGCTTATGAAACCGCAGCCTGCAAAACCTTGTGGCCAAAACAGGTTTCCGAAGATGCCAACAAATCCACCTTGTAAAATTTTGTAAAGGTGTGCACAGACGACCAAGTCACTGCCTTACAAACTTGTACAACAGAGGCCTGATGGCGAAAAGCCCAAGAGGCACTCAGTGCTCTAGTAGAATGCGCCTTTACAGGGAAAGGAGGAACCTGACCCTTGATTGAATAAGCCTGAACAACTGTCAGCCTGATCAGTCTCTAAATGGTTGCAGCGGACGCAGCCAAACATTTGCGAGCACCGTCCGGAAGGACAAAGAGAATCCGACTTCCTCAAGGACTTAGTAACCAGCAGATAAACCCTTATTGCCCGAACCACATCCAGACAGTGCAAGGCAATCTCCTTGGGATGTTTAGGCTTAGGACATAAGGAAGGCAACATGATGTATTCATTAAGATGAAAATCCGACACCACCTAAGGGAGAAAAGGCGGATTAGGTCAGAGGACCACTTTATCCCTGTGGACCACCAAATAAGGCGAAACCAGGACAGCGCCATTAACTTAGACTCTACAAGCAGAAGTGAAAGCCACTAGGAAAGCAACTTACTGCGACAAAGAGGAGAGAAATATCCCTAATATTCTCAAAAGGAGGCTTTTGAGGAACAGACAAAACCAGATTAAGATCCCACAGCAGTAACAGGGATCTCCTCGGAGGGGCCAGATGACACACCCCCTGAATGAAGGTGCAAATCAAACTATGAGTAGCCAACGGACGTTGGAAGTAAATGGCCAAGGCCGAAACCTGGCCCTTGATAGTACCCAACGCCAAGCGCTGCTCAACTCCTTTTTACAAAAAAATGCCAAAACCCTAGCTTTAGAAAACAAGCGAGTGTGAAGCTGCAGCAATTCACACCAAGAAATGTAAGATTTCCACGTATGATGAAAGATCTTCCTAGATGTCGACTTCCTGGCCTTCAAAAGGGTAGGAATCACCGAATCAGAGAGACCTCCATCCCTCAACACCTTGCTTTCAACAGCCAAGCCGTTAAAGCCAGCGACCGTAAAGCAGGATGGAAGATCGGTCCTTTAGATAATAGATCTTCCCGCAGAGGAAGACACCATGGAGGATCCACGACCATTTTTACCAGCTCTGCGTACCAAGACCGCCGAGGCTAGTCTGTTGCCACCAGAACGACCAAAATGCCTTCCATCGCCACCCTGCAAAGAAACCTCGGCAGGAGAACTAGCGGAGGGAAGGCCTATATCAGGAGATACTGACTCCAAGGAGCCACCAGAGCATCTATGGCGTCGGCCAGAGTATCCCAAGACCTGTCCACAAACCTCTGAACCTTCCTGTTGAGGCAAGATGCAAACAGATCCACCTTCAGAGTCCCCCACCGGGCACACAGGAGATGAAACACCTCCGGATCCAGGGACCACTCCCCCTGATCCAACACCTGACGCCAATTCTCCACATCCGGGATGTGGACAGCCGAGTGAGCTGGAACATAGTGTTCCTCCCACACCAGAATCTCGGCCACCTCTTTGGCCACCAGGGCACTCCTGGTTCCCCCCTTGATGATTGTCCGACTGGACCCGAACCGGAGAGCCACGTAACCGACTCGTCCAGTGAAGCAGGAAGAATCACCCTCAGCTCCAGAATATTCATTGACAAGGAAGACTCCTCCATTGCCCAAGTCCCCCGGGCACAGGGCTTCCCCAGCACTCCACCCCTGTCTGACGTTTGTAGTGACCACCGTCCAAAACACAGGCAGGAAGAACTTGCCCTGGCACAGGACAGGTGACTGGAGCCATCAAGACAGCCGACTTCATGAGATGGCTCAACTGAATCTTCTGATCCAATGGCCGAGGATCTCTGTTCCATTTTGACAGAATCTCTTTCTGCAACTGTTTCGTATGAGCCTGAGCAAACTGGACCGCTTCGAAGGTCGAGACCATCAGACCCAGGGTCCTTGTGCAAGGCTGCAAAGAGGACTGATCAGCCTCCATCAGCAACCGGACCGCCCTTTGCTCTGGCAAAAGTTTTCCTTCCCTTGGACAAACTTCAGAAGTTTCAGTCAAGGATCAGCTGACCCGCACGGACGGTGTCAGGGCAGATTTGGGCAACATTGATGGTCCAACCGAATTCTTGAAGGGTCTAAATGGTGATAGAAAAGTTGTCCAGCAGATCCGAATGGGAGACTGCACACAACAGGAGATCGTCTAGATATCCCACAATGGAGATACCTCGCCGATGTAACAAGGCCAGCACTCTGGGAGCCGAGGCGAGACCAAAGGGTAACGCCACAAATTGAAAGTGCTCCTCTGCCACCGCAAAGCTGAGAAATCGCTGATGTACCTCGAATAAGTGGATGTGGAAATACACATCTTTGAGATCGATGGAAGCCAGAAAATCCCCCTGATTCAAAGATGCCACCACCGACCGAATGGACTTCATTCAAAACTTCTGCATGAGCACAAAGCGGTTCAGAGCCTTGATTTCTAGGATTGGAAGCACATTGCCCTCCTTTCTGGGCACAGTGAACAGGTTTGAATAGAAACATTGAGAGCGTTTCTGCGGAGGAATCGGCACAATCACCCCTTGAGCCAGGAGATCTCGAACAGCCTCCCGCAGATCCTTAAAATGCTCCGGAGACAGGTGATGATTCAACTGAAAGAACCTGTCCCCTGGCCAGAACAAGAATTCGATCTTGTACCCGGAGCAAATAAGTTTGTGAACCCAATCGTCCTGAATGAAGTCCAGGGTTCCTGAAAGAAGTGCAGCCGTCCCCCCACCCCTGACACGGTTGAGGGCGCCCCTTCATGCTGAAGAGGACTTTTCTGCTGCACCTGACTGGCCGGCCTTGGGCTTGCCCCAGGGCTTCTTAGCTCCTCCAAAAGTTCTGAACGGCTTACCTTTTTCTTGCGCCCCGGAGGCACGAAAAAAACATTTATGAGCATAAAAGGAGGGACCCCACTTAGTACGGGGAGTCTTACCCTTGGAGGATTGAGGAAGAAGAGTACTCTTCCTGCCAGTGAGGCCCTTGATTAACTCATTCAATAAGTCGCCAAACAACCAGTCTCTCAGAAAAGGGAGAGCAGCTAAGGCTTTCTTAGAAGCTTGATCAGCCAACACGCTCTTCAACCAAACCATGCGTCTTAAAACAATGCCCATGGCCGAGACCCTGGCCACCAGAGGAGCAACATCCATAGACGCATCACACAGGAACACTAGACCCTAGATCACCTGGTCAAACAGTTCCAGCTGTTCCGGAGGAACAGTCTCTGGGTCCAAGAACTCCCGCAAACCCCTAATCCATTCTGTCACTGTCTGTGACACTAACACAGACACAAAAACCAGTTTCAAAATGGAACCCGCCAGCACATGAAGATTGCGGGAATAAGATTCCACCCGCCTGTCCACTGGATTTGCAAAAACTGGGGAATCCTCCACAGGCACAAGGGTAGATTTGTTTAATCTGGAAACAGGATGGTCAACTTTAGGTGGCATCGTCCAACGGTTAGAGACCTTTTCAGCAAAAGGGTACTGGCGTTTAAAGCCTTTAGGCACCACTAACACCTGCTTAACACTATGCCATTGGTCATTCACAATATCATGAAAGGTGTCGGGACAAGGGAAAACCCTGTCAGCCTTTGGAGACTTCTGAGAGCCAAAAGCCAGCCGTGTTCCTGCCTGCGTGGGCTCATCAGCCAATTTTCAAGTATCCCACACTGAAATAATCAGGGCTTCCACTAAGGTGCATTCCCGCGCTGCAGCTGAAGAAGAAAGGTCCTCTTCACCATCTGACTGCGAAGACAGCAACCCCTCAGGTAGGTGGGTGTCCGGGGCGTCCCCATCAGCCTCTGAATCAGGAGGACATCTCCATAGAAGGAGAAGGCAGCAGCCGTTTTTGGCTATCAGCCTTTTTCATGACTAAATCAACTTTAGTCACCAGGCTTTCCAGGGCTGCTGAAATCACGGCCAGTGACTGCGATCCGGACTGTCGGGGAGTCACACACAGAGTGGGTCTGAGGTTGCCTGCACAGTTTGGGACTCCATATTGCAATTTTCAAAAAACGATGTACTTTCGCTTTAAGAGCGCCGATCGCAGTATCCACCACCGATTGCTGCGGTCTCTGCAGGGAACCCCTTTAAACCAAACTGACAGCAGAAAGTGCAAGGAAATGCCTGCAGGGACCCCAAAAACTGTACCTCCTCAGACAAACCATCCTTCTGAATCCTTCAGCAGCATGGAGAGAAAGATAGGAAGAGACCTCGGCTCAGCAGCAGGAAATGACTGCACAGGAAGTGATGTCGCCTGAATAAGGTTACACTGCTGAGAATAGTACCAGGGCTACACAAAGATGAATGCCCATACAAAACAATAGGAAGCTACAAGGAAAATGGCTGCCCCATACAAGTCTATGGGGAAAAAAAAAAAAAATAAAAATAAAAAAAATCGCACTACCCACACTTAAGATGGCGGCACCCACAACGAACCAATGCAGCTAGGGCTAGGGACCGACACATGAAAGCCTCAGGAACCACAACAGGTACCAGCAAGCCCAAGATACCATGTCACACACCCCCCCCCCCAGACACACAGCCACCGCAGGGACAAGGAAGTGGGGAGGGAAGGACACACAGACCGGGCAGGCCAGAGGGATCTTTTGGGAGGTACAAATCCCATTATCCCCAGGAGAGGACCCACATCCCCCCAAGGCCAGCAGGGGCAAAGGGGGTATGCTTACTCACCATACCATGGACCGGGTGGGCTCTGCTCTGGGCAGACTGCCTCCCACCCGAAGTGGGGGTGCTGTTAGCCAAGGGGTACACTATGACTAAGGGCATTCCAGGTCGTCGCGTCCCGGCGAGGCATCCGCTTGCAGACTCATCCCCCTCCAGAAAAGGGGGACAGTTGTGGCTAGGCCTAGGTCGGAGCTATAACCTGCTCAGGCTCGTAGGACCAGTGCAAAGCCCCGGCCGGCATCGTTGCTTGCAGGTCACCAGGAAATTCTTCCCTGAACACTAGCTAGCAAGTGAGTAAAGAGAAAAGTAAAATATTCTTAAAAGAAATAAAAAACTGAGATCTGAGTCCCAGCAGGAAACCTAGGTCCTACTCCTTCTCTGGGCAGAAACAAACTGATGTGCTGGGCTGTGGCAGTGGGGGTTATGCCTGGAGGGCCAGCCCCTAGGGCGTGTACATTTGAATTTTCCTGCCTAGACTACTTCTGATGAGAGTAGCATAACCACTCAGCTCATGGAGATGAGGTTGCGTCTGTCGATGGACGATAGGGAAAAGGCAAAATCACAGCGCTCCCCCACTGGGGGCGATGCCTTTGTTTTACTTTTAGGTGGAAAACGTCTCTTCCAGTTTAGAGTAAAAAGATATCTGCCCTTGCTCCTCTCACGATCTTTCATCAAACAGCTATTTGATCTTGCACCTTTACACCTCTTCCTGGAACCATAATACCCAATCACAAGAGAACTGTGGGTTGCTTTACGCTCCACAAAGGATGCAATGGGGACAGTGGAGTGTTGAAGCCAAACTGTCATGTTTCCCAAGTTGAAGACTATAATCTATGAATTTGGCTAAGAAGCACACAGGTCGATGCTAATATCCCTGCATCTTTTTTTATGGTATTTGATACTAAGCTCTCACAATATACAAAAACACAGTCTAGCACATACCTTGTTCTTATAAAATGGATTTAAAAATGCTGACATAAAAAATAACTTTTAGAAAAAAACAAAAAAAACGTCTTGCCTTTTATGAGATGATACTTGTCTTCAACTCCTTGTTCAAAGTCACCTAAAGAAACAAGGAACGCTTTGTTTGGCTTTCGGAGTAAAGCTCTCTTGTATGTGGATTGGGGATCAATAGAAATGTCTAGGTGATCCTCAAAAGACCTAAACATAAATATTAAAAATGTCAAAGTGTTAATGATATTAGGAAGCAACTAACTAAAAAATAGCATTCAAAGAACATTAGGAACAAAAACACAATTTTAATAAGACAAATTTGTGGAATTTTGGCTTGCCTGTAAATACCATTTATTGGAGTACAGTACAGGACACAGGCAAATTTCATAGTCCCTGGGTTATAGGCTTGTGCCTTCAGGTAATTTGACACTGACAAAGCTTTTGAAGTCACATCCCCTGGGCACCTCCCTACTAATCAGCCTCAATCTGTGAGTCCTCAGTTTTGTAGCAAACAATGCAGAGCAAACAAGGAATGGAAAGGAGGGTATGAAGATATTTACAATGATTTTCAGGCAGGTCATAATTCCTACTATTATAATCATACAGTAGAGAACATAAAGTATTTATTTACCCTTGGACATCCCCAAGCAACAAACGAGAAGGGTGGCAAAACAATTAGGCAAACAGAACTGTTTTAAAAAGTACAAGGGTCCAAAAACTCAACTTCAGAGTGCCACTGCAAGAACCTGCCCATGGGCGGGCTTGCTCCTGAGCTGGCCTGTGTAAGTCTATAGACACACACAGTGCACATCAGCCTTCCTCCTCATAGGATTTGATTATTAGTAGCCGGAGCCAAGGGCAGGCCATAGAAGGTATTTTACGTTAACCACTTAAAGATCAGGCTTTTTCTGGCACTTTTTGCTTACAAGTTTAAAAAGGTATTTTTTGTTAGAAAACTACTTATAACCCTCAGAACATATTTTTTTTATTTTATTTTTTTTAAGCAGAGACCCTTGGGAATAAAACTGCGATTGTTGCAATTTTTTTATGTCACACAGTAGTTGCACAGCAGTTTTTCATATGCAATTCTTTTGGAAAAAATACACTTTAACCACTTCTGGACCGGAAGGATTTGCCCCCTAATCACCAGGCCACGTTTTTCAATTTGGCACTGCGTGATTTTAACTTGTAATTGCGCAGTCATGCAATGCTGTACCCAAACAAAATGTATGTCCTTTTTTTTCCCCATAAATGGAGCTTTCTTTTGGTGGTATTTGATCGCCTCGTGGTTTTTATTTTTTTGCGCTATAAACTAAAAAAAGACTTAAAATTTTGCAAAAAAAAAATCTAAATTTCAACTTTTTCTTATAGAAAATATCCAATAAACTCTATTTTGGTCATACATTTAGGCCAAAATGTATTTAGCTACGTCTTTGATAAAAAAAAAAAAATAAAAAAAATCTCAAGTGTATTTTTATTGGTTTGCGCAAAAGTTATAGCGTCTACCGTACAAGCTATGGTGTATATACAGGAATTTACGCAGCTCTTACTTTCTGACTGCCATTTTAGCATCTCATTTCTTGAGGTGCTAAAATGGTAGGGCAGTAAACCCCCCCCCCCCCCCAAACTACCCCTTTTAGGAATTTCCTGAGTCAATTGAATATTTAATTTTTTTGTCACAGGTGTTTAAAAAAATATATATATATTTGAAATGATCTATTGCTCACACATGCTATGGGTATATGTGGAATTACACCCCAAAATACATTTTGCTGCTTCTCATGAGTATGGGGATATCCAATGTGTGAGACTTTTTGGGAGTCTAGCCGCGTAAAGGCCCCCGGAAACCAATAACTCCCTTCAGGCTAAGGGCGTAAATTGTTGATTTTTCTCTTCACTACTTATCACAGTTTCGGAGGCCATAATATACCAAAAAAGCACAAAACTAGCGATAGACTGATATGGTTTTTTCAGGGCTGATACCGATATTTTGGTCATAATGAATCGGTATTGGCCGATATTGTGTATATTTAAAGTTTTGAAAAATAAAGACAATTTTTGACACAAATCTGGTACTGAACATGTTAATTTTTGTTTAATGCTTAATGGCTTGCTGGCTGGCATCCTGTGGTGAGTGGCTGGCTGGCACCCTGTGGTAGGTGGGTGGCTGGCACAGGGCCTGTGGGCAGCTGGCTGGTACAGGGCCTGTGGGCGGCTGGCTGGTACAGGGCCTGTGGGTGGCTGGCTGGTACAGGGCCTGTGGGTGGCTGGCTGGTACAGGGCCTGTGGGTGGCTGGCTGGTACAGGGCCTGTGGCTGGCTGGTACAGGGCCTTTGGATGTGGGTGGCTGGCTGGCACCGGGCTGCTGTGGGTGGGTGTATGGCTGTGATACACTCCCGCAAGACTAGTCCAAGGCCAGGGAGGTGACCAAAGAAGGCAGAATGGCAGCACAAAAATATCGGCCAGTTCCGGGGCCGATACCGATATCAGGGAAAGTACATATCGGCCTTGCCGATAATAGGTCTATCCCTACACAAAACCCCCCCAAATTACCCCATTTTGGAAAGTAGACATGCCAAGCTATTTGCTGAGAGGCATGCCATGAGAGGCATTGCTGAGGGACAAGCAGTTTACGACCTTAGAAAACCTGAAGGTGGTGATTGGTTTTTGGGGTCCCGTACACAGCTAGGCTCCAAAAAAGTCTCACACATGGGGTATCCCTGTACTCAGGAGATGCAGCAGAATTGTACTTAGGAAGTATAAAACGGGCGCTTTGGACAACCCCAGGCTCTTAATTTGTGTCCAAATATGCAGGATAAGGCAAAACGTCAGCATCCTGAGCTGGCTCGTGCGTACAACTAGCGCATTCTCTTGTGCAGTGACATAGGTGGAGGACCCATCTAAGGAATTGAAAATACGTTATCTGGATCTGCAGCAATGTGTACCTGGCATGAGAGCCTAATTCAGGCTTTGAACAATCTGAGGAAGAGGGTAATGATGATTGTTTGCCTGTGTCCAAACGGCAGAGGGGAGAGTGCTCTAGAGGGACCACACAACCCTAAGGGCACTGCTGTAACCAGGGACCCTACAAGGTCTTAAGGCAGGTGAGACCACCCCCAAGCTGCCCAGCAGAGAGAGAGAGAGAGAGAATGCCCCCAGAAGGGACTCACTGGACCACCAAAGGCTACAAAAGGTCACCCACGTGTACTCAACAAATTTTAGGGACCACACCTTCTGACCCTCAGAAGGAGGGACAGGTCTGCCTTACAGGCTACAGTAAAATGGCAGTTCAGTACCTCCCCCAGCCTGCTGACAAAGCCTGTACAGCCATTTGGTCCACAATAAAATGGCCACAAGCATGGCCAGCAAAGAACAAGAGCAGAAATGTCTCCAATGGAAAATGGCGGCGGTGGCTCCACAAACATGATCAGAGCCGCCGGCGGCCACACGCGAGCTCCCTTGGACCTAGGGGGCAGGCAGAAAATGTAGGCAGGACCCCTCCTGTAGCAGTAGTAGACCTCCCCACCCTCCCCCCAGCCTAGGGGAGCCCGGGGACACCGGAGGAAATATAACCCTATGGTTCTGAATATGGAGAACGCTGTCCGTTAATGAACTCAGAGAAATGGATTTTACGGTGAGTACAAAAAAACAACGCTAAATATTCAGAACCACAGTGATGTCCCCAAGCAGTGCCAAAAAACATGAGGGATGGGGGGGGGGGGGGGGGGACAAAAAACCAAAGCTAACCACAAGAAGGTAACAGGAGGTCAAAAAAACAAAAAAAAAAAACAACTGGAGCTCAACCTAAATACCACACCCCCAAAGAGGAAACAGACCTTCTAAACAGCAGCCTGCAAAACCTTGCAGCCAAAAGAAGCATCCGCAGATGCCAAAACATCCACTTTGAAGAATTTTGTGAATGTGACACCTGACGGAAGGCCCAAGAAGCACTAAGCACCTGAGTAGAGTGCGCCATCACAGGGAAAGGAGGAACCTGACCCCTGATAGAATAAGCCTGAATCACCATCTGTCTGATCCACCAGGAAATGGTAGCAGAAGAAACCAGACAGCCTTTTCCTTGGCCCGTCTGATCAAAAAAAGCAAGTCTGACCTCTGGAAGGACTCTGTGGCTGCCAGATACACCCGAATCGCGCGAACCACATCCAGGGCATGCAGCCCAAATTCCTTGGGATAAGCGGGCTTAGGACACAAGGACGACAACACAATGTGTTCATTCGAAGGGATGTCAGGGGGCATCCTTAGGTAGGAACAACAGACATGGACCACCAAATAGGGGGTACGACAAGAGAATATTGCTAGTTCCGATACCCTGCGAGCAGAGGTGATAGCCACCAAAAAAGCCACCTTCTGTGACAGTGTAAACAGGGGGATTTCACATATATTTTTAAAGGGAGGCTCCTGAAGAACTGAGAAAGTTCAAATGCCATGGCAGTAGAGGAGACCACATTGGCGGAGTCAGGTGTCGAACCCCTTGAATGAAAGTACGCACCAAGGAATGCACAGCCAAGGGTCGCTGAAAAAAGCCCGCTAAGGCTGACACCTGTCTCTTGATGGTACTCAAGGCCAACTTCTGCTTAACGCCTCGTTAAAGGAAGGTAAAAATCTGAGCCGCAGAAAAAGAACGAGGATGAACACCGATGGACTCAGACTACGAAACGTACACTTTCCACTTATGATGGTAAATCACCAACCCTGGCAAACCTCTCCCTCAGCACCTAGCTTTCAACAGCCAGGCCGACAAAGCCAGCGACTGTAAAGCAGGATGGAAGATCGGCCCTGGGACAGCAGGTCCTGCCTGAGAGGCAGCCTCCAAGGGACGTTGGCGACCAATCGCACTAAGTGGGCATACCAAGACTGGCGAGGCCAGTCCAGCGCCACCAGAATGACTGGAATCCCATCGGCCTCGATCCTGCGCAGATGCCGCAGAAGAAGCTTGAGAGGAGGGAAAGCATAAATCGGATAGTACTGGCCCCACGGGGTCACCAGAGCGTCTGTGGTGTCCACCAGAGGATCTCCTGAGATTGCCAGGGACCACTCCCCTTGGTCCAACTTCTGCCTGCCAATTTTCCACACCTGGAATGTGCACAGGGTAGAGGGCCAGAACAAAGTGTTCTGCCCACCAGAGAATGCCAACACACTTTGTTCCGCCCTGGAGATTGACATAAGCCACCGCAGTGGCAATGTCTCACTGGATCCGTACCAGGAGCCCCCGGAGATGACCCGTCGAGCGAACCAAGCAAAGTCTGGTCGTCCAAAGCTCCAAGACATTGATAGGTAATCTGGATTCTTCCAGTGTCCAACAACCCTATGCAGAGCTCAGTCCCAGGACTCCTCCCCACCCGGACAGGCTGGGATCCATCATGACCACTGTCCAATACAAGGGGAGAAAAGACTTGCCCTGCTGAAGGGTCGGGGAATGAGGCCACCAAACCAGGGAACCCCTGGTTTCCCAGCTCAGACAAATCCGACTGCCCAGAGACTTTGGACACTTGTCCCATTTTACCAGGATCTCTCTCGGAGGGGCAAAGGTTTAAAAGTAATATGAGGAAGTATTATTTTACTGAGAGAGTAGTGGATGCATGGAATAACCTTCCTGCAGAAGTGGTAGCTGCAAATACAGTGAAGGAGTTTAAGCATGCATGGGATAGGCATAAGGCTATCCTTCATATAAGATAGGGCCAGGGACTATTCATAGGATTCAGATATATTGGGCAGACTAGATGGGCCAAATGGTTCTTATCTGCCGACACATTCTATGTTTCTCTCTGGAGGAACCTCGTATAGAACTGTGCAAATGGAACCCCCTTGAAGGTGGATACCATCAGGCCCAGCACGCGTTAAGTGCAAGTGTGGAGGAAAGACCACCTGTTGGACAGCAATAGATGAATCCCAGAATGCAACTTATGGAGCTTGTCCACAGGAAGAAACACTGGCCGAAGCTGAATCCAGAGTCAAACCCAAGTAATCCAATTTTTTGGACGGGATCAGGGGAGACTTCTGGTAGCTCAGAACCCAAAGGCCAACACCTTTGTGACCCGAAGAGCGGAGGTGAGCCCAAAGGTAACGCCACAAACTGATAGTGTTTCTCTCCCACAGTAACCCAGCTTGTAAGGCTAAACTAAATAATACACCTCAGG
The DNA here is from genome assembly GCF_965119305.1 of Pelophylax lessonae. Lineage (NCBI taxonomy): Eukaryota > Metazoa > Chordata > Amphibia > Anura > Ranidae > Pelophylax > Pelophylax lessonae. The sequence goes on along the minus strand of NC_138777.1, from coordinate 126,167,863 downwards.
AAGTACCGCCATGGCTAAAAGAAGATAGACTTAGAACTAAACTAGAGAAACTTAACATAAATAAATCACCAGGACCGGATGGCTTGCACCCGAGGGTTCCTAAAGAGCTCAGCCAGGTGATTGCCAGACCATTATTCCTGATCTTTAAGTATAGTCTACAGACGGGTATGGTGCCAGCTGATTGGAAAAAAGCCAACGTGGTACCAATATTTAAAAAAGGGCCGAGATATATCACGGGTAACTACAGGCCGGTCAGCCTAACATCAGTAGTCTGCAAGATTTTGGAGGGGATGTTAAGGGACCATATACAAGACTTTAGTAATGAAAACAGTATTATTAGTAGTAATCAGCATGGATTCATGAAAAATCGTTCTTGCCAAACCAATCTATTATCCTTCTACAATGAAGTGAGCTGCCACCTAGATAAAGGTAAGCCTGTGGATGTGGTGTATCTGGACTTTGCAAAGGCCTTTGACACCGTTCCCCACAAACGCTTACTGCACAAGCTAAGGAAGGTAGGTATGGACCATAGGGTGAGTACCTGGATAGAGAACTGGCTCCAGGGGAGAGTCCAGGGGGTGGTAATTAAGGGGGAGTACTCGGATTGGGCGGGTGTGGAAAGTGGGGTCCCCCAAGGTTCTGTCCTGGGACCAATCTTGTTTAATTTATTCATAAATGATCTAGAGGAGGGGATATCTAGCACAATCTCGGTATTTGCGGATGATACTAAAGCATGCCAATATCTTCTATGCAGGATGTGGAAATCTTACAAGCGGACCTGAACAAAATAATGGGGTGGGCAACTACATGGCAGATGAGGTTTAATGTTGAAAAATGTAAAGTAATGCACTTGGGCGTCAGAAACACGAAAGCAAGCTACTCACTAGGGGGGAAACCTCTGGGTCAATCTAAGATGGAAAAGGACCTGGGGTCCTAGTGGACAACAGGCTTGGCAGTGGCATGCAATGCCAAGCCGCTGCAAGCAAAGCCGACAGAATACTGGCATGTATAAAAAAGGGGATTCACTCCAGAAATAAAGAGATTATTCTCCCACTCTACAAGACTCTGGTCCGGCCACATCTGAAGTATGCTGTCCAGTTCTGGGCACCGGTCCTCAGGAAGGGTGTGCTGGAACTGGAGAGTCCAGAGAAGGGCAACAAAAATAATTAGGGGAATGGAGGGCATTGGCTATGAGGAAAGACTACAAGCATTGAACTTATTCTCTCTGGAGAAGAGACGCTTGAGGGGGGATATGATATCAATGTACAAATACTGTACTGGTGAGGACCCTGGCATAAGGAACAAACTTTTTAGAGAAAGGGAATACAATAAGACACGTGGACATTCACTAAAACTAAAGGAAAAACGGTTTAACCTTAAAATACGTAAGGGGTTCTTCACTGTCAGAGCAGTAAGGATGTGGAATTTATCAGCAGGGAGCATCGATAGTTTCAAAAAACTATTAGATGGGCACCTTAAAGACCACAACATACAGGGGTATACAATGTACTAACACACACACACACATCATAGGTTGAACTGGATGGACTGATGTCTTTTTTTCAACCTCAAACTATGTAACTATGTAAAACGCTGATGTCGGGCACATATTGTGCAAGTAAGCATCTTTGATGTCGATAGATGCTAAGAAATCCCCCTGATGTAGGGATGCCACCACTGGTCAAATGGACTTCATTCTGAACTTCTATACCCGCACAAAACATTTCAGGGCCTTGAGGTCCAGAATGGGACAACCATGCCCTCCTTCTTTATGGACTGTAAACAGGTTTGAATAAAAATCTTGTAACTGTTCCGATACGAGAACCCGTGACAATCACTCCTTGAAGCAACTGGTCCTGCGCCGCCCCGAAGAGAGCTTGCAGCTGGTTCAGGGACCTGGAGGGCAAGAATGAAACTCGATCTTGTAACCGGACAGAATTACATTGTGGACCCATTTGTCATTCACCAAGGTGGTCCACAGGCCTGGAAAAAAAAGGAAAGATATCCCCCCACCCCAGGCATAAGTGAGGGCGCACCTTCATGCTTCCGGCAGAGTTCCGGCCTCAAATACCTTTTTTAACTAAAAATACCTTTACAGAACCGCTATTCTCATACTTACAAGGTGTATAGTATTGGATTTTAGTCAAAATCTTACTTTTAAAAACGCTGTCTGAGAGCGGCCATCTTGGATGTGGGCATCTGAAGCCGCAGTGTAATCTGCTGTGTCCTTCTTCCTGATTCCAGCCTCCTGGGAGTGATTGCAAACAGCTCCCAGGATGCAATGCAAAGGCGGAAGTGATGTCGGTGGCCGTGGCAAAAAAAAGGGGGGAGAAGGAGGAAGTACAATCAAAATTACCCTGAAAATAAGATAAGGGACCCTAAAAAAAAAAAATTGAAAATGCCCAATTGTTGATCAGCATAGCGAGCACTCCAGGAATCACTAAAGTTGCAAAATAGTCCAGAACTCCGCTTTAAGGGGCATTGTCCGTGGGTCTAGAGAAACCGGCTCTTGACTTGCCAGACCAGGGCCGCGTGGAACTTCCCAATGAGGAATGGAAAGTTTTTAAACCTATATTAATGTACCCCAAATGGCCGAAAAAAGCATGTGTGTGCCGAGAAAGAAGGGCCGCATCTACGACGAGGCTCCTTCCCCCTCCCCGACTGCGAAAGAATAGTACTCTTAACCCCTGTGAGACTCTTAATGATGTCATCCAGGTTAGCCCCAAAAAGGCGATCACCTTGAAAGGGCAAATCAGTTAAAGCTTTTTTGGAGGTTTGGTCTGCAGACCAACACACGCCTAAGCACCACTGCCAAAACAGAGAGCTTCGAAATCCAGGGAGTCGGATGCAGAGAAGCATCACAGACAAATTGCAGTCCACAGACTACGCTTTTCTGTCAGCCGAACCTTCCTCTACCAAAATCGTGATTGCTTTATTCAACCTGACAACAGGGAGGGTCCACTTCCGATGAGACAGACTACTTCTTCAAAAGGGACTCCTCAAATGAGTGTTGCACCACAAAATGTTTAGGAATCACAAAAGGGACGTTTTGGGCATTCCCAATCCTTGTAGACAAACTTCTCAAAATAGGAGAGATAAGGAAAAACTTTTGCCGTGCAAGATGACACTTGTGAGTATCAAAAGGAATGGCCACCTCCGTAGCCACGTCAGATGCATCCTCCATCTTCATTGTCTCCCACATAGATGTAACCAGTGCTTCAACCAGTGCCTTCTTGTGCATCACTGCCGTTGTGGAGTAATCATCCTCCCTATCTGACAGATCATAGAGCGTGGCGACAAGCCCCACAGGATGGGCCACCTCCGCGGCAACAGAGCAAGATTGAGGATCTGACAAGACAGATAAGGCAGGAGAGGGCGGGGAGGGGGGCACTTTTTGCTAGCACCACCTCCACCCGGGAAACAAAGGATTCCAGGATGGCCGTCAGTGCATCAATGAAAGGCTGGGACCCCGAGGAACCTGCTGCCTTCAAGTGGGGGTCAGGTGGGGAAACATGCTCCTGAGAGTAAAAAGGGAGAACCCACCAGCAAACACATTTGGCACCGCCAGGGGACTCACCAAACCAGAGCCACCACACCCCGCACTACCACAGGGGTACCCAGAGACAATGCATCCTGTACCTTGTAGCAGAGAAAGGGAGGGACCCACACCAGGACTCACTACTGCCACCACCGGAGGAGCGTTGGTTGCCAGCCCCAAAAATAGCCATGGATTCATGTGCAGCATCCAAATGAAAAGAAAACCCAGGAGACAGGACCCAGAAAAAGAGAAGGGGCCCATAAGGCCAAATCCAACGCCCTGCAGCTCCAATAGCATGGCTGCCGCTGTTGTGCATGCCGGACAAACCAAACATGCCCGCCGAACCACACAAATACTGTTACGGACAGAGCCCCTCACAACCGAAATAGGGGCTTCGGCCACAGGAATGCTGCGACTTGGGCCAGGACCTAGTCGAATGCGTCCTTGAGAGGCGTTCACCTCGCTAGCCAACCCCTGTCCAGTGGGGCTATGTCGCGGACAACCCAGAGCGGAGCTCTGGTCTGCGCACGCTCGATGGCCTAGCAGTTAATAGTAGATCTCCACCGGAAAAACCTAGGAAGAAAAATCTGAAAGGAAGCCAAAAATAGAAGTCTGGGTGTTTACTCTTGACTAGGCAGAAAAAAACTCAAGCCCTCTAGCAGAGAGGGGGATGTATACCAGCTAGGACTGCCTATAGGCATGGTCAAGTTGTTTTTTATGTCTAGTGTACTACTCCAGTAGGGGGTGATGTAACCCTATGGTTCTGAATATGGAGCGCTGTGTCCGTCAATGAATGAAAGAGAAATACCTTTTTTTCCTCCTTTTTTATAAGTGACATACATACATACATACCTTCTGTTCTCAGCCCCATAAGGACCTCCAAGGGTTGGGGGGAGAAGAAACAGCACCACACTGAACTTCCCAGTAAACTGCTCTGTGGGGGGAGGCATGGTCAGTTTTTAAATAGGAAAGTAGACTGAGTGGCAGGAACACCAGGTATTTCGCACAAAGGAAGCTATACAAAAAGAACAGGATACTTTTTCATACAAGTACAGAAGGCACATATCAGGAATATTTTTTGGGTTAACATCTTCCTTAAGAGTCCATGGTGCCAAATACCATGACTTTCGTTTTGTGAGGTAGAGGATCAATTGACCTGGCTGTGAACCCATGTTACAAACAACCATTGGAAATGGTTCCATTTGTACCGAAACTAAAAACATGCAAAATAAGTGTGCAAAATGGGACAATGATTTAATGTGTTTGCTCAACAATGCCAGAAGTCTGCCAAGTAAAATAGGTGAGTTGGAAGCTCTGGTTCACGAGGAGAACTATCACTTAATTGGTATTGCTGAATCTTGGCTTTATTCTTCACATAACTGGGCTATTAATATTCCTGGCTATGCGCTCTTTCGGAAAGATAGGGAAAAACGGAGGGGTGGTGATGTTTGTCTCTATGTGAGAAGTGAACTCAAAATGAGTGTAAAAGATGACCTAGTTGATGGAGAGTGTGCTGAATCTGAAGCAGTATGGGTTGAAATGTACATGGGTGTGCGTAAAACAAAGATTATCATTGGAGTTTGTTATAGACCTCCCAGTATTAATGAGGAGGTGGAGACTCAGCTCCTGGCACAGATATAAATGGCTGCAAGGGCTGGGACAGTGTTAATAATGGGGGATTTTAAGTACCCAGACAATGACTGGAGTAATGGCACTGCTGGAACAGTTAAAGGGCAACAATGTATAAACCTATTACAAGACAATTTTATGGTGTAGTTTATTGAGGCCCCCACTAGAAATGATGCTCTGTTTGACCTGGTAATCTCAAACCATGCAGAGCTTATTAACTACCTCCCACCCGGGCCATTGTAAATATACGGCCGGGCGGGAGTCTCGTCCTTCTGAATGGACGTTCCGGAACGTCCTGCAGAAGGAGAGAGATCGCGCCGCCGCGGGCACGCGCAGCGGCGCGATCTCGATGTGCCTGTGTCCCTCGGACACAGAGCAACATCATTCGATGGAAGCAAGAGAGCTCCCCTTGGGGTGAGCCAAATGCCGCACCACTTGAATGAAGGTGCAGACCAAAGAAAGCGACGTCAAAGGTCATTGAAACAAGACGGCCAAGGCCTACAATGGACCCTGAGCTTAGTCAGCGCCAGATGCTGATCCACACCCTTCTGCAGGAAGGCCAAGACCTTTGTCACCGAGAAGGAATGAGGGTAAAAAACATGCACTTCGCACCAAGCTAAATACGGTTTCCAGGTGCTGCGAAAAAAACTTGCTTCGCAAGCCTCTTACAAGGTAAGGACGACCGCCAGAGGAAGATCTCTATCCCTCAGGACCTGGCTTTTAAACAGCCATGCCAACAAAGCCAGCAACTGTAAAGCAGAATGGAAGATTGGTCCCTGAAACAGATCGTCTGCGGAGGAACCTGGATAACAGTGGAATCGGAGGAAAGGCATACAGTAGCCGATAGTGGTGCGAAGGCGCCACCAACGCGTCCGTGGCATCCGCCAGAGGATCGCAAGCTCTGGCCACGAACCTTACCACCACTTTGTGGAGACAGGACGCAAACAAATCCACGCCCAGGGTCCCTTACCGGGCGCACAGGAGGTGAACCACCTCCGGATGTAGGGACCATTCCCCTCGGTCCAAAGTCTGGCGACGTAGATAGTCCGCCTGCCAGAGTTCCACACCCCAAATGTGAACGGCCGAGAACGCAGGTACCTGCGATCCGGCCCAGGACAGAATCTCGGCCACTGCCATGGCCGCCCGGGCACTCCACGTGCCCCCTTGGTGATTGATATAAGCCACAGCCGTGGCATTGTCCATCTGTACCCGCACCGGACACCCCTGAAGCTGAGGTGACCACTGGAACAGACAAAACTGGAACGCTCGGAGCTCCAAGATGCTAATCGGTAGCTTAGTCTCCCCCACCGACCACGTCCCCTGGGCGCAAAATATGTGCCCAGAACTCCTCCCCAGCCCGACAGGCTGGCATCCGTTTTGACAAACGTTCATAATGGAGGTCTGAAGGACCAAGCCCGTGTAAAGGACAGCGGCCAGCGCCACCACAGAAGATCCGACCCGGATGACTCAAGGAAATACTCCTTTCCAAGGCCTGAGGTGTCCTGTTCCACCTGTCCAGGATCTCCGCTTCCAGAGGCCTGGTGTGAAATTGAGCAAACAGAACTGCTTCGAAGGCCGAAACCAGCCGTCTAAGAACTCGCATGCAGGTCCGCAAAGAGGAGACATTGTCGTTCCTGAGAGCTCCGATCTCCTCCCGCAAAGTCACGATTTTTGTCCTCCGGCAGGAAGACCCGAGATTGAGCAGAGTCCAGGACCATTTAGGTAATGAAAACGAGTAGAGGGAGTCAGTGCAGACTTCTGAAATGGACGGCCCACCCAAACTCCTGAAGCGTCTGAACCTTCACAGCCAGATCATTTGCCAAATTTACACAGGAGTTCGACCTTCCAAGAGGTCGTCCAGGCAACCGAGGACCACAATGCCCCGTAAACGCAGCAAAGCTAGACTGGAGCCAACACTTTGGTGGAAACCCTGGGAGCCGAAGCAAAACCGAAAGGCAACGCCACGAACTGGTAATGCACCCCAGCCACCGCAAAGCGGAAGCAGCTCTGATGACCCTCGAAAATAGGGAAATACCCATCCTGCAAGGCGATGGATGCCGCAATTCATCAGGCCTCAATGAGGCCATCCCCAACCGGATGGATCCCCTCCTGAACGTCCCGCACAAAGTGGTTGAGGGACTACCAGTCCAGAATCCGACACACCGTGCCCTCTTTCCTGGGCACCGTGAACAGGTTGGAGTCAAAACCGCGAAAACTCGATCTCTCTGAACGAATTGTTTCGTGAACCCACCTGTCCTGAATGCCGGACAACCAGGGTTCCTGAAAAGAAAGCAGACGTCCCCCCACCTGACAACAGGGAGGGCTTCCCTTTTAGGAAGAGGTGGACTCTGGGCCACCGAACCAGACTGACCGGCGTTTGGCTTACCCGACCACGGCTCCTCATGGCCCCCGGGAAGGCGGAAGGGTTTACCCTTCTCCTGCGTCCCAAGGCACGAAGGAAATTATGTTGACTCTGGAAGGGGGGCCCCCTCCGCGTACGGGGGAGCTCTCCCTTGGTGACCTGGGGCAGACGAGTACTCTTACCTCCCGTGAACCCTGCAATCAACTCATCTAGAGTTACCCCAAAAAGACGACCCCCCCTCATAGGGGACCTCAGACACCGTCTTTTAGGACGCGTGGTCAACCGACCAGCACTTTAACCAGGTAATGCGGTGGATCGCAATCCCCACCGCCGACAACCGGATGACCAACGGGGCCACTTCCAAAGCCACGTCGCCCAGGAAGCTCGCAGTGTGGACAAGCTGATCCTGCTGCGAAGCCCCTTGCACCATGTCATGAGCCTGAGAGGCCATCACTGAGGCAAAACACAGGTTGCAACAGGGAACCCGCCACTAGATAGATGTGGCGGGCAAGCGCTTCCATACGCCTATCAGCCGGATCCCTAAATACTGGGAATCCCCTTCCGGCAAGTAAGGTGGACTTATTCAGCCGAGACACAGTGTGATCCCCTGCTTGGAGACACCAACCAACGTTTGTCCACCACCTCCGAAAAATGGAGAGCGGGTGGAAAAACTCTTAGGCACCACCAATATGCGCTAAATGCGCCGCCACTGGCCATTCACAATCTCGGGAATATCCACCAGGCAGGAAAAATGCCTGACCCGACAGTCTGGGGTCTGCGGAACCCGAGCAAAACGGACCGCTCCCTTGAATGAGCTGGCAATGACGCCCCAAGAGCATCCATCGTAGAGCGTTCCCGCTCTACCGAGGAGGAAAATTCCCCCTCCTCCTCTCCCTCAACGTGAAGGACCGGGACCCCTCAGGGGGACCATCATCCATGGCAACCAATTCGGACTCAGAGTCAGAGGACTGGGAGGGCACAGGCCGTTTTTTATGGAGGAGCATGCCAACATCCGCAGATTCGCCTGGGACGCCAAAGTTGCCAGAGCAGCAGATATGGGTGCCAGGGGAGAATATTCAGGTGTACCCCAAGTCCCCACCAGGCCTGTGGGGGATTTATGATCACGGGAGACTATTTTTGCCTTAAATGAAAAAAGGGATGCTGGGCCTTTAAATCCGCGGTTCCCACGGGACCCCGGATATTAGAGAGTTTAATAAAAGACCACATAGATGAGTTCTTGCTGGAAAAAAATATTTTAAGCAACAGACAGCATGGATTCATAAAAGACAGAAGTTGTCAAACAAACCTGATTTCTTTTTATGAGGAAGTAAGTAAAACCTTGGACAGAGAGGTGGCTGTGGACGTAGTATACTTGGATTTTGCAAAAGCGTCTGACACAGTTCCCCACACACGGCTAATGTGTAAGGTAAAGTCTACTGGCTTGGAAAGATTGGTTTGTATTGGATAGAAATTTGGCTAAAAGATAGAATTCAGAGAGTAGTGGTTAATGATTCTTACTCTGAATGGTCTAAAGTTATCAGTGGTGTAACCCTAAGGTTCAGTGTTGGGACCCTTACTTTTTAATATCTTTATAAATGATATAGGGTCTGGGATTAAAAGTAGCATTTCAGTCTTTGCAGATGACACCAAGCTTTGCAGTGGAATAACTTCTTTACAGGATGTCTCCAACTTACAAGCTGACCTCAATGCACTGTTTCATTGGGCAACTATGTGGCAAATGAGGTTTAATGTTGATAAATGTAAAGGTATGCACTTGGGGGCTAAGAATATGCATGCATCATACATACTAGGTGGAGTAGAACTAGGGGAATCCATAGCGGAGAAGGATCTGGGTGTTCTGGTAGATCATAAGCTTAATAATAGCATGCAATGCCAAGCTGCTGTTTCCTTTCTTGTATTAACAGAGGCATGGACTCCAGAGAGAGAGATATCATTTTGCCCCTGTACAGATCATTAGGAAGACCTCATCTGGAATATGCAGTTCAGTTTTGGGCACTAGTTCTTAAAAAGGATATCGGGGAACTGGAGAAAGTGCAGAGAAGGGCAACCAAACTGATAAGAGCATGGAAGACTATGAGAAAAGATTAGAGGAAGCAAATTTATTCTCTCTTGAGAAGAGGAGATTAAGGGGGGATATGATCAACATATAGAAATACATAAGGGGTCCATATAGTGAACTTGGTGTTGAGTTGTTCACTTTAAGGTCAACACAGAGGACAAGGGGGCACTCTTTACATCTAGAGGAAAAAAGATTTAGTCTCCAAATACGGAAAGGTTTCTTCACCGTAAGAGCTGTGAAAATGTGGAATAGTCTCCCTCCAGAGGTGGTTCTGGCTAGCTCACTAGATTGCTTTAAAAAGGCCTGGATTCTTTCCTAGGTGAACATAATATAAATGGGTACTACATTTTTTTTTAGGTAAAGTTGATCCAGGGAATATCCGATTGCCTCTCGGGGGACCAGGAAGGAATTCTTTTTTTCCCTGCTGTAGCAAATTGGATCATGCTTTGCTGGGGTTTTTTCGCCTTCTTCTGGATCAACTGCAGGTATAGGATTGTGTATATGGGATTGTATGGTTGGGTTTTCAATACTGTTTTTTTTTTTTGGTTGAACCAGATGGACTTGTGTCTTTTTTCAACCTGTGGACTGAAATAAGAGAATTGGTACAAAAAATGATATTCACTGAAAAATGTGTTCTCTCTATCACACACTATAGCCTGAATCCTTTTGCTTCCTTGATATGCATGTATGCCACTGCAGTGGCGTAGTCAGTATATATGTTCAAGGCCACCAAGTTCAGCCAGGTTTGATTGTGTAGCTAAATACAGCTTCAGTTCAGGCTTATAGGCTTGATGAATCAGCCTACAGGGAGGAGGTTAATTTCCTAGCAGAATGTCATTAAAGGAATATAGGAATATAGGAAGCTTATCGTTGCTTTTCATTAACCAGTGACAGTGCAAAACACTTTTATTGGAGAGGATGTTGTGGAAAGGGTTATCAGTTTGACATTTTTAGTGGTTTCCCTATTCTACGTAGAAGCTGCTGTGAAGAAGGCTCAACAATGCCTGCCTAAAATGCAATACTGGGAATAAGTCCATATGCAATAAATGAAAAAAAAATCCTAGTGAGGTACAAACCTTATTACTTGGTCAAGTTGACCTTCCACGCTCAGACACTTAGGATATTGTGGAGCCACAAAATCTGCAAACAATTATCATTCCTTATGTTGCTAACCACAGGTAGGGCTTACACCAACATATATATGGGCCGATCTTCAATCTTTACAACATACTGGGACTAATTTACATAAACAAGCCAAAAAATGGAGCAGATGTTTACAAAAACCAGTTAGGTTAGATATTTTGAATGAATCTAGCTTTTATTTTAACTTTAAATTATTTCATAAAGAATATAAACATTAAAGTTATAAAATAGTAATGAAGAAAAAATCATCACCTTGTCTTCACATTGGGATTGACTAATGAGGTAAGCTCTTCAACATTTTCTTTTAATTTACTGCTGTTGTCTGAAAAAAAAAAAAAAAGTGTTGGTTTTAAAGGCAATTTTGTTAAAGAACAATTGCACTTTGACAATCTGATACTCATAATAAGAGACACTTTCACAGAGCACAGCAAGCTTCAGGAAGTTCCGTGCTATCATTCTCCCCCCCCCCCCCCCCCTATTTCCAGAGGAGTTGTATATCTGCTAACAAATTGTCTATCAACAGTTCCTAAAATTGTTTGCTATTTTAGGTCTCCTGTAGTGTTACTAACGAATTGCTGGCGTTCAAGAACTTTCTTGTGTATATTCTTAAATACTTGCATTTTAGTCCCTTAACTATGTTCTCTAATAAGCTAGCAACAACTTGTCTGTGCAGCCTCATTAAGGCTAAATAGGTCCCCCCATGGATGTCAGACATACAAGAATGCAGCCTGATCATGTTTGCAAGTCTGTTGTGCAGCAGTTCCATAAATAAACATGCATTTTGGCTCAACAATTTATTTAGGGAAGAAAGCAATACTGAAGATGTGTCATGTGCATATAGGTAAACAAGTGAGCCAGCCATTTTTCTACCTGTATAGCACACTGTGTAAGAAATCTGCCTCTTTTTTTCTACATCAGTCACAGCTGTATAACACTCATCAACTTGGAATAAAGATGGAAATAACTGCTATACATATATCTGTTGCACATACAGGTGTGTGGAGCCCAATGCAACAGCTAGGTGTCTGCAAATAAAAAAAAAACAGTACAGTAGTATTGCTGCTTCCTAAATGTGTTAGGCTGGCCATACATTATACAATTTTCTGTACACTTTTCTAGAAATTTACCTTCAACTATGTAGTACAAAGGCCTGCCTAATTGGATACAAGTGAAAGTGTTGTTTAGCTTTGACCTCATGTGGTTTGTGGTAAATCTAACAGAAAATTGTACAAGAAAATTAAACATGTATGGCTGGCCAGCGTTCGAGGATCTTCAGTCCCGTCCCAATCTCCAAAAAAAAAATAAAAAAGATTAAAAAGATAAGCAGCTAGAAATACTGTAGTTACTGATTTTTAATAAAAAAAACATGTCCAGGGATCCAGTGTTGTCCTCACCCGGGTTCTTCTGGGTCCCCGGCGCCGGCATGTTTACTAAGGGAAGCCTGCTGTGAATCTTTCCTGCCTAGGCGATCCTAGCGAAAGTGAAAGCAAGTACCTGTCACAACCATAAGTACCGGGTTATATCTCCTAGGCAGAACAAAAAACATTTGGTTACGCACATGGGCCATCCTCAGCTGGTATAAACACCCCCCTCTCTGCTCTAGGTATTTACACTGAACAAAATTATAAACGCAACACTTGTGTTTTTGCCCCCATTTTAACCGCTTGCCGACCGCCGCAAGTACATATACTGCGGCGGTCAGCCCCGGCCAGGCAAAGTGACGTATATATACGTCACTAGCCTGTCACCGGTTTGTGAGCCAATAGCAGGCGCCCGCCCCGGCTCGTTCACTAAGGAGTCCGTGTGTGTAACTGCGGACCCGATGTCCGCCGGTCACACTGCAATCGTCGGTAGAGAGGGAGAAAGGCAGGCAGCTAATGTAAACAAGCCGCCTGTCATTCTCCCCTGTGTAAAAATGGAGATCAGACGGTTCTACTATGTAGGACCGTTGATCTCGGTTTTTAAAGTAGTAGCCACAGCCAATCACAGTTAGAAGCACGCCCCTAGGACACACTTAACCCCTCCCTCTCCAATACAGTTAACCCCTTCCCTGCCAGTGTAATTTTTACAGTAACAGTGCATATGTATAGCACTGATTACTGCAGTAATGTAACTGGTAACCCCAAAAGTGTCAAAAATGTCAGTCAAGGGTCCGATCTGTCCACCGCAATGTCGCAGTCCCGCAAAAAAAAAAAAAAAAAAACGCAGATCGCCACCATTACTCGTTAAAAAAAAAAAAAAAAAAAACACCAAAAATGACAGAAATCTTTCCCTTAGATAGTAAACGCGATAACTTTTGCGCAAACCAATCAAAATACGCTTTTTGCGATTTTTTTTTACCAAACATATGTAGCATAAAACAAATTGGCCGAAAATGTTAAAACATTTTGATTTTTACATTTTTTTGGGGGGAATTTCATATAAAAAATGTGAAAAATATTGTTATTTTTGCAAAATTTAGGCTCTTTTTTTGTTTATAGCGCATGATCAAAAAATCGCACAGGTGATCAAATACCACCAAAAGAAAGCTCTGTTTGTGGGAAAAAAAGGACGTCAAATTCGTTTAGGTACAGCATCGCACGACCGCGCAATTGTCCGTTAAAGTAACGCAATAAAAAAAAAAAAATCGCAAAAAAACCCCTGGTCAGGAAGGGGGTAAAATCTTCCGGGGCTTAAGTGGTTAAATGAGCTGAACTCAATGATCCAAGACTTTTTCTATGTATACAAAAGGCCCATTTCTCTCAAATATTGTTCACAAATCTGTCTAAATCTGTGTTAGTGAGCATTTTTCCTTTGCCGAGATAATCCATCCACCTCACAGGTGTGGCATATCAAGATGCTGATTAGAGAGCATGATTATTGTACAGCTGTGCCTTAGGCTGGCCACAATAAAAGGCCACTCTAAAATGTGCAGTTTTATCACACAGATGTCACAAGTTTTGAGGGAGCGTGCAATTGGCATGCTGACTGCAGGAATGTCCACCAGAGCGGTTGCCTGTGAATTGAATGATCATTTCTCCACCATAAGCCGTCCATAAAGGAGTTTCAGAGAATTTGGCAGTACATCCAACAGGCCTCACAACCAAAGACCACGTGGAACCACACCAGCCCAGGACCTCCACATCCAGCATCTTCACCTCCAAGATCATCTGAGACTAGACACCTGGCCAGCTGCTGCAACAATCAGTTTGCATAACCAAAGAATTTCTGCACAAACTCTCAGAAACCGTCTCAGGGAAGCTCATCTGCATGCTTGTCGTCCTCATCGGGGTCTCGACCGGACTGCAGTTCGTCATCATAACCGACTTGAGTGGGGAAAAGCTCACATTTCGAGGTCTGCTCAAAGTGCTCAGTGTGTGATTCATGTGGTCTGGGGGAGTGTCCCCACTGGTCGAATGGGCAGGCCAATTGGACAGTGGAGGAAACCTGGTCAATGAGTACACAGGCTTTGATACAGCTCCAGTGATTGGCACAGAGTAGTGGTCTCAGTGCATTGTGGGGTGTGGTATAAAAGCCAGGAGCACATGTGCTCGGGGTCTTTGGCTGGTGAGCATAGTCCCCGAAGGAGGGTGGCAGCTGCCTACTCTTCTGCAGTAGTTAGTGTATGGTCACAGGCAGTCAGCCTGGTGAGCCAGATGTGAGGAGCTGAACCCAGAGGCCAGGAGAGCTGACTAGGAGGAGCTGAGACACTGGAGAACCTGAAAAGCAGTATCTTGCGTACAGGGGATCGGGTCTACGGGCCTGACCAGGAAAGGGGCCACTCCGGAGTAGTGTAGTCAGAGGACGGGTATCAGCTGGTGGATAGAAAGGGGGTGCTAGCCGAGTACCCTGACGATAAGTGCTTAAAGAACATTATCTCAGATTCATCCAGTGGCAGGATGGAGCTGCGGCCTTGCCGCATTCTCAGATAGAAGTCCTCAGCATTGTGAATAGTTCAAGTTTGGAGTATCCCACTCTTCCCTTCTCCCATCCCCATAGAAAATAAAACAACAACCCCTAGACTGATCATTGACTGAGCTGGAAAGTAAAGTGTTAAGATTCTGCAGGCAGTTGCTATCGGTAACCCAAGGGGACCTGAAAGGTGAAAAATCCAGCAGCCCTCAAGGGGGCAGTGCTACAGAAGTATCAGAACTCCTTAAAGGGGTGGGTGCTGTGTCCGTCAAACTCAGAGAAATGGATTTTACGGTGATTAAAAAATCCCATTTTCTCTTACATTCGACGGACACAGCGCTCCATAAATCATAACTACTCGTACATCTAAAAGCAGTGCCAAAAGGAAAATGAGGGGTGGGGAAAATAACCCAAGGCTAAACACAAGAGCCCTAACCGGGTCACAGGAGCTCAACCAGGACACAGGAGCCCCATTTGAAATAAAATTTTAAAGAAAAAAAGCCCCTCTTGCCGACCACACGCCTCCTATTTACTGCGACAGTGTGGCTCTCCCAGGCAAACCGACGCAGGTGTATGTCGGTGGCGCGCCTGCAGCTAAGGGGCAAGCCGGCGGGCGCGCTCCTGCCTCCGCTCATCAGCGGGGAAGCTGATGCACGGGGCGGGCAGCTCCGATTCCCGCCTGACACCGGAGATGGCTCCCGGCTGAGAGAGAAGAACGGTCAGTTGTTGTAAACACAGCTGAACGTTCTTCTCCCTGGAATAATCAAAGAGCCCCTGTGATCCTTCTGTATAGGATCACAGGTCTCTATGGTCATTCCACAAGTCACGCCCCCCGTTAGAAACACGCCCCTAGGTACACATTTAACCCCTTGATCACCCACACTGTTAACCCCTACCCTGCCAGTGCCATTATTACAGTAACAGTGCATATTTTTAGCACTGATTACTGTAGTAATGTCACTGGTCCCCCCAAAAGTGTCAGAAATGTCAGTCAGGGGTCCAATCTGTCGGCCGCAATGTTGCAGTCCCGCAAAAAAAAAAAAAAAAAAAACGCAGATCGCCACCATTACTAGTAAAAAAAAAATAAATGACATAAATCTTTCCCGTAGTTAGTGGACGCAATAACTTTTGCGCAAACCAATCAAAATACGCTTATTAATTTTTTTTACCAAAAATATGTAGCAGAAAACAAATTGGCCTAAAATGTTTAAAAAAAATGTTGTTATATAGCAGAATGTGAAAAAAAAATAAAAAATTCAGAATTGTTTTGTTGATAGCGCAAAAAAAAGAAAAAGGTGATCAAATACGGCAAAGGTGATCAAATACCACCACAAGAAAGCTCTATTTGTGGGGGGAAAAAAGAGATCAATTTTATTTAGGTACAGCGTCGCACGACCGCGCAATTGTCCGTTAAAATAATGCAGTGCCGAATCGCAAAAATATGGCCTACTCATTAAGGGGGAAAATCTTCCGGTCAAGAAGTGGTTAAACAGCAGCCTGCAAGACCTTGCGGCCAAAAGAAGCATCTGCAGATGTCAAAATATCTACTTTTTACGCTTTCCACGTATGATGTTATATATTGCTGGACGACATCTTCGCCTTCACCATAGTAGGGAACACTGATCCAGTCAAACCTCTATCCCTCAGTACCTGGCTTTCAATAGTAAAGCCATTAAAACCAGTGACTGTAAAGCAGGATAGTATATAAGCTATTTGTCCTCTATCAGAGGTAGCCCTCAAGGGACATTTAAGACCACCAGATTGATTGTCAGACCCTCACCCTGGATTCCTCGCAGGAACTACAGAAGACGTTTGAGCAGAGAAAGATACTGACCTTACTGTACCCCTAGGACGCCTGCTGCATCTACCAGAGGAACCCATGACCTCGCCATGAACCTCCTGTGAAGCTGAACCTGCTGAAGGAGCTGCATGTAGGACTGTGCAAACAGTACTGTCTTGAAGGTGGACACCACCAGACCCAGAACCTGTATGCAAGTTGGGAGAGAGAACTGTCTGTGTGACAGCAGTTGGTGAATCACGGTCTGTGGTTCCTTACATTTGACCCGAGGAAGGACCACCATGGTCCGAATTTAAAGCAGACCTAGGTAATTACATTTCCTAGACAGGAATGGGGGGGACCTAGGTAGTTTGGACATCACTCAAACCTCTGCAGGCATTGCAGTATCTCATAGAAGTGAGTACACCCCTCACATTTTTGTAAATATTTTATTATATCTTTTCATGTGACAACACTGAAGAAATGACACTTGGCTACAATGTAAAGTAGTGAGTGTACAGTTTGTATAACAGTGTAAATTTGCTGTCCCCTCAAAATAACTGAACACAGCCACTGATGTCTAAACTACTGCCAACAAAAGTGAGTACACCCTAAGTGAAATTGTCCAAATTGGGTCCAATTAGCCATTTTCCCTCCCCAGTGTCATGTGACTCGTTAGTGTTACAAGGTCTCAGGTGTGTTAAACTTGGTTTTATCGCTCTCCCCCTGTCATGCTGGTCCCTGGAAGATCAACATGGCACCTCATGGGAAAGAACTCTGAGGATCTGAAAAAAAAAAAAAGGAAGAATTGTTGCTCTACATAAAGATGGCCTCGGCTATAGGAAGATTGCCAAGACGCAGAAACTGAGCTGCAGCACGGTGGCCAAGAACATACAGCGGTTTAACAGGAAAGGTTCCTCTCAGAACAGGCCTCGCCATGGTCGACCAAAGAAGTGGAGTGCACACAAGTGGGGGGGGGGGGGGAGGTAAGGGGGATTTTGGGGGGGGGGGGGGGAAGAGGTATGCAAAATGTCGATACACTTAATCACCAGAATCTAACAATTAAAAGTATGAGAGTGTATCAAGATGAAAAACCAGAACTTCGGCTTGGAGGACAACTGGGAGATGTTAAATACTTTATAGTAGCTCCCTACCTCCTGCATAAAAAAGACATATACATCATCATGAGTATAAAAACTGGCACGAATTATAGTTCCGACCTTTAAGTCTGCATATGTTAGAATAGTGACAGCCCTCTACCCTGAGTTTTGTGTATTGCTAGTCAATAGCGTCGTAGAATAGAGGTTCGAAGTCTGGAATTGGATCCATCTGGTCCAAGTGTCATGAAATTTAGTTGGTGTGTCATGAGCAATATGGATGAGTTCCTCCATCTCAGCTATTTTATTGATTTTTCTGAACCATTCTGCCAATGATGGAATGTGACAGGAACCCCAGTGTAAGGGGATGCATAGCTTGGCTGCGTTAATCATATGAATTGAGAGAGATTTGCAGTATATGTTGAGCGGTATATTGGAGTGATGCAGGGGTGAATTCGATGGGTTGGGAGGTTACTTGGGTTATGATCTGATAGATTTGGTTCCAGAATGTTTGAATAAATGGGCAGGACCACCAAATGTGAAACATTCAACCTATCTCCTGAGTACATCGCCAGCATTTATCGGACGTAGTAGGTTGAAATATGTGTAGGATCGGGTGAGAAATTTGACTAGCGCGGTTGATGTCTCCGATGATGGGGGGTTAGAGGACCTGGAATTTTTTATTTTTTTTATTTCAAATTTTACGGTCTTTTCTCATTTATTAAGCAAAAAATAAAAAACCCAAAGATGACTAAAAACCACCAAAAGAAATCTCTATTTGTGTGAAAAAAATTGGATTTTCCTACATTTTTACCTGTAAAATCCATTTCTTAGAGTATATCATGGGACACACAACACACATAATAATTACGATCTGTGACGTCCCAAAGCAATGCACATGAGGGGAGGGGGAAACCACCATCAGACTAAAAAGATCTACATAGCTGCCTGCAGCACACTGCGGCCAAATGCAGAATTTTCTTGGGCACCAACATTCACCTGATAAAATCTAGTGAATGTATGTACTGAAGACCAAGTAGTGGCCCTGAAAATCTGTGCCAAAGAAGCTTGATGGCGAACTGCCCATTAAAGCACTTGCTCCTTTGAATGCTTGTACTACATTGAGAGAATGTAACAATTTTTCTAATGCCGTTTGAGGATTTGGAAAGAAGGAAGGCAGTGTGATGTCTTGATTCAAATGAAAACTGGAGACCAACTCGGGAAAAAACTCTGGTTGTGGTCGCAAAAACCACCCTATCCTGGTGTAGGATCAAAAATTGCTCCTTACAAGAGACGCTAATTCGGACACCCTGCTTGCTGATGTTACTGCAACCAAAAACCATCTTTGTCATAAGAACCAAGGGAACATGCCCAATGTGCTCAAAGGGTAGTTTTTGTGAGACCATCAGAACTAAATTTAAATCCCATGGGCACAAGGGGAACTTAACTGGCAGGAGCATACGTATTACCCCTTCTATAAAGGCTCGAACTAAGGAACACAAAGCAATCGGTCTTTGAAAGAAGACCAATAAGACTGAAACCTGACCCTTAAATCGTGCCTAAGGCCAGCTTAATTTCTGCCTCTACGTGCAAAAATGCTAGAATTCTCCCGCTTATAGGAAGGGGTGTCACTTCCTGTCCACACACCAGGAAATGTAAGACTTCCAGACTCTGTAATAAATGTTCCTAGAGACTGGTTTCCTAGCGTTTATCATGGTAGAAACTGCAGGACCAGAGATACCCCACTCCCTTAACCTTCCTGGCGGTCTGATTAGGTCAGGATTTCTGTGCTAAAAGCGGTACATTGTTTTGCATGGAAATCTGTTTTATATTTTAAAAATCACCTTCCCTTGCGTTCCCCCGCTGTCCTCCCCCCTCCGTCCTCCAGCCATTCGCCTGCTTTGTGCTCGGCCGATGCTGGCACCTGTCTTCCGGTTCCCTTCCCTGCGAGCGTTGTGACGCAGTGGGGTGGAACCAGCGTCAATTTCAAACATTTTAGGCCAATTTGTTTTCTGCTACATTTTTTTTTTTTTTTTTACCAAAATCGCAATAAGCGTATTTTGATTGGTTTGCGCAAAAGTTATTGCTTCTACTAACTACGGGAAAGATTTATGTCATTTTTATTGTTTTTTTTTTACTAGTAATCGCGGCGATCTGCGAACTTTTGCGGGACTGCAACATTGCAGCGGACAGATCGGACCCCTAACTGACATTTTTGACACTTTTGGGGGGACCAGTGACATTACTACAGTAATCAGTGCTACAAATATGCACCGTTACTGTAGTAATGACACTGGCAGGGAAGGGGTTAAGAGTATAGGTGATCAAGGGGGTAAATGTAAGCCTGGGGGAGTGATTCTAACTGTAGGGGGGTTGGGCTTGTGAGATAATCACAGAGACAGGCGATCCTATATAGAATGATCACATAGCCTCTGTGATCACCTGAGGGAGAAGGACGGACGGTTGTGTTTACATCAGCCGTCTGTCCTTCTCTGTCAGTGGGGGGAGATCGCCGGTGTCAGTCGGAGCCGTCTGACACCCACACTGGCTTCCCCGCTGACGATCGGGGGCGGCGCGCGCTCGACCCCTAGCTCCTCCCAGGCAGATGACGTTTATTAACGTGATTCTGCCTGGGAGAGCCACTTTGCCGACGTAAATGTACAGTGCACAATCGGGCAAGTGGTTAATCACCTCTTCTCAAGAGAGAATAAATTCAGTTCCTCTAATCTTTCCCCCATAGCTGAGCTCCCCCATGCCTCTTATCAGTTTTGTTGCCCTGTAACTGTTTGGCACTTTCTCCAGTTTCCCAATGTCCTTTTTGTGAACTGGTGTCCGAAACTGAACTGCACATTCCAGATGGGGTCTAAACTAATAAATTGTACAGGGGCAAGATGATATCTCTCTCTCTCTCTGCGGTCCATACCTTTTAATACAAGAAAGGATTTTGCTCACTTTGGAAATAACAGCTTGGCACTGCATTCTATTATTACGCTTATGATCTACTAGAACGCCTAGATCCTTCTCTACCATTGACTTCCCCAATTGTATTCCCCCTATTTGTGTGCTGAATACTTCCAGTGTCATGTATTGCCAGGGCTGCTGATAGAAATCGTGGGGCCCCGACAGGGCCGCGCCCCCGCCCCCTTAAGAAAATTTTAAGGCTCGATTCACATATAGGAGTCTCGGATCAAAGGCAGAATTGCAGCGATTCTGCCTGCGATCCCGAAACACTGCAAGTTGCGGGACGCCCACGCGAATCGGAGGTCCATCTGGCCAGCCCGTATATTTTTTTCATCTCATCTCATCTTCATTTTTATTTATTACCTCAGTTTTTTCTTTTAGATTTAGCAGGAATTATGTGAGTTATGTTGTATTTGTGTCTGCAAGTGATGATTTTATTGTAATTTTAGCTAAATATATCTTTAGGCTTAATTCAAATAAAGGCATCTCGGATCACGAGCAGAATTGCGGTAACACTGCAAGTCGCGGGATGCCCGAGTGATTCCCGTGACTTGCAATAGCACCCCATACGTGGCGCAATCTTGCTGCGATTTTCACCCAACGATTCTCAGGAAATTGCACTAACAGAATTGTGGGAACATCTGTCACCCAAAAAGGTACAAGAGCTTCTTTTGGGCGACAGGCGTCCCGGGATTCTGTTTGCGTGATTTCGCTGTGATTCGTCGGCGACAATTGTGGCAAAATCGCACTGTGTTTGGGGTGCCATTGCAAGTCACGGGAATCGCTCAGGAGTCCAGCGACTTGCAATGGTTCGGGATCGCGGGCAGAATCTCGTCAATTCTGCCTGCGATCCAAAAAGCTTAAATGTGAATAGAGCCTAAAGATATATTTAGCTAAAATTACAAAAAAATAATTATTAGCAGACACAAATACAACATAACTCACATAATTCCTGCCAAATCTAAAAGAAAAAACGTCAAATAAAAACGAGATCAGAAAAATATACAGGCTGGCCAGTTGGAGCTCCAGGATCAGAGAGACAGAGGGGGAGAAACAAAGTTAGAGATAAACTCAGGAGAAGAGATAACATTAGAGCCAGGGCTGGGAGGGGGGCCCACACAGGGAGGGGGGATTAGAGAGGGACAACTGTACCTTTCTAAGCAGATAAAAGCTGGCAGCAGTGAGAGAGTTCAGCTTTCAGGTGTAGGAGGAAGAGTTCTGTATTTGTTGTTCATCACTAATTCCCCTCCCTGTGTGGGCCCCCCTGTGTGCTCGGGCTGCTTACAAGAGAACCTGTGCCCCCCCCCCCCCCCGCTATCAGCGGCCCTGTGTATTGCACAATAAAGAAAACAAAATTGCATACTTTTTATCTATATAAATAACTTTCTTTAAACAAACATCAATCAAAAAACTGGATTTTTTACTTACCGTAAAATCCTTTTCTCTGAAGTTCATTGACAAACGCAGCTTCATATCTTCTTGACCATTGGATTATGCTGCCCCCTACAGGAGTAGGACACTAGGCAGGAAAAAGCTTTCACCACACCTATGGGGCTGTCCCCGCAGGTATAACCCCACACACTCTGCTACAGCCCTTCGTTTCGTTGCAAGCAGTATTTAGAAGACAACAACCCCATTCCACTCATAATTAGAGGGGCGGGTGCTGCGTCTGTCAATGAACTTCAGGGAAAAGGATTTTACGGTAAGTTAAAAACGTAGCTGCATATCTTCTTGACCATTGGGAAGTCCCAAAGCAGCATTCGCCTGAGGGGTGGGAAAATATAACGCAAAGAACAACACAATTTTCCAAAGCTAAAAACATAGCCGACCAGGTAACAAGGAGCTCAAGTAGGAACCACCTCTCGGAGAAAAAAAAAAAAAAGTTCTCTTAGACAGCAGCCTGCAAAACATTGCGGCCAAAAGAGGCATCCGAAGATGCCAATACATCTACTTTGAAGAATTTTGTGAACGTGTTCACCGATGACCAAGTTGCTGCCTTGCAAACTTTCATCACTGACGCCTCATGGCGAAAAGCCCAAGAGCCACTCAGCGTTCTAGTAGAATGTGCCTTCACTGGGAAAGGAGGAACCTGACCCTTTATTGAATAAGCCTGAACCACCGTCTGCCTGATCCATCTGGATATGGTTGCAGCAGACGCAGCCATTACTTTACGAGGTCCTTCTGTAAGGACAAAAAGAGAGTCCGATTTCTTGAAAGATTCAGTAGCCGCCAGGTAAACTCTAATTGCCCGAACCACATCCAAAGAATGCAAAGCAAATTGCTTGGGATGCTTGGGCTTAGGACAGAGTGAAGGCAGCACAATGTCTTCATTCAAATGGAAATCAGAAACCACCTTATGAAGAAACGACTGGATTGGGTCAAAGTACCACTATCTCTGTGGACCAACAGATAAGATGAACGACATGACAACGCCACCAATTCAGACACCTTGCGGGCAGATGTGATAGCCACCCAAAAGGCAACCTTCTGAGATAATCTAATATAATCTGAGATAATCTAAGCAGGGGAATCTCCCCAATGTTCTCAAAAGGAGGCTTTTGAAGAACCGATAACACCAAATTCAGATCCCACGGAGGAAATGGGGATCGCCTCGGAGGCGCCATATGACGCACCCCCTGAATAAAAGTGCAAATCAGGGCATGCGTAGCTAAAAGACGTTGGAAAAATACAGCCAAAGCCGACACTTGGCCTTTGATAGTGCCCAAAGCCAAACGCTGTTCAACCCCTTTTTGAAGAAAATTGAAAACCCTAGTTATCGAAAACAAGCGAGGGTGCACTTTTAACGATTCACACCATGAAATTTATGATTTCCATATACGATGATAGATCTTCCTGGAAGTAGACTTCGGGGCCTTTGCTAATATATAGAATCACAGGGTCAGAAAGGCCTCTATCCCTCCATACCTGGCTTTCAAAAGCCACGCATTTAAAGCCAGCAACTAAAGAAGGATGGAAGATCGGCCCTTGAGACAGCAGATCTTCCCTGAGAGGAAGTCTCCAAGGGCAGATCTTCCCTGAGAGGAAGTCTCCAAGGAACATCGGCGACCAACCTTACCAGGTGTGCCGACCAAGATCAGCGAGGCCAGTCTGGGGCCACCAGAATGACTGGAATCCCTTCCACCCCCTATTCTGCGCAGCAGCTTTGGCAAGAGGTTTAGTGGAGGGAACGCATAGATCAGCCAGTACTGACCCCAAGGAGCCACCAGTGCATCTATGGCGTCGGCCAGAGGATCCCTTGACCTAGCCATAAACCTCTGAACCTTCTTGTTGATTTGAGAAGCAAACAGGTCGACATAGGGTGTCCCCCACCAGACACACAGGAGATAGCAGAGAGAGATGGACAAACTTCTCCACGTAATCCAGAATCTTTGCCATCTTCCGGGCTGCCAAGACACTCTTGGTGCTCCCTTGATGATTGATGTACGTACGGCCGTGGCATTGTCCGATTGAATCCGGACCGAGCAACCTTGCTGACAAGTCATCCAATGAATCAGGCAAACCTTTATCGCTCTAAGCTCCAAGATATTTAATCGGCAGCTTGGACTCTGCCACCGTCCAGGATCTCTGGGCGCAGAGTTTCCCCAGCACTCCACCCCAGCCTGACAGGCAAATTGATAATGCTCCTCTCCTATAATGAAGCGGAGAAAACGCTGGTGTCTAGCGTAGATCGGTGTCCTTGATATCTATGGAGGCCAAAAAGTCTCTCTGGTGTAGAGATGCCACTACCGTGCAAATGGCCCTTCATTCAAAAACAATCACAAAGTGGTTCAAAGCCTTGAGGTCCAGGATCGGACGCAGTTTGTCTTCCTTCCTGGGCACAGTAAACAGGTTTGAAAAAAAACCCTGAAAGCATTCCTGAGAGGGAACCGGCAAAATCCCCCTTTGCGACAGCAGATCTTGTACCGTCTCTCGGAGCTCCCTTAAAAAGTCTGGAGATAGGTGCAGATTGGACGGGAAGAACCTGACCGATTGTCGAGACCTGAATTCGATCTTGTACTCCGATTGGATAAGTTCACAAACCCATTTTTCCTGAAACAAAGAAGTCCATGGTTCCGGAAAGAAGCGAAGACGTCCCCCCCAACCCAGAATCGGTTGAGGGCGCCCCTTCATGCAAAGGAGGACTTGTCTGCAGATCTGGATTTACCTGGCTTCAGTTTACCTGACCATGTCTTCTTCAAACTCCCCAGAAGACCTGAACAGCTTTTCTTTTTCTTGCGACCCGGAGGTACGAAAAAGCCACCTCGGAGCAGTAAAGGAAGGCCCCAGTCTAGTATGTGGTGCTAGGATTGAGGGAGAAGAGTACTCTTCCCATCCGTAAGGCCTTTGATCCACTCATCCAGGGAGGATACAAACAACCTTTCCCCCGTAAAGGGAAGGTCAGGAAGCGTTTTTGGAAGCCTGGTCCGCAGACCAGCTTTTTAACCACACCATGCGTCTAATAGAAATCCTCACAGCAGACACTCTGGCCACCAGGGGGGCTGCATCTAACGATGCATCACATATATAGTATCTCACAAAAGTGAGTACATTCCTCACATTTTTGTAAATATATTATTATACCTTTTCATGTGACAACACTGAAGAAATGACACTTTGCTACAATGTAAAGTAGTGAGCGTACAGTTTGTATAACAGTGTGAATATTCTGTCCTCTCAATATTACACACAGCCATTAATATTTAAACCGCTGGCAACAATAGTGAGTACACTTCTAAGTGGAAATGTCCAAATTGGGTCAAAGTGTCAATATTTTGTGTGGCCACCATTTTTTCCCAGAACTGCCTTAACCCCCTTGGGCATGGAGTTCACCAGAGCTTCACAGGTTTCCACTGGAGTCCTCTACCACTCCTCCATGATGACATCACTGAGCTGGTTTATGTTAGAGACCTTGCGCTCCTCCACCTTCCGTTTGAGGATGCCCCACAGATGCTCAATAGGGTTTAGGTCTGGAGACATGCTTGGCCAGTTCATCACCTTTACCCTCCGCTTTTTTTGCCAGGCAGCGATTGTCTTGGAGGTGTGTTTGGGGTTGTTATGTTGAAATACTGCCCTGCGGCCCAGTCTCCGACGGGCGGGGATCATGCTCTGCTTCAGAATGTCACAGTACATGTTGGCATTCCTGGTTCCCTAAATGAACTGTAGCTCCCCAGTGCCGGCAGCACTCATGCAGCCAAAGACCATGACACTCCCACCACCATGCCTGACTGTAGGCAAGACACACTTGTCTTTGTACTCCTCACCTGGTTGCCGCCACACACACTTGACACCATCTGAACGCAATAGGTTTATCTTGGTCTCAACAAATAACAGGACATGGTTCCAGTAATCCATGTCCTTAGTCTGCTTGTCTTCAGCAAACTGTTTGCAAGCTTTCTTGTGCATCTTTAGAAGAAGCTTCCTTGTGGGACGACAGCCATGCAGACCAATTCGATGCAGTGTGCAGCGTATGGTCTGAGAACTGACAGGCTGACCCCCCCCCCCCCAACCCCTTCAACCTCTGCAGCAATGCCGGCAGCACTGATACGTTTATTTCCCAAAGACAACCTCTGGATTTGATGCTGAGCACGTGCACTCAACTTCTTTGGTCGACCATAGTGAGGCCTGTTCTGAGTGGAACCTGTCCTGTTGAACTGCTGTATGGTCTTGGCCACCATGCTGCAGCTCAGTTTAAGGGTCTTGCTAGTCTTCTTATAGCCTAGGCCAACTTTATGTAGAGCAACAATTTTTTTTTTTTTTTCAGATCTAGAGTTCTTTGCCATAAGGTGCCATGTAGAACTTCCAGTGACTAGTATGAGAGAGTGAGAGCAATAACACCAAATTTAACACACCTGCTCCCCCTTCACACCTGAGACCTTGTAACAATAACAAGTCACATGACACCGGGGACAGAAAATTGCTAATTGGGCCCAATTTGGACATTTCCACTTAGGGGTGTACTCACGTTTGGTGCCAGCGGTTTAGACATTAATGGCTGCGTGTTGAGTAATTTTAAGGGGACAGAAAATTCACACTGTTATACAAGCTGTACACTCACTACTTTGCATTGTAGCAAAGGGCCTAATTCACTGTACCTCCAACCAGTGGTGTATTTAGGTTTTGTGCTGCCCTAGGCCTGACTAATCTCGTGCACCCCCTAATTTAACTATGATCCACCCCTTCCTGTCAAGGCCACACCCCTTCCTGTTTAAGACCCACCCTGTCGTCTGTAAACCACGCCCATTCCTGTATGTACAATAAAATTCACCAAAAAAGAACTGGCTCTTTAACTGGAATTTCAATAGCGCAGGGATGGTGATGACCTCCCACTATAACACACTGCCAAGTGCCAATACAATGCGATTACTCAAAATAACTGGATCTGATAAGATGCATAAATATGAGATAAATAAAATCCCATCCATAAGAGTCCATAAAGTCCATTAATAAAGTGCATAGAGCATTTCAAGGTGCATTCATGAGGAGTTCAAAGTGCAATCATGCAGGATCAATGGTGTGAATTATAGGACCACCCTTGCTTGCCACCACCTTCAGTGCCATGACAGGTGGTGGCAAGCAAGGGTAGTCCTATAATTCACACCATTAATCCTGCATGATTGCACTTAGGACTCCTCATGAATGCACCTTGAAATGCTCTATGCACTTTATTAATGGACTTTATGGACTCTTATGGATGGGATTTTATTTATCTCATATTTATGCATCTTATCAGATCCAGTTATTTTGAGTAATGTGGAGCCTGTGGCGGTGATAGGCAGCATGGGACAGGTCAGGGAGGGCGGGGGCTTTTTTGTGCGGGGGGGGGGCTGCAAAAAATCCCTAGAACAGCGTGGTAATAGTTAGAGCATACTTTACAGTACATTTTTTTTTTTTTTTTTTTAGATTGACTTTTTTTTTTACATTTTTTTTACAGTACATGAACTTTCACAGAATGTAAACTGTTTAATGATTTTTCATTGATTTCAGCATGCATGAAACACTTGATGAAATCACAATGCAATGTCATTAAATATGTTCACATTCTGTTAAAATGTACTGCAGTCAGTGCACAGCTGCAGCACAGTTAAGTTAATTTTACAGTACCTGCTCCGCTCCTGGCTCCTGCTGTTCTGGCCTGGGGGTTCCCGGGTTCTCCTCTGCTCTGTGGACTCCATCCCCTGCTGTCTCTCTCCTCTCGTCCAAAACTGTGTGCAGGGCAGCCCAGGGCAGGGATGTGCAGGGATGGCGGCCGCGCTGAGGAGGGTGGGCGGAGAATTAGGCTCCGCCCACCACCTAAATTAGGTGAAGTTACCGGCAGCATCTATGGGGGTGGCACTGTCCCTCCCCTCCCTCCCCCCTGGCAAAGTAAGCCGCCGTCGCCGCCCTTCAGCAGCTGAAGTGAAAGGCAAGCCGCAAGTGACAAGTCTGTTTTCTTCTTCAAGCCGCCGGCCGCCTGGGACTGCTTGTGTGCAGTGGGCGGCGGAGGGCGGAAGGATACAGAATGTTGCCGGTACCCCGCCGGGACTCGGGAGGACAGGTTGGGGGGGTTCCGTGCAGGGGGGGCGGCTTTTTTGCCGCCCCCCCGCAAAGTGCCGCCCTAGGCCTGGGCCTTGTCGGCCTAGGCCTAGATACAGCACTGCCTCCAACGCTGATCTAGTTCTATTTTACCTCAATTTTGACTATTTTTAGGTGCAAATGCAATTCACTATAACTCCATCAGAAACGTTATGAGCAGTGTCAAATTCACTAAGATCAAATAACGTCAGGACTGGACTTAAAAACAGTCCAGCTAAAAGGTGGACTGTTTTGTTCAAAATCACAAAATATGGCAGGAAAAAAATAAAACATGTGTGGGAAAGATTTGTTATATGATTTTGAGCTAAACTGCTTTTAAACTGTGTGAAAAAGTTAAGTAGAAAAAAAGATTTTAATAAAAGTGTAAAACGCAAAA